>NC_141756.1:0-640000 GCF_982258835.1 Parasteatoda tepidariorum
TCCAATCACCGCTTATATCATCGGAGTAACTCTTCAATTGGGTACTAGATCCAATCTCCTCTAAATAACGCTTAAATCCGCGGAGTAACTTTGTTTTGCTTAAAACTTGATCCCGGTACCTCCAATCACCTCTTATATCATCCGAGTATCTCTTCAATTGGGTACTAGAACCAATATCCTCTAAATAACGCTTAAATCCGCGGAGTAACTGATTTTTGCTTAAAACTTGATCCCAGTACCTCCAATCCTCAAAATTCTACTTGAATCTTCGGAATGACGCTTCAATTGGGTACTAGAACCAATATCCTCTAAATAACGCTTAAATCCGCGGAGTAACTGATTTTTGCTTATAACTTGAACCCAGTACCTCCAATCACCGCTTATATCATCGGAGTAACTCTTCAATTGGGTACTAGATCCAATCTCCTCTAAATAACGCTTAAATCCGCGGAGTAACTTTGTTTTGCTTAAAACTTGATCCCGGTACCTCCAATCACCTCTTATATCATCCGAGTATCTCTTCAATTGGGTACTAGAACCAATATCCTCTAAATAACGCTTAAATCCGCGGAGTAACTGATTTTTGCTTAAAACTTGATCCCAGTACCTCCAATCCTCAAAATTCTACTTGAATCTTCGGAATGACGCTTCAATTGGGTACTAGAACCAATATCCTCTAAATAACGCTTAAATCCGCGGAGTAACTGATTTTTGCTTATAACTTGAACCCAGTACCTCCAATCACCGCTTATATCATCGGAGTAACTCTTCAATTGGGTACTAGATCCAATCTCCTCTAAATAACGCTTAAATCCGCGGAGTAACTTTGTTTTGCTTAAAACTTGATCCCGGTACCTCCAATCACCTCTTATATCATCCGAGTATCTCTTCAATTGGGTACTAGAACCAATATCCTCTAAATAACGCTTAAATCCGCGGAGTAACTGATTTTTGCTTAAAACTTGATCCCAGTACCTCCAATCCTCAAAATTCTACTTGAATCTTCGGAATGACGCTTCAATTGGGTACTAGAACCAATATCCTCTAAATAACGCTTAAATCCGCGGAGTAACTGATTTTTGCTTATAACTTGAACCCAGTACCTCCAATCACCGCTTATATCATCGGAGTAACTCTTCAATTGGGTACTAGATCCAATCTCCTCTAAATAACGCTTAAATCCGCGGAGTAACTTTGTTTTGCTTAAAACTTGATCCCGGTACCTCCAATCACCTCTTATATCATCCGAGTATCTCTTCAATTGGGTACTAGAACCAATATCCTCTAAATAACGCTTAAATCCGCGGAGTAACTGATTTTTGCTTAAAACTTGATCCCAGTACCTCCAATCCTCAAAATTCTACTTGAATCTTCGGAATGACGCTTCAATTGGGTACTAGAACCAATATCCTCTAAATAACGCTTAAATCCGCGGAGTAACTGATTTTTGCTTATAACTTGAACCCAGTACCTCCAATCACCGCTTATATCATCGGAGTAACTCTTCAATTGGGTACTAGATCCAATCTCCTCTAAATAACGCTTAAATCCGCGGAGTAACTTTGTTTTGCTTAAAACTTGATCCCGGTACCTCCAATCACCTCTTATATCATCCGAGTATCTCTTCAATTGGGTACTAGAACCAATATCCTCTAAATAACGCTTAAATCCGCGGAGTAACTGATTTTTGCTTAAAACTTGATCCCAGTACCTCCAATCCTCAAAATTCTACTTGAATCTTCGGAATGACGCTTCAATTGGGTACTAGAACCAATATCCTCTAAATAACGCTTAAATCCGCGGAGTAACTGATTTTTGCTTATAACTTGAACCCAGTACCTCCAATCACCGCTTATATCATCGGAGTAACTCTTCAATTGGGTACTAGATCCAATCTCCTCTAAATAACGCTTAAATCCGCGGAGTAACTTTGTTTTGCTTAAAACTTGATCCCGGTACCTCCAATCACCTCTTATATCATCCGAGTATCTCTTCAATTGGGTACTAGAACCAATATCCTCTAAATAACGCTTAAATCCGCGGAGTAACTGATTTTTGCTTAAAACTTGATCCCAGTACCTCCAATCCTCAAAATTCTACTTGAATCTTCGGAATGACGCTTCAATTGGGTACTAGAACCAATATCCTCTAAATAACGCTTAAATCCGCGGAGTAACTGATTTTTGCTTATAACTTGAACCCAGTACCTCCAATCACCGCTTATATCATCGGAGTAACTCTTCAATTGGGTACTAGATCCAATCTCCTCTAAATAACGCTTAAATCCGCGGAGTAACTTTGTTTTGCTTAAAACTTGATCCCGGTACCTCCAATCACCTCTTATATCATCCGAGTATCTCTTCAATTGGGTACTAGAACCAATATCCTCTAAATAACGCTTAAATCCGCGGAGTAACTGATTTTTGCTTAAAACTTGATCCCAGTACCTCCAATCCTCAAAATTCTACTTGAATCTTCGGAATGACGCTTCAATTGGGTACTAGAACCAATATCCTCTAAATAACGCTTAAATCCGCGGAGTAACTGATTTTTGCTTATAACTTGAACCCAGTACCTCCAATCACCGCTTATATCATCGGAGTAACTCTTCAATTGGGTACTAGATCCAATCTCCTCTAAATAACGCTTAAATCCGCGGAGTAACTTTGTTTTGCTTAAAACTTGATCCCGGTACCTCCAATCACCTCTTATATCATCCGAGTATCTCTTCAATTGGGTACTAGAACCAATATCCTCTAAATAACGCTTAAATCCGCGGAGTAACTGATTTTTGCTTAAAACTTGATCCCAGTACCTCCAATCCTCAAAATTCTACTTGAATCTTCGGAATGACGCTTCAATTGGGTACTAGAACCAATATCCTCTAAATAACGCTTAAATCCGCGGAGTAACTGATTTTTGCTTATAACTTGAACCCAGTACCTCCAATCACCGCTTATATCATCGGAGTAACTCTTCAATTGGGTACTAGATCCAATCTCCTCTAAATAACGCTTAAATCCGCGGAGTAACTTTGTTTTGCTTAAAACTTGATCCCGGTACCTCCAATCACCTCTTATATCATCCGAGTATCTCTTCAATTGGGTACTAGAACCAATATCCTCTAAATAACGCTTAAATCCGCGGAGTAACTGATTTTTGCTTAAAACTTGATCCCAGTACCTCCAATCCTCAAAATTCTACTTGAATCTTCGGAATGACGCTTCAATTGGGTACTAGAACCAATATCCTCTAAATAACGCTTAAATCCGCGGAGTAACTGATTTTTGCTTATAACTTGAACCCAGTACCTCCAATCACCGCTTATATCATCGGAGTAACTCTTCAATTGGGTACTAGATCCAATCTCCTCTAAATAACGCTTAAATCCGCGGAGTAACTTTGTTTTGCTTAAAACTTGATCCCGGTACCTCCAATCACCTCTTATATCATCCGAGTATCTCTTCAATTGGGTACTAGAACCAATATCCTCTAAATAACGCTTAAATCCGCGGAGTAACTGATTTTTGCTTAAAACTTGATCCCAGTACCTCCAATCCTCAAAATTCTACTTGAATCTTCGGAATGACGCTTCAATTGGGTACTAGAACCAATATCCTCTAAATAACGCTTAAATCCGCGGAGTAACTGATTTTTGCTTATAACTTGAACCCAGTACCTCCAATCACCGCTTATATCATCGGAGTAACTCTTCAATTGGGTACTAGATCCAATCTCCTCTAAATAACGCTTAAATCCGCGGAGTAACTTTGTTTTGCTTAAAACTTGATCCCGGTACCTCCAATCACCTCTTATATCATCCGAGTATCTCTTCAATTGGGTACTAGAACCAATATCCTCTAAATAACGCTTAAATCCGCGGAGTAACTGATTTTTGCTTAAAACTTGATCCCAGTACCTCCAATCCTCAAAATTCTACTTGAATCTTCGGAATGACGCTTCAATTGGGTACTAGAACCAATATCCTCTAAATAACGCTTAAATCCGCGGAGTAACTGATTTTTGCTTATAACTTGAACCCAGTACCTCCAATCACCGCTTATATCATCGGAGTAACTCTTCAATTGGGTACTAGATCCAATCTCCTCTAAATAACGCTTAAATCCGCGGAGTAACTTTGTTTTGCTTAAAACTTGATCCCGGTACCTCCAATCACCTCTTATATCATCCGAGTATCTCTTCAATTGGGTACTAGAACCAATATCCTCTAAATAACGCTTAAATCCGCGGAGTAACTGATTTTTGCTTAAAACTTGATCCCAGTACCTCCAATCCTCAAAATTCTACTTGAATCTTCGGAATGACGCTTCAATTGGGTACTAGAACCAATATCCTCTAAATAACGCTTAAATCCGCGGAGTAACTGATTTTTGCTTATAACTTGAACCCAGTACCTCCAATCACCGCTTATATCATCGGAGTAACTCTTCAATTGGGTACTAGATCCAATCTCCTCTAAATAACGCTTAAATCCGCGGAGTAACTTTGTTTTGCTTAAAACTTGATCCCGGTACCTCCAATCACCTCTTATATCATCCGAGTATCTCTTCAATTGGGTACTAGAACCAATATCCTCTAAATAACGCTTAAATCCGCGGAGTAACTGATTTTTGCTTAAAACTTGATCCCAGTACCTCCAATCCTCAAAATTCTACTTGAATCTTCGGAATGACGCTTCAATTGGGTACTAGAACCAATATCCTCTAAATAACGCTTAAATCCGCGGAGTAACTGATTTTTGCTTATAACTTGAACCCAGTACCTCCAATCACCGCTTATATCATCGGAGTAACTCTTCAATTGGGTACTAGATCCAATCTCCTCTAAATAACGCTTAAATCCGCGGAGTAACTTTGTTTTGCTTAAAACTTGATCCCGGTACCTCCAATCACCTCTTATATCATCCGAGTATCTCTTCAATTGGGTACTAGAACCAATATCCTCTAAATAACGCTTAAATCCGCGGAGTAACTGATTTTTGCTTAAAACTTGATCCCAGTACCTCCAATCCTCAAAATTCTACTTGAATCTTCGGAATGACGCTTCAATTGGGTACTAGAACCAATATCCTCTAAATAACGCTTAAATCCGCGGAGTAACTGATTTTTGCTTATAACTTGAACCCAGTACCTCCAATCACCGCTTATATCATCGGAGTAACTCTTCAATTGGGTACTAGATCCAATCTCCTCTAAATAACGCTTAAATCCGCGGAGTAACTTTGTTTTGCTTAAAACTTGATCCCGGTACCTCCAATCACCTCTTATATCATCCGAGTATCTCTTCAATTGGGTACTAGAACCAATATCCTCTAAATAACGCTTAAATCCGCGGAGTAACTGATTTTTGCTTAAAACTTGATCCCAGTACCTCCAATCCTCAAAATTCTACTTGAATCTTCGGAATGACGCTTCAATTGGGTACTAGAACCAATATCCTCTAAATAACGCTTAAATCCGCGGAGTAACTGATTTTTGCTTATAACTTGAACCCAGTACCTCCAATCACCGCTTATATCATCGGAGTAACTCTTCAATTGGGTACTAGATCCAATCTCCTCTAAATAACGCTTAAATCCGCGGAGTAACTTTGTTTTGCTTAAAACTTGATCCCGGTACCTCCAATCACCTCTTATATCATCCGAGTATCTCTTCAATTGGGTACTAGAACCAATATCCTCTAAATAACGCTTAAATCCGCGGAGTAACTGATTTTTGCTTAAAACTTGATCCCAGTACCTCCAATCCTCAAAATTCTACTTGAATCTTCGGAATGACGCTTCAATTGGGTACTAGAACCAATATCCTCTAAATAACGCTTAAATCCGCGGAGTAACTGATTTTTGCTTATAACTTGAACCCAGTACCTCCAATCACCGCTTATATCATCGGAGTAACTCTTCAATTGGGTACTAGATCCAATCTCCTCTAAATAACGCTTAAATCCGCGGAGTAACTTTGTTTTGCTTAAAACTTGATCCCGGTACCTCCAATCACCTCTTATATCATCCGAGTATCTCTTCAATTGGGTACTAGAACCAATATCCTCTAAATAACGCTTAAATCCGCGGAGTAACTGATTTTTGCTTAAAACTTGATCCCAGTACCTCCAATCCTCAAAATTCTACTTGAATCTTCGGAATGACGCTTCAATTGGGTACTAGAACCAATATCCTCTAAATAACGCTTAAATCCGCGGAGTAACTGATTTTTGCTTATAACTTGAACCCAGTACCTCCAATCACCGCTTATATCATCGGAGTAACTCTTCAATTGGGTACTAGATCCAATCTCCTCTAAATAACGCTTAAATCCGCGGAGTAACTTTGTTTTGCTTAAAACTTGATCCCGGTACCTCCAATCACCTCTTATATCATCCGAGTATCTCTTCAATTGGGTACTAGAACCAATATCCTCTAAATAACGCTTAAATCCGCGGAGTAACTGATTTTTGCTTAAAACTTGATCCCAGTACCTCCAATCCTCAAAATTCTACTTGAATCTTCGGAATGACGCTTCAATTGGGTACTAGAACCAATATCCTCTAAATAACGCTTAAATCCGCGGAGTAACTGATTTTTGCTTATAACTTGAACCCAGTACCTCCAATCACCGCTTATATCATCGGAGTAACTCTTCAATTGGGTACTAGATCCAATCTCCTCTAAATAACGCTTAAATCCGCGGAGTAACTTTGTTTTGCTTAAAACTTGATCCCGGTACCTCCAATCACCTCTTATATCATCCGAGTATCTCTTCAATTGGGTACTAGAACCAATATCCTCTAAATAACGCTTAAATCCGCGGAGTAACTGATTTTTGCTTAAAACTTGATCCCAGTACCTCCAATCCTCAAAATTCTACTTGAATCTTCGGAATGACGCTTCAATTGGGTACTAGAACCAATATCCTCTAAATAACGCTTAAATCCGCGGAGTAACTGATTTTTGCTTATAACTTGAACCCAGTACCTCCAATCACCGCTTATATCATCGGAGTAACTCTTCAATTGGGTACTAGATCCAATCTCCTCTAAATAACGCTTAAATCCGCGGAGTAACTTTGTTTTGCTTAAAACTTGATCCCGGTACCTCCAATCACCTCTTATATCATCCGAGTATCTCTTCAATTGGGTACTAGAACCAATATCCTCTAAATAACGCTTAAATCCGCGGAGTAACTGATTTTTGCTTAAAACTTGATCCCAGTACCTCCAATCCTCAAAATTCTACTTGAATCTTCGGAATGACGCTTCAATTGGGTACTAGAACCAATATCCTCTAAATAACGCTTAAATCCGCGGAGTAACTGATTTTTGCTTATAACTTGAACCCAGTACCTCCAATCACCGCTTATATCATCGGAGTAACTCTTCAATTGGGTACTAGATCCAATCTCCTCTAAATAACGCTTAAATCCGCGGAGTAACTTTGTTTTGCTTAAAACTTGATCCCGGTACCTCCAATCACCTCTTATATCATCCGAGTATCTCTTCAATTGGGTACTAGAACCAATATCCTCTAAATAACGCTTAAATCCGCGGAGTAACTGATTTTTGCTTAAAACTTGATCCCAGTACCTCCAATCCTCAAAATTCTACTTGAATCTTCGGAATGACGCTTCAATTGGGTACTAGAACCAATATCCTCTAAATAACGCTTAAATCCGCGGAGTAACTGATTTTTGCTTATAACTTGAACCCAGTACCTCCAATCACCGCTTATATCATCGGAGTAACTCTTCAATTGGGTACTAGATCCAATCTCCTCTAAATAACGCTTAAATCCGCGGAGTAACTTTGTTTTGCTTAAAACTTGATCCCGGTACCTCCAATCACCTCTTATATCATCCGAGTATCTCTTCAATTGGGTACTAGAACCAATATCCTCTAAATAACGCTTAAATCCGCGGAGTAACTGATTTTTGCTTAAAACTTGATCCCAGTACCTCCAATCCTCAAAATTCTACTTGAATCTTCGGAATGACGCTTCAATTGGGTACTAGAACCAATATCCTCTAAATAACGCTTAAATCCGCGGAGTAACTGATTTTTGCTTATAACTTGAACCCAGTACCTCCAATCACCGCTTATATCATCGGAGTAACTCTTCAATTGGGTACTAGATCCAATCTCCTCTAAATAACGCTTAAATCCGCGGAGTAACTTTGTTTTGCTTAAAACTTGATCCCGGTACCTCCAATCACCTCTTATATCATCCGAGTATCTCTTCAATTGGGTACTAGAACCAATATCCTCTAAATAACGCTTAAATCCGCGGAGTAACTGATTTTTGCTTAAAACTTGATCCCAGTACCTCCAATCCTCAAAATTCTACTTGAATCTTCGGAATGACGCTTCAATTGGGTACTAGAACCAATATCCTCTAAATAACGCTTAAATCCGCGGAGTAACTGATTTTTGCTTATAACTTGAACCCAGTACCTCCAATCACCGCTTATATCATCGGAGTAACTCTTCAATTGGGTACTAGATCCAATCTCCTCTAAATAACGCTTAAATCCGCGGAGTAACTTTGTTTTGCTTAAAACTTGATCCCGGTACCTCCAATCACCTCTTATATCATCCGAGTATCTCTTCAATTGGGTACTAGAACCAATATCCTCTAAATAACGCTTAAATCCGCGGAGTAACTGATTTTTGCTTAAAACTTGATCCCAGTACCTCCAATCCTCAAAATTCTACTTGAATCTTCGGAATGACGCTTCAATTGGGTACTAGAACCAATATCCTCTAAATAACGCTTAAATCCGCGGAGTAACTGATTTTTGCTTATAACTTGAACCCAGTACCTCCAATCACCGCTTATATCATCGGAGTAACTCTTCAATTGGGTACTAGATCCAATCTCCTCTAAATAACGCTTAAATCCGCGGAGTAACTTTGTTTTGCTTAAAACTTGATCCCGGTACCTCCAATCACCTCTTATATCATCCGAGTATCTCTTCAATTGGGTACTAGAACCAATATCCTCTAAATAACGCTTAAATCCGCGGAGTAACTGATTTTTGCTTAAAACTTGATCCCAGTACCTCCAATCCTCAAAATTCTACTTGAATCTTCGGAATGACGCTTCAATTGGGTACTAGAACCAATATCCTCTAAATAACGCTTAAATCCGCGGAGTAACTGATTTTTGCTTATAACTTGAACCCAGTACCTCCAATCACCGCTTATATCATCGGAGTAACTCTTCAATTGGGTACTAGATCCAATCTCCTCTAAATAACGCTTAAATCCGCGGAGTAACTTTGTTTTGCTTAAAACTTGATCCCGGTACCTCCAATCACCTCTTATATCATCCGAGTATCTCTTCAATTGGGTACTAGAACCAATATCCTCTAAATAACGCTTAAATCCGCGGAGTAACTGATTTTTGCTTAAAACTTGATCCCAGTACCTCCAATCCTCAAAATTCTACTTGAATCTTCGGAATGACGCTTCAATTGGGTACTAGAACCAATATCCTCTAAATAACGCTTAAATCCGCGGAGTAACTGATTTTTGCTTATAACTTGAACCCAGTACCTCCAATCACCGCTTATATCATCGGAGTAACTCTTCAATTGGGTACTAGATCCAATCTCCTCTAAATAACGCTTAAATCCGCGGAGTAACTTTGTTTTGCTTAAAACTTGATCCCGGTACCTCCAATCACCTCTTATATCATCCGAGTATCTCTTCAATTGGGTACTAGAACCAATATCCTCTAAATAACGCTTAAATCCGCGGAGTAACTGATTTTTGCTTAAAACTTGATCCCAGTACCTCCAATCCTCAAAATTCTACTTGAATCTTCGGAATGACGCTTCAATTGGGTACTAGAACCAATATCCTCTAAATAACGCTTAAATCCGCGGAGTAACTGATTTTTGCTTATAACTTGAACCCAGTACCTCCAATCACCGCTTATATCATCGGAGTAACTCTTCAATTGGGTACTAGATCCAATCTCCTCTAAATAACGCTTAAATCCGCGGAGTAACTTTGTTTTGCTTAAAACTTGATCCCGGTACCTCCAATCACCTCTTATATCATCCGAGTATCTCTTCAATTGGGTACTAGAACCAATATCCTCTAAATAACGCTTAAATCCGCGGAGTAACTGATTTTTGCTTAAAACTTGATCCCAGTACCTCCAATCCTCAAAATTCTACTTGAATCTTCGGAATGACGCTTCAATTGGGTACTAGAACCAATATCCTCTAAATAACGCTTAAATCCGCGGAGTAACTGATTTTTGCTTATAACTTGAACCCAGTACCTCCAATCACCGCTTATATCATCGGAGTAACTCTTCAATTGGGTACTAGATCCAATCTCCTCTAAATAACGCTTAAATCCGCGGAGTAACTTTGTTTTGCTTAAAACTTGATCCCGGTACCTCCAATCACCTCTTATATCATCCGAGTATCTCTTCAATTGGGTACTAGAACCAATATCCTCTAAATAACGCTTAAATCCGCGGAGTAACTGATTTTTGCTTAAAACTTGATCCCAGTACCTCCAATCCTCAAAATTCTACTTGAATCTTCGGAATGACGCTTCAATTGGGTACTAGAACCAATATCCTCTAAATAACGCTTAAATCCGCGGAGTAACTGATTTTTGCTTATAACTTGAACCCAGTACCTCCAATCACCGCTTATATCATCGGAGTAACTCTTCAATTGGGTACTAGATCCAATCTCCTCTAAATAACGCTTAAATCCGCGGAGTAACTTTGTTTTGCTTAAAACTTGATCCCGGTACCTCCAATCACCTCTTATATCATCCGAGTATCTCTTCAATTGGGTACTAGAACCAATATCCTCTAAATAACGCTTAAATCCGCGGAGTAACTGATTTTTGCTTAAAACTTGATCCCAGTACCTCCAATCCTCAAAATTCTACTTGAATCTTCGGAATGACGCTTCAATTGGGTACTAGAACCAATATCCTCTAAATAACGCTTAAATCCGCGGAGTAACTGATTTTTGCTTATAACTTGAACCCAGTACCTCCAATCACCGCTTATATCATCGGAGTAACTCTTCAATTGGGTACTAGATCCAATCTCCTCTAAATAACGCTTAAATCCGCGGAGTAACTTTGTTTTGCTTAAAACTTGATCCCGGTACCTCCAATCACCTCTTATATCATCCGAGTATCTCTTCAATTGGGTACTAGAACCAATATCCTCTAAATAACGCTTAAATCCGCGGAGTAACTGATTTTTGCTTAAAACTTGATCCCAGTACCTCCAATCCTCAAAATTCTACTTGAATCTTCGGAATGACGCTTCAATTGGGTACTAGAACCAATATCCTCTAAATAACGCTTAAATCCGCGGAGTAACTGATTTTTGCTTATAACTTGAACCCAGTACCTCCAATCACCGCTTATATCATCGGAGTAACTCTTCAATTGGGTACTAGATCCAATCTCCTCTAAATAACGCTTAAATCCGCGGAGTAACTTTGTTTTGCTTAAAACTTGATCCCGGTACCTCCAATCACCTCTTATATCATCCGAGTATCTCTTCAATTGGGTACTAGAACCAATATCCTCTAAATAACGCTTAAATCCGCGGAGTAACTGATTTTTGCTTAAAACTTGATCCCAGTACCTCCAATCCTCAAAATTCTACTTGAATCTTCGGAATGACGCTTCAATTGGGTACTAGAACCAATATCCTCTAAATAACGCTTAAATCCGCGGAGTAACTGATTTTTGCTTATAACTTGAACCCAGTACCTCCAATCACCGCTTATATCATCGGAGTAACTCTTCAATTGGGTACTAGATCCAATCTCCTCTAAATAACGCTTAAATCCGCGGAGTAACTTTGTTTTGCTTAAAACTTGATCCCGGTACCTCCAATCACCTCTTATATCATCCGAGTATCTCTTCAATTGGGTACTAGAACCAATATCCTCTAAATAACGCTTAAATCCGCGGAGTAACTGATTTTTGCTTAAAACTTGATCCCAGTACCTCCAATCCTCAAAATTCTACTTGAATCTTCGGAATGACGCTTCAATTGGGTACTAGAACCAATATCCTCTAAATAACGCTTAAATCCGCGGAGTAACTGATTTTTGCTTATAACTTGAACCCAGTACCTCCAATCACCGCTTATATCATCGGAGTAACTCTTCAATTGGGTACTAGATCCAATCTCCTCTAAATAACGCTTAAATCCGCGGAGTAACTTTGTTTTGCTTAAAACTTGATCCCGGTACCTCCAATCACCTCTTATATCATCCGAGTATCTCTTCAATTGGGTACTAGAACCAATATCCTCTAAATAACGCTTAAATCCGCGGAGTAACTGATTTTTGCTTAAAACTTGATCCCAGTACCTCCAATCCTCAAAATTCTACTTGAATCTTCGGAATGACGCTTCAATTGGGTACTAGAACCAATATCCTCTAAATAACGCTTAAATCCGCGGAGTAACTGATTTTTGCTTATAACTTGAACCCAGTACCTCCAATCACCGCTTATATCATCGGAGTAACTCTTCAATTGGGTACTAGATCCAATCTCCTCTAAATAACGCTTAAATCCGCGGAGTAACTTTGTTTTGCTTAAAACTTGATCCCGGTACCTCCAATCACCTCTTATATCATCCGAGTATCTCTTCAATTGGGTACTAGAACCAATATCCTCTAAATAACGCTTAAATCCGCGGAGTAACTGATTTTTGCTTAAAACTTGATCCCAGTACCTCCAATCCTCAAAATTCTACTTGAATCTTCGGAATGACGCTTCAATTGGGTACTAGAACCAATATCCTCTAAATAACGCTTAAATCCGCGGAGTAACTGATTTTTGCTTATAACTTGAACCCAGTACCTCCAATCACCGCTTATATCATCGGAGTAACTCTTCAATTGGGTACTAGATCCAATCTCCTCTAAATAACGCTTAAATCCGCGGAGTAACTTTGTTTTGCTTAAAACTTGATCCCGGTACCTCCAATCACCTCTTATATCATCCGAGTATCTCTTCAATTGGGTACTAGAACCAATATCCTCTAAATAACGCTTAAATCCGCGGAGTAACTGATTTTTGCTTAAAACTTGATCCCAGTACCTCCAATCCTCAAAATTCTACTTGAATCTTCGGAATGACGCTTCAATTGGGTACTAGAACCAATATCCTCTAAATAACGCTTAAATCCGCGGAGTAACTGATTTTTGCTTATAACTTGAACCCAGTACCTCCAATCACCGCTTATATCATCGGAGTAACTCTTCAATTGGGTACTAGATCCAATCTCCTCTAAATAACGCTTAAATCCGCGGAGTAACTTTGTTTTGCTTAAAACTTGATCCCGGTACCTCCAATCACCTCTTATATCATCCGAGTATCTCTTCAATTGGGTACTAGAACCAATATCCTCTAAATAACGCTTAAATCCGCGGAGTAACTGATTTTTGCTTAAAACTTGATCCCAGTACCTCCAATCCTCAAAATTCTACTTGAATCTTCGGAATGACGCTTCAATTGGGTACTAGAACCAATATCCTCTAAATAACGCTTAAATCCGCGGAGTAACTGATTTTTGCTTATAACTTGAACCCAGTACCTCCAATCACCGCTTATATCATCGGAGTAACTCTTCAATTGGGTACTAGATCCAATCTCCTCTAAATAACGCTTAAATCCGCGGAGTAACTTTGTTTTGCTTAAAACTTGATCCCGGTACCTCCAATCACCTCTTATATCATCCGAGTATCTCTTCAATTGGGTACTAGAACCAATATCCTCTAAATAACGCTTAAATCCGCGGAGTAACTGATTTTTGCTTAAAACTTGATCCCAGTACCTCCAATCCTCAAAATTCTACTTGAATCTTCGGAATGACGCTTCAATTGGGTACTAGAACCAATATCCTCTAAATAACGCTTAAATCCGCGGAGTAACTGATTTTTGCTTATAACTTGAACCCAGTACCTCCAATCACCGCTTATATCATCGGAGTAACTCTTCAATTGGGTACTAGATCCAATCTCCTCTAAATAACGCTTAAATCCGCGGAGTAACTTTGTTTTGCTTAAAACTTGATCCCGGTACCTCCAATCACCTCTTATATCATCCGAGTATCTCTTCAATTGGGTACTAGAACCAATATCCTCTAAATAACGCTTAAATCCGCGGAGTAACTGATTTTTGCTTAAAACTTGATCCCAGTACCTCCAATCCTCAAAATTCTACTTGAATCTTCGGAATGACGCTTCAATTGGGTACTAGAACCAATATCCTCTAAATAACGCTTAAATCCGCGGAGTAACTGATTTTTGCTTATAACTTGAACCCAGTACCTCCAATCACCGCTTATATCATCGGAGTAACTCTTCAATTGGGTACTAGATCCAATCTCCTCTAAATAACGCTTAAATCCGCGGAGTAACTTTGTTTTGCTTAAAACTTGATCCCGGTACCTCCAATCACCTCTTATATCATCCGAGTATCTCTTCAATTGGGTACTAGAACCAATATCCTCTAAATAACGCTTAAATCCGCGGAGTAACTGATTTTTGCTTAAAACTTGATCCCAGTACCTCCAATCCTCAAAATTCTACTTGAATCTTCGGAATGACGCTTCAATTGGGTACTAGAACCAATATCCTCTAAATAACGCTTAAATCCGCGGAGTAACTGATTTTTGCTTATAACTTGAACCCAGTACCTCCAATCACCGCTTATATCATCGGAGTAACTCTTCAATTGGGTACTAGATCCAATCTCCTCTAAATAACGCTTAAATCCGCGGAGTAACTTTGTTTTGCTTAAAACTTGATCCCGGTACCTCCAATCACCTCTTATATCATCCGAGTATCTCTTCAATTGGGTACTAGAACCAATATCCTCTAAATAACGCTTAAATCCGCGGAGTAACTGATTTTTGCTTAAAACTTGATCCCAGTACCTCCAATCCTCAAAATTCTACTTGAATCTTCGGAATGACGCTTCAATTGGGTACTAGAACCAATATCCTCTAAATAACGCTTAAATCCGCGGAGTAACTGATTTTTGCTTATAACTTGAACCCAGTACCTCCAATCACCGCTTATATCATCGGAGTAACTCTTCAATTGGGTACTAGATCCAATCTCCTCTAAATAACGCTTAAATCCGCGGAGTAACTTTGTTTTGCTTAAAACTTGATCCCGGTACCTCCAATCACCTCTTATATCATCCGAGTATCTCTTCAATTGGGTACTAGAACCAATATCCTCTAAATAACGCTTAAATCCGCGGAGTAACTGATTTTTGCTTAAAACTTGATCCCAGTACCTCCAATCCTCAAAATTCTACTTGAATCTTCGGAATGACGCTTCAATTGGGTACTAGAACCAATATCCTCTAAATAACGCTTAAATCCGCGGAGTAACTGATTTTTGCTTATAACTTGAACCCAGTACCTCCAATCACCGCTTATATCATCGGAGTAACTCTTCAATTGGGTACTAGATCCAATCTCCTCTAAATAACGCTTAAATCCGCGGAGTAACTTTGTTTTGCTTAAAACTTGATCCCGGTACCTCCAATCACCTCTTATATCATCCGAGTATCTCTTCAATTGGGTACTAGAACCAATATCCTCTAAATAACGCTTAAATCCGCGGAGTAACTGATTTTTGCTTAAAACTTGATCCCAGTACCTCCAATCCTCAAAATTCTACTTGAATCTTCGGAATGACGCTTCAATTGGGTACTAGAACCAATATCCTCTAAATAACGCTTAAATCCGCGGAGTAACTGATTTTTGCTTATAACTTGAACCCAGTACCTCCAATCACCGCTTATATCATCGGAGTAACTCTTCAATTGGGTACTAGATCCAATCTCCTCTAAATAACGCTTAAATCCGCGGAGTAACTTTGTTTTGCTTAAAACTTGATCCCGGTACCTCCAATCACCTCTTATATCATCCGAGTATCTCTTCAATTGGGTACTAGAACCAATATCCTCTAAATAACGCTTAAATCCGCGGAGTAACTGATTTTTGCTTAAAACTTGATCCCAGTACCTCCAATCCTCAAAATTCTACTTGAATCTTCGGAATGACGCTTCAATTGGGTACTAGAACCAATATCCTCTAAATAACGCTTAAATCCGCGGAGTAACTGATTTTTGCTTATAACTTGAACCCAGTACCTCCAATCACCGCTTATATCATCGGAGTAACTCTTCAATTGGGTACTAGATCCAATCTCCTCTAAATAACGCTTAAATCCGCGGAGTAACTTTGTTTTGCTTAAAACTTGATCCCGGTACCTCCAATCACCTCTTATATCATCCGAGTATCTCTTCAATTGGGTACTAGAACCAATATCCTCTAAATAACGCTTAAATCCGCGGAGTAACTGATTTTTGCTTAAAACTTGATCCCAGTACCTCCAATCCTCAAAATTCTACTTGAATCTTCGGAATGACGCTTCAATTGGGTACTAGAACCAATATCCTCTAAATAACGCTTAAATCCGCGGAGTAACTGATTTTTGCTTATAACTTGAACCCAGTACCTCCAATCACCGCTTATATCATCGGAGTAACTCTTCAATTGGGTACTAGATCCAATCTCCTCTAAATAACGCTTAAATCCGCGGAGTAACTTTGTTTTGCTTAAAACTTGATCCCGGTACCTCCAATCACCTCTTATATCATCCGAGTATCTCTTCAATTGGGTACTAGAACCAATATCCTCTAAATAACGCTTAAATCCGCGGAGTAACTGATTTTTGCTTAAAACTTGATCCCAGTACCTCCAATCCTCAAAATTCTACTTGAATCTTCGGAATGACGCTTCAATTGGGTACTAGAACCAATATCCTCTAAATAACGCTTAAATCCGCGGAGTAACTGATTTTTGCTTATAACTTGAACCCAGTACCTCCAATCACCGCTTATATCATCGGAGTAACTCTTCAATTGGGTACTAGATCCAATCTCCTCTAAATAACGCTTAAATCCGCGGAGTAACTTTGTTTTGCTTAAAACTTGATCCCGGTACCTCCAATCACCTCTTATATCATCCGAGTATCTCTTCAATTGGGTACTAGAACCAATATCCTCTAAATAACGCTTAAATCCGCGGAGTAACTGATTTTTGCTTAAAACTTGATCCCAGTACCTCCAATCCTCAAAATTCTACTTGAATCTTCGGAATGACGCTTCAATTGGGTACTAGAACCAATATCCTCTAAATAACGCTTAAATCCGCGGAGTAACTGATTTTTGCTTATAACTTGAACCCAGTACCTCCAATCACCGCTTATATCATCGGAGTAACTCTTCAATTGGGTACTAGATCCAATCTCCTCTAAATAACGCTTAAATCCGCGGAGTAACTTTGTTTTGCTTAAAACTTGATCCCGGTACCTCCAATCACCTCTTATATCATCCGAGTATCTCTTCAATTGGGTACTAGAACCAATATCCTCTAAATAACGCTTAAATCCGCGGAGTAACTGATTTTTGCTTAAAACTTGATCCCAGTACCTCCAATCCTCAAAATTCTACTTGAATCTTCGGAATGACGCTTCAATTGGGTACTAGAACCAATATCCTCTAAATAACGCTTAAATCCGCGGAGTAACTGATTTTTGCTTATAACTTGAACCCAGTACCTCCAATCACCGCTTATATCATCGGAGTAACTCTTCAATTGGGTACTAGATCCAATCTCCTCTAAATAACGCTTAAATCCGCGGAGTAACTTTGTTTTGCTTAAAACTTGATCCCGGTACCTCCAATCACCTCTTATATCATCCGAGTATCTCTTCAATTGGGTACTAGAACCAATATCCTCTAAATAACGCTTAAATCCGCGGAGTAACTGATTTTTGCTTAAAACTTGATCCCAGTACCTCCAATCCTCAAAATTCTACTTGAATCTTCGGAATGACGCTTCAATTGGGTACTAGAACCAATATCCTCTAAATAACGCTTAAATCCGCGGAGTAACTGATTTTTGCTTATAACTTGAACCCAGTACCTCCAATCACCGCTTATATCATCGGAGTAACTCTTCAATTGGGTACTAGATCCAATCTCCTCTAAATAACGCTTAAATCCGCGGAGTAACTTTGTTTTGCTTAAAACTTGATCCCGGTACCTCCAATCACCTCTTATATCATCCGAGTATCTCTTCAATTGGGTACTAGAACCAATATCCTCTAAATAACGCTTAAATCCGCGGAGTAACTGATTTTTGCTTAAAACTTGATCCCAGTACCTCCAATCCTCAAAATTCTACTTGAATCTTCGGAATGACGCTTCAATTGGGTACTAGAACCAATATCCTCTAAATAACGCTTAAATCCGCGGAGTAACTGATTTTTGCTTATAACTTGAACCCAGTACCTCCAATCACCGCTTATATCATCGGAGTAACTCTTCAATTGGGTACTAGATCCAATCTCCTCTAAATAACGCTTAAATCCGCGGAGTAACTTTGTTTTGCTTAAAACTTGATCCCGGTACCTCCAATCACCTCTTATATCATCCGAGTATCTCTTCAATTGGGTACTAGAACCAATATCCTCTAAATAACGCTTAAATCCGCGGAGTAACTGATTTTTGCTTAAAACTTGATCCCAGTACCTCCAATCCTCAAAATTCTACTTGAATCTTCGGAATGACGCTTCAATTGGGTACTAGAACCAATATCCTCTAAATAACGCTTAAATCCGCGGAGTAACTGATTTTTGCTTATAACTTGAACCCAGTACCTCCAATCACCGCTTATATCATCGGAGTAACTCTTCAATTGGGTACTAGATCCAATCTCCTCTAAATAACGCTTAAATCCGCGGAGTAACTTTGTTTTGCTTAAAACTTGATCCCGGTACCTCCAATCACCTCTTATATCATCCGAGTATCTCTTCAATTGGGTACTAGAACCAATATCCTCTAAATAACGCTTAAATCCGCGGAGTAACTGATTTTTGCTTAAAACTTGATCCCAGTACCTCCAATCCTCAAAATTCTACTTGAATCTTCGGAATGACGCTTCAATTGGGTACTAGAACCAATATCCTCTAAATAACGCTTAAATCCGCGGAGTAACTGATTTTTGCTTATAACTTGAACCCAGTACCTCCAATCACCGCTTATATCATCGGAGTAACTCTTCAATTGGGTACTAGATCCAATCTCCTCTAAATAACGCTTAAATCCGCGGAGTAACTTTGTTTTGCTTAAAACTTGATCCCGGTACCTCCAATCACCTCTTATATCATCCGAGTATCTCTTCAATTGGGTACTAGAACCAATATCCTCTAAATAACGCTTAAATCCGCGGAGTAACTGATTTTTGCTTAAAACTTGATCCCAGTACCTCCAATCCTCAAAATTCTACTTGAATCTTCGGAATGACGCTTCAATTGGGTACTAGAACCAATATCCTCTAAATAACGCTTAAATCCGCGGAGTAACTGATTTTTGCTTATAACTTGAACCCAGTACCTCCAATCACCGCTTATATCATCGGAGTAACTCTTCAATTGGGTACTAGATCCAATCTCCTCTAAATAACGCTTAAATCCGCGGAGTAACTTTGTTTTGCTTAAAACTTGATCCCGGTACCTCCAATCACCTCTTATATCATCCGAGTATCTCTTCAATTGGGTACTAGAACCAATATCCTCTAAATAACGCTTAAATCCGCGGAGTAACTGATTTTTGCTTAAAACTTGATCCCAGTACCTCCAATCCTCAAAATTCTACTTGAATCTTCGGAATGACGCTTCAATTGGGTACTAGAACCAATATCCTCTAAATAACGCTTAAATCCGCGGAGTAACTGATTTTTGCTTATAACTTGAACCCAGTACCTCCAATCACCGCTTATATCATCGGAGTAACTCTTCAATTGGGTACTAGATCCAATCTCCTCTAAATAACGCTTAAATCCGCGGAGTAACTTTGTTTTGCTTAAAACTTGATCCCGGTACCTCCAATCACCTCTTATATCATCCGAGTATCTCTTCAATTGGGTACTAGAACCAATATCCTCTAAATAACGCTTAAATCCGCGGAGTAACTGATTTTTGCTTAAAACTTGATCCCAGTACCTCCAATCCTCAAAATTCTACTTGAATCTTCGGAATGACGCTTCAATTGGGTACTAGAACCAATATCCTCTAAATAACGCTTAAATCCGCGGAGTAACTGATTTTTGCTTATAACTTGAACCCAGTACCTCCAATCACCGCTTATATCATCGGAGTAACTCTTCAATTGGGTACTAGATCCAATCTCCTCTAAATAACGCTTAAATCCGCGGAGTAACTTTGTTTTGCTTAAAACTTGATCCCGGTACCTCCAATCACCTCTTATATCATCCGAGTATCTCTTCAATTGGGTACTAGAACCAATATCCTCTAAATAACGCTTAAATCCGCGGAGTAACTGATTTTTGCTTAAAACTTGATCCCAGTACCTCCAATCCTCAAAATTCTACTTGAATCTTCGGAATGACGCTTCAATTGGGTACTAGAACCAATATCCTCTAAATAACGCTTAAATCCGCGGAGTAACTGATTTTTGCTTATAACTTGAACCCAGTACCTCCAATCACCGCTTATATCATCGGAGTAACTCTTCAATTGGGTACTAGATCCAATCTCCTCTAAATAACGCTTAAATCCGCGGAGTAACTTTGTTTTGCTTAAAACTTGATCCCGGTACCTCCAATCACCTCTTATATCATCCGAGTATCTCTTCAATTGGGTACTAGAACCAATATCCTCTAAATAACGCTTAAATCCGCGGAGTAACTGATTTTTGCTTAAAACTTGATCCCAGTACCTCCAATCCTCAAAATTCTACTTGAATCTTCGGAATGACGCTTCAATTGGGTACTAGAACCAATATCCTCTAAATAACGCTTAAATCCGCGGAGTAACTGATTTTTGCTTATAACTTGAACCCAGTACCTCCAATCACCGCTTATATCATCGGAGTAACTCTTCAATTGGGTACTAGATCCAATCTCCTCTAAATAACGCTTAAATCCGCGGAGTAACTTTGTTTTGCTTAAAACTTGATCCCGGTACCTCCAATCACCTCTTATATCATCCGAGTATCTCTTCAATTGGGTACTAGAACCAATATCCTCTAAATAACGCTTAAATCCGCGGAGTAACTGATTTTTGCTTAAAACTTGATCCCAGTACCTCCAATCCTCAAAATTCTACTTGAATCTTCGGAATGACGCTTCAATTGGGTACTAGAACCAATATCCTCTAAATAACGCTTAAATCCGCGGAGTAACTGATTTTTGCTTATAACTTGAACCCAGTACCTCCAATCACCGCTTATATCATCGGAGTAACTCTTCAATTGGGTACTAGATCCAATCTCCTCTAAATAACGCTTAAATCCGCGGAGTAACTTTGTTTTGCTTAAAACTTGATCCCGGTACCTCCAATCACCTCTTATATCATCCGAGTATCTCTTCAATTGGGTACTAGAACCAATATCCTCTAAATAACGCTTAAATCCGCGGAGTAACTGATTTTTGCTTAAAACTTGATCCCAGTACCTCCAATCCTCAAAATTCTACTTGAATCTTCGGAATGACGCTTCAATTGGGTACTAGAACCAATATCCTCTAAATAACGCTTAAATCCGCGGAGTAACTGATTTTTGCTTATAACTTGAACCCAGTACCTCCAATCACCGCTTATATCATCGGAGTAACTCTTCAATTGGGTACTAGATCCAATCTCCTCTAAATAACGCTTAAATCCGCGGAGTAACTTTGTTTTGCTTAAAACTTGATCCCGGTACCTCCAATCACCTCTTATATCATCCGAGTATCTCTTCAATTGGGTACTAGAACCAATATCCTCTAAATAACGCTTAAATCCGCGGAGTAACTGATTTTTGCTTAAAACTTGATCCCAGTACCTCCAATCCTCAAAATTCTACTTGAATCTTCGGAATGACGCTTCAATTGGGTACTAGAACCAATATCCTCTAAATAACGCTTAAATCCGCGGAGTAACTGATTTTTGCTTATAACTTGAACCCAGTACCTCCAATCACCGCTTATATCATCGGAGTAACTCTTCAATTGGGTACTAGATCCAATCTCCTCTAAATAACGCTTAAATCCGCGGAGTAACTTTGTTTTGCTTAAAACTTGATCCCGGTACCTCCAATCACCTCTTATATCATCCGAGTATCTCTTCAATTGGGTACTAGAACCAATATCCTCTAAATAACGCTTAAATCCGCGGAGTAACTGATTTTTGCTTAAAACTTGATCCCAGTACCTCCAATCCTCAAAATTCTACTTGAATCTTCGGAATGACGCTTCAATTGGGTACTAGAACCAATATCCTCTAAATAACGCTTAAATCCGCGGAGTAACTGATTTTTGCTTATAACTTGAACCCAGTACCTCCAATCACCGCTTATATCATCGGAGTAACTCTTCAATTGGGTACTAGATCCAATCTCCTCTAAATAACGCTTAAATCCGCGGAGTAACTTTGTTTTGCTTAAAACTTGATCCCGGTACCTCCAATCACCTCTTATATCATCCGAGTATCTCTTCAATTGGGTACTAGAACCAATATCCTCTAAATAACGCTTAAATCCGCGGAGTAACTGATTTTTGCTTAAAACTTGATCCCAGTACCTCCAATCCTCAAAATTCTACTTGAATCTTCGGAATGACGCTTCAATTGGGTACTAGAACCAATATCCTCTAAATAACGCTTAAATCCGCGGAGTAACTGATTTTTGCTTATAACTTGAACCCAGTACCTCCAATCACCGCTTATATCATCGGAGTAACTCTTCAATTGGGTACTAGATCCAATCTCCTCTAAATAACGCTTAAATCCGCGGAGTAACTTTGTTTTGCTTAAAACTTGATCCCGGTACCTCCAATCACCTCTTATATCATCCGAGTATCTCTTCAATTGGGTACTAGAACCAATATCCTCTAAATAACGCTTAAATCCGCGGAGTAACTGATTTTTGCTTAAAACTTGATCCCAGTACCTCCAATCCTCAAAATTCTACTTGAATCTTCGGAATGACGCTTCAATTGGGTACTAGAACCAATATCCTCTAAATAACGCTTAAATCCGCGGAGTAACTGATTTTTGCTTATAACTTGAACCCAGTACCTCCAATCACCGCTTATATCATCGGAGTAACTCTTCAATTGGGTACTAGATCCAATCTCCTCTAAATAACGCTTAAATCCGCGGAGTAACTTTGTTTTGCTTAAAACTTGATCCCGGTACCTCCAATCACCTCTTATATCATCCGAGTATCTCTTCAATTGGGTACTAGAACCAATATCCTCTAAATAACGCTTAAATCCGCGGAGTAACTGATTTTTGCTTAAAACTTGATCCCAGTACCTCCAATCCTCAAAATTCTACTTGAATCTTCGGAATGACGCTTCAATTGGGTACTAGAACCAATATCCTCTAAATAACGCTTAAATCCGCGGAGTAACTGATTTTTGCTTATAACTTGAACCCAGTACCTCCAATCACCGCTTATATCATCGGAGTAACTCTTCAATTGGGTACTAGATCCAATCTCCTCTAAATAACGCTTAAATCCGCGGAGTAACTTTGTTTTGCTTAAAACTTGATCCCGGTACCTCCAATCACCTCTTATATCATCCGAGTATCTCTTCAATTGGGTACTAGAACCAATATCCTCTAAATAACGCTTAAATCCGCGGAGTAACTGATTTTTGCTTAAAACTTGATCCCAGTACCTCCAATCCTCAAAATTCTACTTGAATCTTCGGAATGACGCTTCAATTGGGTACTAGAACCAATATCCTCTAAATAACGCTTAAATCCGCGGAGTAACTGATTTTTGCTTATAACTTGATCCCAGGTACCTCCAATCACCGCTTATATCATCGGAGTAACTCTTCAATTGGGTACTAGATCCAATCTCCTCTAAATAACGCTTAAATCCGCGGAGTAACTTTGTTTTGCTTAAAACTTGATCCCGGTACCTCCAATCACCTCTTATATCATCCGAGTATCTCTTCAATTGGGTACTAGAACCAATATCCTCTAAATAACGCTTAAATCCGCGGAGTAACTGATTTTTGCTTAAAACTTGATCCCAGTACCTCCAATCCTCAAAATTCTACTTGAATCTTCGGAATGACGCTTCAATTGGGTACTAGAACCAATATCCTCTAAATAACGCTTAAATCCGCGGAGTAACTGATTTTTGCTTATAACTTGAACCCAGTACCTCCAATCACCGCTTATATCATCGGAGTAACTCTTCAATTGGGTACTAGATCCAATCTCCTCTAAATAACGCTTAAATCCGCGGAGTAACTTTGTTTTGCTTAAAACTTGATCCCGGTACCTCCAATCACCTCTTATATCATCCGAGTATCTCTTCAATTGGGTACTAGAACCAATATCCTCTAAATAACGCTTAAATCCGCGGAGTAACTGATTTTTGCTTAAAACTTGATCCCAGTACCTCCAATCCTCAAAATTCTACTTGAATCTTCGGAATGACGCTTCAATTGGGTACTAGAACCAATATCCTCTAAATAACGCTTAAATCCGCGGAGTAACTGATTTTTGCTTATAACTTGAACCCAGTACCTCCAATCACCGCTTATATCATCGGAGTAACTCTTCAATTGGGTACTAGATCCAATCTCCTCTAAATAACGCTTAAATCCGCGGAGTAACTTTGTTTTGCTTAAAACTTGATCCCGGTACCTCCAATCACCTCTTATATCATCCGAGTATCTCTTCAATTGGGTACTAGAACCAATATCCTCTAAATAACGCTTAAATCCGCGGAGTAACTGATTTTTGCTTAAAACTTGATCCCAGTACCTCCAATCCTCAAAATTCTACTTGAATCTTCGGAATGACGCTTCAATTGGGTACTAGAACCAATATCCTCTAAATAACGCTTAAATCCGCGGAGTAACTGATTTTTGCTTATAACTTGAACCCAGTACCTCCAATCACCGCTTATATCATCGGAGTAACTCTTCAATTGGGTACTAGATCCAATCTCCTCTAAATAACGCTTAAATCCGCGGAGTAACTTTGTTTTGCTTAAAACTTGATCCCGGTACCTCCAATCACCTCTTATATCATCCGAGTATCTCTTCAATTGGGTACTAGAACCAATATCCTCTAAATAACGCTTAAATCCGCGGAGTAACTGATTTTTGCTTAAAACTTGATCCCAGTACCTCCAATCCTCAAAATTCTACTTGAATCTTCGGAATGACGCTTCAATTGGGTACTAGAACCAATATCCTCTAAATAACGCTTAAATCCGCGGAGTAACTGATTTTTGCTTATAACTTGAACCCAGTACCTCCAATCACCGCTTATATCATCGGAGTAACTCTTCAATTGGGTACTAGATCCAATCTCCTCTAAATAACGCTTAAATCCGCGGAGTAACTTTGTTTTGCTTAAAACTTGATCCCGGTACCTCCAATCACCTCTTATATCATCCGAGTATCTCTTCAATTGGGTACTAGAACCAATATCCTCTAAATAACGCTTAAATCCGCGGAGTAACTGATTTTTGCTTAAAACTTGATCCCAGTACCTCCAATCCTCAAAATTCTACTTGAATCTTCGGAATGACGCTTCAATTGGGTACTAGAACCAATATCCTCTAAATAACGCTTAAATCCGCGGAGTAACTGATTTTTGCTTATAACTTGAACCCAGTACCTCCAATCACCGCTTATATCATCGGAGTAACTCTTCAATTGGGTACTAGATCCAATCTCCTCTAAATAACGCTTAAATCCGCGGAGTAACTTTGTTTTGCTTAAAACTTGATCCCGGTACCTCCAATCACCTCTTATATCATCCGAGTATCTCTTCAATTGGGTACTAGAACCAATATCCTCTAAATAACGCTTAAATCCGCGGAGTAACTGATTTTTGCTTAAAACTTGATCCCAGTACCTCCAATCCTCAAAATTCTACTTGAATCTTCGGAATGACGCTTCAATTGGGTACTAGAACCAATATCCTCTAAATAACGCTTAAATCCGCGGAGTAACTGATTTTTGCTTATAACTTGAACCCAGTACCTCCAATCACCGCTTATATCATCGGAGTAACTCTTCAATTGGGTACTAGATCCAATCTCCTCTAAATAACGCTTAAATCCGCGGAGTAACTTTGTTTTGCTTAAAACTTGATCCCGGTACCTCCAATCACCTCTTATATCATCCGAGTATCTCTTCAATTGGGTACTAGAACCAATATCCTCTAAATAACGCTTAAATCCGCGGAGTAACTGATTTTTGCTTAAAACTTGATCCCAGTACCTCCAATCCTCAAAATTCTACTTGAATCTTCGGAATGACGCTTCAATTGGGTACTAGAACCAATATCCTCTAAATAACGCTTAAATCCGCGGAGTAACTGATTTTTGCTTATAACTTGAACCCAGTACCTCCAATCACCGCTTATATCATCGGAGTAACTCTTCAATTGGGTACTAGATCCAATCTCCTCTAAATAACGCTTAAATCCGCGGAGTAACTTTGTTTTGCTTAAAACTTGATCCCGGTACCTCCAATCACCTCTTATATCATCCGAGTATCTCTTCAATTGGGTACTAGAACCAATATCCTCTAAATAACGCTTAAATCCGCGGAGTAACTGATTTTTGCTTAAAACTTGATCCCAGTACCTCCAATCCTCAAAATTCTACTTGAATCTTCGGAATGACGCTTCAATTGGGTACTAGAACCAATATCCTCTAAATAACGCTTAAATCCGCGGAGTAACTGATTTTTGCTTATAACTTGAACCCAGTACCTCCAATCACCGCTTATATCATCGGAGTAACTCTTCAATTGGGTACTAGATCCAATCTCCTCTAAATAACGCTTAAATCCGCGGAGTAACTTTGTTTTGCTTAAAACTTGATCCCGGTACCTCCAATCACCTCTTATATCATCCGAGTATCTCTTCAATTGGGTACTAGAACCAATATCCTCTAAATAACGCTTAAATCCGCGGAGTAACTGATTTTTGCTTAAAACTTGATCCCAGTACCTCCAATCCTCAAAATTCTACTTGAATCTTCGGAATGACGCTTCAATTGGGTACTAGAACCAATATCCTCTAAATAACGCTTAAATCCGCGGAGTAACTGATTTTTGCTTATAACTTGAACCCAGTACCTCCAATCACCGCTTATATCATCGGAGTAACTCTTCAATTGGGTACTAGATCCAATCTCCTCTAAATAACGCTTAAATCCGCGGAGTAACTTTGTTTTGCTTAAAACTTGATCCCGGTACCTCCAATCACCTCTTATATCATCCGAGTATCTCTTCAATTGGGTACTAGAACCAATATCCTCTAAATAACGCTTAAATCCGCGGAGTAACTGATTTTTGCTTAAAACTTGATCCCAGTACCTCCAATCCTCAAAATTCTACTTGAATCTTCGGAATGACGCTTCAATTGGGTACTAGAACCAATATCCTCTAAATAACGCTTAAATCCGCGGAGTAACTGATTTTTGCTTATAACTTGAACCCAGTACCTCCAATCACCGCTTATATCATCGGAGTAACTCTTCAATTGGGTACTAGAT
The DNA here is from genome assembly GCF_982258835.1 of Parasteatoda tepidariorum. Classification (NCBI taxonomy): domain Eukaryota; kingdom Metazoa; phylum Arthropoda; class Arachnida; order Araneae; family Theridiidae; genus Parasteatoda; species Parasteatoda tepidariorum. Next base: position 27,652 of record NC_141756.1, read on the forward strand.
CCAATCTCCTCTAAATAACGCTTAAATCCGCGGAGTAACTTTGTTTTGCTTAAAACTTGATCCCGGTACCTCCAATCACCTCTTATATCATCCGAGTATCTCTTCAATTGGGTACTAGAACCAATATCCTCTAAATAACGCTTAAATCCGCGGAGTAACTGATTTTTGCTTAAAACTTGATCCCAGTACCTCCAATCCTCAAAATTCTACTTGAATCTTCGGAATGACGCTTCAATTGGGTACTAGAACCAATATCCTCTAAATAACGCTTAAATCCGCGGAGTAACTGATTTTTGCTTATAACTTGAACCCAGTACCTCCAATCACCGCTTATATCATCGGAGTAACTCTTCAATTGGGTACTAGATCCAATCTCCTCTAAATAACGCTTAAATCCGCGGAGTAACTTTGTTTTGCTTAAAACTTGATCCCGGTACCTCCAATCACCTCTTATATCATCCGAGTATCTCTTCAATTGGGTACTAGAACCAATATCCTCTAAATAACGCTTAAATCCGCGGAGTAACTGATTTTTGCTTAAAACTTGATCCCAGTACCTCCAATCCTCAAAATTCTACTTGAATCTTCGGAATGACGCTTCAATTGGGTACTAGAACCAATATCCTCTAAATAACGCTTAAATCCGCGGAGTAACTGATTTTTGCTTATAACTTGAACCCAGTACCTCCAATCACCGCTTATATCATCGGAGTAACTCTTCAATTGGGTACTAGATCCAATCTCCTCTAAATAACGCTTAAATCCGCGGAGTAACTTTGTTTTGCTTAAAACTTGATCCCGGTACCTCCAATCACCTCTTATATCATCCGAGTATCTCTTCAATTGGGTACTAGAACCAATATCCTCTAAATAACGCTTAAATCCGCGGAGTAACTGATTTTTGCTTAAAACTTGATCCCAGTACCTCCAATCCTCAAAATTCTACTTGAATCTTCGGAATGACGCTTCAATTGGGTACTAGAACCAATATCCTCTAAATAACGCTTAAATCCGCGGAGTAACTGATTTTTGCTTATAACTTGAACCCAGTACCTCCAATCACCGCTTATATCATCGGAGTAACTCTTCAATTGGGTACTAGATCCAATCTCCTCTAAATAACGCTTAAATCCGCGGAGTAACTTTGTTTTGCTTAAAACTTGATCCCGGTACCTCCAATCACCTCTTATATCATCCGAGTATCTCTTCAATTGGGTACTAGAACCAATATCCTCTAAATAACGCTTAAATCCGCGGAGTAACTGATTTTTGCTTAAAACTTGATCCCAGTACCTCCAATCCTCAAAATTCTACTTGAATCTTCGGAATGACGCTTCAATTGGGTACTAGAACCAATATCCTCTAAATAACGCTTAAATCCGCGGAGTAACTGATTTTTGCTTATAACTTGAACCCAGTACCTCCAATCACCGCTTATATCATCGGAGTAACTCTTCAATTGGGTACTAGATCCAATCTCCTCTAAATAACGCTTAAATCCGCGGAGTAACTTTGTTTTGCTTAAAACTTGATCCCGGTACCTCCAATCACCTCTTATATCATCCGAGTATCTCTTCAATTGGGTACTAGAACCAATATCCTCTAAATAACGCTTAAATCCGCGGAGTAACTGATTTTTGCTTAAAACTTGATCCCAGTACCTCCAATCCTCAAAATTCTACTTGAATCTTCGGAATGACGCTTCAATTGGGTACTAGAACCAATATCCTCTAAATAACGCTTAAATCCGCGGAGTAACTGATTTTTGCTTATAACTTGAACCCAGTACCTCCAATCACCGCTTATATCATCGGAGTAACTCTTCAATTGGGTACTAGATCCAATCTCCTCTAAATAACGCTTAAATCCGCGGAGTAACTTTGTTTTGCTTAAAACTTGATCCCGGTACCTCCAATCACCTCTTATATCATCCGAGTATCTCTTCAATTGGGTACTAGAACCAATATCCTCTAAATAACGCTTAAATCCGCGGAGTAACTGATTTTTGCTTAAAACTTGATCCCAGTACCTCCAATCCTCAAAATTCTACTTGAATCTTCGGAATGACGCTTCAATTGGGTACTAGAACCAATATCCTCTAAATAACGCTTAAATCCGCGGAGTAACTGATTTTTGCTTATAACTTGAACCCAGTACCTCCAATCACCGCTTATATCATCGGAGTAACTCTTCAATTGGGTACTAGATCCAATCTCCTCTAAATAACGCTTAAATCCGCGGAGTAACTTTGTTTTGCTTAAAACTTGATCCCGGTACCTCCAATCACCTCTTATATCATCCGAGTATCTCTTCAATTGGGTACTAGAACCAATATCCTCTAAATAACGCTTAAATCCGCGGAGTAACTGATTTTTGCTTAAAACTTGATCCCAGTACCTCCAATCCTCAAAATTCTACTTGAATCTTCGGAATGACGCTTCAATTGGGTACTAGAACCAATATCCTCTAAATAACGCTTAAATCCGCGGAGTAACTGATTTTTGCTTATAACTTGAACCCAGTACCTCCAATCACCGCTTATATCATCGGAGTAACTCTTCAATTGGGTACTAGATCCAATCTCCTCTAAATAACGCTTAAATCCGCGGAGTAACTTTGTTTTGCTTAAAACTTGATCCCGGTACCTCCAATCACCTCTTATATCATCCGAGTATCTCTTCAATTGGGTACTAGAACCAATATCCTCTAAATAACGCTTAAATCCGCGGAGTAACTGATTTTTGCTTAAAACTTGATCCCAGTACCTCCAATCCTCAAAATTCTACTTGAATCTTCGGAATGACGCTTCAATTGGGTACTAGAACCAATATCCTCTAAATAACGCTTAAATCCGCGGAGTAACTGATTTTTGCTTATAACTTGAACCCAGTACCTCCAATCACCGCTTATATCATCGGAGTAACTCTTCAATTGGGTACTAGATCCAATCTCCTCTAAATAACGCTTAAATCCGCGGAGTAACTTTGTTTTGCTTAAAACTTGATCCCGGTACCTCCAATCACCTCTTATATCATCCGAGTATCTCTTCAATTGGGTACTAGAACCAATATCCTCTAAATAACGCTTAAATCCGCGGAGTAACTGATTTTTGCTTAAAACTTGATCCCAGTACCTCCAATCCTCAAAATTCTACTTGAATCTTCGGAATGACGCTTCAATTGGGTACTAGAACCAATATCCTCTAAATAACGCTTAAATCCGCGGAGTAACTGATTTTTGCTTATAACTTGAACCCAGTACCTCCAATCACCGCTTATATCATCGGAGTAACTCTTCAATTGGGTACTAGATCCAATCTCCTCTAAATAACGCTTAAATCCGCGGAGTAACTTTGTTTTGCTTAAAACTTGATCCCGGTACCTCCAATCACCTCTTATATCATCCGAGTATCTCTTCAATTGGGTACTAGAACCAATATCCTCTAAATAACGCTTAAATCCGCGGAGTAACTGATTTTTGCTTAAAACTTGATCCCAGTACCTCCAATCCTCAAAATTCTACTTGAATCTTCGGAATGACGCTTCAATTGGGTACTAGAACCAATATCCTCTAAATAACGCTTAAATCCGCGGAGTAACTGATTTTTGCTTATAACTTGAACCCAGTACCTCCAATCACCGCTTATATCATCGGAGTAACTCTTCAATTGGGTACTAGATCCAATCTCCTCTAAATAACGCTTAAATCCGCGGAGTAACTTTGTTTTGCTTAAAACTTGATCCCGGTACCTCCAATCACCTCTTATATCATCCGAGTATCTCTTCAATTGGGTACTAGAACCAATATCCTCTAAATAACGCTTAAATCCGCGGAGTAACTGATTTTTGCTTAAAACTTGATCCCAGTACCTCCAATCCTCAAAATTCTACTTGAATCTTCGGAATGACGCTTCAATTGGGTACTAGAACCAATATCCTCTAAATAACGCTTAAATCCGCGGAGTAACTGATTTTTGCTTATAACTTGAACCCAGTACCTCCAATCACCGCTTATATCATCGGAGTAACTCTTCAATTGGGTACTAGATCCAATCTCCTCTAAATAACGCTTAAATCCGCGGAGTAACTTTGTTTTGCTTAAAACTTGATCCCGGTACCTCCAATCACCTCTTATATCATCCGAGTATCTCTTCAATTGGGTACTAGAACCAATATCCTCTAAATAACGCTTAAATCCGCGGAGTAACTGATTTTTGCTTAAAACTTGATCCCAGTACCTCCAATCCTCAAAATTCTACTTGAATCTTCGGAATGACGCTTCAATTGGGTACTAGAACCAATATCCTCTAAATAACGCTTAAATCCGCGGAGTAACTGATTTTTGCTTATAACTTGAACCCAGTACCTCCAATCACCGCTTATATCATCGGAGTAACTCTTCAATTGGGTACTAGATCCAATCTCCTCTAAATAACGCTTAAATCCGCGGAGTAACTTTGTTTTGCTTAAAACTTGATCCCGGTACCTCCAATCACCTCTTATATCATCCGAGTATCTCTTCAATTGGGTACTAGAACCAATATCCTCTAAATAACGCTTAAATCCGCGGAGTAACTGATTTTTGCTTAAAACTTGATCCCAGTACCTCCAATCCTCAAAATTCTACTTGAATCTTCGGAATGACGCTTCAATTGGGTACTAGAACCAATATCCTCTAAATAACGCTTAAATCCGCGGAGTAACTGATTTTTGCTTATAACTTGAACCCAGTACCTCCAATCACCGCTTATATCATCGGAGTAACTCTTCAATTGGGTACTAGATCCAATCTCCTCTAAATAACGCTTAAATCCGCGGAGTAACTTTGTTTTGCTTAAAACTTGATCCCGGTACCTCCAATCACCTCTTATATCATCCGAGTATCTCTTCAATTGGGTACTAGAACCAATATCCTCTAAATAACGCTTAAATCCGCGGAGTAACTGATTTTTGCTTAAAACTTGATCCCAGTACCTCCAATCCTCAAAATTCTACTTGAATCTTCGGAATGACGCTTCAATTGGGTACTAGAACCAATATCCTCTAAATAACGCTTAAATCCGCGGAGTAACTGATTTTTGCTTATAACTTGAACCCAGTACCTCCAATCACCGCTTATATCATCGGAGTAACTCTTCAATTGGGTACTAGATCCAATCTCCTCTAAATAACGCTTAAATCCGCGGAGTAACTTTGTTTTGCTTAAAACTTGATCCCGGTACCTCCAATCACCTCTTATATCATCCGAGTATCTCTTCAATTGGGTACTAGAACCAATATCCTCTAAATAACGCTTAAATCCGCGGAGTAACTGATTTTTGCTTAAAACTTGATCCCAGTACCTCCAATCCTCAAAATTCTACTTGAATCTTCGGAATGACGCTTCAATTGGGTACTAGAACCAATATCCTCTAAATAACGCTTAAATCCGCGGAGTAACTGATTTTTGCTTATAACTTGAACCCAGTACCTCCAATCACCGCTTATATCATCGGAGTAACTCTTCAATTGGGTACTAGATCCAATCTCCTCTAAATAACGCTTAAATCCGCGGAGTAACTTTGTTTTGCTTAAAACTTGATCCCGGTACCTCCAATCACCTCTTATATCATCCGAGTATCTCTTCAATTGGGTACTAGAACCAATATCCTCTAAATAACGCTTAAATCCGCGGAGTAACTGATTTTTGCTTAAAACTTGATCCCAGTACCTCCAATCCTCAAAATTCTACTTGAATCTTCGGAATGACGCTTCAATTGGGTACTAGAACCAATATCCTCTAAATAACGCTTAAATCCGCGGAGTAACTGATTTTTGCTTATAACTTGAACCCAGTACCTCCAATCACCGCTTATATCATCGGAGTAACTCTTCAATTGGGTACTAGATCCAATCTCCTCTAAATAACGCTTAAATCCGCGGAGTAACTTTGTTTTGCTTAAAACTTGATCCCGGTACCTCCAATCACCTCTTATATCATCCGAGTATCTCTTCAATTGGGTACTAGAACCAATATCCTCTAAATAACGCTTAAATCCGCGGAGTAACTGATTTTTGCTTAAAACTTGATCCCAGTACCTCCAATCCTCAAAATTCTACTTGAATCTTCGGAATGACGCTTCAATTGGGTACTAGAACCAATATCCTCTAAATAACGCTTAAATCCGCGGAGTAACTGATTTTTGCTTATAACTTGAACCCAGTACCTCCAATCACCGCTTATATCATCGGAGTAACTCTTCAATTGGGTACTAGATCCAATCTCCTCTAAATAACGCTTAAATCCGCGGAGTAACTTTGTTTTGCTTAAAACTTGATCCCGGTACCTCCAATCACCTCTTATATCATCCGAGTATCTCTTCAATTGGGTACTAGAACCAATATCCTCTAAATAACGCTTAAATCCGCGGAGTAACTGATTTTTGCTTAAAACTTGATCCCAGTACCTCCAATCCTCAAAATTCTACTTGAATCTTCGGAATGACGCTTCAATTGGGTACTAGAACCAATATCCTCTAAATAACGCTTAAATCCGCGGAGTAACTGATTTTTGCTTATAACTTGAACCCAGTACCTCCAATCACCGCTTATATCATCGGAGTAACTCTTCAATTGGGTACTAGATCCAATCTCCTCTAAATAACGCTTAAATCCGCGGAGTAACTTTGTTTTGCTTAAAACTTGATCCCGGTACCTCCAATCACCTCTTATATCATCCGAGTATCTCTTCAATTGGGTACTAGAACCAATATCCTCTAAATAACGCTTAAATCCGCGGAGTAACTGATTTTTGCTTAAAACTTGATCCCAGTACCTCCAATCCTCAAAATTCTACTTGAATCTTCGGAATGACGCTTCAATTGGGTACTAGAACCAATATCCTCTAAATAACGCTTAAATCCGCGGAGTAACTGATTTTTGCTTATAACTTGAACCCAGTACCTCCAATCACCGCTTATATCATCGGAGTAACTCTTCAATTGGGTACTAGATCCAATCTCCTCTAAATAACGCTTAAATCCGCGGAGTAACTTTGTTTTGCTTAAAACTTGATCCCGGTACCTCCAATCACCTCTTATATCATCCGAGTATCTCTTCAATTGGGTACTAGAACCAATATCCTCTAAATAACGCTTAAATCCGCGGAGTAACTGATTTTTGCTTAAAACTTGATCCCAGTACCTCCAATCCTCAAAATTCTACTTGAATCTTCGGAATGACGCTTCAATTGGGTACTAGAACCAATATCCTCTAAATAACGCTTAAATCCGCGGAGTAACTGATTTTTGCTTATAACTTGAACCCAGTACCTCCAATCACCGCTTATATCATCGGAGTAACTCTTCAATTGGGTACTAGATCCAATCTCCTCTAAATAACGCTTAAATCCGCGGAGTAACTTTGTTTTGCTTAAAACTTGATCCCGGTACCTCCAATCACCTCTTATATCATCCGAGTATCTCTTCAATTGGGTACTAGAACCAATATCCTCTAAATAACGCTTAAATCCGCGGAGTAACTGATTTTTGCTTAAAACTTGATCCCAGTACCTCCAATCCTCAAAATTCTACTTGAATCTTCGGAATGACGCTTCAATTGGGTACTAGAACCAATATCCTCTAAATAACGCTTAAATCCGCGGAGTAACTGATTTTTGCTTATAACTTGAACCCAGTACCTCCAATCACCGCTTATATCATCGGAGTAACTCTTCAATTGGGTACTAGATCCAATCTCCTCTAAATAACGCTTAAATCCGCGGAGTAACTTTGTTTTGCTTAAAACTTGATCCCGGTACCTCCAATCACCTCTTATATCATCCGAGTATCTCTTCAATTGGGTACTAGAACCAATATCCTCTAAATAACGCTTAAATCCGCGGAGTAACTGATTTTTGCTTAAAACTTGATCCCAGTACCTCCAATCCTCAAAATTCTACTTGAATCTTCGGAATGACGCTTCAATTGGGTACTAGAACCAATATCCTCTAAATAACGCTTAAATCCGCGGAGTAACTGATTTTTGCTTATAACTTGAACCCAGTACCTCCAATCACCGCTTATATCATCGGAGTAACTCTTCAATTGGGTACTAGATCCAATCTCCTCTAAATAACGCTTAAATCCGCGGAGTAACTTTGTTTTGCTTAAAACTTGATCCCGGTACCTCCAATCACCTCTTATATCATCCGAGTATCTCTTCAATTGGGTACTAGAACCAATATCCTCTAAATAACGCTTAAATCCGCGGAGTAACTGATTTTTGCTTAAAACTTGATCCCAGTACCTCCAATCCTCAAAATTCTACTTGAATCTTCGGAATGACGCTTCAATTGGGTACTAGAACCAATATCCTCTAAATAACGCTTAAATCCGCGGAGTAACTGATTTTTGCTTATAACTTGAACCCAGTACCTCCAATCACCGCTTATATCATCGGAGTAACTCTTCAATTGGGTACTAGATCCAATCTCCTCTAAATAACGCTTAAATCCGCGGAGTAACTTTGTTTTGCTTAAAACTTGATCCCGGTACCTCCAATCACCTCTTATATCATCCGAGTATCTCTTCAATTGGGTACTAGAACCAATATCCTCTAAATAACGCTTAAATCCGCGGAGTAACTGATTTTTGCTTAAAACTTGATCCCAGTACCTCCAATCCTCAAAATTCTACTTGAATCTTCGGAATGACGCTTCAATTGGGTACTAGAACCAATATCCTCTAAATAACGCTTAAATCCGCGGAGTAACTGATTTTTGCTTATAACTTGAACCCAGTACCTCCAATCACCGCTTATATCATCGGAGTAACTCTTCAATTGGGTACTAGATCCAATCTCCTCTAAATAACGCTTAAATCCGCGGAGTAACTTTGTTTTGCTTAAAACTTGATCCCGGTACCTCCAATCACCTCTTATATCATCCGAGTATCTCTTCAATTGGGTACTAGAACCAATATCCTCTAAATAACGCTTAAATCCGCGGAGTAACTGATTTTTGCTTAAAACTTGATCCCAGTACCTCCAATCCTCAAAATTCTACTTGAATCTTCGGAATGACGCTTCAATTGGGTACTAGAACCAATATCCTCTAAATAACGCTTAAATCCGCGGAGTAACTGATTTTTGCTTATAACTTGAACCCAGTACCTCCAATCACCGCTTATATCATCGGAGTAACTCTTCAATTGGGTACTAGATCCAATCTCCTCTAAATAACGCTTAAATCCGCGGAGTAACTTTGTTTTGCTTAAAACTTGATCCCGGTACCTCCAATCACCTCTTATATCATCCGAGTATCTCTTCAATTGGGTACTAGAACCAATATCCTCTAAATAACGCTTAAATCCGCGGAGTAACTGATTTTTGCTTAAAACTTGATCCCAGTACCTCCAATCCTCAAAATTCTACTTGAATCTTCGGAATGACGCTTCAATTGGGTACTAGAACCAATATCCTCTAAATAACGCTTAAATCCGCGGAGTAACTGATTTTTGCTTATAACTTGAACCCAGTACCTCCAATCACCGCTTATATCATCGGAGTAACTCTTCAATTGGGTACTAGATCCAATCTCCTCTAAATAACGCTTAAATCCGCGGAGTAACTTTGTTTTGCTTAAAACTTGATCCCGGTACCTCCAATCACCTCTTATATCATCCGAGTATCTCTTCAATTGGGTACTAGAACCAATATCCTCTAAATAACGCTTAAATCCGCGGAGTAACTGATTTTTGCTTAAAACTTGATCCCAGTACCTCCAATCCTCAAAATTCTACTTGAATCTTCGGAATGACGCTTCAATTGGGTACTAGAACCAATATCCTCTAAATAACGCTTAAATCCGCGGAGTAACTGATTTTTGCTTATAACTTGATCCCGGTACCTCCAATCACCGCTTATATCATCGGAGTAACTCTTCAATTGGGTACTAGATCCAATCTCCTCTAAATAACGCTTAAATCCGCGGAGTAACTTTGTTTTGCTTAAAACTTGATCCCGGTACCTCCAATCACCTCTTATATCATCCGAGTATCTCTTCAATTGGGTACTAGAACCAATATCCTCTAAATAACGCTTAAATCCGCGGAGTAACTGATTTTTGCTTAAAACTTGATCCCAGTACCTCCAATCCTCAAAATTCTACTTGAATCTTCGGAATGACGCTTCAATTGGGTACTAGAACCAATATCCTCTAAATAACGCTTAAATCCGCGGAGTAACTGATTTTTGCTTATAACTTGAACCCAGTACCTCCAATCACCGCTTATATCATCGGAGTAACTCTTCAATTGGGTACTAGATCCAATCTCCTCTAAATAACGCTTAAATCCGCGGAGTAACTTTGTTTTGCTTAAAACTTGATCCCGGTACCTCCAATCACCTCTTATATCATCCGAGTATCTCTTCAATTGGGTACTAGAACCAATATCCTCTAAATAACGCTTAAATCCGCGGAGTAACTGATTTTTGCTTAAAACTTGATCCCAGTACCTCCAATCCTCAAAATTCTACTTGAATCTTCGGAATGACGCTTCAATTGGGTACTAGAACCAATATCCTCTAAATAACGCTTAAATCCGCGGAGTAACTGATTTTTGCTTATAACTTGAACCCAGTACCTCCAATCACCGCTTATATCATCGGAGTAACTCTTCAATTGGGTACTAGATCCAATCTCCTCTAAATAACGCTTAAATCCGCGGAGTAACTTTGTTTTGCTTAAAACTTGATCCCGGTACCTCCAATCACCTCTTATATCATCCGAGTATCTCTTCAATTGGGTACTAGAACCAATATCCTCTAAATAACGCTTAAATCCGCGGAGTAACTGATTTTTGCTTAAAACTTGATCCCAGTACCTCCAATCCTCAAAATTCTACTTGAATCTTCGGAATGACGCTTCAATTGGGTACTAGAACCAATATCCTCTAAATAACGCTTAAATCCGCGGAGTAACTGATTTTTGCTTATAACTTGAACCCAGTACCTCCAATCACCGCTTATATCATCGGAGTAACTCTTCAATTGGGTACTAGATCCAATCTCCTCTAAATAACGCTTAAATCCGCGGAGTAACTTTGTTTTGCTTAAAACTTGATCCCGGTACCTCCAATCACCTCTTATATCATCCGAGTATCTCTTCAATTGGGTACTAGAACCAATATCCTCTAAATAACGCTTAAATCCGCGGAGTAACTGATTTTTGCTTAAAACTTGATCCCAGTACCTCCAATCCTCAAAATTCTACTTGAATCTTCGGAATGACGCTTCAATTGGGTACTAGAACCAATATCCTCTAAATAACGCTTAAATCCGCGGAGTAACTGATTTTTGCTTATAACTTGAACCCAGTACCTCCAATCACCGCTTATATCATCGGAGTAACTCTTCAATTGGGTACTAGATCCAATCTCCTCTAAATAACGCTTAAATCCGCGGAGTAACTTTGTTTTGCTTAAAACTTGATCCCGGTACCTCCAATCACCTCTTATATCATCCGAGTATCTCTTCAATTGGGTACTAGAACCAATATCCTCTAAATAACGCTTAAATCCGCGGAGTAACTGATTTTTGCTTAAAACTTGATCCCAGTACCTCCAATCCTCAAAATTCTACTTGAATCTTCGGAATGACGCTTCAATTGGGTACTAGAACCAATATCCTCTAAATAACGCTTAAATCCGCGGAGTAACTGATTTTTGCTTATAACTTGAACCCAGTACCTCCAATCACCGCTTATATCATCGGAGTAACTCTTCAATTGGGTACTAGATCCAATCTCCTCTAAATAACGCTTAAATCCGCGGAGTAACTTTGTTTTGCTTAAAACTTGATCCCGGTACCTCCAATCACCTCTTATATCATCCGAGTATCTCTTCAATTGGGTACTAGAACCAATATCCTCTAAATAACGCTTAAATCCGCGGAGTAACTGATTTTTGCTTAAAACTTGATCCCAGTACCTCCAATCCTCAAAATTCTACTTGAATCTTCGGAATGACGCTTCAATTGGGTACTAGAACCAATATCCTCTAAATAACGCTTAAATCCGCGGAGTAACTGATTTTTGCTTATAACTTGAACCCAGTACCTCCAATCACCGCTTATATCATCGGAGTAACTCTTCAATTGGGTACTAGATCCAATCTCCTCTAAATAACGCTTAAATCCGCGGAGTAACTTTGTTTTGCTTAAAACTTGATCCCGGTACCTCCAATCACCTCTTATATCATCCGAGTATCTCTTCAATTGGGTACTAGAACCAATATCCTCTAAATAACGCTTAAATCCGCGGAGTAACTGATTTTTGCTTAAAACTTGATCCCAGTACCTCCAATCCTCAAAATTCTACTTGAATCTTCGGAATGACGCTTCAATTGGGTACTAGAACCAATATCCTCTAAATAACGCTTAAATCCGCGGAGTAACTGATTTTTGCTTATAACTTGAACCCAGTACCTCCAATCACCGCTTATATCATCGGAGTAACTCTTCAATTGGGTACTAGATCCAATCTCCTCTAAATAACGCTTAAATCCGCGGAGTAACTTTGTTTTGCTTAAAACTTGATCCCGGTACCTCCAATCACCTCTTATATCATCCGAGTATCTCTTCAATTGGGTACTAGAACCAATATCCTCTAAATAACGCTTAAATCCGCGGAGTAACTGATTTTTGCTTAAAACTTGATCCCAGTACCTCCAATCCTCAAAATTCTACTTGAATCTTCGGAATGACGCTTCAATTGGGTACTAGAACCAATATCCTCTAAATAACGCTTAAATCCGCGGAGTAACTGATTTTTGCTTATAACTTGAACCCAGTACCTCCAATCACCGCTTATATCATCGGAGTAACTCTTCAATTGGGTACTAGATCCAATCTCCTCTAAATAACGCTTAAATCCGCGGAGTAACTTTGTTTTGCTTAAAACTTGATCCCGGTACCTCCAATCACCTCTTATATCATCCGAGTATCTCTTCAATTGGGTACTAGAACCAATATCCTCTAAATAACGCTTAAATCCGCGGAGTAACTGATTTTTGCTTAAAACTTGATCCCAGTACCTCCAATCCTCAAAATTCTACTTGAATCTTCGGAATGACGCTTCAATTGGGTACTAGAACCAATATCCTCTAAATAACGCTTAAATCCGCGGAGTAACTGATTTTTGCTTATAACTTGAACCCAGTACCTCCAATCACCGCTTATATCATCGGAGTAACTCTTCAATTGGGTACTAGATCCAATCTCCTCTAAATAACGCTTAAATCCGCGGAGTAACTTTGTTTTGCTTAAAACTTGATCCCGGTACCTCCAATCACCTCTTATATCATCCGAGTATCTCTTCAATTGGGTACTAGAACCAATATCCTCTAAATAACGCTTAAATCCGCGGAGTAACTGATTTTTGCTTAAAACTTGATCCCAGTACCTCCAATCCTCAAAATTCTACTTGAATCTTCGGAATGACGCTTCAATTGGGTACTAGAACCAATATCCTCTAAATAACGCTTAAATCCGCGGAGTAACTGATTTTTGCTTATAACTTGAACCCAGTACCTCCAATCACCGCTTATATCATCGGAGTAACTCTTCAATTGGGTACTAGATCCAATCTCCTCTAAATAACGCTTAAATCCGCGGAGTAACTTTGTTTTGCTTAAAACTTGATCCCGGTACCTCCAATCACCTCTTATATCATCCGAGTATCTCTTCAATTGGGTACTAGAACCAATATCCTCTAAATAACGCTTAAATCCGCGGAGTAACTGATTTTTGCTTAAAACTTGATCCCAGTACCTCCAATCCTCAAAATTCTACTTGAATCTTCGGAATGACGCTTCAATTGGGTACTAGAACCAATATCCTCTAAATAACGCTTAAATCCGCGGAGTAACTGATTTTTGCTTATAACTTGAACCCAGTACCTCCAATCACCGCTTATATCATCGGAGTAACTCTTCAATTGGGTACTAGATCCAATCTCCTCTAAATAACGCTTAAATCCGCGGAGTAACTTTGTTTTGCTTAAAACTTGATCCCGGTACCTCCAATCACCTCTTATATCATCCGAGTATCTCTTCAATTGGGTACTAGAACCAATATCCTCTAAATAACGCTTAAATCCGCGGAGTAACTGATTTTTGCTTAAAACTTGATCCCAGTACCTCCAATCCTCAAAATTCTACTTGAATCTTCGGAATGACGCTTCAATTGGGTACTAGAACCAATATCCTCTAAATAACGCTTAAATCCGCGGAGTAACTGATTTTTGCTTATAACTTGAACCCAGTACCTCCAATCACCGCTTATATCATCGGAGTAACTCTTCAATTGGGTACTAGATCCAATCTCCTCTAAATAACGCTTAAATCCGCGGAGTAACTTTGTTTTGCTTAAAACTTGATCCCGGTACCTCCAATCACCTCTTATATCATCCGAGTATCTCTTCAATTGGGTACTAGAACCAATATCCTCTAAATAACGCTTAAATCCGCGGAGTAACTGATTTTTGCTTAAAACTTGATCCCAGTACCTCCAATCCTCAAAATTCTACTTGAATCTTCGGAATGACGCTTCAATTGGGTACTAGAACCAATATCCTCTAAATAACGCTTAAATCCGCGGAGTAACTGATTTTTGCTTATAACTTGAACCCAGTACCTCCAATCACCGCTTATATCATCGGAGTAACTCTTCAATTGGGTACTAGATCCAATCTCCTCTAAATAACGCTTAAATCCGCGGAGTAACTTTGTTTTGCTTAAAACTTGATCCCGGTACCTCCAATCACCTCTTATATCATCCGAGTATCTCTTCAATTGGGTACTAGAACCAATATCCTCTAAATAACGCTTAAATCCGCGGAGTAACTGATTTTTGCTTAAAACTTGATCCCAGTACCTCCAATCCTCAAAATTCTACTTGAATCTTCGGAATGACGCTTCAATTGGGTACTAGAACCAATATCCTCTAAATAACGCTTAAATCCGCGGAGTAACTGATTTTTGCTTATAACTTGAACCCAGTACCTCCAATCACCGCTTATATCATCGGAGTAACTCTTCAATTGGGTACTAGATCCAATCTCCTCTAAATAACGCTTAAATCCGCGGAGTAACTTTGTTTTGCTTAAAACTTGATCCCGGTACCTCCAATCACCTCTTATATCATCCGAGTATCTCTTCAATTGGGTACTAGAACCAATATCCTCTAAATAACGCTTAAATCCGCGGAGTAACTGATTTTTGCTTAAAACTTGATCCCAGTACCTCCAATCCTCAAAATTCTACTTGAATCTTCGGAATGACGCTTCAATTGGGTACTAGAACCAATATCCTCTAAATAACGCTTAAATCCGCGGAGTAACTGATTTTTGCTTATAACTTGAACCCAGTACCTCCAATCACCGCTTATATCATCGGAGTAACTCTTCAATTGGGTACTAGATCCAATCTCCTCTAAATAACGCTTAAATCCGCGGAGTAACTTTGTTTTGCTTAAAACTTGATCCCGGTACCTCCAATCACCTCTTATATCATCCGAGTATCTCTTCAATTGGGTACTAGAACCAATATCCTCTAAATAACGCTTAAATCCGCGGAGTAACTGATTTTTGCTTAAAACTTGATCCCAGTACCTCCAATCCTCAAAATTCTACTTGAATCTTCGGAATGACGCTTCAATTGGGTACTAGAACCAATATCCTCTAAATAACGCTTAAATCCGCGGAGTAACTGATTTTTGCTTATAACTTGAACCCAGTACCTCCAATCACCGCTTATATCATCGGAGTAACTCTTCAATTGGGTACTAGATCCAATCTCCTCTAAATAACGCTTAAATCCGCGGAGTAACTTTGTTTTGCTTAAAACTTGATCCCGGTACCTCCAATCACCTCTTATATCATCCGAGTATCTCTTCAATTGGGTACTAGAACCAATATCCTCTAAATAACGCTTAAATCCGCGGAGTAACTGATTTTTGCTTAAAACTTGATCCCAGTACCTCCAATCCTCAAAATTCTACTTGAATCTTCGGAATGACGCTTCAATTGGGTACTAGAACCAATATCCTCTAAATAACGCTTAAATCCGCGGAGTAACTGATTTTTGCTTATAACTTGAACCCAGTACCTCCAATCACCGCTTATATCATCGGAGTAACTCTTCAATTGGGTACTAGATCCAATCTCCTCTAAATAACGCTTAAATCCGCGGAGTAACTTTGTTTTGCTTAAAACTTGATCCCGGTACCTCCAATCACCTCTTATATCATCCGAGTATCTCTTCAATTGGGTACTAGAACCAATATCCTCTAAATAACGCTTAAATCCGCGGAGTAACTGATTTTTGCTTAAAACTTGATCCCAGTACCTCCAATCCTCAAAATTCTACTTGAATCTTCGGAATGACGCTTCAATTGGGTACTAGAACCAATATCCTCTAAATAACGCTTAAATCCGCGGAGTAACTGATTTTTGCTTATAACTTGAACCCAGTACCTCCAATCACCGCTTATATCATCGGAGTAACTCTTCAATTGGGTACTAGATCCAATCTCCTCTAAATAACGCTTAAATCCGCGGAGTAACTTTGTTTTGCTTAAAACTTGATCCCGGTACCTCCAATCACCTCTTATATCATCCGAGTATCTCTTCAATTGGGTACTAGAACCAATATCCTCTAAATAACGCTTAAATCCGCGGAGTAACTGATTTTTGCTTAAAACTTGATCCCAGTACCTCCAATCCTCAAAATTCTACTTGAATCTTCGGAATGACGCTTCAATTGGGTACTAGAACCAATATCCTCTAAATAACGCTTAAATCCGCGGAGTAACTGATTTTTGCTTATAACTTGAACCCAGTACCTCCAATCACCGCTTATATCATCGGAGTAACTCTTCAATTGGGTACTAGATCCAATCTCCTCTAAATAACGCTTAAATCCGCGGAGTAACTTTGTTTTGCTTAAAACTTGATCCCGGTACCTCCAATCACCTCTTATATCATCCGAGTATCTCTTCAATTGGGTACTAGAACCAATATCCTCTAAATAACGCTTAAATCCGCGGAGTAACTGATTTTTGCTTAAAACTTGATCCCAGTACCTCCAATCCTCAAAATTCTACTTGAATCTTCGGAATGACGCTTCAATTGGGTACTAGAACCAATATCCTCTAAATAACGCTTAAATCCGCGGAGTAACTGATTTTTGCTTATAACTTGAACCCAGTACCTCCAATCACCGCTTATATCATCGGAGTAACTCTTCAATTGGGTACTAGATCCAATCTCCTCTAAATAACGCTTAAATCCGCGGAGTAACTTTGTTTTGCTTAAAACTTGATCCCGGTACCTCCAATCACCTCTTATATCATCCGAGTATCTCTTCAATTGGGTACTAGAACCAATATCCTCTAAATAACGCTTAAATCCGCGGAGTAACTGATTTTTGCTTAAAACTTGATCCCAGTACCTCCAATCCTCAAAATTCTACTTGAATCTTCGGAATGACGCTTCAATTGGGTACTAGAACCAATATCCTCTAAATAACGCTTAAATCCGCGGAGTAACTGATTTTTGCTTATAACTTGAACCCAGTACCTCCAATCACCGCTTATATCATCGGAGTAACTCTTCAATTGGGTACTAGATCCAATCTCCTCTAAATAACGCTTAAATCCGCGGAGTAACTTTGTTTTGCTTAAAACTTGATCCCGGTACCTCCAATCACCTCTTATATCATCCGAGTATCTCTTCAATTGGGTACTAGAACCAATATCCTCTAAATAACGCTTAAATCCGCGGAGTAACTGATTTTTGCTTAAAACTTGATCCCAGTACCTCCAATCCTCAAAATTCTACTTGAATCTTCGGAATGACGCTTCAATTGGGTACTAGAACCAATATCCTCTAAATAACGCTTAAATCCGCGGAGTAACTGATTTTTGCTTATAACTTGAACCCAGTACCTCCAATCACCGCTTATATCATCGGAGTAACTCTTCAATTGGGTACTAGATCCAATCTCCTCTAAATAACGCTTAAATCCGCGGAGTAACTTTGTTTTGCTTAAAACTTGATCCCGGTACCTCCAATCACCTCTTATATCATCCGAGTATCTCTTCAATTGGGTACTAGAACCAATATCCTCTAAATAACGCTTAAATCCGCGGAGTAACTGATTTTTGCTTAAAACTTGATCCCAGTACCTCCAATCCTCAAAATTCTACTTGAATCTTCGGAATGACGCTTCAATTGGGTACTAGAACCAATATCCTCTAAATAACGCTTAAATCCGCGGAGTAACTGATTTTTGCTTATAACTTGAACCCAGTACCTCCAATCACCGCTTATATCATCGGAGTAACTCTTCAATTGGGTACTAGATCCAATCTCCTCTAAATAACGCTTAAATCCGCGGAGTAACTTTGTTTTGCTTAAAACTTGATCCCGGTACCTCCAATCACCTCTTATATCATCCGAGTATCTCTTCAATTGGGTACTAGAACCAATATCCTCTAAATAACGCTTAAATCCGCGGAGTAACTGATTTTTGCTTAAAACTTGATCCCAGTACCTCCAATCCTCAAAATTCTACTTGAATCTTCGGAATGACGCTTCAATTGGGTACTAGAACCAATATCCTCTAAATAACGCTTAAATCCGCGGAGTAACTGATTTTTGCTTATAACTTGAACCCAGTACCTCCAATCACCGCTTATATCATCGGAGTAACTCTTCAATTGGGTACTAGATCCAATCTCCTCTAAATAACGCTTAAATCCGCGGAGTAACTTTGTTTTGCTTAAAACTTGATCCCGGTACCTCCAATCACCTCTTATATCATCCGAGTATCTCTTCAATTGGGTACTAGAACCAATATCCTCTAAATAACGCTTAAATCCGCGGAGTAACTGATTTTTGCTTAAAACTTGATCCCAGTACCTCCAATCCTCAAAATTCTACTTGAATCTTCGGAATGACGCTTCAATTGGGTACTAGAACCAATATCCTCTAAATAACGCTTAAATCCGCGGAGTAACTGATTTTTGCTTATAACTTGAACCCAGTACCTCCAATCACCGCTTATATCATCGGAGTAACTCTTCAATTGGGTACTAGATCCAATCTCCTCTAAATAACGCTTAAATCCGCGGAGTAACTTTGTTTTGCTTAAAACTTGATCCCGGTACCTCCAATCACCTCTTATATCATCCGAGTATCTCTTCAATTGGGTACTAGAACCAATATCCTCTAAATAACGCTTAAATCCGCGGAGTAACTGATTTTTGCTTAAAACTTGATCCCAGTACCTCCAATCCTCAAAATTCTACTTGAATCTTCGGAATGACGCTTCAATTGGGTACTAGAACCAATATCCTCTAAATAACGCTTAAATCCGCGGAGTAACTGATTTTTGCTTATAACTTGAACCCAGTACCTCCAATCACCGCTTATATCATCGGAGTAACTCTTCAATTGGGTACTAGATCCAATCTCCTCTAAATAACGCTTAAATCCGCGGAGTAACTTTGTTTTGCTTAAAACTTGATTCTGATTTTTCATTGAAACTTGATGGTACGTCATATTGATCCATGGTTGATTTTTGACATGCTAGTTGTCTGTCAGCTTCCCCGTTGCCCTTATATCATCTGTGGGTGTTTTATTTTACTTGAGCTATCGCAATTCCGGGAATCGCCAACGCGCGAGACAGGGAGCTGCAGGCCCCTCTTGCCTTCGATCCGGCCGAAAGGCCGGATCGAAGCGTGTCCCCCCACAAGCGACCGTTACAAGAGCGCGTTTGCGAATACTGGTTATTCACCTTCTTTTAAAAACTATGGGCCAATTGGTAACCAATTTTATAGTGCCCTTTTTTTAAAATGAATAGAAAATACTCACCTAAGCACAATTTGCTATATTATACAAAACAGCCGCTTGATGAAAATTCTATGAACCATAGCTGCCAACCTCTTGCTACAAAATGCACAAGATTAGCAACTGCATGTTAATTACTAGTAAGTTTATAAAACACCGGATTTAATTTATTTATAAATAAATCCACTAAAATATGAGCTTAAAAAAGGAATACTCACCTTTTTTAAGAACTAAAAAAGGAAAGAATTTTTTAAACAAACTTTTGTCCAGCTATTTGATGGTACATTGATTCATTAATTCCTGATTAAAATGGAATATGTAATATTTGAGACTTATAAAACTTAACAGAAATTATGGTACAAGAATTACATTAAAAAAATAATTTTTAGCAAAGCTGCTTTAGTAGATCCTTTTCCTTTAACTAAAAATTCTCTCAAAGTCTCATCAGACATCGATGAACGAGATTGAGTCCTATTTTTTTTCTAACAACCTGAAACACCCTTTCGCATTCAGCATTGCTGTGTGGTACAGTGAATATAGCTTTCAGCATTTTACAATTTGTTTTATATTCTGCTTCATAGAAATTAATTAAAGCTGCAACTTGTTCATCCATAGGATCAGTGGAAGAGCTTAGGTGTACAACTTGCAGGGAATTGAATATTTGAAGCTTCATCTTTTCTTGTTAATAAAAAGGAAACTTTTTTTTAAAAAGTATCTTACACTAGCAAAGAATTTTGAAGAAATTTTGACCAAATCTGTCACTTCAGTATTCTCCAATATCTATCTCATCATTTAGAGGAAATCTCTTTACAATATATTACACAAAGCTACAAAAAACATCTTGAATCACTTCTGCATAAAATTCTTTTCTTTCTTCAATTGTTAGCGACTCCAATATACTAATATGCGATTGCCTACACGTAGATCACTTTCTTTTTTGGACAGTAGGATCCTGAAAGGGGACTTTAATCAACTCTAAATTTCTTAAACAATTAGCATTAATATATCGTTTTCAATAGATTTGCTTCAGATTATGTATTAGAGATGCTCGCAAAAGTGTATTTACTCTTTCAAGGTCCACTGAGGTAAATAAGACAATTGAAAAAAATGCCTTATTAATATTACAAGATGAAAAATAAAATATTTTTTCTTTTTTTAAAGAATTATTTTAACCTGCCGCTTAAACTGTTTTCCTTTCTTGGACTCTGGCAGTTGATAGTCTAATTTTATTTTCTTGTTCAAATTATTGGATGACTCTTCTCCTACTTTGGGTGTTTTATTAGTTTTCAACTAGTACGTAAACTTACTTTTTTTACTTCACTGAGAAAGAGGATCCCGCCAATCTAAAATTCGACCAAGAGACAGCCACGGAGTAGGGGCATGCTTTATAATTTTAAGCATTTCAACATCATAAAATTCATAATCTTTCCTTTCTCTTAGAACTAAATTCCAGATAGTAAAAAATATCAATTACTGACTGGTTAAGGAGAAAGTTCATTGCCGAAATAAATTTCTGTAAAGCTTAATTAAGAAGATGACAAGGGCATCCAATAATAAGCAATTCATTTTATACAGCTTTCAAAAACTTTTGTGCACCATTTATGACACCGATCATTACAGGTCATTAAGGAAACACATTTCTGAAAGGGAAGTGCTCAACTTGTGCAATAAACCAATCGCAATATTAACCCCAGTACAGTCATCTTCAATAATAGTAAATGCTAAAACGCAACATTGAATTTTTTGAATTGATTCATCAAAAAAATTTTAAAAACGAATGTTGGGAGTAGTTTTGAGTCAGTCATTTGTCCCGTCAATTACAATTGAAAAGGTAGCGTTTTTAATTGATAATCAACAATTGATTTCTGCAGTTCATTGGCCATCATCTCATACACTATTAGCAGAGCTATTAGTTCTGTCACAACTATAATTCTTTGCTATATCATATCGGGAAATACCTTTTAAAAAAGTTTTCAAACATGATCGGCTACACTGATTGGTAAATTATGCTCTACTAAAAAGTTGGGAAGAGGCATTCAACATTTGTCTTTTTCATCACGGCTTCTTCATTAATGCCCGTTTGAAAAAAGAAACTGTCTTTTCTGTTCAACCAAAAGGTTCTTTGTTCTTCTGGCGTTTTGTCGATTTTAAGTGTCTAACTATATCAGTGCGCGATGCTAAAGTCATTTTAACATACGTTGCAACGTACATAATGTACTTCAAGATTCGATTGAGAAATAAATGGAAATTCAAGAGAATAAGACTCCTTAAAGGCTTCTTTGTATTGTTTTCGTTCATCCATAATAAATTAACAAGATATTCAAATGGGCAAATAAACATCACTATACTAATTTGCTCTTACACAAGCCAGCTT
Organism: Parasteatoda tepidariorum; assembly: GCF_982258835.1. Lineage (NCBI taxonomy): Eukaryota > Metazoa > Arthropoda > Arachnida > Araneae > Theridiidae > Parasteatoda > Parasteatoda tepidariorum. Next base: position 49,913 of record NC_141756.1, read on the forward strand.
TCTCTTTTTCTTTCACGCCAGGAAGTCGCATCATAACGGAAAGCGCTCTCACAATAGAAGCTGAATTCCTTCCCCCAGTGGTAGAAAAGAGTAGAAATCCATTACGTCACACCGAACCATGTGACCTAAATGGAAAGAAAGGGAGGATCACCGCAAGCGGGCTTCTTAAGGCCGTTACAAGACGACGACGTGACTGAAAGAATCTAAATCTGACTGAAAGAAAATGCGAGCTATTGGGCGGACGGGTAAATTGCTTTCTGATATTACTAAAATATTATTACTAAATTATATTAATAAAATATTACTTTCTGCATGTAAAAATAGCTAAAATAAGTAAAAAATGCGGAAAGCTTATGCAAAATGCGAAAGGGTTGGCAGCTATAGAAATATTTTGAAACTTGCATTGCAAAATACATAAAAAGAATCAACTTATATAATCTTACAATTGTAACTTCCAATAAAGCTGTGGTATTTTATTTAAAGAGCTATAAAAATGTCAAAACAAATTAAAAAAGAAATTTAAGATGTTGAATTAGGACTCACCTATGTACCTTTGAGACAAACATAAAATGAAAGAGGACAATTTACACATAGAATTCTTGAAGCATATAAGTCAGTGGTTCCCAAACTTTCTTCACCCACGCCCCCGCCCCTCTAAGTGAAAAAGCTACACAAATGCATAGTATAAAACAACAATTAAAAGAAATTTTTTTGAAGAATTATTTATTTAAATAAATAATAATAACTAGATGAGCGTGCTGAGATTTTGAGTGTGGTTATGTCCAGCTCAATGCTTGTAAGTCGCAACCGCAAAACCCCACTAACCCCTTGACAACTAATTTCTTGTTTTTTTTTTTCTGTTGAGGTTCATAAGGTAATAAATCCCCGTTCGACCAAATAGGAAGACTAGAAAGCGGTCAACAACTTCTGTACAATAACCCATAGTGCGAAATGATAGTATGATCTGTGCTTCTTATCAGAATTTGTGGTATCCTTGTACAAGAATTGGTTTAAGTTCCTCATTTGTGGATATCTCAACAAGCTGTTCTTGTATTAGTATGGATTCATCTGTGTTTGGGATCTGAATTTGTTCACGCGTAAAAGGGTTCAATACCCAGTTGGGAATATTCAACTGAAGAATGTCTCCTAATCTTTGTTTCAGAGCAGTTTAGTGTTGACAGTAGGCAAACAAATCTTCATCTCTGATTTACAATTTTGAAACTGAGAACCTTCTCTCTTCCCATGTTTTGTTTGTACAGAAAAAGCTTTGCAACAAGCACAGATATTGCGCCTTTAGTTTTGATTAAGTTTAATTTCGCACCTTGCAGAATTAGTTTCGTTAACTTTTTCAAATAAATCAGTTATATAGGAAATGTCATTTTTTGAGTTAATTAAATTGTATCGAAAATCATTGTCTTGGATTTCCAGGAATTCCAACACTTAATCAAAGAGAGCATAAAATAGATTTAAAAATGCACTTTTAGATAACCAAGAATTCTATGTCAAGTAGTAAACGATTATAGTCATTCGTCATTTTCAAAACAAATTTGAGCAAATAATCTCTAAATGAAGGCATTTCTTTTGATTTCATTAACTGCTTTACTGACATAATCTAGTGATCCATGCAAACGTTCATTAAGATTGTTGGCGACTAATTGATGTCGATGAATCACACAATCTAGTGAAAATACATTTGATGCATTCGGTTGTTTTAAGTATGCCAGAAAATCTCGGTATCTATTCCAACCATTGTCGAAGTACCGTCAGTAGCAGCACAAATTATATCAGTCAAGCGTATAGCTTTTACATCGAAAAATCTTTTTAATTCAGTAAATAACATTTCTTACGTATTGGTTTCCAAACATTTTGCAAATAATAATTCTTGGCAAAAATTTTCTTGTTTTACAAATCTTACATGAGATTGAAGTTAAGCTTCGTTTCCTAGTAAAGTGAAATCGTCAAGCTGTTTTGTATAGAAAAAAAATTTCGATGTTTTTAAGTACTCACATAAAGAATTTTCTACGCACTGAGCTATTTCTTCAATCCTTCTTTGTACTGTATTTATTACTCAGTGGAATTATTTTTACAATGCTGGAAGCTGGTTTGTGCAACACGGTGAATATTACCTCATACTGCTAGTAAAATAATTTCTTAAACAATAATGTGCAGCTTTTAAGACTTTGCAATCAATAAAGAATCTTTGCACAATCAATAAAGTACGCAGCCTATCGTCATCTCGCTCAGATATTGTCCCAATTAGTTGCTGCAGTGACGATGTTTCTAAATATTTTCAAAATTTGCCTGTTTGAAAAAACTTCGAATTCTTATCTTTTTTTGTCACTACGGATTTTTATGCTTCTTAAGACTGAAAGATTTCACTGAATCATTTGACATAGTTTTATTACACATAGATAAAGTATTATTTCCTGGTGAAGAAATGAAGCCATATTCAGCCCTATATTGTCGGCATTTCAGAGCACTATTGTTTAAAGGGGCATAAAAGAACGCATTCCTTGTTATTAACTTAAGTAGATAGCGCAATCTAAAACTAGTAAATTATAAGCGTTTGTCAGTGGATTTCTTTTTATTTTCGTTCGTGAGGGATTATCTATTTTTTATTGTTATTTCATTATAGTTATTATATTATAGTTTACAAACTTTTATCTAATAATAAATGAAATAACTAAATTTTAGTAATAGCATTAAAGCAAGTTATGCACACCACTGTTACTACAAGTGACTAATTCAGTGGTAATAAGTTTTGTCAATGTTCATTCACAAAAGTTATTACATAACACTCAATACTTAAGTAACATATTGTATTTTAAGCATCCACCTATATTTATATTTTACTCAAGAGTTAAGATCACTATTTTATTTATTATTTATTTTAATTTCCATAATAATAATAATAATAAAAATGGATCAATTTCATTATTTTATATTAAACCTTAAGCGAATTCCTTAACGTTGTTCAGGGACATGAAATCAATTTTAATTTACCACTGAATGATATCGGGGAGCCATGGGGGTCCGTAGGAACCACTTTGGGAACCACTGATATAAGTAAAACAACCAAAGATACATAATTTAGTAACGGATTTTGGAAGATAGGACTTTTACCTGCTCAGTGGAACAGAGCTTATTCTAAAAAAATATCCAAAACATTTTCATAGTCACTGACCAATATCTCCTACCAGTTTTCTTGGAAAAACTATAGAAAAACTTATACTTAACAGATTAAATTATATCTTGAAGATAAAAACCTGATTATCAATGAACAGATTGGTTTCCGGGAAAATCATTCAACACTGATCAAGTTACTTACCCAAGTCAAATTATTAAGCATGCTTCGGACTATCGAAATATCCTAATCACAATCAATGCTGATTTTAAAAGTGTATATTACACGGTATGTATGAAGAGAAAAAAAACATAAAAAACCAATAAATGCCAGGGAAGATTATCTCAGGTGGATGCTTTACATACCAACGTATCTGCAAGGTCAGATTCGACTAGGATCTATCTGAATGATATAATTTGAAAAATTGTTTAATCATTACAAATTATTTAATAATTTGGGCAAAAGCTACAAAGCAAAACGCAAAATTCTTCATTGAAAATAACCATCCAATCTTTTTCATCAATAAATCCTCCTGATCTAAAGTACAACAATAACCATACTAGCAAGCTTAATAACTTAGGAGTTAAGTTTGATAATAAATTCAATTATAAATCACAAATTAAATCAATATCATACCACGTTCAGTAGAGAATAACTGCTCCGAAGCGTCTAACTAGATCCGTATAGAAATGTGATACATCAGCCCTTAATATTATTTATAGGACTTTTATCCTACCTTTAATTACCTACTGTAGCGAAAATTAAATAACAGGAAATGATCAAATTCTGAAAAAAAAAAAAACTTTTACTCTGTCAGTCATTGGAACTTATAACTGGAGCCGTCAAATCAACACCGATGGATGCAATGCCTTATCAACAAATAATAAAACCATTAAAACTATCATACTATCATTGAAGAATTAGCTCTGATTCTTAATGAGAAACTAATTAGAACCGTAAGTTCTCACAACCAACAAAAGATAGAAATTGAAATTTTTTTTATTCAATTCGTTTGGGGGAACCTCAAGCAGAATTTTGAATTGCCAGCTGACATTGATGCAAGTTGAAACAAGTTTTTGATCTCTAGCTTTTTATTCTAGCAATTCGGATGCCTTAAAGTGGTATGCTCTATATACTAGTGACAAATAGTACCTATGAGTGGTTGCATATATACACAGCTGGCTCCCTTTATGAAAATATTGATTCGTAGTACTGGAGTTTTTTTTCAAACTTTTTCTCCTTTTATGCCTCTGTGGGAAAAAACCAAACAACTTTTGATACAGAAGTAAAGGTTATTTGAAAGCATCATCGTATTTCTTGATTCTCAAACCACTGTTCACGATTAGTTCAACTGAGCCGCCGTCATCAAAAGAAATCTCTTGAGTCAGAAACATTTATTGTCTAAAGATGAACGTTTTACATTTCTTTAGTGGAGACCTGGCCGTTGCGGCATTTTTGGGAAACAAATATGTTGACAACAAAGGCGTTCTACACTTTTTAAAATTTGATTTTCTCCACATTCACAGAAAGATGTTACTAGATTTAAAAAAAAGACTTCATTGCCTTCAGAAATATAAATACAAAATAAAATTCAACATGTTTCAAGTGCTCAAAAATAGGCATCCATTTTCAAGATTTGACGAATGGTTTGCTTTGTGTATAAGGCTCCTCCAGTTACAGATATGGTACAATGTTAAACTTGTTTTCATGAGCTGGCCAAAGAAATTATATATGTTATACCTAAAACATCACTTAACTAAAAACCAATCCAGCATTAAACCTAATTTTGCTTTTATAATTGATTATATTTTTCACTCAAGTAAAAGTCATAATTGTGCTAACAACAAACTGTCATGTTTCAAAGTAACTTTTTTGACTTATAATGTCATTTATTGAACTTGTAACAGATCAGAGAATGCTGTACATATTTAACATTGAAATGTTCAGCACTTGTTTTGGATTACTTATTTTCTATTGATTTGTTCAGTCATCTTTGCTCAAATTTTCTGGGTAGGTACGATTTAGAGATCTGGTGGCATGAATTAGGTATCTGGCTTCCTAAATTCTACCACTTGATAATACTAATACTAAGCTAATACTTTAGCTAATACTAAAAATAATTCATTTTTAGTATTAACTACTACTATTGTATTAATTTTAAACCAACAAATAATTAATGTAAGTAGCTGAATAACTATATTCCAAAACTTAATCTTCAAATACTTGTGAATGACAAAAATTAAAATGTGAAAAATGGTATGCTTTAGGCAACTCTCATCTATCAAGCAAACAATAAATATGCATTTCAAATCACAAATTCATGATAGAATAAAATCGACACATTGGTGAGTTTAGGTTTTTTTCATTTCCAATCTCCAGCACGCTATAGCACAGTTCTATCTAACAGCAATAATGAGACACTTCAGAAATCACTGTCGGGCAAAGCACCTATACCGAATATTTCCCAGTCATTGCTGTAATTCTAATGACCATATGAATAGAAACAAACTCCATCCGCCAACTATAGTTATCGAGATAAGGACCGTGAAAATTTTTGAGAAACTGAAAATGTGTTATCACAAAAATTTAAATAATAAAGTTATATATTGATTTCTAATAATATTAACATTTAACTTAGCAACTTGTTTAACACGCAGCATTCTGTGGCATTCGCTCATGGAACTTTACAAATTAAAAAACCATGCATTAACATCCCTCACTATTCTAAGAGTAACCAATGTGAATTAACTGATGAATATTACACGTACAGAAAAAAAATTACAATATGAACTTGGGTTATGCTGGAAGTCTATAAATAAATTCAGTCTTTTGATGTCTTTCTTCCAGTGATGCTGAAAACTGCTTAATGTAAATCGGTATTCCTAACGGAGATACATCAAATACGCACAATAATCCTTAGACATATGTTTGACCATTGCAGTAACTGCATTAAAAAGAGAAGAATGAATCTACGTGTTATACATTAGATACACGGACTTTCTATTGTTTTTTCAAAAAAAAATGCATATAAAACCACTCGTTTAAATGTCATATTGCCGAAATTCAATAAGATCAAAATTAGTGAAGAGAGCAATGTCGATCGGACCGAGATGAGACCTGCCACAGCAGCTTTTATTCGGAGGCATCAGAAAAATATTCTTTGAAGAAGACGCTCCAGCACGCTAACTTTTAAACATTAGGAACATCTGCGCTCGAGTAGTAGATTATCTTTAAATGGAAGTTATTGAATCGTAATAGAAATCGCCTTTATTTCGGCGAAGAAGACACCATGATCTCAATTTAACATGGTTGGAGCCATCTGTGAAAATATGCAACCATTTACCTTCTAGACATAAGCTTTCAATAGTCTAGATATTGTTCAAGAATCATATCTTTTTTTTAAAAAAAAAACTTTCACAATGAACTGAAAATTTATATCAACAAAGGCTAAGACAAAATAGACGCCTGATATTTACAACTTTCAACATTGAGTTATTACGAGGGATATTCGTTTAACTAATATTTTGGGAAATAGAACAATTAGAATTCTCCGCATAGATTTGTAAGCGAGTTCAAAGTAAAACCCTTCTGCGGCTGTATCAAGAATGGGAGAGAACTGATTAATATTTAGTTATTATGCTAGCTTTGTATGCATCGACACTCACCTTATACAAATAATCATAAATGATTTTCTTCCAATTGGTTTTAGGCATTTTGGCCCCTTACACAGAAAGACAGTCTGCATTGCACTGTATACTGTCTGCTTTTAATGATTCGCCCATTTTATTCTATGAAATATACATTTTAAGGGTGAGATCGATACTCGAAACTTAACACGTTTTATAAAAGAATTTAAACATAACATAAAAAATTAGCCTCAATATCTCTTCCTGGATATCTGTCTTATAACTTTAACTTTTCGTTTATTTTTGTGATAATAGTAAATTTTATGTTAGGAATAAAGGACACCACACAACACTGGGATTTATATATCGGGGTTAAATCTTTAAATTACGTCTAAAGAAGCGTGAAATTTCTATTTTAAATGATTTAGTAAAATTAAGTATCAATACAGCAAATATTATTTAACTATATTGATATTGTTTTGAATTTCGTTTATTACTTTTATAATACACTTAATTTCTAAAGGAGTTATTAAGTTTATTATAAATTAATTTAAATGATGCATATTAGATTTACAAAATGCTTAGTATAAATGTTATGTTACTTCTAATGCAATAATATGCGAAAATAATTAATTCATACATCACAAATTAAAAATGCATATTAGTTTTAAAAATAATACGGAAAAAGTGTTACATTATGTGCTTACAATTAATGTGATGCACACGTAAATACTTACTTGGGTGTATTAATATGATATAGATAACTATCGGCATGTGGATCCAGATATGACTTTTAAAGTTTATTGATAAAATAATAACATTTGATTACCAATATTCATATATGTATTTTTGCAAGTGTTATTAGTATGTAAAGTTGGTATTTAATAAAAATTCAACATTTCTATTTTCTAATTCTATTTTCGATAACTATAGCCATCTTTAAAAGAAGTCGAAATGCCTATACTCAATTAAATAATTGCTATAAGGAGCACTAAATATGATCTTCTGCTAATAAATGTTAACCCTCTGAGCGCTAATCCCGACTCTTTCCAAACTTTAAGCTGGAAGCTTTCATGCCTTCATACGATTCAATGGGAGAGCAAGGAGATGTGCACACACCTTTACCTCAACACTTGGAGAATTGAAAATGCGATTAGAAACGTTTATCTTAAATCAAATTTTCCTATTTCAGACTGCTATTTTTTCAAAAACCAAATGTTTAAATTTCACGTATTCTTCTAAAGACAAAGTTATTTGAAGCTACTCAAAATTACAGAAAAGTAAATTAATTTACTCAAGAGAAATATATAAAACAAAACATTTAAAATCCCAATAATATTTAACAACTTAATATGGGCAAATAGAACATCTTTCTATTCTTACCTTCAATAAAAATCACACGCATGTAGGGTAGAGTGTTAACAGTTTTCACATATTTAACAATAATTTAGACTTGTTAATATTTTTCCGTAAATAATACTAGTTTGGTATCAACACGTTTTCCTACGTTAATGTTGTTTATTTAATTAATTTGAATCAGCGTATAAAAACTGGTTAAATAGTAAACTCTTTTCTTGATCAAATAGAACTAGAAAATATCACTCATCTTTAAAAATTTTGGAAAATACAATCGTCCATAGCTGAATTTAAAACAATGACTAAAGTTAAACTAATCCCATTCCGTTGTTTGTTCAGTTCGAAAAGAATGTTTTAATGACAGGGGTGAGAGAAAAGAGCAGAAATCTTTCTAGTATACAAACATACATTATGCTATAATGATTGTTATAATATATGAATATGTTATAGTATATATTTATAATGTTTTTTTTTTTTTTTTTTTTTTTTGGAATCTGGAAGATGCAAATTTACGCAGAAATAGTGGGTTTGAATCCCGCCGTTGCTCTAGGTGCACCTTGCATTATTTTAATATACGTAGATTTTATAGTTAAATATATCGATGATTAACGATGGACGTTCGACAGACAAAGTTCCATTTTTTTCTTCTTTTTATCTTTTAACCACTTCCCAGTTTAGATCGAACACCGCTCGCGTACTTGAAAAGAGGGCCTTCCCTGTTTTGCCCGAACGCCGCTCGTGCGACTGATTTTTTTACTCTATTGCAATGATCTGCCCGATTTTTTCCTTTCTTTAGTTTACAATGTTTCTAACTGATGGCTCTGATAGTCCAGTAGAGGTATGATTGCAAAAGGTTTTGGCGCTTTTCTTTTACGCGGGGAAAGGCGTGAATTTTGTTTTCAATAGCTTAGTAGAAAAGCCAACTTTAAAAAAAAATGCAACTTTCTTTTTACTCTAAATAAAAATTAAAATTATTTCATAAAATCAATAATTGTAATAGTTTTGATTTGAGTTTATATAATCGATTTTAACAGAAATTTGTTTCTCAAAAATATGCTTATTTTTTTACCCAATTTGCCAGAAAAAAGACGCTGTTAAGCGGTTAATCTATATATATATTTCTCTTACACGGCGACAAAAAAAAGTATCATTACAACTCCCCGAATGGCAACGCTAGAAAATCGACCAATGATTGCAGCTAAAAATGTCACATGCCAAATCTAGCTGAGGTGGCTCAACATACAGCGTTTTTAAAAACGGAAACTGAAATAACCAGAGAGAAAATTCTCACCATGTGATCTCTTCCATGTGATCTTTCTTTGTCGATATATCTCTATTTTAGTATTTTGTCGAAAACGCTTTTTTTTTCACGAATTTATGTATTACGAATTTATTTGATGATTTTTGATTTATATCACGAATTTATTTGTTTTATTATTGTTATTAGTTATTCATTGAAAAATGAGTCTCAGTCGTGCTGTTACGCTTTAAGATTTTATACTATAGCACATTTCTAATAGGTTTAACGAATTACATGTCATTTATTTGAATTCAAATTTATTTTGATGACTTAGTATTTACTAAAAAGATGTAATTTTTTTTTAAAAAAAAAGTTGTTATATGGATTTGAATGATTTTTTTGAATTCTTAGAATTTTGTGCATTTGCAATGTACCTAAGTTAGTAGCGAGCGAAGCGAGCTTAGTTTGCGCATCAAACCATATAAGATTATATTAATTTTTTTATATGCTGCATTTCTTTTTATTTGGCTATAACTTTTATTTCTATTTATTGAAAAATAATAACTAAGGGAGTTTTGATGTCTAAATTTAAAAAAAAAAAAATTTTAATAAACACAAAATAAATAACTTCGGATGAAACCGGTTAATTTAATTTAAGCAATTTTCATATTAAACTTGCTTTTGAATTTGAAATGATTGTAATAAAACGTCTATACGATATTTATCCAAACACGTTTAAACTAATCGTTGTGCTAATCATTTTGTTTATTAACTAGTTATAATAGTCTTTAGTTATTGAAATAGAAGTTTTTCAAAAGAACTTATACGCTTTACATTAAATAAATGGCGCTGTCACAATTATTTTAAAGAAAAACTAATAGAAATCTAGGAAATCATTGGAACTACATACTAAATAGCATAAGTTCATTTTCAGATAATTTATTTGAATTAAAAAAAAATTATTTTTCCCCATAATTTTCTTTTGGTTTTACTTCATAATTTTTTTAAACAATTTTTCCTTTACTTATTGAAATCATTGATAAAGGATCAGGTAAAAACGATCAAGGGATGGAGAAAGCTCTAAAGAAAATCAATTCGTTAAGCTCTTATACTAATCTAGCAATGCTCTCTTAGTATTTATTTGTGATGGTTATTTTTATGCCATCAACGTCAGAGTACTGATGGTCTCGATATAGGTGGTCTGGCCTCTTTCAAAGCTATTTGTCCCACAACTTTTTCAAACTAATTATTTTTTCTATTTTAACACTATGACAAAATCACTAAAACGTTAAACTAATTTATATATAATTGAAGGCCTTTTTCGTCCAGGATGTATAAATTTTTTCTATTTGTTATATTTTAATTTATTTCTATGCACAATTTCAATCTTCCCTGGTGGTTTATATCTATGTGCACATTTATTATGTGGAGATTATGTGCACACTTATTCATTTTCGACTTTCATTTTTAGATTTAAAGGACAAAAAATCAACACATGATGAATGGATAAAGAGTTAAAATGACATAATTTATTAACTCCTGTCTTTTCCTCCATACTTTCTTTCTTTTCTTAATTTTTCTGTAAGAAATATTCATTTCAGTTCAGCAAATTTTGATATCTAATCCTCACTTGCTGAGAAAATTGTCATGGAAATTTAAGTTATTTTCTCGCCCTCTCTTTACAACACGTGGCTTTCTAAATTAAAATAGTTGCAATCGTTAATCTTCAGCTTATCTTTATTCGTTTTCGAATTTGAAAATAATTTTTATAATATTTCAGAACATTTTTGTTTTCAAGTGGAAAATTGAAAGAAAAAAAAAATTCTGGAAAAAAAAATATACCTTTCGAAATTTTCCAATCGAATCAAATGATCACGATGGAAAATGTATCCGATAATATTTTAAAACATGAAATAAAAAAGTATTGGTTAGGCTAGCTCCTTGTTGAGTTATATTATATTGCTCTATTCTTCCATTAATTTCATACTTCTTTATACGACATATAAGGTCATAAAGATAATTACGAAGCAATTTTCAAAGTTAATTGATAATCATCTGTTCTCGGAATTACGAACAGCGACTCTGGGCGGTAGTGAATTATCATAACATGAAAAATTTCGAAACACAATTTCTTGTGTAAAATGATGCGCGTGTTCAAAAAATTTTGGGTTGTTTCTTTGAAATTTATTTAGTTTATTTTTTTGCGAGAAAAGTGTCTTTCATCCCAGGATGATTTAGAAGCGTTTCACAATAAACAAACAATTATATTTTCATTTCTTCGTAAGGAAATACATTTCGAAAAAGAAATTTTCCTTCCAAACAATAAATAGCTTTTTCTAAGTACTTGGTAGGGGGAAAAGAACCAGGTAGGAACTGATGAAATGTAATCCCATTTTTAACAGTGATGCCGCATGATATTGCATGAGAGGAAGAGGCAAAAGAATCGCATGTAATGTAATCACACTACTTTTTGTTAATTGACCGTTAGACTAACTCAATAGACTGTATGTTGAAACAAGCACTATGAAGAAGTTTTCTTGTAAGGAAGTACCAGCAGCAACGAAAATTTTAATAATGCAAGTAAACACTCATTTACTAATTGAACAGATAAAGCCCTAAACAGTTTTTGTCTCCTTCGCAAAGATATTAAACAAAGAAGTTACTTCCCAATATGAAGCGTTCCCAATATGAAGAAGTAGCGTTCCCAATATGAACTTAAAGAGTACAACTTTATCAAATTTATGCAATTCAATTTTCAGACAGGGAAGTACAAAAAGCTCCTTTACATGCCATAAATTTATTCTTCCTTTCATTAATAAGTTTGCTGTCTCTGCCTTTCTAAGTTTAAAAAAGGTCTGTCTAAGTATAGCTGGTGTTTTGGATTCAAATAGCTTTTTCGATAACAAAATTCAAATAACGTTTCGATGTTAAAGTGAAAATTTAAGTTAATCTATCGTGCCTCATTTCTTGTAAATGGAACAAGTGATAAGACGTAAGTTCCACTCTGTTGGAATTGGGAGTCGAGAAAATAAGCCATTAAACTGTAATATCAATGTGAAAATAAAGCACTAAAAATTGTAGTGCTACACCCCCTCCGCCCGATTCCCAGAACAATTCTGCCACACTAAATCTCTAACTAAAATACTTTAATTCTAAATAAAAAGTAGAAAATCAATTCGATTTCTCTTACATGCAAAAAAAGGCTGTCGTAAGTTTTTTTTCTAACATTTCCATTCCTAACATTTTTGGAGCTGTAATGTGTAATGGACTGTAATGTGAGAGCAATATTTTTTTTTATGGCGAAGCAAAAAATTTCACTTATTTTTGATTAGTGATTTTGACTAAGCCACTGAACTAAATCTAATGTTAAAGCATATCATTCGATACGAGATTTAGTGATCTTTAATTTTGTAAATAGTAGTTAGATTTTGCATTTGATGGACTTCTTTGATGTGACAACAGGGGTCTGTTTGGAAGAAATTTGGGTCCGTTAACGGACCCTTCACAAAATATCTTTTCCTAAAAACGGACCCTTCACAAAATATTTTAACTTAAAAACGGACCCTTCACAAAATGAATTTTCTTTTAATCGGACCCTTCACAAATTTCTTTATCTTCATTATTATTTTGTTAATCGAATAAACCCTTTCCAGGGCAGAAAACGAGAAAGATGGATGTAAACGAATTAAATTTTGTCTTCGGCAGACGATTTTTCCATTATTCGTCCGAAATGAATATTCTGCGTTCAGCAGTATAGGCTAAATACCAAATATTTGTATGTTGCATCTCTAATTTAGAAGCAGCAATTGTTGCTTATTTTTTAAAATTTAATTTTTTTAATTATAATTTTACAGTGTTGAGCATAATCTTGTATATCTTTACAATTTAAAAACTCCTTGAAAATTTTTTTTTGCAATAACGGACCCTATTTGCACAAATTTATAAAAGCGGACCCTGGTTGAAAGAATGTGAGTAATTTTTTCACAATTTCACGAAAAACGGACCCTTCACAAAATGTCTGGACAGATCCCTGGACAAATACTAACAAAGTGCCATCTATAAGTCCGATTTAACTGGGCTATTTTTGGATACAATGATCTCTGTACATGTAAATTTATTTATTTATTTTTTAAGTGACGTTTTGAAGCGTTTTTATATATTTATATGATCGGCAAATACATTTTTTTTTCAAATAACTTAAGTTTATTAGTTTTTTACAAAGTGATATTTATTACAAAAGTTTATGATTTTCAAATACGGATATGCTGCAGCTTGTTTTTATAAACTGTCTCCTAGATTAAAACACTGTGAAGTGCTGTTCGGAAAATAAATAAACAAAAAACATTTTCATTTCGACTCATTTACAAACAAACACTTAAAATCTTGTAGAAAATACAACAGGCTATATTTAAAACAGGTTGAATGTTAGTAAAGAAATTTATTTCATTTTTTCTATTTCACTTCTCTATAACAGCAATAGAAGGTGAATAAGAATACAACCAACCAGTTATGTAACAACTAGAGCGTAATTCTGTAGTTTTTATCCAGAAATTTTAGTGGCAAGCCACTGATCTTTACTGGGTATCTAAAGAGTTAATCATTACACGAATGACTGAGTCAGAGTTTTTTCAAGCATTTTAAGAGTGAAGTGAAAAAAATAATTATATTATTAAAACTACGAAAAAAATTCCTGAACAATTAAGAGCAAGATAAATCAGCATTTTCGATAAATAGAAAAACATTGTCGATTTCAACTTAGTTTTAAAGAAAAATAACAGAAGAATTAAGTTCGGTCAGTCAACGGCAGTTTATGTATGCAACCAATTTAAAGGGCCAATCAGTCCAGACACACACTCCACTATAAGAGAAATGTATGTAGCATGAGAAATTTAATCCTTGAATAACATTTTAAATGTTATGTTAGGGTCTACTATTTATTTCGTTCGTGATTTCGTACTGCTTTAATCCGTATTAAATGAGTGAATCTTCATTCTGAATAAGTAACATAAGGACAAATTATTACAATCACGTTTCCGTAACAGAAAAAATTTGTAACAAGAAAATATGATGTAAACTATACAATGATTAAATCAAATCTGATTAATTAAGTCAACAATGTGCAGTGAGTCATATATGACAAATGTTATCAATATGACAAACTAAATAACATTTGTAGAAGAATTCAAAGGGCAATTCAGCATAATTCAAAACATGAAAAATCTGAAATATGCAACTAAATTAATATGCAAAAAAATAAATAAAAACTTGTATGAAACTATTTTAATTTTTTTCTTTTACAAAGAAAAAGCAAGATTAAATAACACACTGAAATATGATCATTAACACGTTTTTAACGCTTTGCAGATAAACAGTCTTAGGCTACTCACTCTGATATATTACCATAACTTCCGAACCGTGTATATGTTGACCCGTTTTTTTTTGCAATGAATAAATTAGGTCTTTCCTTTATTATTTATCTCCAATAAAGCTATTATTCATAATTTAGAACTGTTAGAATTTTAGACATTTAAAGTTTAATTGGCATATTGTTAATTGCATATTATTATATTTTCAAATAGAAAAAGAAAATATCTGAATAATAGGAAGGAAAAGAAAATATCTGAACATTAAATTTTTCAACAAAAAATGGAATTTAAAAAGAAAAAAGTTATATTTGATTAGTCATTGTAAATAAATATTAATTCTCAAATTTCCGTTTTTCTTAAATCATTAAAAAAAATGTCATAAAAATCTTTATATTTAAAGAAAAACAAGTTGTTTCTGATAAAAAATAATAGTAAAAAAATAATGTAGATTAAATGAAATGCATTTAATGTCCGAAATAAGTGAACAAAATAACATTAAATATTATTACATGAAATGAAGTAATAAAATAAATAATATTAAATAATTAGATTGATATTTGAAAGCGACTCTTCTGTTAAACTATTATCTATGTGCATTATTAGCTATCTGCTATAAACCCATCGAAATTAAATTTCAAGTATTTGAAACTTATTTCATATAAATAAATAAAACATTGCTGAAGAAAAGTTAAGAAATGTGTAATGGAACAAGTCAATTAGCAAATTGAAATGTTCCAAGAAAAAACACACTGAAGATGATTGTCAAAATACAACTAAGAAGGATCCAGACTGAGAACTAGAGATGAAAACATTTTCATACAATTTACTTCTGGAATTTGAAGAATCAATATTTAATTGCCTTAATTTTACTAACCAACCCCTGTGATTATTTACCAATCATTATAGCTTCTTTCATCTAAACAGTCGACTAAAAAATATCATTTTGTTTATAAAATGCTCATAACTCTTTTCAGCCCATTTTGTTTAGATTTAATTTCCTTTGTTAAAAAATTTATAAAGATCACCCTCTATCATATAACTGTTAAAATTAGAAATAGTGCTAATTTCTTTTAAGCGTTTATATTTTTAAAAATTTTGATAAAAATATTAACTTTATAGCTGGCAGCATCAAATCTCACACTTTTATTTTCTTACATTATTTATTTTTATTTTTTGTAACTTCTGAAATCAAGTACGAGCGTATAAAATGACAATTTCCGGAGAGAAAAAGAATGGATAAATAGGAATTATTCAGCGCAAATAGAAAAAAAGTGAAAAAAACGCGAAAAAGAGCATTACGTGGTTTTTAAAACTCTTTCTTATCAACTGTAATAGCGCACCAGGAGGAGACTACAAGTCTTCACTGTGAAACAAATTAATACTCAGTTGCAAGTGATGTGGGAGTGAAGTCAGTCAAAGAAGAATAAAACCCCATTCATTTACCCCAATGTGCAACTGCTAGTAGGATTTGATTAATTCTTAAACTATGGCCCAAACACATGTTTAGGGTAACAAATTAACAATGTAAGTGACCCCCTATTGTACTCTTATCTTCTTAACTGATAATTCAATTCTAGCTGGAGAAATATTTCTTAAAAATAAATATTTTTTTATATTTAGTACTTCTTCTTCATGCAAATTAGAGAGGACTGGAAATAACAAATAACCTTTAAACGAGGAAGTGCGTACTTTCAAAGTATTATGTTTTTACAATTAAATTTGTATATAATCGGAGAATTCACATTTACACTTTAGAAAAGTTATTTATTTATTTATTATTTTTTTCTTTTGAAAATTTATAAATTAGGACGCAACTTTGCAAAAACTTGAAATTTAGCGAGAGACTTTTAAGAATTTAAATGAAAAAACCTGAAAACTCAAATCTCACACAAAAATTCTTCCATTGTGTGCAAAATACAAATCTTTCATTATATTTGCTCGAATTGCGCATATGAGCAATCACTATTTGATTTCGACCACCTTAGTTCGATTTTGCATCACTTTCACCGTTAACTCATATGGTTTATGATCACAATTGCGCGATCATTCTCGTGAACTTTTACATGAGTTTTTAAACACGAACAAAAACTCTCAATAAAACTCAAAAACAGAAATGTAAAGAATTAGCTATAAGGAAAAGTAGGATTTTCTTTGATTATTGAAAGCACCGGCGAGAATGGGGGGAATTACGATCGAGTTCAATTCTCAGAGCTTTTTTTTTACCTTTTATATTTAACTATAAAAAAAATATCAGATTGTAATTGAGAAAGGCTAAAATTATAGATGCCACTCAAAATGCATTAGTCACCAATTTCGTTCAGACTACCCTACCTTGCGAATAAACATAGAATCAAATGGCGCCCAAGGGTAAATTCTTTTTCTTTTTTTAAATGAGATGTTTTTTTGTATAACTTACTGTTATATAAAAAAAATTAGCAGATAATTAAGTACATTTTAACCAAGTTCCCACGCTCTATATTTTTTTTGAAGTTGTAGCAATAGTGAGATATATCTAGATAATTTAAGCTATCAATAAGTATTTAATTTAAAGGAAATATATATGGGAGCAAAAAATAACCCGAAAATAATTTCGTAAATCACAAATGAGAAACAAAATTTAAGCATTCTTCAATAATCTTGAAACATCTTAGCTATCACTCATTTAGTTTTTCCAGGTCGTAGAAAACCTGCCCGAAGTATTCTAATTTTTTTTTACAATATCACAAATAAAAAGAATTATAGCTTATAACCTAAAAATATTACGTTTTAAACAAAAATATGCATTAACAAAACAGTTTTAAGTTCATGCTCCGATATTTTAAGAATCGAATCGTAAATACTTTAATGAATATTAAAAAAGATCAAATTTCTTAACAAATATGTTTTCAATTGTTATAATAAAAATTGTTGAGGAATTATTTATATCTATATAAATCTATCTTTGGTAAAGCACGGTTGACTTATCGTGAATGTGAAGAACGCATACACAATTCTATTTACATCTATGAGTGATTATATTTTCCAAAAGTGCAGTGCTCAGAAAGTGTAGAAATTTCTATGTTTTCTCCAGTTTCAAATTGTAAAAATAAATATAAAAAAATAACAATAAACGAAAAAACTGACCAACTAAAAGCAAGTGTGGGTAAACCAAAATTAAAATTTATGAGATTTCTCTACAAATATGTAGAAAAGCAGAAAAATTAGGCAGTGAAGGCTTCTTTCTTTAATGAATAATTAGTATTTGGTAGTTGCAAATTAAATTATTAATGTTATAAATAAAAAATATATCTAAATATAATTCACAAAAGCGTTTATAAGATTATAGTATTATACCTAACGAATAAATAATATGTGTTAAGAATTCGACAGAAAAGGAAATCATAAATCAAATTACATTACGTGTGTGATTTAGTAAAACACCTTCTCTTACATTTTTATTTCGGGAACAAACTTATTCAAAATACAGACTACACTGTCTTTTAATAAATACACAAGTGGGCGACATTTGTGCTAAAATACAAACTAAGGTAAACAACGTTTAGGAGCACAAACGTTGTGCTCCTAAACATTGTTTACCTTAGTTTGTACTGTCTTTTAAGGCAAATGAAAAATAGTTTTCACTTGTTTCAACATTCATTAATAGAAATGGGTAAATCTAGATATTTATTTTAGGAAATAACTTATAATCTTTAAAGAAAAAAAAAGATATCTTTCAAGAAAATACATTTTGAAGTTATCTGTGGGGCAACAGAAAAAATTTCAATTCATATTGTCACAAGATGAAGGTTTATTAATGCAACAGTTGAACTCTGTTAACTAAGGAACCCTATTCTTTCAGAAATATTTACTCTTATTATAAAAAATTTATTTTTCGCTAGTATAAAAACTTTCATGGGGGTCTTTAAAAGATATTAAATTATGCTACATTGCTTTGTAATCTAAAATTAGTTAACGTTTAAATTAATTAATTTAAAACACTCACATGAAATAACAAAACAAAACATGTCTTGCCCGCAAAGAGTTGTTTAGAAATAATTAATAAAAAATTATATAAATGCCCATAACCTCATAATAACACTATACAACACTTAATAATATTATACGGGGGAGCAAAAGGGAATCTTAACACACAGAAACAGCAAACATGAAAAAATAAATACACACAATAAAATTTTACGAAATAATATACATTTCATTCCAATTCATTATAAGATTAACAACCTTTTGGCATAGAGAATTTCAGGGAGTTTAAGACTCAATAAAATACAGAAATTATATCCTTCATGATTTGTAATAAATGGATTGACAGAACATCTTATGATTTACTTACATTTGAAATGTTCTAAAGCATGCCATTCTGAGTAGTAATCATTTTGCATAGTCATAATCCTGAATACATTTAAATTAAATAAAGGCGAGTTTGGAAAAATTCTGGACATTTTAGGATTTTCAAAAAGAAAAACAATAAAAGAGGCTACTCTATTATTGAGCTACGATACTTATTTAAATACGCAAGCAAGCAGTAAACATACTAATGCTCAATAAATCAATAAACATAATAATACTTAAGCAAGCAATAAACAACAACTGATACTCTAACAGAAAAAAACATAATGATACGTAAATAAGCCATTAACACTATAATGCACAAGCAAGCGATAAATGAAAATTTTCTAAGACACGGAAACCTAGTCAATAGAAGTTATCAACATACAACAGAGGTCACAGATTTTAATTTAGCATTTTAAGATCAAACTGAAAGAGATGTTTGAAAACTGTATCAAAAATTAAAGTGATGAGAAGGAGCTAAAACTTTTCACATAGCCTAAATGATTCATCATAATTATGTTATTTTGTGCTTTCGTTTGCAATCACTAAATTCGACATTAACGTTAACTAATAGTATAAGAAAATTACAACAGTTGCGAATTGTGTCAACACATGAAACGCTCCATCAAACTGCACCCATATAAATGAAATAAATTTTTTTTTTATTCAACAGTTACTGGTTAGTATTAGTTCATTTTCTTTATACTCGTTATTAATTCGTTAACTGCAGAAATGAAAAAGTACAATAAAAAATATACACATATATGATATTAATGCAGGAGTAATGTTAATCTTACCTTTTATTTCCTTCACCATCTTTTTAATTGATTCATTTCTCTGTTAGAAACTGAAATTCAAAAAAATCCACCAATCATGCAAGTGTTAATTTCTTTAAAATATCACTATCATAAAGAAAAACATAACTTGAGTAAAGCGCAAATGAAAGAGCACAAAATTGACATACTATAGTAGTTTTTCAGTTCCATACACAAGATCCTTCCTCAGTGCCTAAACGTCAAATGAAGGTAGAGAAGTAAACAGGCGAACAACTGAGTTAAGTAGTTTAACCAATAGGGACAAAGGAACAAGTTTGAAAGGGAAAATAACAACGGAAGCGATAAGAAACAGGTGTGAGGGGATTTAACAGGAACCCCACCACAGGGGGCAACAGATTAAATTAAAATGGATTTCCAAATACAATAGGGAAACCATGGAGATACTCCAAAGATTATAACTAAATTATTAGAATTTTTCAAAATATATAGTGACTTCCAAAGTTCTGAAGGTGAAGAGTAGTGTTAAATGATTTCAGTAAAAGAGAAATCAAACCTGGGCTTTGAATTGGGTATAATATAAAAAAAACACAACTACTTCCACTTCGAAAATTTTAGTAGGAATAACATACACTATAGTGCAATGCTAAATGAATGGAAGATAAAGGTTGTTGCTTAAAATTTTACATGCGCTAATTTAATTTGATTTAAAAACATTGATTTTTTTTAAAGTATGGATTCTATAGAATGATGTCCGTTAAGTTTAATTGGTTTGATGTCTCACGTTGTCAGAAGAGAAAAAAAAAACTTTTAATTTAATTAATAAACTGAGTTTTAAATATGTTTACTAAAAACATTAACTTACTTAGATGAAACAACAAAATCAATTATTACAAAACGAACTTTTCTATTTAATTCAATATAATCTGGCGAGCAGCTATTTAAAAGATAGAGCAATCCGTTTGTTTATTTGTGGCTTGATGTCAGGCTCGCAGAAAATGCCGTTCACTGGTTGAATTTAGTAGGAATAACACAACCTGTGACGTAGGCGATAGTATACCCAATTCTAACTCTATAGAGCAGGGTTTCTTAACCTGTGGTTCATGGACCCCTTAGGGGTCCATGGGTCATATTTTGGGGGTACGCCAACTACTTTAAAGACGATTGGATCAATAATATTTAAATAACACTGATCTGTTTTTTCTAAAAGGTGAAAATACATACATATTTGAAACTAGGTGATTGAGATACCCCAAATTCAGTGCGGACCCTCTAATATCCCTGTCATATTTTTAACATTCTCCACCAATCGGCTTTCAGTTTGCACCATCAGGAACAACCCCCTGATTACGTCCGGTTTGATATTTTTATAATCCTCTATCAACCCTTCATTTTTTGTGAGTCCATCTTTTGCCCTTTCTTCTTAGATATGCCAGCAATCCTCCACAATATGAGGAAAAGAACACTCGCAAACCATATAAAAATTTAACATTTTTAAAAACACAAAGTAGCCTTCACATTTTATTTCAATTGAAAATAAAGTAGAGTAAAAATAATTGATGGTTTTTGCAATAATTTTTTTTACAGGGGGTGGTCTGTGACTTCTTAAAAAATTTTAAAAAGGGTCCATTATACCAAAAAGGTTAAGAAATACTGCTATAGAGCGATAGTAAATCAGTTAATATCCTTACATTGAATGCATCTTTCGTGTTCTTTAAGTCGAATGCTTAAGGGTACGTTTAGTTAGTCAAATGTACGCAAGACGATATTGATACGAAATTTTTATACATACAGTAGCTTTTAATAAAGGTAATAAAATTGGTAAAATTTAGTTCATTTACAAGGGATAAAATGACTTTAAACTCAAATTTATTCGAAATCTTAGCGATACCGGAACTGATTTTCGTATAATATGGTAAAACAATCAAATTGTTAGGTTCAATTTGGAGAGTTTCTACAGGAGTGATGAATAATATTAGAGCCCAAGTAAAGCAGCACTTTATTTTCATACCTATTTAAGATAGATAACTATTAGAACAGAAACACGGTAAACAAGTGTGCTTAAGGAAGCTAATTTTCGGTTGGGAGGATGGAATAAATAATTATGAGGGGGGAGGAGCAGGGGTGCCACTAACTTAGTTCTTTCGGAGGGGGAAATTCCCCTTTCGCTGAATGAAATTCTTAATTTGATCAAATCATAAAAGTTCCTGCGACTATCCTTAATTAAATAATAAAAAGGCAGCAGCAGTGACTCTAAGGAAATATTAATTATGAATAGCACAGGTGCCAAATTTTCCCATTTTATGCGGAAGATTTTATTTTTTTACAGTTAATATTTATGTTTTGGTGATTTATTTTTTACTTCATAAATTTGATTTATAATGTTCACAATCATATTTACATCTAATTAATTTAATCATGTATAAACTATCCGATAATCATTGATGTGCTGATGACAATTAATAAACTTTTGTTTCCAGTTATTATTGAAATTTTTATTTCGATATCAGCAGAAATTTTTTTTTAAAAGTGCATGTGCATGCAGATAAGAAATAAGTTTGATTTGTGTGATATAATATCGACGAACAAGCATTTTTTTCGTAAGTCTAAATTATCATAAAACCAAGATTACTAACAGCTAACTAGATTTGCTATCACCAAAATCAAATTATTATGTTAAGTCAATGGAATGTTTAACAATTGCTCTTACTAAATATTCGAAAAATGAAAAAAGTGAAGACGGCAGTTTTTCATTACACAAATAATTTGGTCATCAGTAAATCTCGTCAAATACCAAAAAGAAATAGAATAAATAGGGAGTCGAGCCCTCTCATTAAAATAATCCCAAATTACATATTTTAAGTGAAAGGAAAATATTTGAATTGCTGCGTCAAAACTGCTAACGATATAAAAAAAAATCGCATTTACTGTTAATAGTTCAGAATTATATGAAAACATCAAAACTTATAAAATTTAATTATTCCGAAACTAATTTAAATTTTTTTCAAAATGTCAAGTTCTTTTTAAATCTTTTGTTATAAGAGTATAAAATTGCAAAAGATTATAATTTTGCTGCATTTAGTTTTAATTCGGAAAACCGTCAACAATAACTATTAATTACTTTAAAACTTATTCGAAATCGAGTTAAAAGTGAGACGAGTTACGCACTTACAGACATTTAAGTATATAACTGTAAAAAAATATTATTCACTCGCTAATAGGTTTCACATTACTAAATTACGCAAAAAAAAAATCCCCACGCAACGAAAAAAAGTCCTCGACGTTGACGTGAAATAACAGCATCTAACATTGATACATGAACATATGCGAAGTCTCATATTATTTCTCTCAAATTGCAATAATTTGCCAGCTTTTATGTTATGGCAGTTAGAAGCATGGTCGGTGAGAATTTTTTGAAATACTGGTGATGGCGGCAGTAACTATTTTTAATGTAGAGAAGCAACGAAATAAATAAATCAAATAAGTGATGTCAAGTGTTCAAAATTCATAACTTCGCCTAAATAGGACAGTCAGAAGCTTACGAAACATCAATCTGGTAAAAGTGAGTCTGAAGAGGGTCATGACATGATCATTTAGCGTCCGAAAATTTGCCGTGAAAATCTGCCGGAGGAGATGCATGGGTAAAGGAGCAGGCATCCACAAGTAGTTTTAAAAAATGAGCTTATTACTATCTTATCTGATGAAACATTTGCAGTAAAAGCTGGCGAGTGAGTGAAAAATGAGCTTTTCAGTGACAAGGAGAGATTTTTTTGAGGTGATATGTATACCTTAAATGTTACTTATGCATATTTTCTTAACCGTAATTTAAAAAAGGCAAATAAAAGTGTAGTATTGTCAAATTTTATTTGAAAAAGAGGAGAGGAAATGAAATTTCGTTAAAAATGTCGAATAAAACCAAACAAAATTTGCCGAATAATGAGAATCTCAGAGCGGTGTGAATGATATAAACAGTAGTGATGCAATAACGAGTAATAAAAACGTCTAAAAATAGTAAACACTTTTCCTGTTCAAGCGTAAATTCGTGCAAGGATCTATAAAAGTTCAAAATATGGAGTGTGAGACAATCGTTGGCATATCGTCTGAAAAAGGTAACTTTAATAAATCAAAGAGTTTCACTTAAAAGTAGTGTATAGGGTAAACTAACCAGTGAAGGAACACTTACGCTTCCAGTGCCTTTCAAAAAATCATATTAATTTCAAAATTCGTAATTTTAGTTAAATGACAGTGTCAACATATTTGTTACTAATTGCAAATTATGTAAAAAAATTTTAGAGAACTTACATAATATTGCTTTAAAGTTCTGGAGGTTCAAGTAACAAGTAGTAAGAAGACCAAGTGAAGGAGCAGCTCTTACCAGTGAATGAAGACCCAGTAAAGGACCACTTAATTTTGGTTATTTTTTAATGCTCTTTATGAATTTATAAGCCATACAAATACTTAAAAACAAGCCTATTCTTGAAATTATAACATATAAATACTTGGAAAATGTTAACTTTTTTTTTGTAATCATGAATGGAAAATTAAAGTGTCAACATATTAACACATACTGTTCATTCACTGAGAAATCTATACCCAGTAAAGGAACATGCCTATTACCTCACTGGTTAGAAGTTGTTTTTCGTATTTTTAACATACTTTTGATGCGGAACATCACTAAAGGTACAAGAAAATTAAAGTTTATCTTTTATTTTAATTAACTTAGAAAAAAACCCAGTAAAGGAACACTTGATCCTTCACTGGTTTTTCATCGTTTGGTGATCCAGTGAATAAACACCCCCTTATCTCAGTACTTTATTATGCTATGATGCTTAAAAAAATAAAACGAACTTCAATAACTATATTTTGAATTTTCCTTTTCACAGTGAGAAAAATAAAACTATTACATGCAATTAATTCCACTTCAAACATATAAATACAAACATTCACCTTATAATTTTTTCAAAGAAACAAGGTGTTGCAGAGATAATGAAAAATTCAAAAATTTTTCCAGAAAAATTTTTCTAAAAATTTTTTTTCTGACCAGATAATCCAAAACATTGCTAGATGACATCCTATTGTTTGGCAGTAAGCTATTGTTACCAATCAATCTAAAGAAAAACTTTCAAATTCTTATTTTTAATCAATATATATGAAATGTTCCTTCACTAGTTGGTTTACCCTATATGGGTCACTTAAAAAGGAGCTGAGAGTATTGCCCATAGCTAAGACACTCGATTAAATTTACCATTAAAAGTGAAAGTGGATTGTTCTAAACAATTGCGAG
The DNA here is from genome assembly GCF_982258835.1 of Parasteatoda tepidariorum. NCBI lineage: Eukaryota > Metazoa > Arthropoda > Arachnida > Araneae > Theridiidae > Parasteatoda > Parasteatoda tepidariorum. The sequence continues at coordinate 75,011 of NC_141756.1, forward strand.
AAAGATTTAATAATTTATCTATTTCAACTTGGCTAAGGTGGAAATCTTATTTTCTTTTTATATTTTTATTTATCTCATTTAACCATTAACGGAAATGCTAATGAATAAAGATTTTAAATCAAAAGAGACCATTTTATTAATAGAACTGAAACTATAATAATCCAATTTTTTAATTTATGCACTTTCATTTGTATTTTTTTCAAGTTTTTATTTTATTTTATTTTTTGCATCAGCTTACATAACACAATGCTCAACCATTTTTTTTGTTGGACATCAACATACATTATCCTGATACATCCCGACTATTTAACTAAAGAACTGTTATCGCCAGTTGTCTTGAAAGCAACATTGGTAATTATTTCAATAAAGTATAAAGGGGTTATCATTTAGGAGAAGTCTAGTTGTTTCACTTTATTTAGTGTTTTGATATGTCTCCCTCCCCCTAAAATAAGTATTATGATAAAAACATTTATTAGAATAATATTTATTAAAACAATTTATAAACGTTCATTAACATTAAAATACTATGAATAGGTAGTATTTTAATTACTTTTAATTCTATAACCAAGAAGTATTAAAAATAAGAAAGAGTAGGTAACTTAGAAGAGGTACTTATAATTAACATGCAACTCTACTTATTACTATTTTTCTCCGGAGAGATCCTTTTTAAACATTTTCATTTCATCTAATGCACTTTTTTTTATTTAGTTAAAGTCATAAGGGTTACCTTAAGCGCAGTCCACCAACCTTTATTAAAGGGGGATAAGATGTTAGCAGCGCAGTCCACCATATTTCAGAAAACCATTAGCGCAATCAGGTATCACCGAAAACATTATTTATTATTCATAACATACTGATAAGATAGAGGCATTGTGAAAAAGGAAATCATAACAAATAAGTACATGACATTAAATGCTTTTTATTTTTTTAATAAAAAAGACCTTAAAGGCGTTGGATATTAAATAAAACTGTTTCGCAGGGCTCGAAAAACAGCCCATCCCCCCGCCCTCGGTTGTCAAAAATTCCTCGCGGACAACGAATTTCTCGAATCCGACGTCCGCGCGGACAGCCATTTACCCATTAATGTTCGTGATACATTTTCAATTTTTGTTATCTTACAAGAGTCTAGCTCCTCACTTCTAAAATGACCCTCTAATCTAGAAATAAAGCAACATACTGCGCATGGTGGAATTGATGTTTTCTTTGTCTGGGAGTACTGCAGAGGTTGAAAGGGGCTTTTCAGCAATGAACTTACAAAAAAAAAAAAAGTACGTAGTGGTCTTAAACAAGAAGCGTTACCTAAATGGAAAACCCCTTGCAGATTTCTGTGCAGAAACCTCTGTAAATCATTGACTTGATTGTGGAACTGGCAAACGTCATATTTGATTCATTTAAAAAACGCAGTACCCTCGGATAAATTGACATTCCAGATATCTTGATCTTTGTCATTTAAATTATTTCATAAAAGGAATACTTAGTAACCCAGTATTTCTTTTATTACTGTATAATGTAATCCTAGTAACTACTTATTCATTGTGCAATTTATAAAAATGTTTGTAATAAATAAGAGAAAATTATACTTTTATTTATTTAGAAGCTACGGGTTAGTTTCAAAGGAGGACGGGCACATTGTTGGACAAGCCGTCCTCGGGGACGGGTAAAATTTCTGAGTTTTTTCGAGCCCTGCTTTTTCGCGAATTTGACTGTTTTGCATTGTTAGAATTTTTTTTCTAAAATTGTGATAAAATGACTGACAGCAGTCTTCCAATTAACTATAAAGTTGACGGTAAAGAACATTTTTTACCTTTGCGGTATTGAATCCGTTTATAACAAGTATGGTTAAAAAACCACGAATAGAAAACTGTACGGTTTTTTATCTATTTACAAGTAGAATAGTTTCGAAATCATAAAAAAGAAATTTATCTGGAGATTGGAGAGAGTTTAACAGCTTTATGGTGCTTCCATTTATGTGTGAATGAGACTATTCTGATTATTCGAATTCTGACAGCCCAAGGTCGCAAATTGGGGAGAACACATTTAACTCTTAAGTGCTGAAAAGAATGAAAGAAATATTGTGTTGTCAATGCTGGGACTCGAACATCCGTTATGTTGGTCATCAGATTGACAGATTAGCCGTTTTGGGGGCTATAATATGTACCTATTTGCAAGGAACTGAATGACCTTATTAGGTGGGCTTAGTTATTGCGATGAAATTCTGGTTGCTTAACCGTATTAGGTGAAAGTAGTTCATAAACGGTTCTAGTCAAAGTCAACAGTTTGAATACCATCTTGTTTACGGTTATTTGACGGTTTTGTTTGAATATGGTTTGGTTAAGTAACAATTAAATAAATTATTATTTAACCATTTTTTTAGTAAAATTTCTACCAATGTGGGGGAGGTGGAAATAAATATGGTCCTTGTACGATTCGGAAATATGGATAATCCGGTAAATCGGCGTTTGGATAATCGGAGGTCTACGGTGTCTATTTAATTCTTTATAATGATATTATTTGATGATTCTATTCAAGCGTATCTTTTATTGGATTTAGTTTCGTAATACAACAATTGAATGTTATACTACGGAATAGAATTGTTTTTAATAACAGTTTATAAGAAATTGGAGTAGTCCATGCATTTTAGATGTCAAATTTACAAAATACTAAATATGAAATTTTAATCACCATTAAAATATAAAAAACCAAATCTGTATGGGGGAGACTACTGAGATACTAGATAAATTACACAAGAAAATTTAAATTTACCGTTGTGAAGAAAAAGTAGTATCTAAGGGTCATGATTTTAATATTAATGAAAAATTTTAATAATTTTTCGCACTTAATAATGAAACATGCTAAATACCTGGATTATCTTTTTTTGATGCAGACGAAATATTTAAGTTTGTGCTATAGACCACAGTTATAGACCACAACACAAGTACAAGACGAAATTATTTTCTTATAACAGAGTATAAGCTGCAAAAGAAAATAATTATTTAAGAACACTTATAATAAAAATTAAACATTTCACTAGAAATAAAATAAAATTTTAGCAATACTATTTCCAATTATTAATTAACTTACAATTATAAATTATAATACAAAAAATATGCACACATAAACGTTTTAATGAACACATATAAAATCAAATATTATTAAATACATCATATAAATTAAAAAGGAAAACAATTTAAGAAATCTCTATTAAGAATTTTCATTAAGTGAGAGTAATAATAAAAAATAAACATGCAAGACCTATCAAAATATTTCAAATAGTATAGGCTGTTTTAGGAGAAGCCAATACTATTAGAAAAAAAAGTTTAAAAATCCAAGTTGTGTTATAAAAATTGATCTTGTAATTACTAAACTGAAAAAAGTATTACCAAAAATAAGGTAATATAGAAACAGGGAAAAATATATCTTGTTTCTGGCACTATAGGAACATCAAAGAGAAAGGTAGTTTTAACCTATGAGCTTTGGTAATAACTTGTTGTTAAATTAACAATAAATAATTTTAATATCTGTTTGATAGCATTTGGTAAATTTTGGGTAATTTTATGATGTTATCTTAGAGCATGGCATAAAAGCAATTTTTCGGTTTAATATATTTTTCATTCGTGCACTTTTACTAAATGTATGGTAATAATAACCATAATTTTAAAAATCAGAATTTCAAAAAATCGGAAAAATTAGCAGATAAATGGCTTAAAAATACCGTAATTTTGGTTTTATCACCAAAATTATTATTATTTACCAAAAATGCCATTACTCTATACAAGTAAGAAAGCTTTATCAGATTTTTTTCTCCGTGAACAATAATACTCTTCAGATACAAATATCTTCTAGTGGTCGACAAATAGTGTAGAAAAGCTTATCTTTTGATACAACTAAATTTGAACAGTAGAGTCAAATTTGCCATTAATCTTTTAGTTGCGGTGAAAAATTCTCTTCTCGTTACGGCGTTTTTTTGCAGAAATTCATCCCTCACTTAGTCACTAGGAGATGGTGTCTTGGGATATTTATCCACTTTTAGATACACGTGAATAATTTTTTTAAAAATTTTTTTCTGTACATGCTCTCTATAAAGCAACTACTTCAATTACTCTTATCTGGCGCAGTTTTTATTATTATTTTTTTAATTTTAAAGCAATAATTTCGTTATCAGTTTAAAATTGATTCAAACGCTTTGTTTAAATTTTTTTTTAAATATTTAAGCTATAGCAAAAGTGGCACTAGACCTAGTATATATTTCGGACATTTACCAAAAGTCTAGTCATACTAGGTCTGGTTAAGTGCCATTGCCTGGTATATCCTACACTGATGTTTTTTTAAGGTCAAGTGCCATTGCCCGGTATACATTTGCCAGGTATACCCTACACTGATGTTTTTTAAGGTTCAGTGCGACTGCCCGGTATACATTTGCCCGGTATACCCTACACTGATGTTTTTTTAAGGTCAAGTGCCACTGCCCGGTATACATTTGCCCGGTATACCCTACACTAATGTTTTTTTAAGGTCAAGTGCCACTGCCCGGTATACCCTACATTGATGTTTTTTTTAAAGTCAAGTGCCGTTGCCCGGTATATATTTGCCCGATACTCCAAACTCTGATGTTTGTTCTAATCTATCGTCAGTAAGTATTAAAATATCGAATAAATGTAATTTTATCCACGAATAAATTAATATCAAATTGGATGTAATAAATATTTCGGAAATTCACCAAAGCGACTAATTTGATTGCCAACATTCACCGGTGAAAGTCAACAACCACCGATTTCGGTCATTCACAGTAACATGCACATCATTTACATAATAACCTCATCAGGACGATTATTTCATACTTTGCCTAAATAGCATCCGGCATTTCAGAAAATAAAAATAATTGGTTTTGTTGGCGATGATCTCGTAAGGCGATAAAGAATCATGCATAGTACAGGTAAGGAAGATATTAACCTCGAAGGAAAAGTGGATGAATACCCCAAAGAACCCTGGGAGATAACTACTTTAACCAGCTATGAATAGGAAACGCTTTGCTGCAATTTTTATGTCTCGTTTCTACACTGTTACAAACAAAACTCTTATAATTTTTTCTAATAAATAAAGCATTATTTGAAGTTTTATTCTTATTTTAAGCACATTGGTTATTATGGATAATTTTGAAGAGCAAATTATTGAAACTTTTAACGATGAACGTTGTTTCTCTTTTTTACAACAAAAATATTACGCAATAAAAATTTAGTAACGTTTCTATTTCGTTTGAGTTTGAGCCTCATATTGAAAGAATAAAGTTCCCATTCCATTTTAACATTTTGTTTTGAAATATTAGTTAATCTTATAAAATGATAAAAACAAAATAATAATAAATAATAATATTAGTTATCAGTGCAATTTAATTTTAAACGGAAGGGTTTTCTTAATGCATTCCTTTTTTTTAATAATACAAAAAGGAATATTCTTCTTGATTTCTTATTTATTTTAACTTTTGTTAGAAGTAGGAAAGATTTTGTTAAAAAAAAGTATCCCCTGAGTAAAAGTATTTCACAATTTCCATGTGCATATGACGTTTTTAAATTATCAATTGTTATCAGACACCTCTATACAAGTTCTATTGACATAATGATTGTAGAACATACATTTCCTTCAGTTATGGTGTGGTCTTTCCTCAGATGTTTGAAATAACTTTTGTTAAGAATTTTAAAAATTATAGAAACCAACATAAATAATAAAAGTACTCCCAAAACACATTCTGACCGAAAAGGCAGCAAAAGACAGGAAATGGCATTTTACCTGAAGAAGAGGGGGAAATGATTTCAGTATCTTTTAGAGAAGGAGTAACAATTTATTTTGTGCCAAGTAAGTTAAACTAAGATAAACTCTCAATAGAAAAATTTCGTCAGAACTTGAAAGAAATATTTGCCTCTGAGAAATTGAAGCAAGAGACGAGAAAGATATCTTTCTAAAATAGTTCAGTAGTTAATTATTTATAAATATTTGAAAAGTAGAGATTGTTTTATTGTCCATTACTTTTATTGAAAAGTAGAGGTTGTTTTATTTTAAGATCACGCATTGAAAACCTTCCCATAGATACTCCCTCATCTTTCGACAAATATTTAATTTTTTTCTCCAGTTTTTAACTGTATTTTTTCGAACAAATTGATTAGATAAATGTGTTTTTTTTTCCGAAAAAAAAGGGAAAAAAAGGAAACATTTTTTCTGCGGTTTCATAAGTTAGGTTCCGTAAAATTACCAATGAAAACATTTGCATATGCTTCCATCTTTTTGCGCACATTAGATTCAGAGTTTGAAACGTTTGATTAGATTTTCCCTTTAAACCTATGAAGCAGCATATTACTCAAGTAAAAAATATACAATTCTCTGTTTTAATAATATAATAATAATTTTGAATGGCGCCAAAGTTCCAAAAAAAAAGAGCCTAACGCAAAAAAAGTTTTAAATTGCTTTTGCAGCAAAAATGCTACCTCATTTAACATGAATAAATTTGAGTATTGAATATCTCCAGCATTAGACATTTTTTCCATTGTTAGACTCAAATTGTTACACAAACTATATTTAAATTGAAAAATTCAACACTGTGAAATACTGGAGTCGTGATTGCAGCATCCGTAAAATACATTTTTTCCATGAAATTTTTGACCGTAATTTTTAGAGTAATATTTATTCAAATGAAGTTGTTCAGAAATTTCACTGTAAAAATCACGATAAATCAGATTTTCTGCTACGTCAAATTTTACGATTAAAATGGATTTAACAGAAACAGAGTACTGGTACCCTGAGTGTTAAATATTTAAAGTAATGTATAGAATATTAAAGATGAAAGAGAAAAAAAAACAATTGATATTTTTATTGATTTAAGTAACAAAAATACTAATAAGATGAAAGTTCCGGTACATATTGAAGAAATTTGCAACATTCTACCGAAGCTCGAAGGAGGCAAGAATAAATAATTTTAAGAAAGGCATCATATTGCAGCGCGAGAAATAGAATACTAAAAAAAAATATGCAAATAATAAAAATTAAATTAAATTCAAAAATAAATGAATAAATTTAACGATGAAAAATAATTTAAAAATAGTCAAGCACGTGCAATAAGAAAATAATTACATACATAAAATGTTAGAAAACAGAATCGATGGGGAAATGCAAACAAGTGGGGAAATAAATAATTAAAAAGGTAATAACAAATAAATATTTTAAAACCCGATAAATTAATTCAACTTTTATAAAAAAAAAGGTATTCCCCAAAAAAATTAAATCAGGAAGAAGAAAAAAATACGGAGCCCATAAAGCTAACTAATTTAACAGTAATCAAAAATAAATCTTACTTCCAGTACGCAACTGAGTCCTGCTGAAGTCCAGCGGAAAAGACACAACGTGCATGAGGAGTTTGCGCAATCTATGGTAGTACTGCTAAAAATGTAAGTCTGGAAATTTTGGCTATTTGTGTGGAAAAAAATGAAAAATTTGAAGAAAAAATAATTTTACACTTTTTTTACCAGCAAAAAACTAATTTTTGGTTAATATTTTTAATTAACATAAAAAAAGGTTTTAAATTTCGATGACATAAATTCTTTCTAGTAGATTGAAATTTCAAATTCCGCATCTTAACAGAAAATGGCGTTAGAAATAAATTATAAAATTACTAGTAGTTAAATTATAAACTATTTTGCAAGTTTAATCAATGTGGACTAAACTGAATAAAGTTACATTGGTTAAACTTGTAAGTTTAATCATATAATATTTACATTGATTAAACTTGCAAGTTTAATCATTGTAACTAATTTGTCAACAACATATCAAATATATTTCAGTTACTAATGCAGAAATAGTTTTTTACTTGACTTTATATATGTGTTAATCAAAGCTTTACTTTCCACTAAATCTATGATAAACGAAATTTTACTTTAACCAAAACCTCTTTTAGAAAAATTTTCGTTTATAATATTCCGAAATTAAAACAACTAAAAAAATATTTCTTAATTATGAAATGAATGATTAACACAGATAATATAACTCATAAACATTTTGAGTTATTAGTATTTCGAAAAAAGAAAAATACATACGTGAGGAAACAAGCATCATGCAAAACATTTTCCAATCAGAGAGTTTTAACACAACTAAATTTTTTAAATTGAAATCCAGAAGATAAACCTATTAAAATATTTGAAAACCTTATTAAATTATTTTAAATAATTCATATACTCGAAAATTTATGATGAAATACAAACACAAAATTAAAATAATAAAAGATAATTAGATTGTTTCAATTAAGATATTTTACACAAAATTCATTGCATTTTGTTTATTTATTTACGTTTAAAGTATGTAAAACGATATTTACCTATTAGTGTTTTTTGTAAAACCTGAAAGCATAAATGGGGGAGTCTGCAAGAATTAGAGTAATTAAAATAATATTCAAGAGAAAAAAGAAAACGTTTCATGCAGAGAAAAATCAAAATTACACATAATTTTTTTAAAACTTACAGAATAAATTTGTATGACTTTTCAAAAGTAAATCACTCACGACTTTTACAAAAAATTCAGACACACTATTTAAATCAAAATAGATAAAAGCATACAAATTAGCAACGATTTAATACATACCAGAAGCTTCCCTTCAATAACAGATGTTCTGCAAGTACCTGCGGGTAGTCTTCCAGGTGGTCAACAGGCAACCAGAACATACCCCGTAGTCTCAAAGTAAGGTATCACAGCACCTCTCACGGTACTTCTTCGTTTCAAGTGATATTGCCATAAGGCAACGAAAAGGAACAAATCCATGATAAGATACAACAATTAATAAGAGCAATATAGGGTAAACCAATCAGTGAAGGAACATTTCATATATATTGATTAAAAATAAGAATTTGAAGGTTTTTCTTTAGATTGATTGGTAACAATAGCTTACTGCCAAACAATAGGAAGTCATGTAGCAATGTTTTGGATTACCTGGTCAGACTTCTCTGGAAAAATTTTTGAATTTTTTATTATCTCTGCAACACCTTGTTTTTTTGAAAAAAATTATAAGGTGATTGTTTGTATTTATATGTTTGAAGTGGAATTAATTGCATGTAATAGTTTTATTTTTCTCACTGTGAAAAGGAAAATTCAAAATATAGTTATTGAAGTTACGTTTTATTTTTTTAAAGCATCATAGCATAATAAAGTACTGAGATAAGGGGTGTTTATTCACTGGATCACCAAACGATGAAAAACCAGTGAAGGAGCAAGTGTTCCTTTACTGGTTATTTTTCTAAGTTAATGAAAATAAAAGATTAACTTTAATTTTCTTGTACCTTTAGTGATGTTTTACATCAAAAGTATGTTAAAAATACAAAAAACAACTTCTAAGCAGTGAAGGAACAGGCATGTTCCATTACTGGGCATAGATTTCCCACTGAATGAACAGTATGTGTTCATATGTTGACACTTTACTTTTCAATTCATGATTACAAAAAAAAAGTTAATATTTTCCAAGTATTTGTATGTTATAATTTCAAGAATAGGCTTGTTTTTAGATATTTGTATAGCATATAAATTCATAAAGAGCATTAAAAAATAACCAAAATCAAGTGTTCCTTTACTGGGAAATTTTGTGTTCCTTCACTTGGTCTTCTTACTTCTTGTTATTTGAATCTCCAAAACTTCAAAAAAATATTTTGTAAGTCCTCTACAATTTTTTTAATTAATTTGTAATTAGTAGCAAATATGTTGACACTGTCATTTAACTAAAATTATGAATTTTGAAATTAATATGAGTTTTTAAAAGGCAAGCGAAGCTTAAGTGTTCCTTCACTGGTCAGTTTACCCTACATGGAAAAAAAGGCGATCAAGGATACAGGAGAGAAATCTGAAATAAATATTTACTATAGCAATGAGTAATTGAAGTCAAAACTCATGACCGCCTCCTCCGTAATGGGCTTCGCAGATACACAGAGGGATGATTCATCTAAGCATATTAATGCTGGCTAATAAAAACGGAAAGGTATCTGTAAAACATTACATTATTGACGAAAGAATTTTGAAAGAGTACCATCGGAGAGGAGAAAGTTGGTTGATGGGCTTTATCTGATATTATCAACTATCAGTTCAAGTTGAATGAAATTGGCGTTTTCGCAATCAACAGCTTTGTTGTAGAATTTGGCTTTTCTTTCTTCGATATACTCAGTTAAGGGTTTGATATTTAAATATTTATATTAATTATCATTTCGTATTCATTAGGAGCAGCAACCATTCTAAAGAATTTATTTTCACACACTTGCAGTTTTTTAATAAAACATTTGTGTGCAGTAACCTTGGCAATGAATCCACATAAGTATTGATAAAACGAATACACATTATGTAAATAAGATTCTTGTCCAAAAGTGATAAGTTAGAATAATGGCTTATAAGATGTTTAAGTTCAAAAATAGCATTATTTGCTTTTTTTAACGGTGTTGATAATATGATCTTTCCAAGTGAGTTCATTGTTAAATATGACCCCTAAGTATTTAGCCTGATTAACAACTGGGATGTTTTGGTTAAATAATATATCTTCTGTGATAGGGATTGTTGTTCTATGTTTTCTAATACTTAGTATTTGCGATTTATCTGCATTTATTTTAATTTTCCAATTGTTATGCTTTTACACGGTTTTAGAACTGATAATGAGGTTTCTAATTGTTTTGTTAGGGCATCTTGAAATGATGGCTGTATCATCTACATAATATGCGGTCATTTGTTTAACTTCATTGTCTTATTTTGGGAAAATATATAAAATATGAAAAATGGGCCAGAATACTCACTTGGAGTATACCTGCTCTGATAGTTTTGAGAGTTAAATTGTTATCTTTAAACTTGACTTAAAAGTTCCTGTTTGTAAGATATGAATTTATGAGTAGAATGTAGTCTATTGGTAAATTTAATTTTTGTAGTTTGAAAATTAGCCCTTTATGCCAAACTTTATCGAACACTTTTCTAACGTTAGTCAAGCTCTTTTCTATAGAAGCTATTGTTGATGTACTTAATAAATCGTAGAAGCTGTTTTTCAGTAGAAAATTTCTCCCTAAAACCATCATTGCTGAGCCGGAATCTTAGTTAAAAAAGTTTGATATTTTTTCAAAGATTTTTGCCAGCGAAGAAAGTAGAATTATCAGTCCAAAGGTCTCAGGTTTTGGAACATCTTTTCCCGGTTTTGGGAAAAGTATAACTGCTTCTAATTTCCAGGGATGTGGAAAGTAATTATATTTGATGCAGGCAATATAAATTCGAGCTAGTCTAGTCTTTGATGATAATTCAGTAGATTTTTTAACAGGCTATTATTAATATTGTTTATGCCGGGAGATTTATCACCCTTCAGCAGGATCGCCTCAAAATTAAAATTTTGAAAGGGGGAAATTCTCATTTTGCTGAAGGAAATTCCCAATTTGACCAAATTTTGAATAAGTGCTTGCAATTATCCTTTTAGTAAAGAAGCATTTACTGAAAAAGTAAAAGAACATAGCGGTCAACTTTTCTTATTTCACCTAGAGCATGTTATTTTCATCTTCAAAGTTGAATCATAATACCTAATTATTATAATGATGAATAAACTATCTTATAATTATTGATGTAGTCTAAGGTGCTGATAAAATTTTAGATCTTTCTTTTTACAGTTATGGTTACCCTTTTTATTTTACTAACACTAGAATTTTTTTTTCTAAAAGCGCTGTAAACTAAAAAATAAATTTGATTTGTCTATAATAAAATGTCAACAAACATGCATATACATTGGTGTAAGAAAGTAAGATAAATTGTAGACTGGGTCGATTATCTCTAGAATTACTGGATCGATTTGAATGAAATTTGGTTTATACATACATTTATACAAACCAAAGCAAATAAGCATTCAACAATTGTAATTCACTAGATTGATCGTGCGTAACACTCTTTGGAGTTGGAAGGTATGAAATTACCGCAGAACAGTTCATGCTAATTGCTACATGAAATGATGAACTGCCTTATTTCAAGCATGAAATCACGCTGCAAAGCCTGTATATCTGTAAGAGGGGACCAAAAAATTTTTCCCTTCTTTATTTGAGCAAAGGAAACATTGATGAATTTTTTTTAAAAAATCAATCTTAATTATGATAAAAAATATTGCGAGACATCGTTCGATATCGTTATTTTTTACAATATATCACGAGAACGAAAATTTCGCTGTCTCCCAGAACTACAATAGAAGTATATGTGGAACAAATTTGAAAAATTAAATTGCCCCAAAGATGCAAAATCATCTAAAAAATGAATATGTCATCGAAATGATATGATAAAACCGAAATGATATGATAAATATGATTTCATATATGAATTATATGAAATGATAAAACAATGAAAATCCAAATACATGATAATATATACAAAAAAAAAGCTATATACATGGTAAAAGACGGTGATAAGAATGATTATATAATAAAAGAAAATACTTATTAATTGATAGTATAAACAAAAAGGGCTAAATGCCAGGTTAATGATGATAATAAGAGATGATAAATCAGAAAAATTAAAATCTGATTAAATAATATCTACAAAAAGCGGACACTACACGGGGCAGAAAAATACAATAGAGTGAGGAAGTAAATAAATGACTTGAGAATGCAGGAGTGGGCTAAACGTAAGAGTCAGGGTTTGAAAAAACCCGGGCAGAGTGTAAAGAAAAAAGAATTGGCAGAAATTTTGAGGAAGCTTGGAATTTTTTTTTTGCCATAATTTTCCACTATTTTTTGATGAAAACTGTTGAATAACAGTGTCAAGCATCATTGATTTTGGAAAGTATTCAGGATCTGAAATTTTGAATGCCATAACACCTGGCAGAAATTCTGGATAATGCTTAGAAAGACAGTTTTTTGCTAATTGCTCTTGTTCATCATTTCAAAATTGTCACCTTGTTTCGGGATCTAGGATGCATATGCTAATTAAAGAGGTGGCTGAACAGCCTGATGGAATCTTTTTACAAAATATTTATGGGGTTCTAATTAATCACACGATAGTAAGTTAATTCATATTTCAACAGCTTCTGAGATTGAAATGTTTTCTGATTGAAGCTTTTTTAAAGCTTCAGAAACAATTGATATCTGTTTTTCCAAATAGATAGTTTATTGGTAAAGTCCAACATTATTTAATATTTTTGACATACTATTATATTCCTCATTTTGATGTTCAAGAGCAATCTCTTGATATTTATGGTAATTATTCAGGGGTCTGTTTAGAAGAAATTTGGGTCCGTTAACGGACCCTTCAGAAAATATCTTTTCATAAAAACGGACCCTTCACAAAATATTTTAACTTAAAAACGGACCCTTCACAAATTTGTTTATCTTCATTATTATTTTGTTAATCGAATAAACCCTTTCCAGGGCAGAAAACAAGAAAGATGGATGTAAACGAATTAAGTTTTGCCTTCGGCAGACGATTCTTCCATTATTCGTCCGAAATTAATATTCTGCGTTCAGCAGTATAGGCTAAATACCAAATATTTGTATGTTGCATCTCTAATTTAGAAGCAGCAATTGTTGTTTATTTTTTAAAATTTAATTTTTTTAATTATAATTTTACAGTGTTGAGCATAATCTTGTATGTCTTTACAATCTAAAAACTCCTTGAAAAAATTTTTTTTTTGCAACAACGGACCCTATTTGCACATAGACCCTATTTGCATTCATAAAAGCGGACCCTGGTTGAAAGAATGTGAGTAATTTTTTCACAATTTCCCGAAAAACGGACCTTTCACAAAATGTCTGGACAGACCCCTGTTATTGGTATAAGTTTTTACACGGTCACAATATGAACTTTTGGTAATTGGGGCATAAAGCAGTTTTTTCATTTGCCCAACCATGTGCTTGATGCACATTTCTGAAATATTTGTAATTTCCACGATGTGTCCAGTGATAGTATTAGGAGATACTTCTTTTTCAACCAAATTTCAAAAAAGCAATTTGTGAAAAAACCCACCAAGAGGGTTTTTTCAAGGTAGGCCCACTCAATAAACCCGGGCGGGTTTTTTCAAAGTGGGCCAAACTTGGCGAACCCTGGTAAGAGTAGGCAACGGCAGGCAGATGTGAAAATAGTCATGATGATGGGAACCTTCTTCCCTGCGGCTATCTGCAGCTTCAATAAAGGATAACTCCCACCCAAAGCAAATAAATTAAAATTGGAGATGTGTTCATTGCTTAATTTAGTGTAGAAATCGGACAGGCAGGCATAAGAATGTAGGAAGGCAGTGACTGGGCTATAGCTAATATTATCATTCAATAGTTAAATTTTAAAAAAGGAGTTAAAATTTCCAGAGGCATTAACATTTCTAGAGGTATTGGTTTCATTAAAAAAATTTAATGTTGAATTTGGCCATATATTCATTAATATCATCTGTCTTGAGCTTTTCTTTAATGTTGTTATTGTTGATGGCTTAAGAGCACCAAGCAGGTATGTTTGGTCGAGAGCAAAAAATCGAAAGGAAAAGTTTGGTGGGCTAAGTAAAAACTTCTAAAATAAAAATAAAACGATATATAAAATTAAATATTTAATGAGATGAATAAAATTGTGTTTTTATTTTTAAAAGTTCCTTATATTGAGGTTCGAAGTGTACTTATTTTAACAAGGCTAAATGCTAGTTTGTTAGTATATTTCTGAAATGACTTTTCTAAGGTTCACAGTTGAAAATTTTTTTTCACATATATAAGATGAGGCAAACATAGCACTGAATTTCTGGGCACATAATATTAAATTTGGGAAACTAGCTTTTAGTAATTATTTGTAAAAACTCAAACTTTGGCAAATTTAGAAACCACTGATTTTGATGATAGTTAGATTGCAATGTCTAATTCATATTGAAAATATCTAATTCTGTTTGAATGGCACTGAAATTTTGAAATCTGCTTTCGAACTCAAAATGGAATTTTTTCAAGCTATCTTCATAATCCTTAAGGTCTTCCTTTCTTACTGAGGATAATAAATTCAACCACGAGAAATGAGACAAGTCGTTCTTAGCTAGCTGACCAGCAAACAGATTAAGCTTGCTTCAGTTTAAAAGCTTTGAAATGGGTCCAGATATTATAGATGAATTGATTTTTTTCCTTGCATCATTACATTCAAGTCGTTCATATATGACAAAGAAGAACTTTAAAAAAAGCAGTCTGAAAGTCATTTTGTATCTTCTAATATTTCGCACTCTGCTGAACACTGTTTCTCATGTAAGAACGACACAATGTCACCTCCAGCTTCAAGTGCCAAAGGTTCCAGCACTCGCAGAGTAGTTGCCACTATCCCGACCGCTGTGTGAAGTGTGGTGAAAACCACGAAACCAAGAAATGTAGCAAAACCAAAGACCAACCTGCAAAATGCGCAAACTGTAACGGGGATCATCCAGCCAGTTATAGAAAATGCCCTGTTTATATCAACATATTAGAAAAAATAAATAAAACCAACGTTAGAAAACCGAACCAACAAAATTTTAACGATCCGATTAACTACAAAGCCTCCACCTCTAAGGAAAACAAATCATATGCTGCAGCTTTAAAGAGTCAGCCATTAAATAAAAATGAAGAGAACCAAATCTCTATGGTCACAGAAGCAAATAAAGTTGCCGACACACTAGAGGATCTACTAAAAAGATGCAGTGACCTAGCTATCTTCAAATTGCTGGAAGAAGCAAATAAAAGAAATACCACTAACCAGGAAAAATCAACAAAAAGCAATGACCAGTAAATCCATTACTTTCAAACCTCTCAAAATAGCTGCCTGGAACGCAAATAGCATTATGAGCAAATAACTGGAACTCCAAAATTTTCTTATAGAACACAATATCGACATATCGAATAATCGACATAATCGAAACTCACCTTAACCCAAATAATAGACTAAATTATCCTAATTACAATATCTACAGGTGTGATAGAACCACACACAGAGGAGGAGGAGCAGCCCTACTCATAAACAAAAATTATCAATCGACTTTCTATAGCAAAACAAACAATGATGGTTTCGAAGAAATCTCAGCTGTTATTAATTTTGAAGATAAACGCTGTATTAAAGTCACCAGCCTATACAATCCTCCTGAACACAAATTTTCAGAAAAGAACATTACTGTTTTTTTTCCACAAAATATTGAATCCATCGTTATCGGGGATTTTAATGGGAAAACCACGACATAAGGCTGTCTAAAGAACAACAAAACTGGAAAACATCTTATTATGCTTATTAAAAAATATGGACTGAAAGTTTATGCTCCACTCGAGCCTACATATATTCCAAAAAATATTAACCACGATATTCTGGATCTCCTAATCACAAATTCAAACAACCCTTTGAGGTCATTCACGAAGTAAATAGCGATCACCTTCCAATAATTGCAACTGCCTCATTCAAAAAACAGGATAAATATAAAGCTGAACATATCACAGATTGGTATGCCTTTGATAACAAGTTAAAAGAATACCCTAGTGAATACCCTAATATCAATAGCATTGAAGAAATAGATCAAAATATTTGCACACTAACCACCTTTATTCAAGATGCATATGAAGGCTCTACCCATAGAGAAGAAATCCGAAACAACTACTATAAACTACACCTCAGCATCAGATACCAAATCAAGATTAAAAATAAATTAAGAAAAGAGTACCAACGAACCTTAAACCCAACTATTAAATCTGAAGTTAACGGCTTCATTAAAAGCATTAAAAAGCAAATTTTAGAATATGAAAAAGAGATGTGGGACGTCAAAGTAGAAAGCCCTACGACACAAGGAAACTCCGTCTGGAATATGGTGAAGGCATTGAAAACCACGAAAACCACAAATATGCCCTTACAAGGGCCAAACGGAAAAACTTATTCTGAATATGATAAAGTTGAAATTTTCGCCGACTCAATTGAAAGCAGTTCTCATTAAATAGCACCTCTATAAATAAAGCCACAGACAAAATTATCCTTGAAGCATATGATAATTTCATAAAAAATTCGGATAAGAAACTCATCACAATAGAAGATACCAAGCCTGAAGAAATATATAATATCACTAAAAATTTTAAGAACAATAAAGCTCCAGGGCAGGACAAAATTAATAACATCATGATCAAGAGATTACCACAAAACATCATTCTACAGTTATGTAAGATTTTTAACGCCTGTTTAAAGCAAAGCTATTTTCCAACCACCTGGAAGCACGCCCAAGTAATCCTCTTTCCAAAACAAGGAAAAAATCACCTACTCCCCGAAAATTACTGACCCATCAGCCTCCTCAAAAATTTTGGAAAAAATTATACTAAGAAGATTGAAACCATTCCTGGATTTTCTACCGAAAGAACAATTTGGGTTCAAAGAAAATTTATCTACTTCTAAGCAACCTGTCCTTATAATTGAAAACATTTCCCAAAATTTTTATAGAAAAGAAACCACAGCTCTCCTGATGTTGGATGTGGCCAAAGCTTTTGACCGCGTTTTGCATCAGGGTTTAATCTACAAATTAATTGGAAACAAGATTCCAGAGGATTAAATTCTCATACTAAACTCATGTTTGTGAAAATTACAACACCATGAAGGACTTATGCGAGTGAGCTGAAATTTACAAGAAATGCCAAGTAGAGCATAATATGCAAATGATTATAATTTCAGACCCGTAGCGCATGCGTATGCTGAGCAGCGCCCTCTGAACGGCGGATGGATCCGAATAAATAGACAGCTGTAGCGAGGCGTGTATGGTTATCGGTGGTTATCTGCTAGTGGTAAACGTTAGCTCAGACGTTACTTATGCCTCTTCGACGAAAGAGAGCGAGATTTCAACAACTTACGGAGTTTGAAAGGGGGAGAACCATCAGCCTTCGTGAAGCTGGATTGTCTCATCGTGCAGTAGCCGCTCGTGTGCAGCGTAACAGAAGCACAGTGATGCGTGTTTGGAAGCAGTGGACGGACGAGTGTCAGACAACTCGGAAATCCGGGAGTAGACCCCGAAATGTCACGTCAGCTAGCGATGATAGACACCTGGTCCGCATGGCGCTGACAGGCCGTACGGCTCCCTCTAGACAACTGGCAGCCCAGTGGTCAATAGCTACAGGTGTTTCATTGTGTGCTTCATTAATTCGTAGACGTCAACTGCAGCGTGAACTGCGCGCAAGGACTCCCTTATACAGGATCACCATCACGCTAAACCATAGCCGCCTGCGGCTACAATGGGCCAATCAGCATAAGGACTGGCGTGCTGATTGGCAGCATGTCGTGTTTTCTGACGAATCCCGCTTTAATTTGTGGTACCATGATGGCCGCATTCGTGTCAGACGCTATGCCTGTGAACGCCACCTTCCGGAGTGCATTATCGAACGCCACAGTGGACGAACACCCGGAGTTATGGTCTGGGGTGCCATAGCATATCATGGACGATCTCAATTGCTACGAATTGTGGGTAATCTGAACAACAACCGGTACATCAGTGAAGTTTTACAGCCCCAAGCTGTTCCCTTCCTTCAAGCATTGCCAGGCGCTGTATTTCAACAAGACAATGCCCGCCCTCACATTGCTAAGACTGTTCAATCCTTCCTTGTAATTGTGGCAGGTACAGTTTCTTCCTTGGCCTGCGTATTCTCCAGATACGTCACCGATTGAACATGTATGTCATTTCGTTGGTCGGTGCCTCGCTCGTGATCCTCGTCCTGTTGCTTCAACAGACGAACTTTAGGTACGCATACAAACTATATGGAATGCTCTTCCTCAGGCATTCAAAATTTGCTTCACTCCATGCCACATCGTGTAGCAGCACTTATTGCGGTGCGTGGTGGCTCCACAAAATACTGATTTCGATCTCTTGTTATTGTTTGTTTGCTTTGAAAGTTTAGTCATTTATTTGTACCACTCAACTGTGTAGTAAATTTCATTCAATTATGACGATTCCTTCATGGTGCTGCAATTTTCACAAACAGGAGTTTAAATAGCTACCTCACAAATAGGACTTTCAGCATTAAACTAAACAACTCCCACTCAACTACCAGAACTATCAATGCAGGGGTTCCGCAGGGTTCCATCCCCGGTCCCATTCTCTTTCTTATCTATTGTGCAGATTTCCCAAAATTTGTCAATAAAAACAACATCATCACTGCTTTCTATGCCGACGATACGGCTATTCTTAGCAAATCTATCTCAACTATTAAAGCTATACAAAATTTGAGTAAACAAATACCTAAAATTGAAGAGTGGTGTTCCGCCTGGTAAACCGCAATTAACGCAACCGAATCAGAATTAATTATCAGTAAGAAAAATCAAAGGAAAAGGTGCGACAGAAGAAAACAAATCCCAGATATTTATTTATTCGGAGAAAAAGTCCCCAACGTTAATAAAACCAATTATCTGGGAGTGACCATTACAAATCAATTAAATTGGAACCAACATATTAAAAATGCCATTGGAAAGGCCGAGGGAGTGTTTCACGCCCTGAAACCAATTATAGGTGCTCACTCCAGATTAAACACACTTTATCTTCAGTGTATCAGACCCATAATCAGCTATGCTGCGCCTGCATGGAGCGCAACCACGGATACACAGAAGAAGAAACTCCTTATGTTCGGAAATAAAATTCTTAGGAAAATTACTGGAGCCCCCTGGTATATCAATATGAGATACCTTAGGGATGATCTGAAATTAGGTAACATTAATGAGCACATAGTTGAGCTAAGTGCATCATTCTTCAAAAATGCTATAAATTGCAGCACTTGTGATTACAAGGACTTATTTAATTTTGACTTAGTCAAAAACAATACTAAATATAGCCCGGCGACTGCGTTCTTCCTGTCGGACGGGGTACTCTCAAACAATTTTTGTAAATAAGTTGCATAAATCTTCCCTTCCCTGCACATATTTTTTATTCGATTTTACTGTATTCATTTTATTCGTGTATTTCTCAATTGTAAATATTATTCAAAACTGTTCCCGGGGAGCAACCTGTGAAAGCCGCTGGGGAAACAGGTCTCCGGGACTTAGGGCTAACCCCCAACCCCTTTTTAATTTTCATTGATACGTTCACTCGTAATTGCTTATATTATCTCACACAGATGGATGAGCTAAAGCCGCATTCTGCGGCTGGTACTCAGATTTTAACTTGATATATGTATATAGGTAATTCGCCACCGGCAGCAAATTTCGGCTTTCCACCACGTGCCAACCAATACGTTACCAGAAGTGAATACTCAAAAAGGAGGTGTTCTTGCTACAGGAACACCACTTCGAGATCTCGGTAGATCCTTCACCCGCGACGTCCAAAGATGGAATTAAAATGATTTTAGATATAATGAATTGATTTCAAATATTTTTACAAATGAACAGATTAGAATCAATTTTACATATTTTTAATTATAATTATTTTCTACACAAAAACTTGGGTAACTGACAATAATTGTCAAATGGAGAGTTTAATATCAAAATAATTGATATCTAAACATAAAAAATTGGTCATTTATAATTTTATACGTATGTTTATTAATAAACAAGTTTTATTTATAATAGCTAATAATTATTCTCACTAAAAGTTTTAGTTTTTGATACTTGTCAAAAACTATGTCATAAAGGGTTTTTTGACATTACAGATAAAACCACGGTTAAAACCGAATAAAACTGTCAATGGTCAAAAACTTGCCAACTCTTAATTGGGTATAATATTAAAAAAAAACACAACTACTTCCACTTAGTAAGAATAACATTTACCATGACGCAATGCTAAATTCTATGCCACTATCCACATAAATGCCACTATCCACATAAATCAATTATTAATCAAAAATCGAAAATCAATTACTTTTCTTTATAATGCAATAAAATCTGGCGAGCAGCTATTTAAACGATCAAACACTTCGTTTGTTTATTTGTGGCTTGAAGTTAGGCTCGCAGAAAATGCCGTTCATGGGTTAAATTTAGTAGGAATAACACAACCTGTGACGTAGGCTATAGTATACCCAATTCAAGCGATACAAGTTTATAGGGGTATTTTGTATTTAAGTAATTTACACTTTCTTATAAAAAAAAAAGTTTTTTTTAAAAATTTATTTAATGCACGTGCGTCTAATAATTTGATAAAATTTAATTATTTTTAAACCAATAAATCTTCAGTCGTTTTTAATTATAAAAAAATTAAAACAAAGCCCTCATTTATTTAATTTGCTTTTATTTCTGAAAAATTAAAACGAAGTATACATTATTGTTTTAAAAAAAATTTGGCTTTCAGTTAAAATGACCAAATTTTTTTAATTAAATAAAAAGTCAAGCAATATTTTGACGTTTTTTAATAATTTAACTATAGTACTTACAGTAATTTTCTTTCCAAAAATTTTTTCAATACATGTTCGTTTGATAATTTGTTAGATAATCGGTTTCATTTTTAGATGAAAAATTTTTTAGTTGATTTTATTTTCAAGAAAGAAAATAATAATAAATAAATAAATTAAACTAAATTTACTTTTATATTTAATGACTATAGAATTTGACCATTATTCAATAAAACTTTATTAATGTAAGTAGATAAATAAAACAAGGTCTAACGATGTTTCAAAAACACATTTTTTTTTCAGCAAATAATTAAAAAAATTTTTTATTAAAGTAAAAATTTCTTTGGTTAACTTTTTACTTTTGCTTTTTTTCTCTTAATTTTTAATGCATGTATGTAAAATATCTTGTTACAGTTTTATTATTATTTTTAAACCAACAAATCTTAAGGCATTTTTAATTCAATAAATAAATAAAATGCAGCTTGTGTTAGTTTTTACTCTAAAAGTTCACTTTTAGGTCAACCCATCTTTATTATTTTAATTGAAAAATTAACCAATGCTTTTGATGTTATAGAAGCATTTTTTCAGAATTAAAATTTTTTTGTACTATATTTATTCCTTTTTATTTATTTTTGATTGATTTAAAGATTTCTGATTCATAATTTTCGAACATATGTTAAATAACGATACATCACGTATCTAACTGACGATATATAACGATATAAAATTTCTTACATCGCCCAGTCCTACTTAACACCGTGAAACTGAAATTATATCTGAAATTACCTAATTTTTAAGATTAAAATTAAATAAACGATTCAATTTCGCATAAAACAAAATTTTACTTTCAATTCATTTTCTAAAATTGTGAGATTCATCGAAGATAATTTTTCTTTTTCCAAAATTTGCTTTAATTTCAAATTTGAAATATTCCTAATTGTAAAATTTTGAATTTCTTTTGTTATACACATTTATTTGCATTAAAAATTGGACGTGAGGTCTGACGTATGCATTGGTCATATACACATTTTATAACCGTTACATTCATATACACATTATTCCGGTCATATACACATTATTTGAACAGCCGACCCAGTTTTGGGGTTTACTACTACTAATGTTCACCTCCGTAGCCTTGTCATTTTGAACCCAATTCAGAAGACGAAGGAACTCCGGCCTCAAGTATTGGGAGAAATTTGCCTTCGAGGAGTACTTTTTTGAAGGAACTATTCCACATTTGCGCTACATGGAGAGGAAAACCACGAGAACCTCCCACAGATAGCCTGACAGCAAAATACTCTAACCAATGATCCGTCTACCACTGAGGATATTTCACTTCAGCACTGTGGTCGGTGCAAATCGGATGCGGAATTCGTATAGACCAGCTATCGCTGGGATTTAAACCAGGTTCACCTCATTGAAAGGCTAACGCTCTATCGCCTGAGTCATAACGGCACATGCACATTGTGAGCTAAAAAAATTCAAGTCGCAACCCCTCTGCTTTTACGTGTTTGCATAATATTTGAAAGAACCCTTGAAAACTTTTTACATTTAGAAATAGGCTTATTTTGAGAAATTTTGATTTATATCATATTCTAAACGAAGTAAAAAAAGTGCTAAAGTAATAAAATTTTATCGATTAATCTTTCCGGTTACCATTAAAAATCCATATATTACATATTTATAAAAAATTTACACCAAAGTTATTCAAGTAGAAAAATTTACATCAATAAAACCAGGGTTGGCAGGTTTTTGACATGTGACAGTTTTTGACAGTTTAAACCATGGTTTAAACCGTCACGTCAAAAACCTCACTGTCAAAAATGTCGAAAATGTCAAAAACCTATATTCATATGTGAAATTTAATTAATATGTCAAATTGCAATTTATCAAAGTCCTTAATTTGTTTAATTATTCGAAATAAAAATACAAGAACAATTATTTTATAAGAGAGCACTTAACAATCATCTTACTTTATATATGTAAAATCAGTTTCATTTACTTTCATTTTAACTCTTTTTTTTTTCCAAAGCAAACAATTACAAAAAACAAAAAAAAAAGGAAAGAAAGAAAAAAGGAGAAGAAAAAAATGTTTTGAAGTTCTTCGAACTCTAAGTTCCTTTTTCAGTTTTGTATGAATAAAACCTAAATTGATGCGAAGCTGTACATACCAGAATGTTGACATACTAAAACTATTATAACATAATAAAATATCATGTAATTAAGAAATTTAATGTTGTTGTTGTTTCTAATTCCCAAGAGGTCCATCCTAATTAGACCAATTCCATAAGTCCAAAAAAGTCCAGAAAGTCTAAAAACAGATGAGGTTTTGAAAAAACCTCGTCGATCTTAAAATCGATGCAGTTTAGAATATGCTCGGGCGAAGCCTGAGCAGTCTTACATTTAGTGCTAAGTCCAAAAGTCTTTTGCCCCTGAACATACGAGAGACACCTCAAGTGACCACTTGCAAAGCGAGACAAACAAGTCTGCTGGCTTCTAGGTCCCCCAAAAAGCAAGGCACTTCCAGGTCGTTTTCTGAAATACCAATTATGCGGAGGAGGAACCCTCAAATCCTGCAAGCTGCCTCACCGTGGCGAGGGGGTGCCACTGGGCGGAATGGGCGAAGTACGTTGGGAGCTTAGCTCCTGGTAGGGCCACCCTAGGCGTGAAGGCCATTCCATTATGCCCAACTAATGCTAGCAGATGAAACTATGGAGCTAAATCAGTCTTCTACCTTTGGTGCTCCAGGTCACTTTCGGCCAACAGAAGCTGTAACACTTTCCCCTGTACCATGAGTCTAGTTCAAGAAATTTAATTTAAAACTGAATTAAATATGGATAGTAAATAACTAAACCCCTGGAACTGATTGATTTAAAAAATCATTAACTCATTTACACAAACATTTATATATTTTTTAAAAATTATAATTAGTTTACTTACTATTATAGTCATGATGTATTGGAAATATGTACATATATACAGGAGTGCAGAAAATTCTCAGCTCCTAATATTTCCTAAGAAAGTAGTTTTTTTTTTTTTTTTTTTTTTTTGATCGAAATTTTTCCAAAAATTTTAACGTTTTTCTTTCCTTTTCTTTCAGTACAATAAATTTTTAAAAATATTTTTGGAAAGTAAAGTAAATAAATTCTTTTTGATTCTACACATTTCTTCAATAAACGAACAAATGCTAAAAATTATTAGAAATCAAAATATATTGAAATAGTAATAATTTATTAAATTAAAAGTCCCACTCATAAAGTTAAAGAATTTAAAGTAATAAATACACAAATTGGCATTTAATATTTTTTAACAAAGAAAAATATTGCAAAGTGACAATTATTTTAAAAATAAAATATTTTGTAGGAATTTATTGAGACTGAAAGTTTTCTTATGGTTGTCTGAATTTATCTCAAAAGCTCGTTCGCATGATAAAATTATACTTAGATTCTACTAAACTGCGAATAAGTAATAATAACAAACATATAGAATATTTTTTTTTTATATTTAAGATCAGACAATATTATAAGACTTGTACCATGTTATTAAAAAAATCAATTAACAATTTCAATGGTTTTGGCTATACTTTTATAAATGATAAATAATATAAATCATAATTATACTAGTATATAATGGAAGTATTGCGCATGATTTAATATCCTATAAAATGTGCTCAATGCTAATAAAGAAACGTGTCCCAGGTTCTTGACACTTTTCGACAGGGCTTTCACGTGTCAAGTCAAAAATTGGTTTTTGACGTCAAAATCCCAACTCTGTAATTAGTATATTCGCACTATTAAAATTTTGTTTTTCCTACAGTTGAAAATTCTTCATAAATACATTAACAAAATGCAAAATAATTTTCAAAGACTTTACATGATCATGATAAAATAACTAGTTTCTGGCAAACAACTCTTTTCTTGATTATAATGACCGCAAAAAAAAAAACAACAAAACAATATTACACAATTTTAAATATATTCAATATTGAATGGCTCATTCTAATTTTAAATTAATAATTGGTTTATAATTAACTATGTAAAAATTTTTAATTCAATATTATAATTAATTTAGCTATTATTTAAAAAGGTTATCGAGTGTATTTTTTAGATTTAAATAAAAGCTATTTATAAAAGCATATTTACCAAAACATTAACAAAATTAATATTATTGATCATACTGAATTAATAAAGATGTGTAAAGATTTAAACTAAAAAACGAGGAAAACTCTACATTCATATTACAAATGTAAATTAGTGAATGGCCCCTAAAATGGTTCCAATACTCATAATATTTATTTGAATTTTTAATTTCATTAAGAGATGAATTAAAGTTTTTTGGAATGACGAATCTGAATTTTTCAACATAACTAAGCATAAGATTTTTTGATGCATTTAAAATATTGAAAGCTTCTCTCTTCATACATTTTTAAAATCTTACCTCTATATATTAATGAGTTATCTCATAAAAAAAACTTAAGTGAACTGAAATTTTTAAACAGAAATATGTAACAAAAACGGTTGGAGTTTTCTTATGCTGCAGATCGACGCCACGCCGAAATAGATAGGGGTTGAATGAATTGTGAAAATTTTGAATCGAATAATTTACACAAAATTTTTAAATTTTTTGGTATAATTGGCATAATTCATGGAGAAAATCAACGGGGTAAAGAAAAATATTTCGAACAGGGAAAATGAAGCACTTTTTAAAAACACACAATGAAAAAAACACCTTTAATTGCTTTTAAAAATCAAAAATAAGCACTTTATAAAAACGCTACGTACCTGTAACACACTTGTACTTATTAATGCTGATTACCGAAACAGAACTAGAAAATAAAGTGAAATAGAAAACAAACATTAGTTATTAAATACAGAAAACCAAAAAAATAAGTTTAGATAAAAAAGTCTCAATCAAATTATATTTAAATTCAAGAATTAGAAAAATTACCTTTAAAAATATTGCTTGACTTCCCCACCTTCAAAAGGAGAAGGAAACTTCCCGCCACCAGTGAAACGAAAATAAAAGAAAACTGAAATAAAGAAGAAGAAAAAAGTGCGGGAACGAGTCACAGGAAAAATAAGAAAATTTATCGATATTTTCGATTCATAATTTGAGGAGATGTTTTTCACTGCGACATTTATTAGCAAAAAAGGAATCGGCGTCAGCAGATTTCTGTAAAAAAGGAATTAAATAATGTAATTTTGGAAGAATTTTATGTTGAGAACTTTAAAAACAGAAGACGATAAAGCAAACTCAAATGAAACATACTTTGAAAAAATATAACTTTTTAAATATTTAAACTAAAAGTGATTACGAAAGGAAAGTCACGTGAATGGCACAAGTCAGTGAATGACGTCAGAACGTGAATGACACAAATCACTTAACACACACACTACTGGTCACCTGCTCCTAAACGAAGTCATCGCAACGATGCTTTACATAGTTCCTTTACGTGTACAAACTCACCGTTTTCATTTCTCCCCTGTTCCCTAATTCAATCCACAGCATAAGTAATCAGTGAATTTGAAATTTTTGACGAACTCATATGGTGGCTGGTACTGGAACTGCGTTGTTTTCCAGGGCACCTGCACCGGGTTGCTTATTCCTTGTAGAAAAGTTGTTATTGCCAAAAAAGGTAAAAAAAAACCTGAAGTAGGGGTTTGCATGATGATTGGCGAGATAAAAAGAAAGATAAAGTTAAATGTAATTCTCCTTAGTAATTAAGTAAAAAAAAAGTTTCAAGATCCTGGTGTCGAGCTATCTGGCCATAGGTTAGGTCGGAAAAGTTGGCGAAATAATATAGTTGGCGAATAATTCTTACAGTACGGCACTGCAGGTTAATTCTTGACCCACTCACAGGCTTATTTACAATTGAAGAAGGGAATATTTACATGGGGTATTACTAAAAAAGTTAATATCGGAATTTTAACAAGAGGATATTTGTATGAGAAAAATTACTTATGAAGAAAATAAGAATAATAAAAGATTAAGGCATGTTTCCTTGAAAAACATGCAAACATTAAGATATTCAAAGAGCATTTCTTGTTAGAGAACTCATCTTATTTTTTATTTTTTTTATCAGAAACATACTATTTTTCCTCCGAACAATATTATGAATAGTGCTGCCATCTAGCAGTGAATTATTTAGTTGGAAAAATTTTGTTCAGGAATTGGAGCCAAATAGTGCTTCCATCTAGTGGGCAAAAGTTTCTTTTTAGCAATTCTGTTTCATTCCAAAATGTGGCCGTAAAGTGTTTTCATCTGTCTGATTTAATTTCCAATTTGTATTTCAGTCTTCAGTAAAAAATGGATTCTGGATGATGTTTAATCTATTGAAAGAGAAAAGAAGAGAATAATAAGAAAAAAAAAACTTTCTTGAGACTCCGAAGTTAGTTGGTAGTCTTCTTCAAAACAACGTTAAAGCAAGAAAAAAAAATTTTTATAGCAAAAGACATTGTAAAAATTGTTATGAAGATTGTCCAACTTATTTGTTGTCAATTCTTAAAATTGTTCTTGGTCTGTATTTATTACTTATGCGATAGTGGTCATATATTGATAGGTTTTAAATTTCAATATTTTTGATGTAGATTAAGTTAATATAGAACAGTCATGTTAAAAATACGGCCCGAGATCGCAATCAGTGGCGGATCCAGCGGGGTGGGGGGGTCTTAATCGAATCGATACGGTCGGAGAAGGATTTTAGTTGTACTGCGAAGGTATTGTGCATATGTTTGTGTCGTGCGCTTGTGATATCCATAATTATTGTGTCGAGTTCTATAATTGTTACGATTTTGGCATAATGGCACAAAAACGTAAAGTTGATAGTGAATGCAGAGTTTTTTCAGTCTAAATGAGAAATTGCATATTTTTCATAGAATGGAAAGGTAAACCACTGTGTTTGATTTGCAATCAAGTTGCTGTTTGTAAGGAGTTTAACTTGAAAAGACACTATGATACAAATCATAAATCAAAATTCGATTGTTACACTAAAAAAGTAAGAATGGACTCATTGTCATCTTTAAAATCTGAACTTCAAGGTCAACAATCGATGTTTACTAAAGCTAATACAGAAAGCGAAGATGCCCTGAAATCAAGTTTTATTATTGCATTAGAAATCGCGAAGAGATCAAAACCTTTCACTGATGGTGATTTTATTAAAGACTGTATGTTGAATGTTGCCGATGTTTCATTTCAATTTCAAAAGTCAATAATTCACAATATTTCGCTGTCAAGAAACACTGTTGCTTCAAGAATAAATGATTTCTCTCAAAATTTGGTTCTTCAACTGAAGGAGAAAATTAAGGAATTTACAAACTTTTCACTGGCTGTTGACGAGAGCACTGATACTGTCGATACAGCTCAACTTGCTGTTTTTATACGAGGCATTAACAGTAACTTTGAAATAACTGAAGAAATATTTAAGTGCGTTCCATTGACAGGTACTACAACAGCAAATGATATTTATTCTGCAATTTAGCATTTGATAGCAGAATATGAACTCGACTGGAATATACTTAGCAGCACAACTACGGATGGCGCTCCTGCCATCCGTAGCAAACATTCGGGCGTTGTAACTAAATTAAACGATCAGGGAATTTTGTGGGATTTCACTGTATAATTCATCAGGAATCATTGGTATCTAAACATTTAAAAATGGACCATGTCAGGCAACCTGTAATTAAAGTAGTAAATTTTATAAGGAGAAGAGGACTAAACCACCGACAGTTCAGGCAGTTTTTACAAGATTTGTACGAAAATTTTTCTGATGTCCCTTATTTCACCGAAGTTCGTTGGCTCAGTCGAGGAGTAGTTTTAGAAAGATTTTTTGCATTACTGTTATATCTTATTTTTTGAATAATAAAAAAAATATATTTAAGGAATCAAAAGTGATTTAATTAAATTACGTTGTGATAATTTTTACCGTCAATTAACATAATTTACCAGATATAACATGTAGAAGTGACTTAAGCTAATTTAAAATTTCTAGCACGTTTACTGTTACTACAATAATAATCTTGATTAGCTGAAAGATAGAAGTAACTTAAACTTAAAGGATTCACATCCAACAGCATAACTATTCTAGGTTAAATGTTTTATTTAAAGAACTTCATCATAATTCAAATTACGTTACACCTTAACAAGAGGTAGTTACTGCTATACTACTTACATATTAGTTCTTGCAGTTATTTAAGAATTTCCATTTTTTATATTATTATACAACAAAACGAAGAAAAAAAATAATGGGCACATAATATGTACAGAAACTTTTTTTAACACGTAGAATACTACGTAAGCAACGCTCGTAAACTACATTTTTAAAATTCCTTCAAACGTAAAGTTGAACTATTAGTTGTATTAGATGTCACGAAATAACATTGAAGCAGAGAAAAATCTAATAAAAACTGTACCAATATTTTATGAGGTAGGAGACATTCCAAACATTAAAAAAAAATTGAATAGCAGAATTAAAAGATAATTATTTTATAATAATTTAAGCCTAAATAAGAGAACATATGTTTAGCATTTTGATAATTTATGGTTACAAATTACAACATGAAACACTGTTGTCTTTCCTGCGTTAAAAGTAAAATTTTCCAAACAATCCAAACAATCTTCAAATGTCCACTTATTTAGATTTAAATTAAGAGAAACAATTATTCATTATTGAAATTACAAAATTAATTATTGATATATTTTTGAATAAGAATTATTGATACATTTTTATAAAAAAAAATTCTTTCGAATAACGCTTTTTAAAAATGCACAAATTATTTCCTGATAATCTAAGCGAATTTTTAGTAACTATTCGAGTGTTTTTTATAATTAAAAAATATCAAAATATATTTTTGCTTATAATTAGAGCATCAGAAAAAAAAATTATAAAACGAACACCAGTCTCAAATCTGTGTCAAAAGATTATTAATATGCTACCTTTGTAATTTTTCGCCTACACTTTACGACGACGACAAAAGAACCAACAGCAACGAAAGCATTCTTTTAAAAAAATTTGAAAGCATTCTTATATAAAACTTAAGTGCCACGAATATCTTTTTCGAGAAATAGTTGATTTTTTAATCTTTTTTATTATTATTTTGTAAAAAAAATTTCTTAATCGAGTCTTTTAATGTTTATGAGTTTTTTAAATATAACATAGTAAGAAAATTTTAATCATAAAGCATCTTTATGGTAATACCATGCTACCATTCATAAAGCACCTTTTATGAACGGTAGCATCTTCACTTGAATTCTATACATAAACTATCTTTGTGAAATATTGATTTTTTTACACTATAATTTTAAGGTTTCAAAAAAAGAAAAGAAAAGCAAATGCTATAGTTTGATTAGCATTTTCAATCGGATAATACAATGCTATATGCCCTTTAAATTTAGGAATAAAAAGAAGCACGAAAACACACAATATGTATATATAATCTTCAAAAAGTTAGCAATGGAGTCCCCCCCCCTCTCCTCATCTGAACGGTACCCATGAGAAAAATACTGACAAGGGAAACTAGGGAAGTGTGACTCGCCAATTTTGAAATAAACTAGTGGGATGTATGCCTTATGAGGAATAATTTCAGGGGGCAACATTCGTTTCGGCCCATAGAAGGTCCTATGAGAGATAAAAAATAATTCAATATATAGAAAAATCGGTATTTTATTACTTCAATGCAGACTATTAGTTATTATAATTGTCTGATACTCCAATTAATTTTGTGGTACTTTCACGTATTATATAATGCATATTTATTGTCAAAATTGATTTCGAAAATTTTATATATCTGCAGTTTTTCAGGAAAACCAGTTAGGTTAATTTAAAAAAATAATTGACATCAAATTTTTTAAATTTTTTTTTCAAAAAACTTTCCAAATTAATTGAAGCATGTAATTGCAAATCAATTAATTAATTAATAATTAATTAGCAATCAATTAATAATTAATCAACTATTAATTACTTTTTTAATTAATTTATTAATTAGCAAATTAATTCCAAATCAATTGGATTATGAGACAATTACAATAACTAATAGTCTGCATTGAAGTGATAAAACACCGATTTTTCTATATATTGAATTATTTTTTATCTCTCACAGGACCTTCTATGGGCCGAAAGGAATGTTAATTAATTTAATTATCAGGAAATTAATTAATTATCCAATTAATTAGAATATGAGACAATTACAATAACTAATAGTCTGCATTGAAGTAATAAAATACCGATGTTTCTATACATTGAATTATTTTTTATCTCTCACAGAACCTTCTATGGGTCGAAACGAATGTTGCCCCCTAAAATTATTCCTCATAAGACATACATCCCACTAGTTTATTTCAAAATTGGCGAGTCACACTTTCCTAGTTTCCCTTGTGAGAAACGTCGTGTAATGTTTTAACTCAATTTTATAGAATGAAGATAAGATTATTATTTTGTTAAAGAGATAGAGCTGACGAGAGAGTAATTTTACGAGAACTGAACGAACAAAGTATTTTAAAGCTTGCATCTTGAATTGCAGATGATACTAATTTTTTATAAAATTATATTTGAAATCTTTAAATAGTTTTTGTCTAATTAAATTTCCTTACTTTTTACTGATTTATCCCTTTTTATAAGAGAATAGGAGGTGAATAAGAAAGTCTTTCACCCTAAAAATCCCTTGCTCCCCCGTAAAATTCCCACTCCTACTAAAGGAAGAATTAATCAACTATGTCGCAAAATCGAGGTAAATCGGTTTTCCATTTGAGACCCTTCATCGTCTTTGGCGTAATAATCTCCATTTGGCGTCATAATCGTCATTTGGCGAGTAGTAATCTCCGTGAGCAGGTGTCCTTTTTCAATAGAGAACCTCCACCTACTCCATCAGTCATTCAGGTAGGGAAGAAACTATTTGGCCAGACCTATAAGACTGCTATTCCGACTACCAATATTATAATTTATCATTTCTTCTAAATATGAATACTAGTTCTGTCAATCACTTGACCACCATTCGATCATTGGATACCGTAGAGTTAGGTTGTGTTATAACCGAGCTCCTGCCACGATGACTTCGATAAGATTTGGCCGCGTAGGGAAGGTTTTCCGACCCTTTCGCGGAAGCGTTCATGACGATGTGTTTGATCACAATGCCCTTAGAGAAGCGATGAAGGTTGCAGCCCGCAATAAGGCTTCTTATTGTAAAGACAAAGATGATTTAATAAGTATGATTTACGATCAAGAGCAATTAACCATCCGAATGAGAAGAAGCTTTGATGAAGGCCAACTGACAAAAGAAAATCTCTATAGAATGATCTACTTAGAAGAAGGACTCAAAGCCCTTGCTAAGCCAAAAGTTCCAGACCCAGTTTTGGAAATTACGGATATCCAGACAGCGACTCCGGCTGATTCAACTTCTACAACAGAAGAACCAGAGCCTGCGTCGGAAACTATGGATATACAGACTACAACCCCGGTTGACTCAACTCCAGTAACAGATGAGCCAGACTCGAACCCCACCTCTGAGCCTGCGACACAACTACCTCCTACTGTTGTGAAAGAAAAGAAAAAACGGAGAAAGAACGGTGTCAACTCGGCGACACCAGCCAGTTCTGAATCCGAGTTAGAAAGTGAGCAACCCCACCACGAGAAAGAGATCATCCCCACAACACCGGCGGAACCTGATTTAGAACAGATGGAGCTAGGAGACACTATTGAAGCCCCGGCAACAGTTGAGACCCCAGCTACTTCATCCGAGCCGAAAGATACACTGCATCCCACCGGCAGGAAAATCAAAGCCCTCGTACGTGGACACCGAGAAAGAAAAGCTCGAAAGAGAACTCTCAGACATTGGTCTTCAACCAATCAAAACAGAGCAGATGAGAAAGAGGCGTGGTCAGGAATACAAGCTCCCCCCACTCTTCCTAGTTATCCTGAGCGATGTTCCCGACCAACGGAGAATCTTTAAACAAGACCGACTGCTGAATACGCCCGTCCAGGTGGAAAGGTTTCGTGGCGGCCGCCACGAAATCCAGTGCTTCAGGTGCCAAGGATTTGGCCACACCCAAAGAGCCTGCACAGATAAGCCAGCGTGAATGATATGCGCAGAAGCGCACCACCGATTCGGACTTCAGACTCGGTCGGAGTCATATATGGCTGTACTTTTACTTTCGTTACTTGTACCGCCGGTACAAGTAAAAAGTACGTACTTTTACTTGTACTTCGTTACTTTTTAAATTTAGTACTTTTACTTGTACTTTCGTTACTTTTTTAGGGAAAAAGTACAAGTATTTGTAACGGAAATATCGAATGAAATCGTTACTTTTTTCTAAAACTCGGTAAGCTTTCTAAAAAAAAAAGAAATTAAATTTAAAAATAAATGCTTATGTTTTTTTAATTTATAAAATTAAAGTGCAATATATATGCATTCACAGCACTGTTTAAATACTTTCTGCTTCAACTCATACTGCACATTAAATTATTTTTTACTAGCTCAAAGATCACAAAGCTATCTGAAACCCCGTGTTTGCTTTGCTTATGTTTGTGCTTTTAATGTTGAAATTAAATTACCATTGTAAATAAACAGATCATTATGAGAAAAAGAAATATTTTAATAAAGATTATAACATAAGACAAATTAGACTAAAAAAAAGAACACTTCTATTGATATATTTTCTATAAATTATTTAATAAAAAGTTGCCAAAATCAAACGAACAAAAACAAGGCAATGCATCAGTCAAACTGCTTACAACAACCTCGATTTGCTGATTCCATCAATAACCTCTGGTCCTGGTACTTCATATTCTTTCACTCCCCCTTACCAGGGCACGGGAATGATCACTACACATATACATAATATATCACAGTTATTCTGTAAAACCTAACTGAGTCCTCAAACTATTGAGTACTTTCTTCGAAATGTTTTTTGTTAAGAGGTCAGCTACATTATCTCGTGAATTAATATATTGAAAGTCGACAATTCTTTGATCTACATTGTCCCGTATGAAATGATACCTAAGATCTATGTGTTTACTTCGATCAGACGTAGTTTGATTTTTAGCTATGAACATAGCTGCCTGGTTATCAACATTTATTAGTACTGGAGGTGGTACAAACATTTCTTTACCGAGCTCAAACAGTGAACTCTTTATCCACAATACTTCTTTGGTGGCATAGGCCATCGCCAGGTATTCAGCTTCTGCGGAAGACAATGCAGTGCATCGTTGTTTTTTACTGGACCAAGACACCGCAGCACCCCCAAGAATGACCACATAACCACTAAATGATTTTCTGTCAATGCAATCTGCTGCCCTGTCGGCATCGGAAAATACTTCTAGCTTCTTTCGAGTTTTTCTATATGTCAAACAAAGATGTTTTGTTTGTTTAAGATACCTGAATAAGTGTTTGACACTTCGCCAATGGTTTTCAGAAGGTCTTTCGTTAAACTGGCTCATATAAGTTGAACTATAGGCAATGTCAGGGCGAGTACCACAGGCAAGATACAGTAAACTGCCTATTGCCTGCCTGTATGGAATTTCGTTCGATGTTTCCTTAGTTTCCTTCCACTCAGCATCAGTTAACTTATAGTGTTTAACACTTGGGTCTAAGGGAGTTGATGCTCCTCTGAGTAAGATTGCATCAAAGGTCTTCAATACTTCTTCTACATAGGATGTTTGGTCTAAGGTTAAGGATCCATCAGCATACCTTTTCACTTTCATCGATAAAATTTCACCTACTTCTCCAAGATCTCTTGCTCTAAACTTTTGTTTAACCTTAAGTTTAAACATGTCTATGGCTTCTGAATTTCCAACAATAAGCATATCATCAACATATATGCCAAGGTAAAGTGTTTTATTTGGATGATAGTAAATACATGGATCACTTTTAGAACGTGTTAATCCATAATCTCTCAAAAAGGTGTCGAAGCACGTATTCCACTCTCTTCCAGATTGTTTCAATCCATATAGTCTTCTTTTAAGATGGCTGACAAGATGTTCTTTGCCTGGCACTATGGCTCCTTCAGGCTGTTTCATGTAAATGTCTTCTTTTAAAGTACCATTTAGGTAAGCAGGAGTTATATCCATTTGATGAATATCCATTTCACATTCCACAGCTAGTGCCAATAAGATCCTGATAGATTTTAATTTGATCACGGGAGAGAATGTTCCTTGAAAGTCGATTCCAGGAATTTGCATGTAACCTTTAGCTACCAGTCTAGCTTTAAATATATCACAATCTCCTGTCTCAGTTTTCTTTTTCCGAAATATCCATCTAGAACTGATAAGCTTGACATTTGGTGGTTTGCTAACAAGCTCCCACGTTTGTGCATAACGTAAGTTATTAATTTCTTCATCTATGGCCTTTTGCCACAAATTTGCTTCTTGTGATGTTAGAGCCTCTTCCAATGTTACAGGGTCCCTGTGGAATTGCTTTGCATTTGCAGAACATGCTTCTTTTGCCTTGTAAAGTACATAATCTTGCAAGTGTGCAGGGGTTTTAATAGCTCTTGTGCTTCTTCTGGCAGAATCACTTCGACAGACTTGATTATTTGGATCTTCTTGATCATGTTCTAGTTGGTTGGACTCCTCTGCTATTTCAACTTGTTGGTAAGTCTGATCCCCACAAACATTATTTTGGGATTCATCTTGGCTGATGGCGTTTGTGTCTGGATTCTGATCTATTTCTTCTGGCGATGTTTCATGTAGTTCAGAATTTGGATGTTTATTTGATTTTTCATCACTTGAGTTCATATTGTCTGTGTCTTCATTTTCAATAAAAAAGGAAATCTTATCTTCATAGGGTCCTTCTTTGGTCAATTTGAAAGGGAACACATCTTCTTCAAAGAGCACATCTCTGCTGATAAAAAACTTTTTTCTTTCTGGATCCCAGAGTTTATATCCTTTGATACCATTTGGGTACCCAATATGGATACATTCTATAGCCTTTGGGTCAAATTTGTCCCGCCTTTGAAATGAGCGTGTACGGCTCCAGGCCCGACATCCAAAAACTTTCAAGTGATCCAAGTTCGTTTCTTTACCTGACCATAACTTTTCTGGCGTACTTCTTCCAATTGCAGTAGATGGGCGTCTATTTCGGAGATAAGATGCTGTGCACACAGCTTCAGCCCAGAATTCTGGCTTTGCTCCTGATTCTATGAGAAGACATCTGGTCATGTTGATCAAAGTCTGGTTCATTCTTTCTGAAATTCCATTTTGTTGAGGGGATTCCGGCACAGTTAGCTGCCTTTGAATTCCATGTTTAATAAGATAGTTGTCAAAGTTTTGTGACTTAAACTCACCTCCATTATCACTTCTCAAAATTTTTATCTTTTTTCTGTGAAAATTTTCAGCCATTCTCTTGTATTTATCAAACTTCATTATGACTTCATCTTTAGTTTTGATTGGATACACTGTAGAGTAACGAGAAAAATCATCGGTGAACACAACAAAGTAATTTGAGCCTCCCAGTGACGGCGGTGAAATCTTTCCTACTACATCAGAGTGCACAATTTCTAAAGTTTCATTAGCTCGTGTGTTTGAGAATTTTGGAAAATTCTTGCACTTCATCTTTCCTTGAATGCACACAGAGCATGGCTTGTTTGTTTCAAGATTGGATTCCTGTTTACTTTCAGTGGTTATTATGTTTCTCAAAGTGCCTGGGGAAGGGTGTCCTAGCCTGCGATGCCAGAGTCCATTCGACTGGATCGCTGAAATGTACGCTGCAGGACAATCTTCTTCTATAATATATAGTCTTCCCTGTCTTCTAGCTTTCAAAACAATTTCACCTGTTTCTGCCAGTATTTTTGCTTCACCATTGGCAAATTCAATCCTAAAACCTTTTTCTTCAATCCTGCCAATCGACAGCAAATTTCCGCCCAAGTCTGGTACATACAATACATTTGCAAGATTAATGTTGCTTTTGGTAGAATCTTCTTGAACTGAAATAGTGATGTTTCCTGTTCCGGTAACTTGAACTTTTTCAGAATTCGCCACTTCTACTACTGAGGTGTAATCAGTTAGCAATTCGAATTTCTTTCTGTTTGACGTCATGTGCTCTGTAGCACCACTGTCTAGAATCCAGATTGTTGAGTCTTCAGCTTTAAATTTATTTGTTAATAAGGCCCAGTTCGTTTTTAAATCTATAGCAGTCTTGGCACTGCTTTGATTTCTTCGTTGTGCTTCTTCACAATTTTTGGAGATGTGACCCCATTCTCCGCAGCTAAAACATCTGACAGTTTTCTTCGAATTTGTAGCTGTTTCGCTGTTTCTTTTTGTTGTCCATTTCTTCACAGTGTTTGTCTGCATTGGTCTTTTTTTATTATAGTTTCTTGTGTGAAGTGCCCGTTCTTCCTGCTCTTCAACATTTGGCACATTTCTATATCTTTTTTCTTCAACTAATAGTCTAGACTTCACAATGGTTGTTGTCAAGTTATCTTCGTCCTTTTCTAAGTTCAGGATTAAGCTTTCGTATGATTTTGGCAGACCTATTAACATGATGAGGGCAACTTCTCTGTCGGTGAAAGCGTAACCACCACTCGACAATTTTCGGTGTATTTCAATCAATCTGGTCAAATATGATTGAATTGCTTCACCAGGCTTCAAGGTAATGTTAAAAAAGTCCTTCATTAATTGTAAAACATGCAGTAAGCCAAATTTGGTATGCATATCCTTCAATACAATCCATGCGTCCCTCGCTTTGGCGCAGTCGCCAATATCATCCAAAAACGTATCTTCTACAATCAAGAACATTGGAGTTAAAGCTTCATCATTTTTCTTTCTCTCATTTTCGGACATTTCAGCAAGTCCATAGCCAGGCTCAACTGCCTCCCAGCATTTCTTCTGCACCATCAGTGCACGGGCACGTATTGCCCATGCATGATAATTTTCGCCGTTTAACTTCTTCAATTTGTATTCTTCCATAGCGGCGATTATTATTGTGCTACCTATCTTCTTAGATCCGAATTTCTAATGTTTATTTGCGCAGAGCGTCGTGCTTAATTAATTAATTTTGTAGAAAATATATCAATAGAAGTGTTCTTTTTTTTCGTCTAAGTTTGTCTTATGTTATAATCTTTATTAAAATATTTCTCTTTCTCAAAATGATCTGTTTATTTACAATTGCAATTTAATTTCAACATTTAAAACACGTTT
The DNA here is from genome assembly GCF_982258835.1 of Parasteatoda tepidariorum. Taxonomy (NCBI): domain Eukaryota; kingdom Metazoa; phylum Arthropoda; class Arachnida; order Araneae; family Theridiidae; genus Parasteatoda; species Parasteatoda tepidariorum. The sequence continues at coordinate 113,402 of NC_141756.1, forward strand.
CTAAAGAGTAAAACAATTTTAAATCAATGGTAATTTAAATAAATAAAAATAATAAACTAAAAATTAAAATCAATAGATAAAATTTCTTTTTCGCGCAAATCCATAAAAAGTTTGATACTAAAATTATATTATACGATTATATTATAAAATTATATTTTAATATTCATCCGAATTTAAAAATAAATTAATATCCATAACTTACAAAATTAAAAATTTTTAAATAGATAACAACAATTTTGCAAGAACATTGAAGAACATAAGAATATTATTCAATAAAATGTTAGGTTACTTTGAATTTTCGATTTCCTAGAAATGTACTTTTAAATCGTTACTTTTTTTGTTTAGTACTTGTACTTTTACTAGTTACTTTTTAAAATAAGAACTTTTTACTTTTTACTCGTTACTTTTTTTAAAAATACTTGTACTTTTACTCGTTACTTTTTTAACGTTGCCATATATGGTCGGAGTAGGATATCCGCTCTTGATCCGGTTGCTATGGACGACGTCGGTGCTACTAGCGTGGGACAGTCCGAGTGTTGCGGGGGCCAGACCCTCGAACAGTCGGGCATCCCACCTTTAGTTACCAAACTTCCTGAGTTTATGTTAACGAAAGGGAAATGGAAAACGCGGCCTTGTCACAGGCACAGGATGCGGGGCTACTTGGCACCCTTGAGGCACCGGCAGGGACGGCTACGCCAGAACTGTACGGACCTCCTGGGAGCCATTTAGTACCCAACATGGTTAGGGATAGTGACATTAATATAAGCTTCAAAGACAAGGCTGACCAAGTACATGCGGTCACCATTTCTAAGCCCTCAAATTACCTAACTGCGATAGGACAAGGACTAGATAATATTAAATTTGCTACCTCTCAAATGGATATAGATGAAAAATTAAAACAGATGTTCGATTGTCTATTTGGCTATGTCAAAGTTCTCATGGAACAAGTTACGAACTGCGGAAATGAGATAGTTAGACTAGGAAACTACAAAACTAGATTTGAGGAACTGAATGACCAAGCCCTCGAGAACGGATCTTTCAAGCCTACACGTAGAGTTAAGGCGAGTCGCGAAGGTCGCGGAAGTCAGAACAAATCAGATAAATTAAGTTCAAATCCAGACTACTTAATCCCCTTTAAAACAAAAAATCCTAAGTCGCCTATTAAAATACAAATGTCTCAAATTCTCCTAACTAATAAGTTTAATGTATTTGCTGAGGATAAATTTGAGGAAATAGATAGCTCGGTAGATATGGAGGAAAATACTGTAGACACTCCAGCCAAAAATCTAACAAATGCATTGCCACTACTGATGAGCCCATTGATAACATATCAGAAATTATGGAAGCGCAAGAAGATGCTCCAAATGAACAAGAATTTAAAACAGTCGGTAGACAAAAAAGACCGCCCCCTATAGTTATTAAAAACAGCGGTGAGTTCGATTATGAAAAATTCAGCGAATTTGCTAAAGAACAAGGAATTAAAGATTTCCTCGCAAAAGAGTCTTATGGCAACTATAATATAAAGCCATTCAACGATAACGTGCACAGACAAATTCTGCACTATCTGAAAGATAAAAACATTGGTTTCTATACATATCTACTCCCCTCAGAAAGGAATCTTCGGATTGTCCTAAGAGGAATTCCAATTGAACTTAGTGAAGACTGGGTACATGAATGCATAAAGCCTGACTTCCCAATGATTATCAATATTAAGAGAATGACAAAAAGAAGAAATGGGGAAATTATAAAACTCCCTTTGTTTCTCCTCACCCTAAAAAGAGAGGGACATTACAAAGAAATATATAATGTGCATCACCTTGACAATCTAAAAGTCAAAGTGGAGAATTATAAAAGCAAAACAGGGGCAATGGCGCAGTGTCATAGATGCCAAAACTTTTTTCATTCAGCTACCTCATGCCACCTCCCACCACGCTGTGTGAAGTGCGGCCAAGAGCATTTAACAAGCGAATGCAAAAAATTAAAGGAAGAGTCCCCCAAATGTTGTAACTGTGGAGACAACCACCCAGCTAGCTATAGAGGCTGCCCAAAATTTCCTGCGGCACCGCTCTCCAAAAAACAACAACCTCACAAAAGTGCTAATAGAATCTATGAAAATAGAACATATGCTCAAGCTGTGATAAACAGTGAAGCCCAAGAGCTGAAAGCAGCCATAAATGAAGCTAGAAAAGTTTTCAAAGAACTCGGCGGCCTAGTAGCTATAGCTAATGCTGCAAACAGACTACCGGCTCTAAACGAAGCCGTAAACAGAATAAACGAGGAAACAAACAATACTAATCATGGATAGACAAAATATACGTAGAAAACCACTTCAAATAATGCTATGGAATGCAGCCAATCTCAACACTAAATTTAGTGAATTTACAAAATTCCTTTTTGATAACGATATTGACATTGCTTTAATTACTGTTACCCATGCCAATGCTAGCAACAAATTTAATGTAGTAAATTACAATACTTACAAGACGGACAGAAAAACTTTCAGAGGTGGCGGAACAGCCATTTTTGTTAAAAAATCACTCAGCTCAGTTTTATATAGCTCAAGCTCTGAAAATGGCTATGAGGAAACATCCATACTACTGTATCTAAGCAACACTAATCGTGTTAAACTAACTAGCCTATACAACAGACCTAATAACATTATTAGCAAGGATATCTTAGAAAAACTTATGGACCCAATGTATAACTGCATTGTAGGTGGCGACTATAATGCCAAGAATACTATATGGGGAGCCAGAATCAACAACCAAAATGGCGTTAAACTCCACCAACTAATTAAAGAAAAAAACCTGACTGTTATTACTCCAATGGAACCTACATACTTTCCCTATAATGACTGCCACCAACCAGATCTACTAGACTTTTCCCTAGTTAACAACAATATTCATTTTGATTGTTACACTATGACTGAACTCTCGAGCGACCATGTGCCGGTCATAGCAACTCTTGGACTGCATAATAACACTATTGTACATAAAAAGAGTATAAACTGGGACCTCTACTACAACACCCTTATATTACAAGAAGAATATACCCAACCAACCTCTATCGACGATATTGATCTCAACATAAATAAACTCACAACAGATATTCAAAAGGCCATTGAGGATGCATCATTTGACATTTATTCTGATGATAACTACCAAAAGCTACCCAGAAATATCAAAGAGACCATTAGCTACAGAAACTATGTTAGAAAACAGTGGCAAAAACATAGAAACCCACAAGATAAAACAGAACTCAATAGACTCATTAAAAAGATCAAAGAGATGTGTAGTAAACACAGGAATGACTGCTGGAATGACAAAGCTGCAAACTTAAACATTAATGATCAGTCATTTTGGAGAATGAGTAAATCATTAAGAACTATCAAGACTCCCTATAAACCTATTGTCCACAGTGGAAATAATATCCATAGCAATAACGACAAACTGGATATCTTTGCTGATACTATCGAAAAACAGTTTACTCTTAATACCGAGCTATCGAACCCCTCTAATGATTATCATACCATTCAAAAATATAAAGATTACTTGATTCAAAATAATCATACTCCCTTAATAATGTTACTGTAGACGAATTGACCAATAACATTAAAAAATTAAATAATAGAAAGGCACCAGGCCAAGATAATATAAATAACAAAATGGTTAAAAATCTACCAACAAATAAAATCAACGACATTATTAATATCTATAATGCATGCCTAAAAAATTCATACTTCCCCACTGCTTGGAAAAACGCAGTAATTATCCTATTTGCTAAACCAAATAAAGATACTAGGAATCCAGAGAACTTTAGACCAATTAGCTTTCTTCCCACTCTGGGGAAAATCTTTGAAAGAATTATCCTGACTAGATTAGAGCCCCTATTAACTTTCATTCCGAAGGAACAATATGGGTTCCGCAAGCAACTATCAACTACGAAACAGTTAATCAGGTTAATTAATTTTGCCAGTGATGGTATCTTTAAAAATGAATACATCGCACTGCTCATGCTGGACGTGGCCAAAGCATTTGACCACGTCTGGCATGAAGCATTAATTGTTAAATTAATTAATCAAAATATACCATTTGATATTATTAAGACTCTTAACTCATATCTAACAAAAAGGACTTTCCAAATTAAACTTAATGGTGAGCTCTCTAATAAAAGAGTCCTACTAAGCTCTCTAATAAAGGTGTCCCACAAGGAAGCATCCTTGGCCCGGTATTGTACTTAATATACACAAGCGATTTTCCCATTAACTACACCAATCATAATTATTTTATCGCTTTTTCTGCTGATGACACAGCAATTGCTATGGGATCCTTAAACCCAGAACATGCTGTTAAGAGCCTTAATGAACAAATGCCCCCAATTGAACAATGGTGTCGCAACAATAAAATCGCGATTAATACTGATAAATCTCAACTTATGATCATCAGAAGGAAAAAAAGGCACAAGAAAATTAATAGTGACGTCATCCTCTTTAACAACAAAATTCCGATTACGAATAAGGCTACATACTTAGGAGTTACCTTCAATGACAAATTCACGTGGAATCTCCACATACAAAATATCATTAACAAAACCTATGCAGCATACAACTGCCTTAAACCCTTACTCGATGCTAATTCTTCCCTCCCGATTGACCTCAAACGTCTACTTTACTTGCAATGCCTAAGGCCAATCCTCACCTATGCATGCCCCGCCTGGGGCAATATAATTAACAAAACCCAGACCAACAAACCTGAAATTGTTCAAAACAAAATTCTAAGACGCATTACCGGTGCACCTAGATACCTACCTAACACTAATATCAAAAAAGACCTAAACATCGACCCTATTATGAATTTCATTAACAAATTAAATGCTAGCTTCTACAGCAAATCAAAAAATAACGACCCAGGTGGATTTAACACCTTACTAAATAAAGAGCTTATTGTGGTTATGAAAAGCCACAACCCAATCACTGCATTTATGCTCTCTGATTGTATTCTATCAAAGCACTACAAATAGTGGCCACCCTTTATATATATGGATGCTCGCAGAGAGGGGAAATGACCAGAAGGGTGATCCTTGACTCGCGAGCATACCACCCCTAGTCTTTTACCTAACTTTTATATTGCCACTCTTACTACTTAGTAACCACCATAATATAAGGACTCTTCACTCTTAGTTTAAACTAATTTGTGACTTCCGCTTCTGCGTTTTCGCTCACCACTCTACCCTTCTCTCCATCGACATCATTACAGGCGTCCACGGGCATCACCTCAGATGAAGGAGTCAATTGTCCGCTTCGCGGACAGGCACTCTGTTCTCTACTCCAGTTCAAGTTCAAGCGCAGGAGCGCATTATTCCTACCAGTGCATAAAGCCCCTGAGTGAGCCTCCGACTTGTGCGAATTGCAAGGAAGAACACACAGCCTGTTTTTCAGACTGCCCATCCAGGCCCAGGAGAAAATTCGCACCAAAAAAGAATGATCATCGGAGTGCCACCGGCCCAGCTACTAGATTCCTGAGAATAGTGAAGGAATTACAAGAACTCTTAAAAGACGAGGAGTTAGTTTCGCTGCTCCACTCCCTTCTCCCAGCTCCCAAGACCTAGATTCGGAGATACGCCCACCATGACGACCACAGATTTTCATCTGTGGAATACTACGCATTTAGAACTTTATGACAATAGTCATCGTTGCCCTAGGGCAAATTCACAGATTAAGAGGTCTGGTGCCCGCTACCGCGGGCAGGTACCTTTCTAATCTACAGATCGTCGTCGTCAATCAATTGAATAATTTTATTTTCCTCTTTAAACACAACTACTTCGATTTTAAACCGTGTATGTTTTACAGGAAAAAGATGAAAAAAACGCTAAACTGAAAATGCTTTAATATTCTTAAATCTCTTTTCTTTTTTTTTTTTGCATTATATATGCATTTAATGATGACAATCTTTACTGTAACCAATGTTCAGGATATTTGCACGAATATATTTTTTCTAATGTTGTATCTTTCATCTTAGAAATCCAGATCAATTCAAATTCAGAGTAATTTTTTTGTTTTGTTTAGTAAAACGTTTTATAACTTTTTTTACATTTTTTTAAGAGTTCGGCTACAATTTAAAATGTTTAAAAAAATTTATCTCATTCGTGATTGTTTTGTCACATAGGATTACATGACATAATATTATATATTTATAAATTTCATGTCATTCTGATCAAAAGTTCTTGAACAGACGAAATATTATAAAAATTTCTTTTCAAAATAAAGGTATATTTTTAAGACACTATACATTTTAGATTTAAGAAACTTTATGATGTTTACATCGATGTATCTAAAGAAATAAATTCAGCCTATTTTTCATTTGAGACTTTTGAAAAAGAGGACATATGTGATATATGATACTTCCTATACCTTTAATACTTTAATTTTTATGTAGTTTTAATTTTTTCAATTATATAATATACAACATTGTTATAAATAATGTATCAATCAACTATTTGTCATGAATTAAATCTTTTAATAAGAAATATTTTATTAACATCAACAAAATTTAATGTATTTTAATTTAACATAAACTTTAAAACAATAACTAGCCAAAAAGTATTGTTTGTTCATCGCAGTATTATAAGTGTGAGTTTTATAAAAATTAAGAACAATTTTTGGATTACTTAATGATTCACTGCACATTTTGCATGCCTACAAAGCTAAGCTACTAGCTTCTATTCGTTCCTCATAAACTTGTACATCCCAACAAAAAATTAAAATTCATTTTTGAGAGAAAAAAAATCTGTAGCTTTACGAACATAACTAATATCAGATTTAAAATCTACTTACCCGAATTAGGTAAGATCAATGACTCGTTTAAATTAAAAAAAATAAATAAATAGATCCTTAGTGTTATTCTTCTGTTTTTCAGTTTTTAGTGGAGAGTTAATAGTCTTAATCACCTTATTAAACAATGATTCACGGTTCATACTTCTTCACAAGTTCATACATGAAATATGATTTGAAAGCTAGGCTTTTTTCAATTTTACACGAATAGTGATTGAATCATTTATATTGCGTGGAAGATAGTCTACGGTCTCGTGCAAGTTATTGGGCACGTTGACTATGAATCCTTTTATCCCTAACTGGTGTAACACCCAGTTCTTGTATTGGCATGAAAGGGGTTCGGAGAGTCACCATTCACTCTTCAGTAGAGTTCAATTCTGTCAACCACTACAACCACCGCAATACAGATGATTCATAAATTCTCTCAACCGCTTTGATACTTTTGTGAGGGACGGGCTTCATGCTTGCGTTTGCGAACGGAATCCTTTCGTTTTTCCGTTTGTGCGTAACACTTAAGGTATTATTGCCTACGTTCTTTGGCTTTAACTTTTTCAGCCTCGGTAAGTTTAGGCCTTAGAATCGTTTTTTTCTTGCTTCAACTTTAACTTTTTGGGACCATGTCAATCAGTTTGGACCCTCTTTATTTGTGATATTCATCTGAATTAGTTTTGAAAACGATCCAGTTTGAACTGTAGGTTAGAATTTCTGATTCTTAATTAAAACAAAAAAAACAAAAATATCTTTCAAATGATGAAATTCTCTTTTATTTACAACTCAAGAAGTATTTATGGGATCTGATCCCATATCTCTAAAATGAACTCACCAACTGCATACCAACTGCTAATGCATAACAAAATTAAAATTGAAAAAAAAAAAAAGAATTCCAAAAAAAAATTATGAAACAGCAGCTGTCGCCAAAGCGATGCATGCGCACTGTTTACTCTTGATTATTGTAGATGATGACGCCATGAAACCAAGACCCCCTTTGCCAATAGGCATATCCGATAAGTCAAACATATAAGATGTAATTTGCGATGTTACTAGAGGAAAAAGCAGATTTGTATATATATTAGAAATTTCACTTCACAATAAGTTGAAAAGAAATGATTTTAATAATATTTATTAAAAAAATTCAATATTTTTATTATATTGCTCATTTTAATCCAGTTTTTCCATTCAAAATTTCCCAATGTGCAAATTTTAGACAGTATTTCAAGATCAGTAATTGACAGGTTTAGCATCTCTTGTTCAATTTCGCTAAAATGCCCCAACATTGGGAAAGTTATTTCTGTTACTTTTCAAAGTATTCAATAAAATCAGGAAGTTAGTTTAAGGATATATTTCTCTAATTATTAATACAAAAATATATCCATTATTAAACTTCAATATTATCAAAACTTTATTTGATGCATAATGCTAAAAAAAAAGCGTGATTTCATTTATTTTGAACTCATACAAAAAATAATAATAATACTATAAAAACGTTTTTGTTGCTTTGTGAAATCTGACTTTTCAACACATTTTTAAGATAAAAGAACTTTTTTTATTGTATGATACAGGCATTTAAAAAATAATCTGTTTAAAGAAGAAATGTCCCGGAACTGAAAAAAAAACTTTTTTTTTAAGATTAAAAAGAGGAACAAATAATGGAAAAATAAATGAAAATCTTATTATTTACTTCATTCCCGCTTTATTTAAACAGAAACACGAATATTTAAACAGAAACACGTTCTCTCGGGGGGGAAATAAGTGATGTTCACAAGCCGATTGTTAGTTAGAATACCAGAAAGTCCCAAAGTCGAGTGAGTGGACGAGGGGAGGACGAGGAGGAGACTCACGCTTTTCTACCTGTTGTAGTGAAGCAAATGACCAAATAGAATTCCTAACAAAATGGATGAGTTCATTTACGATTTTTCCCGTCTGAAAAACTAAGATGTTAGCAGATGCCTAGCACTCCAATATCTGTTCACCTCGGACTCTCCGTGTACAGCCGAACATCCCATCAAGTGCTTCCTATCCATTACTTCAAATTTCCTACAGAGTGGACAATTCGAACTCGTAAAAATACCAATGCGGTGGAGGTGGTGCGCAAGACAGTCATGACCCACCAAGACTAAATTCTGCCACAACCTTTTCACGGGGTCTGTCTGAAATGCCCCGGTCTAAGAGTTCCCCCAACTTTTCAGGGACATATGGGAAGAAAGGGACACTTTCCAATTTTTCCACATTAAATTTTTGATGTAAATTTTCGTGGAATGAAGTGATTTATTGGAATTTGGCTGTTGGATTATTTTTTTACTACATATCAGCTTGTTCATTGCCGTAGATATCGCTATGTCCTGGGATCCATTGCAGACTAACTTGACGACCATCGATCTTCAGTTTCTCCAAGAGGGCCCGACAATCTTGTATATCCTTTGATATGGGCATTTCCTTATAGGCAATGGCCTCTATGGCAGCTTTGGAATCAGAGAGAATAACAACCTTTTTGTAGAGGTGTCCTGGAATGAGCTGCGTCAGTACCTCATTGATAGCTGTTACTTCTCCGTCAAAGGCGATTTTATGTTTCCCAACAGGCACATAAAAGGAAAAGATCAAAGAATATATTAGATACAGGGGGGTGCGATAATATACCTCCCCGTGGTGCACCCTGGTAACGTCTTTGACGGCTAAAATATCTACTAATTTCGGCATGCAGCATCACTCTAATCGTGATCACTCGTGTAGTGCTCCGTGTAGGCTTAGTGTTCTACATTTAGATATAGGATGAATGATTTTATTTCTCAGTATTGCATTAGAACAAATCAGTGTTTTCATTAGTCAAGTACATTGAAAAATATGAATCCATCATCGTTACAATCTATGTGCTAATGTTCCATAATTCAAATAATATAATTTAATTTTGCTTCTTTTATTTTTTTTACTAGAGCTGAAGGATTTTCCTTTTATGTAAATATTTACTAAGTTAGTTATGTGAATATTTATAGTTTATGTCAGTATGCAGTTTACTATAGTATATATTTAAAAACTTATTAACGCTTATATTTATTATTTTTTAAATAAACAGGAATTTTGCTACAGTTAGAAGTTATTTTTAAATTTATAATTTTTAATTCCTGTTTCTGTAATATAGTATTTACAAAGTATGGTTATTGTTAATTTCTCTCCTTATTTTTGTAAACTGTTTGTCAGTGCTTGCAATGATGAATTCTAAAATAGTAAAATTAATACATTTTACATATATAAGTAAAATAATTTAATTAAAATAGTTGAAAAAGTCTCAGGTTAAACATTTGGTTCCGCCGAAAACTTATCAACACTTTCAAGAATCTAGTTCATATAAATATATATGTCCATCATCATCACCATAATATACTTATACTTAAAATTTCACTTAATGTTATTTAATTTACCCACATAATTTCAGCGAATATCATTTAGCTAGACGTTTCTGTTTGACTAAAGCTAAAGAATAATAATAAAAAAGTAAACTTATACAAAATGAAAAGAAATTCGAATGCACATTCCTTATTATTTATTAAATAATTTTAAAAAAAACAATAATGTTAATATTTTCTCAATATTTTTATTCTTTGAGTAAACAGAAACTTTGTCATGTCGAAAAGTTCTTTTTGTATGAATTTATGAAATTTAATTCCCGTTTCTGCAATGTGGAACAAAATAAATGCATATGCTCTATTTCATATACTCAGATAACACAGATTAACACAATTGCAATAAAGTTGATAAAATTTACTGGAATGTGCAAATGTTTTTTTACTTTAAAATTTTTTTTTAAAGAATGAATTTAAAGTTTTACTGGAATCACAAGTTTTTCAAAAAACTACTGCTATGTTGAAGACAATTCCCTGCTTTGAATTTACGCAGGAGTAAATAACATTAATAACTTAAGCTTTACTGCCTTTTAAAATCTAAAACAATTCTATGTAAAAAAGTGATTCAACATTTCTTTTACTTAACATGAAAATAAATCTCCGCAATGAATTTGAAATACACGGTAAAATTAAGATTAATGTATAGTTTAAAAAATTAAAGAACAATTTTTTTTTTGTATTTATGACGCATAATGTTAATTGGTAATACCTAAGGCTACTATACTATGAGAGCTGAACTGTCAACTAAATTGGAGCAAACTAGTTCGCAAGTTAACGTTATGTTAGTATTAGCGTGTAAGTTTGAGGACTATTTGGATATTTAAAATTAGTGATATGGGTGGTTGTGCGGCAGTAAATTGCACAAACAGTTCAAAAAAAGGCTTCCGCATGTTCAGATTTCCTTCAAACGTGAAAAGAAAGAAGAAACGGATAATAAATTGCCGAAGATACAGCTGGCAGCCTGGAAGTGGAGCTCACTTATGTGAGGTAAATACTCATTTATTTATAATTTAGTAGATTTATTTACTTATATATGTAGTATATAAACGATATTAAGTTGTTAAAATTTGTTTTTAAGTGCTTGTTTCCGTCTATTTTTTTTTAAAAAAATAGGCGAATAACTTACAGTTTTAACTATGTACCAAATATAGGAATTTTCATTGAAAATTACATTTATTAAGTATATATTTACTTAAATTTTGACTTTTATGACATTTAATGACATACAACATTTATTGATAAACATTTTTAAACAACATTTATTGATTTATTTAACAAATTTAAGAGTTTATGCGCAATAAAACTAATAAATATAGGTAAGAGATTGGCTGAATAAGTATTCGCCAAACTTATTTCATGATCGCCAAGTTTTGTATTCACTTTTAAGGATTTCTTTTCGTAAAAAACAAATATTTACCTGTTTTTTATTGTATTCCATTTTATTTCACTAAGATCAAGTAGTTACTTTCTTAATCTTGGCTAATTTTAGTCTGAATTTTAGTTATTTATGGTAATATATCGCCTAAAATACAAACGGTTTTTATATATCTATTTAATATGCGATCTTTCATATGTTTTTGGGTCTATTAATATTTTTATTTTCTTGTTTTAAATTGCTGAAATAATTAGTTTCTGTGCTAGAAAATTTCATAGAAGTATGTTTGAAAATTGCAAACTCGAATTTATTTTTAATGTGATTTAATTTAAGTATGAAAATTAAAAAAAGAATTCTAAATATTTTTGCAGGTTCATTTTGAAGAATCTCAACTGGAAATAAGTAAAAAAGATGGAAACAATAAATTAAGACCTGATGTTATTCCAACAATTTCCAATGTTCCAAACATATAAATGTTTTAAAAATGTGTTTTGAAATTAGATGCTTATTTAAATAAATTATTTAAAAATTTATCATGCGTCGTTTCTTCTCCTCCCCATAAAACTCTAGTTTCTAATATAATAATGGCTAAAAATCTTAATTCATCTTGTCCTTAAATGTTTTAAAGAAAATTCAATGTTTCAATTAAAGACACTAATTAATAACATAATCAATTCTTGATTTTGAAACAAAATTTCTTGCTTCTCACAATTGTAGACATTTACATTTAGAATATTGCACCAGAAATTTGATTATTTTGATTCTAAAAACATACTTAAAAATATTTCAGGTCAAAACAGGTTTCTTCCCATTTTAATTTTGTTAAAAAAAGATCTGAAAAGATATTTAAAAAACCCAGATCTAACTGAAATATAAAATTTAGTACCAAATTTACTTTGAAATCATTTATAAAAAACTTTATGTAATTGGCATATAGCTAATGCACAGTTTTTTATTTAAAACTTTAAATCGGTCATAAAATTTGCAGTAAATTTGTATAAGCATAAAAAAAAAAGTTTCCGAAAAACAATGTTAATCGTTGCACGCTTTTCTTTACCGATCATCCTATAGTTGAGGTTAACGTCGCTTTTAGCGATAAGTTGCCAAATCTTGTAGCTCTTCATTATTGGAGGAAAAGTTTTTGCTCCAAAATAAATGATAAGTCGGCCTGTCTATTTCAGGGGCTCTAGTAATACCAGACATCTATAACTCATTCTAAACCCTTTCTTACTGAACTAAAAACTCTAATATTCAGAACCATCAGCTATTAACAATATTTCAATGAGTACCATATAAATTATTAATTTTATATTATTATTAGAAAATATTATAAAAATGCGTTATTTTAAGCTTCATTTTTATTAAGCTATACATTGGGGCACAATTTATTGTAATTGTCTGTGTTCTCATAGTTATTTACCATCTAAAATTGTTGGATTTAATTACTAAAATTCAAACGAAAGCGAAAACGTGATGGCTTTCACAGCTCAGCAAATGTAAAGGAACGGCAGATGGACACAAATGACGTCAGTTCGTGAATAATCACGTGACTCCCCGTTTCAGATGAAAACGAAAGTAAGCGTTTTTTGCTTAAAAATAATTTAATATTTAGTACTCTTAGAAAAGTATTAAAAGGTTTTCTGGTGGTTTTCAAGGATTTTGAATGAATTAAAACAATAAAAAAATTGACTGTAATTTTACCCAAATTAATAATCATGGACGTCATGAATAATATTGGTGTTTTGTTACGTTTCTCATCATCGAATTAGTACCACTTATCCCTTAATTTTGCTTTTAATTCAAAAACTTTTTTTTATTTCAATCACCGTTGATTTTAAATTATTCAGTCTTATAGTAACACGTTTTAAAAGCATAACCATAAACAAAACAAATTCGTGGTTTCAGATAACCTTAAAAATATTAATCTGGTGACGGTGTCTGCTTATGCTAGCACGATCACTTTGATTTTTCAGGTAACCTGCATAACTAATAAAAAATAATTAAGTATTGCAGAGCGCGCATTAAACAACCTTTCTGCTATAAGCTAACAAACACCACTGGAGTTATCTTTAAAATATTTGATACAACTGAATCGTCTATGGCTTATTTTGAAACAACGGCCTCCACTAAGCCAATAAGAAACTTCCGTATCTTAAATGTCTCTAAATTTTAAAACCTGATTAAAAATTGAAAATCGGATATTCTGATATATATATCTATCTATCTATTTATATATATATATATATATATATATATATATATATATATATATATATATATATATATATATATATATATATATATATATATATATATATATATATATATATATATATATATATATATATATATATATATACATATATATTTAAAATTTCGCGTTATTTTCTTCTTGTGCTGGTATTCAACCCTTGTACGTGTGTGTATATATATACACACGTACAAATGTTGAATACCAGCAAAAGGCGAAAATAACGTGAAATTTTAAGTAAATTCATAACAAAGGTGTCCGCTTAAATTCAATGGCATTTAGATTTATTTGCGCATTTAGTGCTCATGAATAGCTTTAATTAGTTTTGAAAATCATAACCACAATTAAAGTGAGTTTTAACAGACCCAAATGGACTAAAAATTAGGAGCATTTGAACCACTACCAAGGAAACGATAAAAATTTATTAATAATAAACACAAATGATAGTATTTTACGTACTCAAGTTTTGCTATCGAGAATATACAAATGTATGGATATTTTCTAGCCACAATTTGAACAGCTGTTTTTTTCTGCGTCATTTATTAACAAAAAGGAGATCGGAGACGGCAGATTTCTGTAAAGACGAGTTTAAAAAAATATAATTCGGAAATAATTTTTATTCAGATAATTTTAAAGCAGAATTGGATGATAAAACAAATTAAAATAAATCATACTTTGAAGCAAAAATATAACCTATTAAATCTCTAAACCAAAAACGATTACGAAAGGTAAATCTTATGCTTACAAGAGCGTGAGTTACACAAATTATAGTGAGTAAATTGTTTTATATAATGTTCTGTAATTGTATATGCAGATATTCTTTATGCATTAGCCATCCATTGCAACCAACTTGTCCGTCAGAGCAAAATCACCGCTTCGTGGCTGTACATTATTCCTTACGTGTATCTTCACCTTTTCCACACACCAGAGCATAATTGGAAATCAGTTGGTTCACGAACTCACATGCTGCTAATGTTTGAACCGTTTTTCATCTGTTCAGCATTGGCACCTCCGCTGCAGCATTATTCTTAATCAAAATTGTTACTGGATATCAGCTAGTTAAGAAATCGTTCATGGACTTATTCGTGGTGGCCATTTGAACTAACTACACATTTGAACTCCATTTGAACTAGCCGTTTCACGGTGGCAGCTGTTACCTTCGGCAACAGTTCTCGCGCATGACATTAATAATTTCGGCGCAAATCGGAGTAGTAGTATTCGTTCACTACTCCGGAGTAGTAGTATAACTCTATAATATTTAACTCCAACATTAAAATTTTCACAAAATTAAAAAATCGCAAGGGCAGCCGATGTCTTGGGTGCATATGATAGTATTGTTTCATATTAAGTTCTTGTTAACGGAAATATGAGCAAGCTGAAAGCTAAGAGATTCATAGTAATAAATAGCATCGCTTTTTGCTACTTCAAAAAGGCCTTCGAATTTTTTTATAATTTTCCAATAAATGTAACTTTAAAATGATTTTCCATAATACAGGTAATGTTCCTTTTAATACTTAAAAACCATAATTTTTCCTGAAAAAAGTTTTCAACTGCATGATGCTTTATTAGAAGGCAAAGAAAGATATGTTGTTTGCTTGAAGAAATAACTGTTACAAAGTGTACAATAATTTGAATTATTTTTTGCTATGAAAATCTTAACACTACAAATCAAAATATCTATTGCCTGAAATCGGTGGTGTACAGAGCTGTTAGGGCAAATTTCTAAATTAGACACTCTTTGAAAAGATAAAAATTATCGGAGGAAGATTAATAAAAATAAGAGCCAATTTATTAATTAATTTTTTTTAAAAAAGCACATTCAAATCGATACTTTGAAATCAATTTTTATGCAAATGAAGGTGGATATTTTATGTTAAAAAGAAGCAGAATCGGGTTTGACGAGAAAATTTAATTTTTCAATTCTGCTGGAACCCCGTTTTTGGTAACCATGATATTTTTTGTTTTCTTTGACATAACCTACGGTACCACAACTTTTGTTTCTCGTTATGCGACTGATACTTGTCATATTTTCATGTATGTTTGTTTATTGAGATAATTTTACTGCTTAATTCTAGTATACGTTACACGGTGGATTCGGCGACGTTTGAAAGAGCGATATAGTTGGCAATCTGTAGTTGTAGATTAGGGGAGATTCGGTGGTTTATTGCTTTTTTTTTATTTGTATGCTTTTTTTCATGATATGTTTATGTCTTTACCATTTTCAGGTTACTATTTCCTATGTTCATGCTTACGGCAGTTGCGCAAACGTAATTTTGGCGTTGGCAACGAACCTCAACGCGTCATTTTAATATTGGCAAAATTTCTCACAATCGTGTTAAGCATGTAACGTATACTAGGATTTATAGGGTTCGGTACTTCTCCGTCAGCCGCGTGCAAATGTCACCAATTGTAAACCAAACTCGAGCCAAGTCGCCAAGCGAAGTGAATGACAAAACAGTCAACGGAATAAAAGTCGAAAACGTTCAACTATAAACAAATATTTATTAATAATAAGCGAGATAAGTTCAACTATGAACAAATATTAATGAATGGTAAACAAAACAGTTTTACCCCAAAAGAATGCTTATAATAATTGGCTTTTCCAGAATACTGTAATGTCTTTATGAGAATTTACTCAAATGGATCGTTAATGGTGAGAAGTTCTCCGATGTTTTTTATTTCACCATTTGGCACTTCCCCGAAGTCGTTCGATTGTCTGAGTTCTTACAGTGTCAGCGAAATTGTACCTGTGTTTGACTTTGAAATGCTGTAGACTTCCATTTTAGTTGTGCAGTGGCCCTTCTAGGAACAGGAATAGATGATTGACCCTTATTCGATGTGATTTGTTATCGCGTCTTACAGTACTGGTAAAGAACGCTTTGGAACTTTAACTAGAAAGAATTAGTCCCCTTTTGCTGCAAACGCCACAAAATATCCACTGTTGTGCATCTCAACGGCATTGTTCTTTCGTTTTGTAAATGAGCTCTCCTTTACCCGATTTTTTTTTTTTTTGCTCACGCTCCATTAATACTTCTTCAAAAACTTCTCTTAAGTAATTGTTTCAATCTACAACCGTATTATGATTCATATCCAGTTGTTTTTCACACCATGACTGATGTCATCTCTTCGCTACAGCCGTAAATAAATTACAAAGATGTTAGTAAACTCAATCTGGACTAATTCGAATGGCGTACCTTTTTCAAATGCTCTTCTTCGTGAGGCATGTTGAAAGATTGCACTGTCAACGCACTCCGTCACAAAAAGACAGTTTCATTTCATGATTCTGATCGCATGTTGCATTCTTTACCAAAATACCTTCCTCTTGAAAAAAAGAGACTGCATCTTCTTCAGTTCTGGCTAAATTCCAAATGTTCATCTTTTTTTAAAACAAATATTAGAATGGAAGAAAGAATGGAAAACGTGCCTTGTTTTAAATGAATTCAGAGAATACATCCATCCCAAACTGACATTCCTTCTATGGTTGTAAGAAATTTTTCGGAATTCTACATTATTTGGCGATTTTTCGCTTGGCCCGGTTAACGGAAAAGTACCTTGGTTTTACTTTATGTCAGTAGTGATACTTAGTTGCTCGAACGTAATTACGTAGTTTTTCTGCCAAACAACGTCATTATGTCCGCCTCAAATTCAACGAATACTGCAGGCAAAATTTATTTTCGGTTTCAGAATAAGGAAATGAAACGTTTATTTTTCTGTAACAGAAATACATATAAAAGTATTTCGATGCCTCGCATTTACTAAATTTCTTAAAATTTTAAATAATTTTATTTTATATTAAAATAATCTTCTAATTTTTAAAAATTAATTTTTTAGTTTTGTGTTTTTTCTTACAAAAGATTAAGGAAAATGTTAATGAATGAAATGCTGTTAGATTAATATTCGCTGTTTAACATTTTAATGATCGGATTAATCGAGGGATGTGAGTGCTTTTCTCTAAACTAATGTTCTTCTTTCTTTTTTCTTAAGATAAACGGCCACTGCTCGGTATGTATTTGCTCGGTATAATCAACACTGATATATTTCTAATGTAAAGTGCCACTGTTCGGTATACATGTGCACGGTTCACCCTGCTGAAATGTTTTTTAAGGTTAAGTGCCATTTTTACCAGTGTATTCTCTATACTGAGAATACGCAAGTATTTTCAGTAAAATATACGTGCATTTATTACAAAAAAATAACTTTGCACTTTGAAGTTTAAGCGTAGCTTTCAATGACGCTTACAAAGTCACGCCTCCGTAAAGATCTTGGTGACTTTATAATTTAGCAAAATAAAATGTTCCAGTTTCATTTTTAATATTCTTCATATATCTGTTGATAAATTAACATTTAATAATTAATAATAAGTTGAAAAATTAATTTATATTTTGTATATCTGTTGATAAATCAACATCAGTATTAAATGTTAAGGCATTTAGTGTTAGTATATATTTTACTTCTTGCTTGTTGATATCATTATTTTCTTGTTGATAAACTAACATAGGTATTGAACGTTGAAACATATAATTTAGATTCGGTTGAAAGTTTCAGTTGTTTAAAGTAGATTTGTAAAACGAAACAAAAAAAACCTATAACTTTTTGTTGTGATTTCGAAACGAGAAAGGCATCCCATTACCCATAAAAATTAATAACTTTCTAACAAAATATTTCTTTTTTCTTTTAAATGTAAATAACATTTCAATTTTCTGCGTGATTTTTATTACTGCAGTAATCCAATTCCCTAAAACCTAATAATTAAATTTGATTTGAAAATTATATTATTGTTCTTCACAAAATATTTTATTATATAACTGAATATTTATCAACAAAAAAATTTAATTTCTTAACAAAACTGATAGATTTAAAAATTTGGCTTATTGAGTGCTCATTTCGACAGGATCCATTTTGTTCCACTCTGCTTCTTATATGGAAAAAAATTTAAAGCTCAAATTTTCTGAATGGTAACTTGATAATAGTTTGAAAATACATAATCTTTACAGCTGTTTTCTTTTAAAATTAATAACATTTATTCATAATATTCTATAAGAATAATATAAGTTAATGTATTATTATTCTTATTTATGATATTGCTCTTTTTTAAAATATTATTCTTATTTATAATATTGCTCTTATATAAAATATTATTCCTATTTATAATATTATAATTAATTAATTTTAGGTTTTTATGTAACTTAGAATTACACTGTTCAAAACAATTGAAGGAACAGCTAGTTTTTTTTGCAATAAAAAATCTAACAAAACAAATAAAACCAAACCAGACCAAAATACCATCCGATATAAGATCATATGGGAAAACAAGAATGGACACAATCTGTACCCTAAACAAGGAAATTGGTCACTAGTCCAGCACTGCAGCTGATAAACACCCTGCCAGACAGAGAAAAACAATCATGTCTAATAGGGTATAACACAACTCTCGCATCGGTGTTTTATAATGTTTGCTCTATTATTCCCTGTGTGCAACCGCTCCTATTCTTGCACCAAAACAATCTTGAGCTCATAGATGGTCATTGGAGCTGATCTTCGAGCTGTAATTAAGCACCCAAAGGCATCCCATATGTATTTCATGGGATTAAAATCGCTGGATATCGCAAGCCCCACCAATCGTTGAATATTCCGTTATCTTCTGATATTCGTCATCAACTAAGCCCAGTGTGGACGGGCGTTATAGTCCATAACAATGAAATTTGGACCATATGCTCCACGGAAAAATCCTACAAAGAATGAAGGGATTTCGTTCCTGTACCGTTGACCTATCAGAGTATCGCTTTCTAATACATGACGATCGGTATACCCATCTGCAATGATGCCTGCAAAAACAATCAAAACAACATGGACGATAGTAGTCCTTTTCGACAATGTTAGAGAGTCGATATCGACTCCAGATGAGAATACGTCTCGAATGCCCAGACAGAATCGCGACTCATCACTGAAGAGAACGCGTCTCCGTCCACGATAAGCGTTCTCGGCACCATGTTAGACCATCCTTTTGTGGCTCACAGTAAAAGAGATGCAGAGCAGCTGGCATACAGGCCATCTGCATTAATTCTCTAGGTGAATGTTATCCTTGTAATGGATTATACAGATTGCCAGACAGTTGTGTTGTTGGCGCGGATCTATCCTTTTTGCCAGGTCGGTGAACCATTGTTCTAGTCTTTGTGAACTATTCACACAGAGTGGACTCCACAACTCGCAAAACCTTCCTACAATAGGTCATTGGCCCTCCTCTTCTCTTACAATTATCCACCATCTTGTGGTATCGTCTAGACTCTACACGATGACGAATGGTCATAAGGATGGAAATTCTAAAAGCAAGGATTGGGTTAAGCAACGATGATCGAAAACATTCTTATGCTACAAGTTTTGACGAGCAAATGAGGTACCTCGTCACAAACTCAATTTAGGCTCCACTGTCTAACGACGTCACAAGCCACGGTGGGGCAAAAATGTCCGCGGGCAGCTTAGTTATCATCTGATACCTTATTTTCGTACAGGCTTTATTGTTTTGTTCATTTTTTAAAATAAAAAATCGTTCCTTCCTTTCATTATTTTCATAAGTGTGAATATTTTTTTTAAAGTTAAAACAATTTTGAAAGCATAAGTTTATAAATTTTGAAATCCCTTTTAAGAGGCGAATTTGCTAGAGCAAAAAAACAGAGTTCTCAGAAAAAATTTAATTATAAATACTATCTTGGTAGAAAGATGTCTGTATTTCAAAGTGAACAAATAGTTACAAAACTGCAGGTATTACCTTACTCATCTATTCGGATGTATTTCTTTACGCTGGTTCTCTTTTTAACTGAAGTTCTTAGTCCATGAAAGTGAAACCTGTGATATGCAAACACATGAGAGATATAGGCGAACTAATGGTGTCCTAGTTAAAAATCTGTATTAAATAAATATTTCGTTCAATTTATTTACATTAAGAATTGATTTATGCTTATTTCAGTTATATTACGAAATTAAATTTGGAGCAAATAGCTTGTAGAATTTCCTTATAAAAACAATTTAGTGTTTAAAGGCTCAACAATTTTAAAATCTTTGTTTTAATATTAATTCGTTAAATGCATAGCATCTTAAGAGCAAATTAAAATATTGCTGTAAAATACGATGTAACCTGCGTAAATTAATAATCATAATTATAGCAAAAATGCAGAGTAGTTTTAAGCATGTACAATAATATTTAAGAACGATCTACAATGACGTCAGCACGAAGCTTTCACTAAAGTTTCTTCACCCACGGCTCTCTCTAACAACACTAAAGGAAACAATTATTGTAGAGTTCTTACTCTACAGTTTATAATTTTGTGTCATTTACTTCTGTGCAATAACATTTGTAGTAAGAATGAATAATACTTCTTTGACATTTATAGATATAGAATTGTCCATAGGATAGAGAGAGCTTCATTTTAATGTTGCTTTTTTTAAACTGAGATAGGATTGTGTAAATTTTTGTTAATGTTTTTCATACTGTGCATTTGTGTACAAACTTGAAATTTTCTAATTAATTCCATTTTTTTTTAAATTTCAGAGTTTAGTTCTATTATTTGTAATAAATGTATCTATCATATTTTTATTCACTTCTGTTTATTACATTCTGTCATCATATGATAAATTGTTCTACAATAAATAGAGAGGAAGAAATAATAACGAATAATAACGCATTAATAACGCTTTTCCGTATTCATTCTGATATTAATTTAAAATGATTAATTATACAGTCTTCCCTATAAATTCATTCAATATCGATGCAAATTTAAGAAGAGGAAAAATAGTGATAAATAAAATAATTAAATTAAACCGTAATTTACTTTCCAAAATGTATTTTTGTCTTCACTAATACACGATATCTTTAAAGAATTAACTTGTAAAACATTTTATGTAACTAAAATCAAGCAAATAAATAAGCTATTACAGTTAATTTCACAAATTCATTTAAAAATGACAAAAGTAAACCATAAACTCATCAACTAAACTAGCAGTTTTACTTTTCACCGTAGCATGGATCTAAAACTATTTGGGCAAGAGTGTTGCCAATTTACAATGCTTTGAAAGAACGCGTTGATTTTTTATATGTTTTAGTATTAAAGTGAAAACTCTTGATATTCATATTTCTGTGAGCCTTTCAATTCTGCTCAACTTATGGCTCACGTCAGTTTATTTTTACTTTTCGCGAGGCAATGTCTAAATGAAAATAAGCAGTGGTCGGAAATAGCGCGTCACAAATAGAGATACAACTGCTACTTTTTTAAGTAGTCGGTAGTCTAGTGCACTACTTTTTAAAAGAAGTAGGGAAGTGAGTAGTGCAATACAAAAACGATAAAGAATAGTTGGTATCGATTCCTGGCAACTACGTAAAGATACAAGTTTCAAGCACAACCAATTTTTCGAGTAAGATTGGTACACTAATCTTCGCAATCCCAGTTAATGGTCGAGCGTTAATAAAAATAATACGTTTTATCGAAGCAACTTTTTTTCTTCAATCTAGTCATTATATATAATGACTAATATTTATAACAGTTACGAATAATAGCTAATTTGTTACTTTGGC
The DNA here is from genome assembly GCF_982258835.1 of Parasteatoda tepidariorum. NCBI lineage: Eukaryota > Metazoa > Arthropoda > Arachnida > Araneae > Theridiidae > Parasteatoda > Parasteatoda tepidariorum. Next base: position 135,818 of record NC_141756.1, read on the forward strand.
AATACCTTCTAATGCGAATGTAGTACACACATAGAACTCTAAAAAAATACTTTATGTTATTTCAATGGAAGGAAACATGATTTTCTCTGTACTTTTTTTCTTAGAGGAAATAAATGTGCAATAAACAATTAACATAATCTCAAATATTTCTTAGACAGATTTTTAGATTTCTCTAAATTAAATATTCGTTGTCGTGAAAGAAAATTAAGGAAAGGTTAAAAGAACAAATTTTAAAAAAATGGTTTGTGTAACAAACTGAATCATGTAAGCATGAATGAATATTTCTTTATAATTTCTCATGTTTAATAGGCAATTTTTTATTCAAAACTATTTTAACTGGGGGTGTAAATTAAATTCCCCAACAAAGTTTGTCTCCTAAAAGTTGGGAAGTAGTTACTGCAAGTACATTTCGAAAGTAGCTTGCAGTCATTACTTTGCAAAAAAAAAAAAATAATTGTAATTGACTAGATTTGTAATAAAGTAGTTGCAGCTATCTAAAAAAATATAGTTTTTCCAACCACTGAGAAAATAATTAAGTCATTCAATTATAAAATAAGCTAGATAATATAGAGAGCAAAAAGAATGAATTTAAATTGCAATTTGAATAAGACTTTCATTTTCTTATTATCTTAATTAGATCACTAAAAAACTTATTTTTTTAACTTGCCCTAAAATTGATGCCCTAAAATCAGATTTTTTTATTATTTAATACTTACTCTAAAAAATTATTTGTTACGTTCAAAACAATGATTTAAATTTTAGAAGCAAAGAAAAGAATGATTACAGTAATTATCACATTTATTCTACAACAAACTTTCATTATGAGTCAAGAGTGTCCTGACATCTACAGGAGATATACAAAAGATCACACAGGCTGCTTACAACGTAAGAGCAGTTGCGAATTTCTCAAGATAGGAATGGATGATCCAGAGACTGAAAAAGAGATCATACTAAGATATCACAACGAGATAAGAAGCAAGATAGCCACTGGTCAAGAAAAAGGTGCGGGAGGTATGCCACCAGCTGCAAATATGCTTGAATTAGTAAGTCAAAATAATGTGGAATATTTGATATTTTTTAAATATCTGATAAATTTTGTCATGTTTTTAAAATATGATTTTATGTGCCCTCACTACAGCTCATAAACGAAGTAAGCCTATAGAGGGGACAATTGTCGCCTCTATACATTCCTTCATGAGTTAAAATTCACCCTTACAAGCTCATAAAGTAATAGAGGAGGTCAATTGTCTTCTCTATGGATTCGTTCCTGAAAAGACATGCTTGAACAAAAAAGGAATATAAGAAACTCGAAACTAAGGAACATAATGATTTTTATTTTTTAATTTTGAATAACTTTGGTACTCAAGTAAACTATGCAAGGATTTCAAAGTAACAGTTTTGACGCCTTGTCAAATTTTTAAAACGAAATAATAGAGTCTCTGTTTTTCCTAGATTTGCGAGGTGTGCTAAAAATCATATTTTAGAATTACAACGAAATTGTGGTAATTATTATCAGGCTGAAGTTTTTCATGAAGCAATTTAAGAAAATACAAATTACGACAGACTCAAAAATACCATTTTTTGTATTATTATTTGCTTAGACAATATACACAATGAAAGCACGCACCCATATTCAATAACTTTGATTCAAATAATCGGAATTTTTTCAACTACTTAATAATTATTAAAACTTTTGAATAAACAAACAGCTTTTTAACTTAAAGCTCTGCTGTAAGTCAGCCCAATTAGTCTCATCCAAAGTAATATGCCCTCCTTTTTATGTCATCTACTCTAATAATAAACTCTTTTTAATATCTATTACTCAATCGATTTATTTTATATAATTAGTTGAATATCCGTAGTTATAATCCGCAAAGCAATATATGCCTGGTAAAATATCCTTAAAACAAAAAGTAAATAAATGATAAATTGTTTTTGATCAACACTACGGAATCATGCTCACAACCGAAAAACGTATCCTGCCTTAAAAAAACTCTTTTCTTTGTTATTGGTTGATCTTTTTTTAAGCGATCAAGCAAAAGCATTTTTGAAACTCAGCAGATTTATTAATCAGTATACTTCAAAATTGACACTATTACCATACTTGTCATCTTAAAAAATATTTTTTTAGTAATGAGTAGTATACTTTAGATATTAAGAATTTCTCAAAATAAAAGTTACTTTGACAATATTTAAAGGGGCGTAGCAAATAAATATTATAAACACATATGTTAACAAATATTGATTTATCGTGGTGGGTAAAATAATTTGAGCATTTAAAATTAAGTTTCATAAGTTAAAATATAAATATTGCTCCTATCAAGGAAATATTTTCTAAACGAAAGTGCAAGTTCATAGCCAACGCATGATAGTGAAAATTTATCACGACCTTTTCAAATGGATTTGTACTTTAATTTATTATTTCAATTTCTGTTGATTTTGCATTATTTCGGTTTATAGAAGTACGTTTGAAAAGAGTAACTATAAACAAAATAAAAACGTGGTTTCAGTTTTTTTTCCAACTACTCATTCGGTAACGTTACTCACCCAACGTAAGAAATCAAAAATAAAGGTTTTAAAAATGCATAAACTCATTTTGTATGAAAGAAGCTTAATGCTAGAAAACAACACTAATGTTTTCTTTTAAATCAACAATAATATAAGGAAGGTATGTGTGTGTCTGTCTCCCCTAGAACTCTAGAACAGTTTGTGTAAAGGTCTCGAAACTTCGACCGTGAGTGCAAGGGAAAACTTTAGCAAACCATTCTATAATGATCTAAGTTATGGAATAAAGTGTAAAAATGAGTGGCAACAGAAATCGTATAACTTTCGATGTACACTGAGTATAGTTGATCTTAATTTTGATGAGATGCATTTCAAAAAACGTGTTTCTCTGAAGAGCAGCGGGAAGGGCAGCAAATAATAAAGAAAAAAATTTTAAAATTATTTTAGCTTAGTCTTGACAGGATACGCTTGTGCCTGTTGCATAGTGTGTTTTGATAATAACTTGTTTTTTGTTTTATCTCATTCATATCATAATTGATGAAACTGGAATTCGTGTTCAACAGTGCTAAAACTATGCGAAAATTTCTCTCTTTCTATTTTTGATCGCATAATATTTTAATGATTTTCAGGACTACTGTCCAAGTTTTTACTATTTATAGGGTTATGACAGCAACACTAATCTTCTTCAACTGTAACATATTTTTGGATTTTATCATTTAAAAAATACGCTCACACAACAAGATATTTGTTAAATAACTTTGAGACTTATCACTCAAATAATATGTTTAATCGAGCATCTATTATTTAAAATTCTTCTTAATCTTTTTAAAAATATCTACACTTTTCTTTTAACAAACATTTAGTTTGAAATGGAAAACCTTTTAACCCTCAGATGAAGACGATAATTTGGATGCACCAGAACAAAATTTTAAAGTCGTTATTTCGTGCTTGAATTAAACGGGTGGTAAGAATTTTACCATTTTTTTTAAAAAAAATTATTTATTTATCAACAGATGAAGGGTGTTACTATATTATTCTTCACAAATTTTTTTAAATCATATATATTAAAAAACGTTTTTGATTAGAGAATGACATTTATAGGGGAGAACGGGACTAGTGAGGAAATGTTTTATAAATTAGCGAAAAACCATATTTAATGCAAACTCAAAAAAATATTATGTTAAAAGAAATCATACTGGTTTTATAACTGAAATTACAAAGTTATTTATACTTTTTCGATAATAATTTTTATGAAAAAGATTGCCCCACACTGCACGGGGAACCACCTCGATTAAAAACTCAGAAAGGTAAATCTGAATTCAAAAGGAAATTTCAAAATGAACAAAAAACTTGTCAATGAGTAATACGATGCAGTCTTGGTTCTGGCGATGAAGCAGCTCAAACGCATATACAAAGAAATTATTACTTGTATAAATACTTATTTTTCTCTTGAGATTTGAGAAACCTCTCGTTTTGTGGAAGAGAAAAAACAATCCATAATTACATGAAACTTGTTCATCCTTTTTTTTTCCTTAATTGATCGCCATAATCTCAGAATCTATAAACAGCTGCCACTCTACTAAGATAGTGCTCAACATTTTTTTTTTAAGAAAAAAAACCTAACTAGTTTTAAAATTGTTAACTCTAATTGAGTTGGCGTAATCAGTAAATTTCAACTTTAATTTTTCACCATTTGAGGAATTATATTGAAATTCTAATCCACTTCGTCAGTCAGAGTTGGATTCTTTTGAAGAAAGAAAAACTTTTTTTCTTGTTTACTCTCAATGCAATGAGTTAATTGTTTTCCAATTCTTACCAAACACATCAAACTTTCACTGGGGTTTTCGCTACGTTTTTTTTCTTCCTCGAGATGAATTGATTTTAATAATCTATTTTTAACTGAATGGTCTGAATGAACAATACACGGAGGATATGACTCAGCGATATTTCCATCACTGGAGCAATGTAAACTGTACTTCCAAAACAGGAGACGGTACCGTTCACTGATGGTTTGCTTTAGTTTAGGTATGACAAGAAATACCTATCAAAAACTTTGTTTTCTGCTTTAATTTATCTATATTAAGTCATATTCTTTCAACAAACTCTATAAAATATCTCCATAAAAGTTTCTGTACAAAACATTAATATAAGGGTTTAACCCTAATTTTTATTTATTTTGAGATTGATGTTTTACAATTTGTGAAGATATATCATTCAACAAAATCATTCTAAACTAGAAAATATGTGACATAAAATTTATAACATTTGCAATCAGTTTATATTTGTTTCATTGGAAATTAAATAGAGGCAGTCCCTACTGGCCCCACCACCATGTATTTACGCTAATTTTAAGATGCCTAATGATGAATTATTGAATCTGCCTAGATCAAAATTCAATATCAGAATAGGTAAAAAACAGTTTAATTGACATCATTTTTTTTTTGTTGAAAATCTGAAGAAAAAAAAAGTTAATAAAAGAGTTAACAGAATATTTCAAAGTTACTTTTGCAATTTAAAAACTTTCTCTTGAAAAGATTTATTTAAGCCTGATTAAACAACTGCACATGGAAATTGCAAATTGCGCATATAAAGAATAATTCTATATAACTTTTGATGTGTGAACTTTTTTGTAATGATCTGATAATCTTAGAACTCACTTGTAATGGTTAGAGGGTGACCTCAAATATGCTAATTAATTAGAGCAGCCGATATTTTAAGTTACGAAATAAGGCCCAAAAGCGTCATTTCTTTGAATAAACAGGCCTTTTTTCGACTGATTCGGATTTCTTACCTCCAATACGTAGGGGGTAAGCCGCAATCAGGGAATTAAAATCGCAATAGTTTTGTAAGGAGCGCGATCCAAAGTTTGGACCCCTTAATGTTAATTTTATTTTTTGCGCATTTCGCCATATCTCAAGAACTTTTTAAGCGAACTGAAACATTTCTGCACAAAATTATAAAATTCGTTTATCTAGAGATCATTCCATGCAAAAAATATTTTTTAGTAAATATATATTTTTTATTATTCTATTTAATAATAGACGAACTAAATTTAAATTGTAAGGTATACAGTTTTTTTAAATCATTTTAAAGAATGTAATTTTATATGACAAAATACATGGCATTTGTGCAAAATTGGTCGAATATTTCCTGAGAAATCGATTTTCAAAAATATGACTATTTTAAAACTAGATTTCTCAGGAACTATTCGACTAATTTTGCTCAAATTTTCTGTGGTTCAGTTACTTTCAAATGAGTTCAGTGTAGACATTTTAATATTTCAACGGCCAACAAATAATTTTAATAATTTTAATTTACTTACTTTCAGACGTGGGATGATGAGCTGGCACATTTAGCTCAAAAATGGGCAGAAAATTGCCGCATACCCTGTTGCGAGCACGATTGTTGGCCATGCCGAGCAACAAGTAAATATTTTCTCTTATTAATATTCTATCACCACGAGATATAGCTCGTTGGTATAAGAGAGGTTAATAAATTGGAAACAGCGAAAATACATTTCCCTTGGTGACGCCTGTTAAGAGGATAGCAGCAGTTGTGTTTTTTTTTAAATGAAGTAAAAGCTAAAGTGAACTATTATTAACTATACCACCGTTCTTTAAATTTTTTCCTGAAAAGTAACAGTTCTGTATATTTGATATAGGTGTTGATAAAGGATATTTTCATTTCCCGAAAAAAACAAGATGGAACTGCAGTAATTTTTTACTCTTTCCCTGATAAGTAACTACCCACAATCCAAAGCATCAAAATGCGGAGACAAAAAAAAATAAATAATTAAAAAGAAGGTTACAAGTCAATTTCGTATTCCTCTGCGACGAAACCTTCTCTTCTCTAAATCACTAAAATTATTATTTATGTAACAAATGTTTATTTCCGAAGTGCTTTCTTTCAAAGTAGTCTCAAGAATTGTATTCATGTAAAAGTACTTCTGCAAAGAAAAGTTTTAATTTTTTAATTTTAAAATTGATAAAAGAAAATCATTGTTCAAGAGACCTTCACGGAAGCAGCTTTTTCACAGGAGAGTCCTTTGCCCATAATTTGCCTGCATTTGTATATATTGAAGAATATTCTTACTAGCATGTAAAACTTCAGAGTTTACTTTTATGTCCTTTGAGCTCACTTTTTTGTTTACCGTACAAATATTTTTTTAAGTGTTTTAAGTGGAAAAAATTGAAAAAGACACTAAAAAAATTTGCTCAACCACTAGCCTCCCCAAATAGGAGTTCTAATCATGAGAATTTTTTTTGGAGAGAAATTAGCTTTGTGTGTGGTTAATAATGGAATTAGTTATTTTATTCTATTTTTACAATTTAGTTGCTAATATGTTGGTTTTTTTCAATCTGGGCAATATTAATTTATATGGGTCAAGGTTTAACTGTGCCATTCCATTTCAGGTAGTTGTGAAAAAATCCCCAAACTATTATTGACGATAATGATGATTAATTAACTGTGGTATTAGGTTGTGTGGCAATAACTACCTAATTTACCAATATAGATTTTGTGGTAATAAATGTTTCTACTGCCCCCGATGTTACAAAAAAGTCCCGCATTAAAAATAAAAAATTAATGAAAAATTAAAAAATATATTTTAAAATAATTTCGACACTTACTTTTATATATATATATATATATATATATATATATATATATATATATATATATATATATATATATATATATATATATATATATATATATATATATATATATATATATATATACCGTAAACCGGGGCGAGTCTACCCATCCAGGGGCGAGTCTACCCATTTTAGTTTTATTTAATTTTCATCATTTTAAATTACAAATAAAAATTTTTTTACCGACGGAGGACTTAGTTCAGACTCTAAGGAAGATGGCGCTGTAGTAGTTTGACCCGTTTTTATTTATTTGGTGTCTTTTTAACCGACCTGTTCAAACGTCTTTTGAGAGATTTGTATTGAAAATCAGCAAACTTTTAGTTGGTGCTCCGTAAATATATTATTATTGTTACTATTTTCACTTTGGTTAAGTGATAAATTTATCCAAGACAAAGATTACATTATTTTATATGAAAAAAAACAAAAAGAATGTAAATTTTGCTGTTGTAAACAAAAAGCCAGAATTCGCGGGGCGAGTCTACCCATTCATATTTAGTTTTAATAAAGCATAATAATATAATTTAGAACTTTGTTTATATTAAAATGAAGTCATTTTAAATGAATTCGAGTATATTATTTTAATTCTGCATTGATAAATTTATCATTAATAAGAAAATATATAGGTTAAATATAAATATAAATATAAAATATGTTTATTTTACCTATTTTTTCAATTTTTATATTACAAAATTAACTTTTTTTATTTAATGCAAGTTAAATAAATTATTATTTATTATTACAGATGGTTCGAAATTATATTCGCAAAACAAATGAATTTAAATGTTACAAAAAAATGCCATGATTTTGTTAATAATCTTTAATTATTATTATTTATTAATTATTTAAATGTAAATTTATATTAATTTTAATTTATTTTTATCAACAATAATTAGAAAAAAATGTTATTTTATAATGTTAATGATTATAAAAACAAAATATGATAATCGATCAAATACTCAATTTGTGTTATTTTATGAATAAAAAAATGGAATATATAACGAAGTTATGAATTTTACTTCATAATTATCCTATATAGTAGCTAAAATAACAATTTAATAGTAAAATTTGATTATTTACAATGCTAACATTCATTTTAGTAGAATGGGTAGACTCGCCCAATACGAGAGATTTGTCAGCAGTTCTATAAAAATATACAGTAACAGCGTAACTGTTAATATTTTCTAAAATCGATTTCACAGCTTTAAAGAGGGATAAATAGCGATTCCGAAGCACCTATTAAAAGCCTTTTTTCTTTAATATTTACAAAAGTTTGACCACTTGAAATTTGACAAACTGAAAAAATGGGTAGACTCGCCCCGGTTTACGGTATATATATATGTATATATATATATATATATATATATATATATATATATAATAAATAACTACAAGAATACACGAAGAAAGTTAAGAAAAACAATAAGTTTCATTTACCGCGCCTAAGCTGCAAGTAAACAGAACTCATTAGATAAGTTCAAAATGAAGAATAAAACAAAGAAAAATTATAGACATATGAAAAAAAAGGGGGCAAATAATAAGTAAAAAAAATAACAAACAGTTTAAGAGAAAAAAAAAGAGGATGAAATTTTATTTAAAAAACCGGAAGAAAAAAAACCGAAAAAAAAAGATATAATCTTATATCTTTTTTTTCCGATTTTTTAAATAAAATTTTATCCTTTTTTTTTTTTTTAAAAACTGTTGTTTGTTATTTTTTTTACTTATCATTTCCCCCGCTTTTTTTTTCATATGTCTATAATTTGTTTTTGTTTTTTCTTCATTTTGCTTTTGAATAGGTTATTTAGATTTAGTTTTTAATTAAAAATTTTAGCTTCAAAAAGCATGTGATTGGGCTAAAACAAATTTGTCATAATTATTATTTTTAAAAAGAGATTTTATATTTTTCATTGAATGTTTGCTTCAGCCAATACACGTGTCAACTTAAGGGCTTATAATTGAATTAGTGTAAATATTTTTTTTTCGAAAATCGAACTAATATCTGATTTTACTTCTAATTGTGCTTTCTATAGTTTCTACGTATTCTTGTTTTAAAAGATTAATATTAAACAAAACCTGCATTTTCTTACTTTTTTTTTCAAATCTAAATTTGCATATGGTTTTATATTTACTCACGTATGTTTGCTTTTATTAATACACTCATTAATTTCAGAAGCTCATTATTAATCTAACATTCATGTGAAATTGTAAATTTAGATTGAAATATATATATATATATATATATATATATATATATATATATATATATATATATATATATATATATATATATATATATATATATATATATATATATATATATATATATATTATCTACTATTAGCTTACTTTCGTTTTCTTTTTGTTTCCGTTTTTAGTTCGTCTTCTAATTTCATGTGTTTAGGGCATTGCTCTTTGAGCCTAATTTTCGGACTTCTGCAGCAATAATAATTTGACTCCTGCTAAAAATCAATTCAAAATGATTTTTAGCAAATGATTCCTGTTTTTTTTTTTTTTTTACGGTACGCGTAAGTTCATTTGATTCGCTCCTCACTATGTAGATTTCTTTTCGTGTACTGATCTCTAATCTCTTTACATTTTATTTTCAGTTTTTCATTTGATATATTTCTTTGTTTTTCCGTACATATTTTTTACTTAATGTGTTCCAATTTCGTTTAAAATCTTGTGAGTGCTCCTCACACTGTTGTATTGATATATTTTGCTTTGGCTATATTAATACAATATTAGAAAGCACTCCTTTTGCGGATATAATCGTGTGAGCTGATGAAGAGATTATATCTTTTCTTAGTTTTGTTTTCCAAATTTTAATTAATTTTTTTTTTTTTTTTAAGGTATTAAAAATTATGATCTTTTAAATTCTTTTAAAATATTATTGCTAATAATTTTTTCTCTTGTCATTATTTTGTATTTTTTCCCATTTTTTCTCAATTTTTTAGCTTATATATATATATATATATATATATATATATATATATATATATATATATACATATATATATATACAATATATATATATATATATATATATATATATATATATATATATATATATATATATATATATATATATATATATATATATATATATATATATATATATATATATAAATTTTTCCAGTTGTTTGTTATTTTTTTTTATTATTATTTTTCTTTCCCCCCCTTTTTTCATATGTCTGTAATTTTCCTTTGTTTTATCTTCTTTTTGAATTTATCTAATGAGTTCTGTTTACTTGCAGCTTATGCGCAATAAATGAAACTTATTTTTGATTGTTTTTCTTAATTTTCTTCGTGTTTTTTTGTATTTATTTATTTTGTTGTATATATATATATATATATATATATATATATATATATATATATATATATATATATATATATATATATATATATATATATATATATATATATATATATATATATATATATACAACAAAGTAAATAAATACAAAAAAACACGAAGAAAATTAAGAAAAGCAATAAGTTTCATTCACCGGTGAATGTCAACATTCACGTAGTCGCTTGGTGTGTGTCCGAAATATTTGCTAAATACCCTTATTTCTGACTCTCACCGGTGAATGTCAACAATCACATAGTCGCTTTGGTGAATGTTCGAAATATTTGTTATATCCAATTTTATATTAATTTATTCGTTAATATTATTATATTTATTTTATATATTTATATTTATTCTATATTTTAATACTTACTGACGATAGATTAGAAGAAACATTAGTGTTTGGAGTATCGGGCAAATACCGGTCAATGGCACTTGACCTTAAGAAAACATCAGTGTAGGGTATACCGGGCAAATATATACCGGGCAGTGGCACTTAGCCTTAAAAAAGCATCAGTGTAGGGTATACCGGGCAAATATGTCCCGGGCAGTGGCACTTAACCTTTAAAAAACATCAATGTAGGGTATACCGGGCAAAGGCACTTAACCTTAAAAAAGGGTTAGGTTAGGGTTAGGGTTAGGTGTAGGGTTAAAATATCGAATAAATGTAATTATATCCACGAATAAATTCATATCAAATCGAATGTAATACATATTTCGGACATTCACCAAAGCATATCCGTGATTGTCGACATACACCGGTGAGGGTCCGAATGTACAAGAATGTAATGAAATATTCTATCTTTCAGCGACGTATTTGGTGTTTGTCGACTTTCACCGGCGAAAGTCAGCAACCACCGATTTCGGTCTTTCGTTGTGACATATATATATATATATATATATATATATATATATATATATATATATATATATATATATATATATAGCCTTTTATGTTACATCTATATATATGTAACATAAAAAGCTTCTATTAATCTTTTTATGTTAGTTCTTCCCTATTAAACTTATTCCTAACTAATTATTCAAATCGAAATGCTTTCTCACACTTTTAAAAGCCACATCCTGTTCTTAAATCTATTTTTGGCCCAAGTATGCATAAATTTAAATAAAGACAATTTTCCCTTTAATCTTCGTGGGAATCACTTGACCTGTTTCATAAACCAATAGTAATTTCTAAGATTTCTCTCTTTTCCCTAATAGAGACATTTTACGGATTTGCTTTGCACAATTTTCCCTACCAGAAAGACAGATGGTCGATGAAGTAAACTGCACTTTTCGCTCGCCACTCAACAAAGAATGACATTATAAAATTCTTTTGCTTTCATTAAAATTCTATGTCTGTTTTCCTGCTTGGTTCGACTGCATCATTTTACAAGCCGAGCAGGATTATAAGAACTGTTGAAACGGTCGCAGGATAATAATAAATGTTAAAATGCTTCTTCAAAATATAATTAAAAACTTAAAATAAAAATACAATTGGCTGAATGATGAAATTGATGCTGAACTGACATTGCTCGTGAAACAAATATTATCCTTTCTAATCCTGACTAAAAGAATCTGATGCCAAAAAATTAAAAGAAGAGATTCTTGGGACTTTCCTCTTCCATGGGTCCAGAAGTTGCCACTACCGTTACTGCTGTGGGAATTACAGCTGGAGATTGGATTTTGTCGTTCAGTTTCACCCACCCTGTCCGAAGGATTTCAGTGTCTTCTACCTGCCGATCCTTTCATTTGCCAACCTTCAAACATAAAGGCTTTTGAAGCATTAGTGGAATTTTACGCTGGAGATTTGGATACCTGTAAAGAAAGCCTTAAGTCTGAACTAAAACTCTGGTATAAAAGATTAAAAAGGATTAGTGAAGACGGAGGTAGTGTTCCAAAAACTGCGGCGGATGCTCTTGGAATGTGCAATAAAGATATAACACCAAACATTTTCAAACTCCTAGAAATATTGGTCGTTCTACCTGTTTCAACGAGTGCAAACGAAAGATCCTTTTCGACTTTGCGCCGTTTGAAGACTTATTTACGCAACTCAACGGGAAATAATAGAATGAATGGATTGGCGCTCTTAAGCATTCATAGAAAATTTACCCCAGCTGTCGAAGACATTTTAAACGAACTTGCAAAAAAACCCCGTCGTTTGGACATTACAGTATAAATCAAAATTTTTTTAGCGTGTTTGTATACTAGTTTAATTCCCTACTTGTTGGTAAGTCATTTTTTAGTTAAATTCATTGGTTTTCTATGGAATATTCACATTTATATGGTTATTATTTAGGTAGCTGTTACAGTATGAGTAGTTTTATCTGGCTTGATTTATTCCTACTTTTTAATAAAAATAAAATATTTTACCTCTTATTATAAAAAAAATTATATTCTTAAACTTAAAAAATAAAAACAAAATTTAACTAAACAATGTTGTCGAAATAAAAAGTCAAAATTGTCTAGCTGTCTAAATTAGGGAAGTAATAGTGCTTTATTACATACTCGAATTTCTTTTAGTAATTTCTGAAAATTGTGAACCCCCCCCCCCTTGAAAAAATTCTGCGTACGCCACTGTTCAGGTTGAAATATTTTTGACAGAAAGTGTCAATTTGTATTTTTATATCTCATACCACTTGTATTTTCATATTTTTTTTATCTTTCATGTTTTTGAATATTTAAATTTTTAAGAAATTTTTTATAGATTTTCTTATTCTAAGTGAAAAGTTCTTTTAAATTGTAATATTATTCAGGAATAACTTTATTGTGAATTTCAAACAAAGTACTTTGAAGGATAAAACTGGAATCACAAGAACTATTGAAAATGAAGATCTAAGACTTTAAATTGTTGGTAATGCTACTACATTTTTTTTTCTCTTCCTCGAATATTTTATGAATTTTTTTTTTTTACATTTTGCACAAATATCTATTTTTTTGAATAATTCATGTTACCTTATATCTTACTGATATCACAAATATTATTATTATTTTTCTCATTTTAATTGTCATCATAGGGAAAGTTTTGCAAAGGGATAATTTTTAGATATTAGCTAAAAATTTTCGGAGAGGGGGGATGTAACATAAGAAGCTTCTATTATCTTTTTATGTCAGTTCTTCCGTATAAAACTTAATCCTAATTAATTATTAAAATCGAAATGCTTTCTCACACTTTTAAAAGCCACATCCTGTTCTTAAATCTATTTTTGGCCCAAGTATGCATAAATTTAAATGAAGACATTTTTCTCTTTAATCTTCATGGGAATCACTCGAACTATTTCATAAACCAATAGTAATTTCTAAGATTTCCCTCTTTTCCCTAAATAGAGACATTTTCGGATTCTTTGCAAGATTTTTCCTACTAGAAAGACTGATCGTCGATGAAGTAAACTACACTTTTCGCTCGCCGCTCAACAAAGAATGGCATAATAAAACGCTTTTGCTTTCATTGAAATCCTGTGTCTGTTTTCCTGCTCGGTCCGACTGCACCATTATATATATATATATATATATATATATATATATATATATATATATATATATATATATATATATATATATATATATATATATATATATATATATATATATATATATATATATATATATATATATAATAAAAAAATTATTAATACTTTTGTATTAATAAAACCATTAAAACTCTTTCGGTTTCATGAAATGTCTTTGTTAAAGAGTAAGCGTGGAGATATTCTATTTTGGGAATTCAAGACTGAAAACATACCATTGAATTATAATTAGATTATTCAAAGGTGGAGTTATTTTTAGAATCTTGTTCCTCTTTCACTTCCATATTAGGAAGTATTAAATGATTCTCCATAATGCGTAGAGTTACAAAGGTATGTACGACTGGAACCTAATTACGTCAATCTCTGTAGTATTTAATGGGGGAAAAGGTTTTTGCATGTCTCTTGTTGAATAACGTGTTCCAATAAACATCTGACGGAGCCATCCGAAGTTTGGTCCACGCCCCTTCCCTTGTGGAGTGGGGATGTGAACTGTTATAACTACCAGCATAACTTTAAATAAACCTTTTTATAACGTAATATGGCTTTTGACTGCATTGTTGAAGATGAACACAACAATGATAACCGGGATGTAGTCCTGTTATTATAAGTCGGCAGCATGATTGCTTGCTGAGGAAACCTTTTGGAGGAAACGTACGCTTTTCTATCTCTGGAACTAAGCGTAACGGTGGCTGACTGCTACGTTGAAATTTTCCCCATCCCATCACCCACAGGGGGAAGAAAAGTGCTGCGGTGAAAAAAAGCGTAGAAGGAAAGGAAGGACGATTTTCCACCAGTATTACCTGTACCACGCCGTTATCAGAAAAGACGTTGGATAGAGCTTCTTGTCACAGCCATGAAAACGTTTGATGTCTAAGATTAGTGCCTCTAAGTTGGAAGAAACATCATCCATGGTAGTGATTAGACACCGAGTGATCCTACAATTCTTACTACTCAAGTTGTGAAAACAAAAGTGAATGTGCACGAATCTTAATCATGGATATTCATGAATTGCTACGATTTAAGTGCGCGAATAAAAAAAATAATTTTTTTTTTCTCTTCGAAATTGATGAAGGTCGACGTTGGCGAGTAGGTTGTAAATATTTTATTGAAATTAGATTTGAGCCTTGCTCTAAACTTTTTATTATGAATAATTCATAGTATATTATTAATGATTAGTTTGCATTTCTAGTGTTTATATTGTTTTTTTTTTTAAATTATGATGTAATATTGCATTTACTGTGCATTTAAAATGTTTTTGAAATAAATAAATGTGGTTCAAACGCCAATTAAAGTAGTGACGGCAAACAAAATTAAGTTATTATTTAAACTTTTGTTTCCAAATGATTTTTCTAGATTAAACCACTCAAAATTCTAAATTTTTTGGAACTTTCTTTTGAACCTTACGATGAAGAGTTTTCAAATAAACTTGAAGAAATTTGTAATTCTGTTACTTTTTCGGATTTGGTCAAAACTAAATATTCCTATTTAAAAAATGTGAAAATTTATATGTTACCCAAACAAAAGGACTGTTAATACTTAACAAAATTTGTGAGTTTCCCTTATTACGATAGGCGAAATTGTTACTCAGCTAAGTTTTTTATACTTGATACTGATTTACCATATGCTTTAGTAGGGTTGCAAACATGCAGAGATTTTTGTTTGTTTATTGATTGTGCCGGGCCAGTTGTTACTCTATTTGGTAAGAGACTGATCATCTCTGCTAATTCTAAAAGTGACAACTTATCTTTGCAAATTAGACAACAGAATTCTCAAAGTGTTAAGGTTAAAAATGATGTTAAAGATGTTTCAGAAAAAGCAAACATCGAAAAAATAAAAATGATGAAAAAGATGTTTCAGTAAAAGTAAACATCGAAAAAATAAGAGTTAAAGATGTTTCAGTAAAAGTAAATATTGAAAAAAAATAAGGTAAAGGGTAGCAAAAAGGAAAGGAAAAATAGGAAAAAGAAAGATTGACCAAGAAGCTAATTACAAAATAAATAGCAAGAAATGTAAATAAACAAAATTTTGAAATAGTACATGTATCAAAGCTTAAGAAATATCACAGCCCACAATTGTTGAAATTAAATGACACTTGTTGTCCAGTTCGTTCTTATAGAAATTGTGTACATTTTTAACCACAATGAATCTTAAATTCTGATTAAATGACACATGTTGTCCAGTACATTTGCATAAAAAGTTTGCATATTTTTGTGTGAAATTTTTTTGTGTGAATATTTTAGTAGAATAGTTTATAAATATGTTTCGTTTTCTTTCTGTTTAATTGACTAAACAGATAAATTGCATTATCATGTTTTTTATATTTTTTCATTGTAAACAAATTTTTTCTTCTCATAATTGAAAAGATGTTACTTGTAGTAGGGAAAAGGTACAGAACATTCATTGAATGAAACATACCATTGAATTATGATTAGATTTATATTTCAAAGGAGGAGTTATTTTTATAATCTTGGCCCTCTCTCACTTCCATATTAGGAAGCATTAAATGATTCTCCATAATGCAAACAAAGATATGTACGACAGGAACCTAATTACATCAATATCTGTATTTAATGCGGGACCGAAGGTTTTCGCATGTCTCTTGCTGAATAACGTGCTCCAATAAACATCTGACGGAACCATCCGAAGTTTGGTCTACACCCCCTCCGTTGTGGAGTGGGGATGTGAACTACCAGTGATTGTGTAACTACCAGCATAGCTTTAAATAAACGTATTATGGCTTTTGACTGCATTATTAAAGATGAATACCACGATGATAGCAGGGATGTAGTCCTGTTATTATATATATATATATATATATATGTTATATCTTTTTAAATGAAAAGTAATTGAACCCACTTTAACCAGGGTAGCATATTAATTCTTATTGCATCTATTTAATTATCTAATCTATCAGTCTAATTGAAGTCTGTGAAATGAATGTGTTGTTTATTTAGAGCAATCACATGACGATTTCTTATTATGTAACATTGTAAGTAATAGTTTTTAAATACATGTTTCATGTATTGCCATTTCTACAAAACTCATGCATTAAATAGATAAATATTGATCAAATTTTTAAATACTAATGCCATTTTATTCAGAAATTTTGAAAATTTACTTTTAATAGGTTTTCATACATAAATATGTATTAGTTTTTGCGCAAATAATAAAATAATCTTTATTGCTTATTATTTATCAATTGAATTATTTTTAATTCTATTTAAAATCATTATTTTTTTTGCTTAGCAAAAAGAAAAAAAATCATAAACTAGTGTTATAAATGACACTTTTAGATTTCACTTCTTCGTATCTAAAAATACTGAAAGAATTATTATCAAATTAACTGTAGAAAATACTCTTTTTTTTAGTTCAACCATTTTATTATTTGAGAATAGCTAAAATATTTTTCAAAATCAATATAAATAATTATTGTGTAAAAATTAGGAATCATATTTCTTTGGATAAAGTAATGTATTTAATACTTCAATGTTTAACCTGCTAAATCGATTTTAGCTCGGTAAATAGATACTAATATCAATAAATAACCCTGAAGTAAATAATTTAATAATCAATAGCTTTTTTTAAGGTTTCCTATTCTTTAATGATACAAAAATTTCTTACTTAAAAAAAACTTTTTTTGAACCCATACAGTTAGAATCCAAAAAGTGCTTAGAAATTAAAACATTAAAAAAATCAGATTTAACAAATGGAAAATTCATATATTATAGTTGTTATTTTTCTCATCTGTATTGTTTACTTTTAAAATTTGTTTTCAGCAAAATTCGCATTGATATTTGTTTGATCAATTCAATAAAATACAAATTTTATAAAGGTTCCAAATTTAGAAAAAATAAATAAAAGAAAATAACACTTAAAAGGAAAAGAAACAAACGGAAAACTGAGTATACTGCGAGAATCTCGAATAATATACTTTAAAGTCGCCTCAACGGAGATTTTGATGAAGAACGAATTTCCATGGGGTATTCAATTTCCGATATTTCACCACCACCCATTAAAAATTTATAGTGAAGAAATATGAGAGCTCAAAGGCCGGTAGAGTAAACTATGAAGTTTCAAACGTGGAAAGAATTTTTTTTCTTCAAAATATCAAAATGCAAAAACATTATGGGTCAAAAATGAACGACTAGTCAAATTTTCATTTTGTGACGCAAGTTAAAGCCATTGTAAATGTCCTAAAAGCCTCTTCTTTGCCTTAAATACAGAAAGCATTGAAGTATGCAAAGAGATATAAATACACAAAGCAAAGCTCATTACGTAACAGAACCTCTTTCCTTGCTTTAGAGAACGTATGAGGCAAACAAACATTTAAAAAGAAATAGATAGGAGTTGTGCATTCCCGTTAAGTATAATCTGCTGTCATGGAGAAGGAAAGGCGTCCTCAATTCAAAACAAAATCTACTGTAAAATTGTATCACAGTGACAAAATAAACCGGGTGGTTTACGCAAGTTTCTTTTAAAAAGGTTTAGGAAGCTTTTCCTTTCAATTTCCTGAGTTATAAGCTTTTGTCAGGCAGGACCAATAAAAATACTTTGAGGCGATTTCAACATCTCTTGTTCAAGACGTTGAAATTCATCAAAAGGACGCTATACAGCCTTTTTCAACTCAAATTCTGTTTAATCTCCATTGGTGTATTAACTTTTAAAGTTTAGAGAAATGTGAGTTCGGGCAAACCTAGAGTTTCAAATGTTGAAAAAGTAATTTCTAAGTATCAAAATGCTGACAAATTATTGGAAGAGGACTTTCCTGAGACCCAATTCCTTCATAATTTACATTTGAAATTTTTTTTTTTACAGTTTGAAACTTCAAGGCTTTCTCTAGGTGTCAATCGACTCAATTTTTCTAAAACTTTAATATAGCGTCCTCTTAAATAGGATTTCGATTCTTTTTTTCGGGGGGGGGGAGAGATCCCTCTTATGAATCGTTTTCTACCAACCTTTTGTTTTGTCAGAGAGATACTAATAATTTGAAAGTTATCAAAGTTCTGTGCATAAAAAATATATTTCTGTGCCAACACTTTTTTTACAAGTTAGAGATTACTAGTGAAGCATGTGATACATTGCTTTTTAAGTATATTTCTGATTGTTCATTTATTTTTAAGATTAAATCGACATTAAATCGAGAAACTATTGATTTAGAAGTTATAAGGGGTTCATGTATAAAAAATTATAAATTTTGACTTATAATTTTTTATGCATAAATATTTAAAATTACGGTACAATTACCTCTATCTATTAAATTTTCATTTTATTAGATTTAGTTTAATAAAATATGCAAGAAACACTTGTCTAAATAGAGACGGTTAAAAAGGTTTAAACCATATATGGCAGTTTGTACATGTGACATTTTAAAAAACTCTCGTAACTTCTAAACTATTAATTCTATAAACTTGATTTTGATATAGCACAATTGAGTCCAAAACATACACGATAAACAATACCTCCCATGTTTATATAGTTGTAGTAGTTGCTAGTAGTTGCATAAAATTGTTCTTTTTATACATAAAATCTTAATAACTTCGAAGCTTTTAGCCTATCGATTATGGTTTCATTTTATACAATTCAGCATCAGAAGCAATAACTCACTTGTCTGAACATCAATGTTTAAGTTTTTCTCAATTTTTATTCATCTCTCTTTAGCGGGGAGTTCCAGACGTTTTTCTTATTCAACAAATCAAAAGAAAAAGAATCAAACCACTCTCAATACTAAGTCACACATAAGAATAAAACGTGATATAGCTAGGAAATCTATTATTTCGCCCAGGAGCAAATCCTACTGCATTTTTTTTAAATCTTTTTAGGAACTTTTACAGTGTGTCAATGTATGTCTACTCATCCTTATTATTGTCCGAAAGATGGAAATTGCCGACCTAGAAAGAATGATTGGATTGCGTCAATCAAGCTATACTATGATGAAGTCAGTAATTTTGATAAAAAACTTATAAAGAAAATGGCGTGGGCCAGAAGATGGGGCCATTTTGTACAGGTAACATCCGACGAGGAAATTTAAAGTAACTGTGTTACTGTTGCCTGTCAAATACGAAATCCAATTAACTTTAATTTTATATACAATTCTATGGTATCCAAATAACAAAAACATATGTATTCTATTTTAGTGACTTAAAATTAAATAAGCAAGTACAAATTTTCCCAAATATTCTTAAAGAATTTTTTTTTTTTTAAATTATAAGGAAATAAAATTATTTCTTTGATTAATAGTTTCCAAATTTATAAAATAATAATCTATAAAGAAATTTCCGAATACCCTCAAAATGAACTGAAATTATTAAATTGAGTTTTGCCTTATCATTCTGAAAAAAACATTTGAACATATTTAACCATTTGAAAGATAATTCGTAGCTTTACATTTTTAAGTATGTATTAAAATAAATCACTCATTTTCCGATAAATTCTCTTGATTTTGAAATGCAAAAATAGTGAATATGGGGGAGTGAGGTAAAACCGTGATTTCGTCGAAATAATTTTTAATTCATAGCGAACATACTTTGAATTTTATTCTACTTCTCAAAAAGAGCTTACCATATCGTTGTCGATTAATACACGGCGTCTGCTTTACTATGTATCAACTCTCTGTTTTGAAGCTCTCTTCTTGTGGTCACGTATAATGAATTAATTCATTATACGAAAGATTCATACCCTAAAAAACAACAACCTTGGCTGTTCTGTTACATTTCGAAAACCTCGGCCTCTGGATTAGTGTTTAAGCTAGAGTTGGAGTGAAAGAGAAAGGACATCCAAGACTGAACAAAAAACAAAATATATTGTGGGCTCTTTTCCAAAGCCCAATTTCTTAAAAAAAAAAAAAAACACTATATTTTTGAAGGAAATTTTAGTACGGCAATCAGCCCAACGGCCTTGACAACACCACATGAAAGTTACATGAATAGTTTTCTTAAATTGTCATATAAAATAGTTTTTGCTGAAATTCTTGTATTTCAACACTTATTTTACTTCATTTTTTACAAGAATTTTAAAGTTATGCGATGATTATGATATTTCAATTAAATCTAGTGTGAATCATTGCACAGCTCATGTTTATGTATACTTGATAAAATCCTGCAGACTTGCAGCTTAAAAGGTTGCCTGGAAATTTTTTATAGTCTATAATTTTTGTGCTCTGCAACGAAGTTTATAAAAGTTTTACATGAGAAATGGAGTCTTTGTTATATATTGTGCTGTGATTCTTAATTAAAGAATCTGTTAGGATAATTCCAATAATATTTTGAGGAAATTTGAAGTTTTATCGGTTGAATAATCAGTATATAATTGATGGTATTCTAATACTAATGTAAATTGGAAATATTCTTGGTTCTCGATCAAAATTTCGATGGAAAACTTCGCCGATTCATAGCTTTGTGGGTACAAATCTTTTTTAAATTTTCCATTGTAAAACTTGGCATTCTAAACTGTAGATATAAAGTTTTTTTTTTAGGGGGGGGGGGTGTTGCTTTTTAACGATCAATGATTTCCTAGAGAGGATTAAACAAATCATTTTTTTTCCAAGGAGTCCAAATTATATTAAATTTCAAAATTTGTAAAACAAATTAAATGATTATGGAAACGGAATCAAACTGAAAACAAAAAATACTTCACAATGTAAATTTTAAATGTGTATAAAGAAATATTATCCGAACTTCAATTGCTAGTTAAAATCAATCTCCAAATCAATGTTGCACTTTTGGAACATGGGTAAGTAAATGATTTAATTAAAATAAATGAATAAAGTAAATGATTTAATTAAATAAAAAAAAATGTTTAATTTAATATTTTTATTTTATTATAGTTTAGTAGTGAATTTTAAGCTTTAAAAGATTGACTTCTTTCCCAAATTAATATTAAGTATTCTATTCTATTTTTTAAATTAAAATATTAAAATAAAAAAATATTAAATTTAATATTTTAACTTTTATTAAAATTGAATTATTTATGAATTTTAATTCATAAACTAAGATTAATTTAAAAAATAACTTTAAAACATTCTAGTTTTTAAATTAAAATTATAAATAAAAAAAATATTTAATTTAATATTTCAACTTTTTTTTAAAATTAAGTTAATTATGAACTTAAATTTATTAAAACTATATTATACATAAAATATTTTTATTAAAATTAATGCATAAAATAATTACAATTTAATGTTAATATATTGTTTTTAGAATCCTTTCCGCGAAGCTTTCTCCACACGAAGTTTTGTCAGCGCGAAATTTTGTCCACACGAAGTTTTATCTTCGCTAAGTTATGTCCGCGATGTTTTGAACAGCGAAGTTTCAACCACTAAGAATTGACACATAACGATATTTTTATCATGGTAACTGTAGCTGTTATTTTTTTTCTATTTTCAGGAGAAATATTATAAATCTTATAGTATTTTGAGCTATCTATTAGATTTTGTCTACTTTAATGTGACACTTTGTAAAAAAGTAATGAAACGCTTGTAAATTATTAGCAAAAATTAGTACTTTCTTTTTTATTTATTCTTGTGGTATTTTTTAAGTTACAAATTTCAGTTACTTTTCCATAAAAATTTTAAGTGTCTCTTTTTCTTCGTCAGAAAATAAATGGTTAAAGATGAAAAATGGTTTTTTAAAACATCCAAATAGAAATGCAATAGAAGATTGAAATTTCATAAATGTATTGTAAAATTTTAATGTATTGTTTTCTAAATATTTATTTAATTTAATACATTATTGGTTATTTATGAAATTTAATAGTACATTTGCATTTTTTAAATCAAAATTTAAATAATGTATTTAGAAACAAGTTGAGGTTTGTGATACTTTTTTTGCAATAAAATCTAAAATTTGAAATGGAAATACGTGAACCTCGAGAAATAATTGTTAAAATATGACTTATGAAACAAGCATTTAAAATTACTTTTGCAATTAGTTTTGGTGGTGACATAACTGAAAACGCAAAATTTATTGGCAATATATAGCAGTTTTCCTATAATCTTTAGAAAAATATGAATGATAAATTTAAGGTTAAAATTTTATAGCTTAACTACTGTTTAAATTTTAAAATATCATATTATTGACCTTTAGAATTGTCACCTGCTGGCTTAATGGGAATTCTTTAAATTAATATAAAGCTATTGGTCGCATTTTGAAAGATAATTTTTTATTGAAATAAAATCCTCTTGTAATGAAAATTCCAACACGACTATAACTTGTTTGTGAAATGAATAAACATCTTCGAATTAGTTTCATAATTAAAATAATAAAGTAGTTAACAATATGAAAACTACCGCAAATTAATTAAATAAGTTTTGAAAACTACATCATAAAAAAACTACATCATAATTTTATTTCAAATAAAATCCAAACATTTTGAGCTGTTTTAAATAGATTCCAATGAAATTTTGAGATTTAACCTTTGGAATATCTAACTTTAATCAGATGTAAAATATCATAAACATTACATTTGAAAACTTTTTACGATCAATAAATAAAATTATAAATTTAATTTTCACTGAATATATCCTTTGAATAAACTAGATATATTATAATAAAGGCCAACAATATTTTGATTCACTGACATAGTGTCAGAGAAATTGTAAATAAGCAAAAGGAAAATAATAAACTAGAGGAACAAACTTTAGATCGCTCTGGTGTCAAAACTATTAGAACTATATTTTCATTCATATTTCCAAAGGGTGCTTCCCGAGCTTCATATTTTTATTTTACTTTTGGAAGATCAAAAATCAGAATCCATTGAAAAACTGAAAGATATATTTATTAAAAGCAAAAAATATATTGTGTGTGATTTCATAACTTGAAACATCACTTGCACAGATTAATTAGCTTGTTTAAATTAACAATTTGATTTATCATGTTGTCACGAAGAAAGGATTTTCTTATATTCTTTTTCTTCTCGTAATGACAAGATATTTTTTCTTACCGCATCCAATGTGGGAGTTAACCACATAATAGTCTACCGCAGCCATTTTCATTGTTAACTCATCTCACCCCTCAACCCTTTCTGGATTTTCAAGATGAAAAAAGGATTATTAGTCAACTCTGTTTTTCATTTAAAATTTTTTTAAATTATAGACTCCAAACGTTAACAATACAATATAGACAATCCACAGTTCTGTGTGTTCTAAAAGGATCAAGTACTTCCCCGATCTCGTTATTATTTCCTTGAGTATTGATTTAATTGAATGCAACATTATATTTGTCGATGCCATTGTCCTCTAAAGCTGATCACGAATACCTTGTAATTGGGTTTTGCTGCACTAAGTAAATTGATACTACTACTAAATTCTTCTTCTTCTTTGGAGCTAAATTTGAATGTTCCATGCTTTCATTTTTTTCTTCTTTTTGTTCAGTCGTTTAAATTTATTATTCCTTATTTTTTGGAAAAGAATCAACTGAAAACATTTTATCTAGTCACTTTGTGATATGACTTGATTATCTTTGACGTGCACATCATATCGTAAAATCTTCCATGGTACTCTCACCTTGGTGCATCTTTAACATTAAAAATCTTTTAGCTACGATATTTAAAAAATAAAATTTTTTTAACCATAATATTGTTTATATTTTCTGCAACCTTAATATAACTTGTTTATAGTTCATCATAAAGAAAACATGGTTTATTAAGCATCTTATTGAAGGCTAACAGCAAATTTGAAATGTATTGCAGTTCAATGTATAAATATTATGGTTCAACATTGGAAGGTTTTTCTGAGATGGCACAAAAGCAGCATTAGTAATTATTTTAATCAGTGAAAAATCCTGTCTTATTAATGGGGCATGTGACGAAAAGCAAGTGTGGATAAAGTAAATATGGAATATGGATATATTTGATATTGACTTGCATTAACTTGTCTAAAATAATTATTGAATTTAAATATTAAAAAAAAATCTAACTGATTTTGTTATTTTTAAAAAAAAAATCTAATCCAATCGCTGATATGCTTCTGCATACGCGTTAAAACTTTGACCCCCGAAGTACTTTAAGACTTTGGAAACTGACCAATTAAGTATTTATATGTAACTACTTAAATTTCAAACATTCATTTTTTCAAAACAAAGCAGGTTGGTTAAAATAGAAGAGCTATTATCTACAATATATCTTCTCTATTGATATAACCAATTTAATATTACTTACTATAAATTTATTTTTTATTAATCATGCACTAATAGTCTGATAGTTTATTATAAGAATTTGCAGAGCTGGCACCTTTTAATTTATTCTTTTAATTCTTGCTTTTTTTCACAAAAATATTTTTTCGTACATTTCACTATTTATGCAATGAAGCATTAAATAATCGAAATATTACACAAAATTCTTTTAAGTTAAACAGGCTTATTTGTTTTTAAATCATTGGGTAAACTTTTCTTTGACAACCATAAGAGTTGTTAACTATGAATTAATAAAGAAGGGAAAAAACTTTTTAATAAGGAGACCTAACATTTGGTTTTATATTAAATGCTTTGATTTTAATTACAAAATATTATTTAATGAAATCTTCAAAGGAGTCTTGTTCATGTATTTATTGAATGTGAGAATCCCCCTTCCCGTTGTTTTTGTGTTAAGATAATTGAGAAGCGCCTTTATATTCTTTTTTATTCTTTAGATATTTATTTGAACTTGTACTGAATGTAGTATATAAATTCAGTTTAATTCATAAGAAATTTTTTTTAAAAAAAGTAAGAGAAAGTTTGCTGAATAAAAATTAGATTTTTCATAGCTTTATAAAAACTTTTTTTTTTTTTAATGGCGGGCACCTGGGGTTTGTCCCATTGGCCACAGAAATGCCAGAACTGCTACTCTCTTCTCGTTACCCAGTGGGCACCTGTGGCGAAGCCACGGCGGTGGAGCAGCGTCGCCCACGTCACACAACCACAAACCCGTTTATAGGCAGGTCACATTCACACAAAGAGGAAAGGACATAGAACACAGAGAGAAAGAAACATCCTTGCCCTGAGCAGGATTCGAACCCAGCCAATGGCTCCGCAGTCAGACACGTTAACCACTCGGCCACCTGGTCGGCGCTTTATAAATACAAAAATAACTATTAATTACAGTACTTGGTTAAATACCATGAAATGAATAAATGTAAGACTTATTAAAGAGTCAATTGAGAAATCATTTCTTAAAAAAAAAAAAACCCAACAGAAGTATGAAAATAAAAAACAATTCTGATAAATAGAGTTTTTCAGAAATATCCTACGCTTATACTTGTATATACAGGAATAAGATGTAGTGATATATGCTTGACTGTTACAAAATTAATAAATGATTATCAGACTGAGTATTTTAGTATTTTTATTGCCTTATAAATATATTTCGAAATTACTGAATTGATGCTTTACACAATAATTAATGCATATTATTTCAAGAGGTCAGTTTTGAATCGTAAATAAACGCATAATATACGTAGAAGTATTGTGGAATTATACATTCATGGAATGTAAAAGTACATACTATTAAATATTTGTAATATATGACAGTTCAATTGTATTTTACTGAATTCTTTATAATATTTTATAATATAAAGAAATCATAAAATTTTTTCGTTATTATACTTTTATCTTCAGTATAAGTTTCGCATTTGATTGTGTGAAAAAATATTACAAATTTTGAACACTTGTTTTATAAGAACTGCAAGCATATAATTTTAAGATTTTAATGGGTATGTATAAATGTTCATTAGATATAATGAATAAATTGAAAGAACACACACAAAAAAACTATCTCTATGGCGGGCAACCATTACTTACAATATGCATTCACGTGTCATTAATGTACTTTCATGATGTTCATTCAATCATTTCAACTCCTTTTAAAACAATATTTCTTCTTTTTTTTTTTAAATACAATATTAGCAAACAGAATCATCTTAATCTTTACAACAGAATCTTTTTATCCTCAGTTAATTTATATTATAATGTTTCCAAAAGTCGGACTACTCAAATAATTTTTCATTTGTTTTATGTGTTACTTACTTACAAAGCACAAATTGGTTTGATAATTTCAAAAGGAAGAAGTCATTGGAAATGTAATTTGAACAGAATAAATGTGAAAAAATTCTCTTGCTGAGCCCATTTCGACGAACTCACAAAAACTTCTTTTGTACTAGCTCATAAATAATAATAAAGAAAATTGTTCACTATAATGTGATTGCGTGTACGAATAATTATAATTTGAAAACGCTCTCATTCTCTTCATATCCCCATATGTGTAATTTGTATAAACAAGAATTCTAGAAATATTAACAGTGGGCAATACGAAACTCCCTTTAAAGAAAACGATGCGCGTTACTTACGACTTTTATCTAAAATCCAGCCTTTTATTGAATTTTTCTTTTACTAAAAAGCAGCAACAAACAAAAAGGATAACAAAAGTATAGAAGAGTAAACCAGACAGTAGTAAAGAGTACTAGGGTTCGATCGCCGGTGTGAAGCTTACCCAGCTTAAGATCGAAGGGCTAATTGTGCGTAGTGCTGATTCCATTAGTCTTGAATAAATTAAGCATGATGAACTTCTATGACATCTCCATCCCTTGGCTTGCATTGGGAGTGTTTTTACTTATATCATAATAGATAATCATGGCAATTGTTTGTTTTTTATTTATTTATTTACAAATTTAGATACAATGGCACTTAGTTGCACAATTTGAAAAAGTAACGAAATATTAGTCTTTGTATGATTTCCACGGTTGTGACAAGGTATCATTCACAATAACTCGAGCTGGGTGTAATAAAGAAAAGTTGTAATACGCCTGGTTATAATGAAACAAAGACTCGTGGTAAAGAACGCTTATTGAAAATAGATCTTGCAATATTGTCTGTAAATAAATAAAACGTTACTAACGCTTCACTGGTATCCATAATTTGTTTACACTAAAATATTAGAAGAAAAGTTCAAAAACCTTATTTTCAACCTTGTTTGAATGTGGACAAACTCACGGTTAATTGGGTGGCTGTTGGTAGGTATCGTAATTACAAAATAATAGACTAACGAAATGGCCAAATAACAGCAACCTTATTTTAAAGGGAAAAACTATTTCTTACAGGTTAATTGGGCGAAAACTTATAAAGTTGGTTGTGGTGTTTCGATCTATCGATTGAATTCCAGAGAAGTAAATCATTTTTATGTTTGCGACTATGGACCATCGTAAGTATGATTACAACTTATAACTTTCATTAGTATAATTTAGTAATTTAATATATCAGTACAATTTTGTAAATACATGATAGGCAAAAATTAGTTAATTGTTTGAGGTACGATATTTACTTGATCCTTTTGCTCAGACAATCAAGGCCAGCATGAAACGTTAAAACTGGTAACCGAACAATTTTTAACAGCTTATTTGGGGGGCAGGAATAATAGTTTAAAGAATTGTTTGATTTAATTAACAACTACTTAGTTCAAAATCAAAATTTTGCAGTTACATTTTCAACTGGATGTGGGCTTAAGCTAACGGTGAACGGTTAAACTAAAGTGAAAGCAAAACATGTCTGCCAACCCAGGTAAAAATAAATTGCAGAAAATCTACAAAAAAAAAATGCAGTTTGAAGACTGTGGTGATTTGGTAAATTCAGCTACAGAATGTTTGAAGTGAAAACGCTGCAAAATTATTTTTGTGAGTAATTTTGCTGTAGTGTGAGTAATTTTGCATGCAAAGTAATTTTGTAGTAGTACTTACCGCAAAATTTTTTCATTAAGTATGCATAAATATCAGTATTTAGTGGTTTCATCCATCATGAGAGATAGGAAATACTATACATTTTGTTTTGAAAAGAAAACACTACTTATTTTTTTAAATTTGATCTATTTTCTTGATCAGATGTATCAGTTAGGGAGTATAGCACTCGTGAAGTTTTGATGTTGTGAAAATATTGACGCATTGAATCTTTAGTGTTCGAACTCTCACGTAAAAATGATAAAAAGTTGATTTGCAAACGAGGTAAGCAATATTGATGACATCAAAGACTTTCAATTTTACAACAATGCAAAGTAACTGTAGTTTTTCTACAGATTAATCTGAAAATATAACTTCTGAAACAATGACTTCATAATTACTTCATATTTACAGCCGCATAACCATAGATTTAAAGTTTAAGTTTTTTTTTAATTTTAAGATTTTAAAGTGACTCAAACTATAGTAGACTATATAACAAACTATATAGGTATAGTAACTAAAACCTCACTTAAACTACAGTAATTTTGTAGACAGAAGCTAAAAGTTTTTTTTTAAATAAATTACTAAAAAATTACTTCACATTAGCTACAAAATAACTGCAGTGTTTTTACACTTAAGATTGTACTACAGGAAAGCTGCAGTTAACTCTAAAAAAACTACAAAACTACTTCAGTTCTGTATAAAAACTGCTGCGTATTTTTAGCTGGGAAATTAATTATACCATCATTTATGCTATCGCTTTTTTTATTTTTTTTTATCCTGAATCTGTACAATTCATTAATGTCTTCTCAAAGAAGTTAATGTTTCTAAATATTTTTATTCTTATTCCAATAATGTCACACAAATCTCTCTAAAAATAAAAAATGCCTTTATATTAAAAAGTATCACAGAACACATTTATATTACCTACAGCTACAAATATAAATATTTTTATTACTAATATATAGTGGTGGACAAATCTAACTTGTTTCTAAAATTTGAATAATGAAACACTTCTGCTACCACTTAAAAATATCCCTTTAAAAGAACGCTTGGCAAAAATGGGTAAATTGTTTTTACATTTCTTAATACTTGATTGAGCACAACGAATTTCTATAAATTAGATTATTTATAAGGTTAAAATAAAGCATACGGAAAATTTTATACGAGGGTTGTAAATTAAGTAGTAGCAACTTAACCTTGAAACTCACAGAAGAGCGGGCTTGCGTAAATAGGGTATGGGTGCGGTGAGGTGGCGCTGTTGTCGATGTGTAGAGTGCTAAAAACAGTCGATTTACTTAGAAGGGTAGTTGCTGCGCGGCGTTAAAGTGAGGAGTTTCCTTTCCATCGCTCTAAAGCATGTTGTGAAAAAGCTTAATGACGAAAACAGACGAGATGCTTGAACCCATCGTGCTACTGCCCTATACGGTAAAACATTTGCTCCACAGGCTTCCACTAATCCTCAATAGCATTCTGCTGCATTTTTGCCACGGGCAACCTCGATTGTAAGCCACGACCGCTGATCATCTTTTGAAAACATGCTTTAGAGCGATGGAAACGAAACTCCTCACTTTAACGCCACACAACAACTACCCTTCTAAGCAAATCGACCTTTTTTTGCACTCTACACATCGACAACAGCGCCACCTCACCGCTCCCGTATCCAATTTGCGCATGCCCGGCCTTCTGTGAGTTTCAAGGTTAAGTTGCCATTATTTAATTTACAACCCTCATAGTCGCTTCGAAATTTTACTGCGTCGTGCCCGAGTTCGACCTTCTTCTGCAACAGAGAGTATCCACAAAGGTTCTTATAAGTATTCTGCTCGAACTATTTCAAGAGTGAGAGCCAGTTAGCGCATAAGCAAACTCCTGTATACTTTTCTTTTATCCTATTTCAATATTTATAACTTTGAAGCATTAAAATAAGGAAATAAAGAGGAAAGTTGGAATTTTTAATTGTGTTTAGATTTTAAGATGTATATTCGCTACCACATTTCTCGTTTTTTTTAACCCATTTATGCCCAGTGGTCTATAAATGAAAAATTATTATCTGAAAAAAGTGGTATTGTTTATGTTAAGTTGATTTTTCTTTCTGTTACCTACCACTTTAACTTGGAAAAAAGTAATACGCCTTACTTCGGATCCAATTATGAGTGATTATATTATCAATATATTATGGTAGTACCTTGCTTCTGCAAAATTAATCCTAAGAATAAACAATCACTTTTTTTTCCTTCCTTTTTTAACTGATATTTTAAACAAGTGCTCGGCACAAATTAGTTAAATGGCTTCTTTTCATTAGTCTGATTCTTTTAAAGGAATCCTTCCATTCTCAAATTTAGTTCACTATTTCAAGTTATGGTTTTAGAATCTAACGAAATCCTACAACTTAAAACATTACAGAAAATAAATTAGGGTAAACTAACCAGTGAAGGAACACTTAAGCTTCGCTTGTCTTTTAAAAAATCATATTAATTTCAAAATTCGTAATTTTAGTTAAATGACAGTGTCAACATATTTGTTACTAATTGCAAATTATGTAAAAAAATTGTAGAGAACTTACATAATATTGTTTTAAAGTTTTGGAGGTTCAAATAACAAGTAGTAAGAAGGCCAAGTGAAGGAACAGCTCTTACCAGTAAATGAACACCCAGTAAAGGAACACTTAATTTTGGTTATTTTTTAATGCTCTTTATGAATTTATAAGCCATACAAATATTTAAAAACAAGCCCATTCTTGCAATTATAACATATAAATACTTGGAAAATGTAAACTTTTTTTTGTAATCATGAATTGAAAATTAAAGTGTCAACATATTAACACATACTGTTCATTCACTAGGAAATCTATGCCCAGTAAAAGAACATGCCTGTTCCCTCGCTAGTTAGAAGTTGTTTTTCGTATTTTTAACATACTTTTGATGCGGAACATCACTAAAAGTACAAGCAAATTAAAGTTTATATTTTATTTTCATTGACTTAGAAAAAAACCCAGTAAAGGAACACTTATTCCTTCACTGGTTTTTCATCTTTTGGTGATCAAGTGAATAAACACCCCCTTATCTCAGTACTTTATTATGCTATGATGCTTAAAAAAATAAAACGTAACTTCAATAACTATATTTTGAATTCTCCTTTTCACAGTGAGAAAAATAAAACTATTACATGCAATTAATTTCACTTCAAACATATAAATAAAAACACTCACCTTATAATTTTTTCAAAGAAACAAGATGTTGCAGAGATAATAACAAATTCAAATTTTTTTCCAGAGAAGTCTATTTGACCAGGTAATCCAAAACATTGCTAGATGACTTCCTATTGTTTGGCAGTAAGCTATTGTTACCAATCAATCTAAAGAAAAACTTTCAAATTCTTATTTTTAATCAATATATATGAAATGTTCCTTCACTGGGTAGTGTTTCTTCACTGGTTGGCTTACCCTACTTAGAAGCAGAAATTTCTGCTAAAAATAGTTGAGACTCAAACAATTAAAAATGCAACATATCATATGTTGTTTTTAAAAAAAAATTGTGCTACTATTCCCTCTATACTATAGTTTTCGATGTAACAATTGTGCTCTGCGTTACATAATCTTGACGATTTTTTTTCATAAAAAATATTACAACGTTGTCTCAGAGGAAATTAGGGTTCGAGGAGTCCACAGACCAGTTTAATTGAGTACAACACATCATCAACATTGACATCCTACAGAGTAGAGAGAACATTACCTAAAAGGAAACATCAGCAAGAGAACCAGATTTCGAAACTAACAGGCAGCACACGTCAGAAAGACATAGCATTCCGATGATCTTGTCGATAAAAAATGAATCCTACAGGGCATTTTTCTAGTGTACCAGAGTATTATCAAATTCGCAAGAGGGCACGGGAAAGAATTTTCACGGCAAATTCTGTTTCGCCTTCATTAGTGTTTCAAGAATTTTTAAAGTGAAGGAAAATTGAGTTAAGGTAAATTTAGAATCGACAATGAATTTTTTCAAAGAGTGAAAAAATATTTTTTTTTAAATATCAAACATACAATAACATTACGCACTATTGAAAAATTAGTTCCTGAGTCATCGTGTTAAGATCAGGCCTGAACCATCGTGCCATAAATTATCTACATTTTAATATTTTGAAAACATTTCTTTCTCACTCTTTGAAACTTCACAGTCAACTCTAGGTTTACCTTAACTCACTGAGCATTAAAATGCTTCAATGCTCATAATCTATACTATTAATATCATACTACTAATTATCTGATATATGTCTATCTACTCCCAACAAAAAGCAAGATCCCGCCCTATCTTCGTTCTGCCCAGTTGCTATGCGATCTGCCAACCTTCATTTACTGCTGCCCTCGACCGTTGTCCACTTTTTCTTATAGTAATCGAAATCTTTCTTACACTCTGATTGTCTAAAAATTGATTGAATTTTTCCTTGATGTTATTAACTACTGGATCGAAAATTATTTTTTATTTTGTCCAGGCACGTCATTCTGCTACTCTTCTAATAAAACAATGGGTTTAATTGCTTAAAATTGATGCATCTGTAATTTATAGTGCACTTTTTAACATAATGCTATATTTAAATAATACAATTGGTATATATTACAGGAAGAAGACTCAGTCTTAATCATTTCAACCTTAAATATGTTAATTAATTAGAGAAGTACAAATATTAGACACAAAAACGTATTTTCGAACGTAACGTAAACGTTTAAATAAACATATCTTTTAACACAAAACATATATAACATATCTTTTAAACACAAAAACGTAAAAGTTTAAATAAACATATCTTTTTTTTTCCTGTGGTTTCCTGACTCTCAAAATATGGGGGCAATTTTTCAAATATCTTCTGATTTAACAAATTTTCAAAAGGGTTTATTCAGATCAGAAAGTACTATGTTGTGACTTAATATCGTCTGCTTTAACTAATTAGCAGATTTAAGTTAAGGTTCGATAAGATTGAGTCTTAAGCAGACTGAAACGCGCTCCTACGATTCATATCTTTCACACCCATTCGATCGCTTAGAGTCTTATGCAATCGAAGCAACATTCGACCGAACTAGTGGTTTCCTCTCGATTTATTTGAAAAAAATGTTCGTATCCTGATGCAACTTAAACAAGTCAAAAGTTTTTTCGGTCTCGCGATAGCACGATAGCTTGACTTCGAAGATCGATGGGATTATTTCTGATCCATCACAAGGTTCCGTTTAATGATGATGGTGGAGTGCAAGCAGGGAGATAAGAAGATAAAAACTTTGGTTATATGTCACTAACAATTTCATATAAATAATACGCTCATTGAATAATAATAATATACTTATTTTTAATTAAGAGATGCAAATGTTTCGAATTACTTATTTGCCTTTATAAAGCAATTTCGGGATCAAAAACTTTGATCTTCATCAGTGGGAGCTTATAATTGATGTTTTTTTTTATTTACTACTATTAAAAGTATAATTCAAATACTTGATTAACTATCTCTATTTTTACAAGCTAGTTGCGATTATATTATCTCATTACAGCTCTTGATACACACTTCTGTTTTCTGATCTAGGTATATGGGTTATTTTAAGCATAATCCAAGTAGCACCTAATATTAGATAACATCAGAAAACCAGTGAAATATAACATTATGTTGCACAACTTCTAATATTAGAAAGATACAAAAGGTAGCTGTTTACTCCGCATTATATGAAATATTAGTTTCCATTGCAAACTCATATTATCTAGCGTTCGCCGTAACATTATTTTGCATTGGTTTTGATGCTAATAATATTATTAATAATATTTAAATATTAATAATTATTAATAATATATTATTAATAATATATAATAATAATATTTAATAATACTATTAATAATATTTAAATAAAATTTACCTTGAGGAATTAATCTTTCTTCGTAATCATGATGATAATATTAATTTCAATTTTTTAGATTTGGGTATTATAAAGGAAGAAAAAATCTGCTTTGTTGATTTATACGATGAAAGAAATGATTTCAATTTTTATATAAACCAACTAATTACTTGGAATTCTATAGTTTCTAGGAACATCTACTTAAATACCACTTTTAATGAAATGAACAGAAATAAAAGAATATGTAGTAATATTTATTTATCCAAAAAACAAATAGATAAACTCTTTCAAAATTTGATGAAAAAAACAATGGATACCCAACTAAAGTCCTTAAATTCGATATAAAATTATTGAGTTAATTACATATTATTGTAAATAAATTTATTAAAGAATTTCTTTGTTAATTTATATAATTTTTACCATGCGCAATTCCATTTCGGGCAAATCCGTGACTAAAATTATGTGCAAAACAGGCAATTCATGTTTCTTTCTCTTTTCTATTTTATTTTTTTTCATAAATTTTAATTTTCTAAAATTATTAATTGTCAACTTCTTTAAATTATTCAATATAATATTACCTTGAGCACATCCATTTTCAGGCCCATCCGCGGTAACTAACAAATCAAACACACCTTTGTACTGCAGTAAGAATGGACTTGAATGCAAAACCCCTCTATTTACGCTTTTGATTTCATATTTTGCGATCTTGTTATGAAAATATTTTAAATCATTCTTGAAAAATTTCCCGTTGATGTAAGTTCATTTGAATTCGCTACTCGCTTTATAGATTTCATTTAATGTTTTATTCGGTTTTTTCTTTATATTTTATTTTCTTTTTTTGCGTGATATTTTTACTTATTGTGTTCTATTTCATTTGTTGTAATGTTTTCGTAAAAAAAAATTTTTTTTTAGTGCTTCACGCACTATTGTATTGATATATTTTGCTTTGGCTATATTGATACAATATTAGAAAATACTCCATTTTGCGCATATAAATCGTATCTTTTATTTTCCGGAATTTTATAAATTCCCCCCCCCTTTTTTCGGATTTTTTCCCCGGTTTCTTGCTATTTTTATTATTATTATTATTCCCCCCCCCCCTTTTTCGTTGTTCTGTAATTTTTTTCTTCAAAGTCGTTCAACCGAGAGCAATGAAATTCGGCACACTGATAACTCGATGCACGGGAAAAGTCTCTGTCAACACTATAACATAAAATTTCATTTAGATTGTTTGAGAAGAAGTCTGAAAAATTTAATTTTTAAACAGACTTAGAAATCACCATTCATAAAAATTAAGCTGATTATGATTTTGTTTTTTCCTTTCTTTTTTCAAAGATGAAAGTGATGTTCAGGATTTCAAAAGTTTTCCACGCGTTTAATTTTGTTTGGAGTTATGCTTTTAAAACAAGTTTCTATGAGACAAAATAATTTGAAATCAACGATAATTGAAATTTAAAAAAAACATGTACTGAAAGGCAAAATTAATGGAGAAATAGTACTAATTCATTTAGAAGAAACGTAAAAAATCGCAAAATAATTATTGACACCAATGTTGCTTGATTAATTTTGGTAACAGAAAATACTTGGAATAAAATGAGCTATGTAGTATATTAGAGAATAATAAAAAAAATGGTATTATTTAGTTTGAGAAAAAAATAAATAAAAAATTACCATGCTATTTTTGAGGCAAATTATGCTTTATAAATTTTGTTAATAGGTATTAATTGAAATAAAAGAAATTAGCTATTGTACCGAAAAACAAATGAAGTTGAGAAATTGTATAAATTCACCAAAGAAAAGAATAAAAAAAACGCTGAAATACTATTGTCAACATTGATCCTTAATTAATTTTGGTATTAGGTACTATACTCTGTTGCAAGTTAAGAAAAAATTCATTATCCCTTTGGAAAGATAGCCTGTTTGCATCTATGTGCACACCAAATAGATGCCATGCTCCCAGCTCAAGCGTACATCAACAACGCCAATTCTTGAAACTACGTTTCACAGACTTTTTTTTTGCATGTTTTCATCAGATGAAACGTGAAAAACAAAACTCAACAATAAATGAACAAGTAATAAGAATTAATCGAAATTATATCCAAAAATCGTAACTAATGTACGCCTTTCTGTTCACAATTAAAGGAACGGATGAAAAAATAAATATACTTTTTTAATTGCAAACAATTTTCTTTTGCAGCAAAACAAAATTAAAAATTCTTTCTTTCACATTTTATTTGTTAAGTGCATGCGCTAATTTTAGTGGTCCAACAAAAATCCAATGCTCTCGAAATGTCATATAGTAGTTCATTTTCCAAAAACGAATGTTCTCCTTTTTATCGAAATATGCCGCCAAGTTCCAGTAAGACTACGAAATTTTTTTTTAATTAATCTAAAATATATATCGTAGAAGATAACACGAATTAAATTTTTGTCTGATGTGTGTTTAACTTTTGAAATCTTTCATATTGCTTTTGAAAGTATATTTCTACAATTTGATAACAAAATAAAACGAAACTATATGTAGTCATGGATTATTACATAAATCCTATACCACAATGGTCTTTTCTTAACTTGCAACGGAGTATAATTGAAAAAGAAAAGTAAGCCACATGGTGAAAAACAAAACAAAAAAAAAAGCAAAAAAATTTTACTAATTCGTTTTGAAAAAGGAAAAAATCGCCGTATCCTTCTTGACGGAAATAATGTTCAGTTAATTTCGGTAATAGGAATTAAAGGAAGTCTAATGAACTTTGTGCTATAAATCGAAATTAATAAAGCAATAGTACCAATTTGTAAAAAAAAATAAAATCGTCATACCATTTTTGACGTCAATGGGGCAGTGTTGAAGTATTAATTAATCACAGAATTATCACAGAGTATTTGTAGCATATAACCATTTTTTAATCTATTTTCCTGGTTTATATCTACTACCACCGTAATTAAACAGACAATATCTGCTTTATTATTGGTCAATTATTGTTCGATCGAACTTCAGCCATCGAAATCAAGCTATCATGCTGTCACGTGAATAAAAAAGTTTCAAGTATTTCAGTTGAATCACGAAACTAACGAGAATCAATGGAGTAGATACCAGTGGTTCCATCGAATTTCGACTCAGTTGCATAAAAGTCTTAGTGCATTAAAATTCGATCTTCAGATCAAAAGTTATTCAGAGTGTTTTCGCTTTTTAATTTTTGCACTGCTTCTCAGAATAGTAACATCTGATTTACGTCTGCAGGCCTGATATGAGTGGGGGTGTCATGTACTTAGAAGGGCCACCTTGTTCAGCATGTCCAATAAACTCATGTTGCGGTGCATCTACCTGCAGCCATGGAGGTTATCCAGGACTTTGCCGTTAGTAGTGTGATTTTATACTTAGTTCAAAACAAACGAATTAAGTCACTGATTCGCTTAAACAGTAAAAAAAATCTCGTATATTATTATTATTGTTAGATTCTTTATATACACCCTTGTGCAAATTAATTGAAACAAACTCAATAAATTCAGAAAACTAAGAGAAAATTCTATTTTATTTTAATTTGTACAAACTCAAAAATTTTTAGTACATAATATGATCTCCAGGACACTTTATTAACATTTGGACACTATTCGGCATGGATTCCACTAATTTTTTACAGTCATTTATAATATTTGTGTCCTTGTACCACACATGAATTAACGCCGTGATTAGCTTCTCCATAGTTGTACAGTTTATATTTAATAGGCGATTCTTGCATATGACCCAGAGATTCTCAATTGGGTTGATATCCGGAAAGTTCCCTGGCCATTCCAATGTCTCAGTTTGATTCTCAGACATGAATTTCTTGAGAATTTTGGACGTATGGCAAGGAGCTAAATCCTGCTGAAAAATCCCTGTTCCATCAGGGTATCGTTTCTTCCACTCTGGAGCAACTTTTTTACCCAGAATAGTAATGTACTACTCAGAACGCATCATACCGTCAATAGGCTGCAAAGGTCCAACCCCATTGTAACCGAAACAACCCCAAAACATCTTCTTTAAAAAACACGAAAAAAAAAGTTTGTTTCAATTAATTTGCACAAGGGTGTATGTGCAATCTCTAAAAATATAAAACAAAACGAAGGAAAAAAGGAAGTGAAATATCTGTTGAATAAATTTCCATAAAGAATATATAAGCGTTAACAAAATGTCGCGGCTTAAACAGGAAAGAAATTTTATCAAAAATAAATAAAACTATTTAAAAAAAAACTATTTAATCTGTAGCTTGCTTTCGGAAGTAGGTTAAATATCAGAATCCAGTTATTAAATTAATTAGGAACATATTTTTTTAAAGTAAAATGTAAGATGAAATCATAAAGCTATTTCTGAATTTCTAGAGTTAATTTCAGTTATGTAACAGTCTTAATAAATAATTAAATTTGCATGAGTATTAAAATTTATTTGCGTGATTTACATTCAGTGTTGTTAAACGTCAATGTCGTTAAGATACTAGACTTTCTGCATTGGTCTATTCATAGAATTACGTTTGCTACACTAGGGGGCGAGGCAGGCTCTATATCTCCCATTGTTGCAGTTATACTTTTAGTGCAATGTTACAATTACTCACTTAATTTAAATGTTTTTTTTTATATTATTCAAAAACTTTATTTACCCTTAGTTTAAAAACAACTTATGTTTATTCTATGTGAAATGTTCTAGTAATTTTTTAAAGTATGGAAATTTTCTTGATTTAAACATCAGTTTAATAAATATATATTTCATGTCTCGCGAAATTTCTCTTTCTTTACGATCTTCTTTGCTATCAGGGGTCATTGCACAATTCTGTCTGAGTTTCTGTATTTCTTTGCCGACACTTTAAGGGTATGTCATTTAAAATTTAAGTTTTGGGTCTGTTTTCACAAACTCGCCGACTATGGGAGTCGATTTCTTTTTCTTTATTTTTAGGGGGCTTATTAGCCAATAAAACAAGTCATTAGGTTTAATGTTAAATAAGTATATGGTTTAGTTATGTTTCAGATACAACACACAAAATTTAACTTTTTTAACTTTTGGCAAGCACATTTTTCATGAGTCTTATTCACCACAAACAAACAATCTTCAACTGAACGTGCTTCACACATAAAGCAAATCATAAGTCTGGATTAACTTCAATGATCATGTAAAAAAGTAGATCTTTGGTTTTTATATCCACCTAACATACTTGATTTAAAAAAACTTCATTGGTTTCAAAAATATGCCGATGAAAATAAAAATTTCTCATGAGCTAAAAAGTAAGCGACTATTCTCAAAACTTACCAAACGTGAATCAGAATAAACCAAAGTGATTTGATATATAAAACATAAAATTGACAACGAAAAATGGAAATAAATTGGGAAAATTTGAACTCGCTAGATTTGAGGGTCGCATTTCAAATCACTTATGTTTCTCTTTATTCAGGTCTGGCAAATTTTAAGAAAGGGCGCCTATTTTTTAACTCTTGAAACATGTCGATTACTATTATTTTTGAAGCCAATGAAGTTTTTTTTTATCATGTAATATCTAACCGCTTCCATTTCTTGGGATTATTCATTTAATGCACTTACCTTGATACGATTCCTTGCTTTTAGGTTTGTTTGCTTTTGTTTTAGTTTCCTGTATTCAATTTTTTGAACTGAATTTGTGGGGTTTTGACCTAACTTCTCTATTTTAATATCCAATTCCAGCTATTTAATTTTTCTTTGGCTAGTTAAGTTCGATCGATAATTCAAGTTTATTTTTATAAGACTGCTAGTTAGATTTACAGCTCTTAGTGATTTAGAAGCGAATTTGAGAAATTTGAGATAAATTAGTTTAGTCTTTTTATATTGCGCATGCGCGGGTAAATTTTTAATTCTTTTTTTTATTAACTTTGTACTGAATCTTATTTGGTATTTATTAAATTTAAAAAAAAAAAGTCTTATTTGAATTTCTTAAAAACTTAAAAAGTATGAATCTATTTTGTAAGTAGTTTTTATACTTTTTAAAAGAAAACTAAAAATGACATGGGGTTTTCAACAAAATTGACTTTCTACCATTTATCAAGATTTATTAAAAATGACACCGGCATTGTTGGGACTCATCTCCCATAAAAGTGCATTTTCTTTCTCTTGTTTTCTTTCCTCGTGCAATCATATTTCGGTGTATGAACGTTTTCTTGTAAGGTATTATCATTTGTTATTTAGTTTTATCTTATGATGCAAGATAATATTTGTGAAAAACCCCTTATAATTTTGAGTTTCTTTTAAAAAGTACAAAAACTACTTAGAAAACTGCCTGAAACTTTTTAAAATATTAAGATATTCAAATCAAACTTTTATCGTTAGTTGCCAAATACGATTTATCACAAAATTTAAAAAAAATTTTTTTTTTTAATTTTTTACGCGAATGCGCAGTATAAAAGAACTACTTTAATTTCTCATATCTTGCTCAGTTTTATGCTAATTGTTTTCAAGTTTTCAAATAAGCATTTTGAGATATATTTCAAATTTCTCAAAAAATTTTGTTTAATTTTATTACATATTTTTAAAGTTTTAGCGAAAACACCTAAGACTAAAATTTTTTTTTTTTTTATTGACAAAATTTTTTTTATATTTCCATGAATATGTAAGCTAAGTTTACGAAATTTTGTGTAATCATTGCATATAGGAACCAAAACAATTGTTACAAGTTACAAAATTACTGCCACATTTTTTGGTGTTTACACTATTTTGCGTTTATAATTTATTGACGGTCCCTTAATCCACTAAAAGTTAAAATGTATGATCTAAACACTTTTCAAAATCGCATGATCTAAAGACTTCTAAACTTATAAAATGGTTCTTTAACTATGTATTGAGAAATATGAGAAAATGCATTAGTATAGAAGTGTTTCCATTACTTTGTCCAGAGGAATACTTGGAGAGAACATAGGAAATAATATACACTCATGTCCATAAATTAAGGATAATGAAGTTCAGGCACAGAAAGAGACAGAAGTCAAACAAATTTGACTTATTTGTAAAGTCTATGTATTAAACAAAAGGTAAAGAGCAAAAAAGATGCTATATGTTTGACATAATTAATAAAAATTGCGATTTTTACTCCCTGAAGCAAATTTCAAAAAAGAACTTATTTACAAAAAACAGTATAACATGGTTAGTATGATGGTTAATACGGAGTATGTCAATACAGGCCGTACAACGCCTAGGCATGCTGAGTATCAAATTATCAATCTGATCTTGGGGAATATTACACCACTCATCAAGCAATGCCCTCCGAAAATCCGGTAGACAGGTGGGGGGGGGGTTGACGGGCTGCAATTCGTCAGCCAAGCATATCCCACACATGCTCTATTGGATTCAAGTCCGGTGAGTATGT
Organism: Parasteatoda tepidariorum; assembly: GCF_982258835.1. Taxonomy (NCBI): domain Eukaryota; kingdom Metazoa; phylum Arthropoda; class Arachnida; order Araneae; family Theridiidae; genus Parasteatoda; species Parasteatoda tepidariorum. The sequence continues at coordinate 177,749 of NC_141756.1, forward strand.
TGGCCAATCCATACGAGTGATATCCTCCGATTGAAGGCATTCGTCTACAATGTTTGCACGGTGAGAACGGGCGTTGTCGTCCATAAACAGAAATTCAGCACCCATGGCGCCCCGAAACAAACGTACATGTTGTTCCAGAATGATATCCCTATAATTGTGGTCTGTCATCGTTACACTCTGAATATGCAGGTCAGTTCTGGAACCAAGAATAATTCCTCCTCAAACGAGCCATCCTGCACCACCGTAACGGTGTCGTTCAAAGGTGTTGTCTTGGTGGTAACGGGTACCTGGCGCTCTCCATATGAAAGTCCGACGAGAATCAGACTGCAAACTAAACCTGGACTCGTCGGAATACATCACACAAGACCACTGTTGCGGTGTCCACAATGCATGCTCTCTACTCCAGGCTAATCGCAGGTGACAGTGAGTTGCGGTAAGTGGAGCACATCTGACAGGCCTACGAGCATATAGACCAGTGTTTCTCAACGGGGGCGATAAGGCCCCCCTGGGGGCGTTGGGAGTATGCTAAGGGGCGGTGGACTTGTTTTGGGCGGCAGGGGGGCGTTAGGTATGCTTTGGGCGGTAGGGGGTGATGAGCATGTTATGTTATTCAAATTTAATTTTAATACTCCCAAATAAAATTATTAAATTAAGAATCATTTAGTAAATAAAATTAATCTAAAATTAATGATAAGGAAAACAAAGATTAAATTAATATAATAAATTTAGATTATCTGATACAACATTAGTACCAGCAGTAAAACGAACTTATGCAATACATATTCTCCGATCCGAATCAGCACAGCGCATAGGCAATTACTGTAAATATCTCTGTTCAAGTTTGTATTTTCTCTAATCATGGTAATATTATTGTAAAGCTACCACAACGACTGCTTATATTCAAAATGTTTTTAACTCATTGTTTTAATTTCATGATGAATGGGATAGGGGCCGCTGCGCGGCCCAGGTGCCTAGTTGTTTTAAAATAAAGTAAGTAAGTAAGCACAGCGCAGCGCATTTAGCCCTGCAGCGCATGAGTTAGTAGTTTTTGCCTCTGACTCATTTCAGCCATTTGGTGAGAATTAAAGTGCATGCACTTTTTGTAAAAATGTTCGATTTGACCCGTTTTTCTTATGATGGTTTAGTTTGCTTCCTAACAGTTTTTTTTAACTAGTTTCGATTCGATTTCATTGTTTATTTGGCCAGGTACGTTTGTGAATTAGTTCTTAATCGTAAATTATTTATTAATTTGAAAAAATAGTTGATTTTCTTTCATTCGTATTTTGCTGCCACCGACAATGTCGGTTAATATAAAGAACTGTATTCAATACAGTGTCACGTACTTGAAATTTAGATTTGTTCAATCGCCCTCGAACTCTCAACTACTCATGAATATATTTTATAACAAAGTTTAATATAATGAGACAATGGAACCTTCTCGTTAGCAGAAGCATTTGTAAAATATTCATCCTCACAAACAAAATAAAGATTTGTTATTTTTCACGAATATCAAAGACAAGTTTCTGAAGGCACCTTTGGCCTCAGGCTTACTGACAACCTAATCACAAAAATGCGATGATGGTTTGATAAGTTCTTATAATATATCAAAATAATTGCTAAATCTGGGAAATGTCATACCATCGGCAAAGAATTGATACTGCCGGCTGTTAAAGAAGTTTTAGAAACAGTTTTACACTATCCAGCCTCATCCGATTTAATCAAAAATGTCTCTTGCAATAGTGGGTCGACATGGTGGGTTTTTCACCGTTTTAAAGAGGGTGGTACCAGATATTTTAGCAGTTCACTGCGTGATTCACATACAGTATTTAATAAGAAAAAACCTCAGCGACCGTTTGCATCAGTCATTGCAATATGTTAGATCTGCTGCGAACAAAATTCGCAGTAGTGTTCTCAATGATTGATTACTCAGACAGCTGTCTAAGAAAAACTAGGAAGAATATCGCTTGCTACTACACCGTGATTCGCTGGCTTTCCAAAGGAGCCTTGTCTCAATAGGTTCTTGAATCTTTTCGACTCTGTGCTTGAGTTCCTCGAAGACAGAATGTAGCTCTGAGAGACAGATTGCTAGAATTTAAGATAGACGTTGGTGGATTTACTTGCAAAATTAAATGGTGTTAATTTGCAACTTCAAGGTGACAAACTCAATTTGATCCCTACGAAATCAGTTATTTCTACATACCCAAAAAAACTTATTTTTTGGTAGCAGAAATTTGGTTGGAATGAGTACAACAAATTTCAAATCTTATCGTATCTTGAAAAGAATGGCGAAATTTCCTCTGATGACACACAAGAATATAGTTAGCATCTTGACTCTTTGCACATGGACTTTTCTGACCGTTATAAATATATTTTGTTCTGTTTCCTTCAATGGGTTATTAACCCTTTTTTGAATATTGAAGCAGAAGAGGTTTAGATTCAGGAGGAATCGATCAAACTTTCAACTAATGAAGCTTTGAAATGGTGATAACTCGCAGAATTTTGGCTTCAAGGTAACATCAGTTGCCTCTACTCTGGACTGTCAAATTTCATTCTTATTTTCAAAATTATTTTCAATTTCCTTCCCTTTCTCCTACTTCGTCGAGAGTGGATTCAGCGCTGTTCTGGATCAAGTCACAAAAAAAAGAGAAATAGACACGAAATTATGCAACGAGGGGACTTGCGTCTTCACCTCAGCAAAAATATTGAGCCGAACGTTAAGAAATTGGCTATGAACCATCAAGTACAATCATTCCACTGACATAGTAACTTGATTGTTTCGTTGATACTACTTTTATTTTTGGGTGTTTTTTTAATTATCTAATTAAGAACAGGTGACTCTTTTTAAGTATAGTTTTCCTTGTTGTACTATTTTTTTCATTACCGTATTTATTTTTATTATGACAAATAGACTGTGATTACCTGCCTGGAGAAAATTATCGAGTTAACGTACACATCAAATTTTTTTTAAAAAAAAACAAGCAAATTTAACGTTTAAAAAATTGCCTAAAAATGCATCTTATAATTCAGCGTACGCCCTCCGTCCTCATGCTCTAAATAACTGGATTATCACAAAGGGGGGCGTTGATATGTTTTTTGCTTATTAAGGGGGCGGCAACGTTAAAAAGGTTGAGAATCTATGATATAGACCAATATGCCCTAAGCGTCTGTACACGGTCTGCCTTGAAACTGTCGTACTGGTAGCTGAAGAGAGCTGACGAGACAGGTCTGATGCTGTGCTCCGCCTGTTGCTTTTGGTAGTAACTGGCAAATACCGGTCTTCATTCGGCGTTGTAACTCGGGGGCGACCTGTGCTGTAACGTCTACTCAAATTACCATCATCTTGGAATCGTTGCCAAAGCCTGGAGATGACACTCTGGGTGATTCCAAGTTCCTCGGATACTTCCAGCTGGGTACGTCCACATTCCAGTCGTCCGATGATTCTGCCACATAAAAAATCCTCCAAATGCTTCCTTTGTGCCATAACTATGTGGTTATTGCACTGAAAGGCTTTTAAAACGCTTGTGAACAATTTTACTTCTTTGCCACCATTCTTTATATACCCCTCTCTTACAATCTCGTCATTGTGACGTACTACCAGCGCCATCTAGTGGTTTCCTGTAATTTGCATATTCTTCTTCAGGCTGTGTGTGATAATTCTACAGGTGAAATTTTAATTTTAGAGTTTGATTTCCGTGTGATTCTGAATTATTCTTAATTTATGGACATGAGTGTAATAATGATGACTGAAAAGAGAGCAAGAAAACTTATTAAACTAAACTAAAATAAAATAAATATATTTTATCTTATTTTAATAAAATATAATAAAAATTAAAACGTATTTAAATAAAATATAATAAAACAAATTAAAATACATTATATTTTATTATATTTTATTTTAATAATTTTTCTTCTCTTTTCATTAATCTTTATTATATTATTTTCCATATTCCCTCGATATTTTAAACTTATTTTATGAGTTCTATATACTTGCAGTTTTTACGCGGCTCAGTAAATAAAACTTATTATTTTTCTTAATTTCCTTCGTTTTTCTCTGTTTTCTTTTTATCCTTCCTGTTTTTATTGCATATATATATATATATATATTTAAAATCAAAGAATGAAATTAATTTACAAATTCAGAAAAAAGACAAAATAAGTAAATAACATTTAAATCAATAAATCAGAATCGAAAAGTGCTTAAAGCAGCCCAAATTCGTTTTATTTTAATTTAAAAAGTCTGAAAAATAGCTCCTGCGGAAAACAAAGAACATAATTTTCTTTAAAGATATGTGTGTTAGCAGAACAGTACTTCATTAGGGGACACACTGCCTGCTAACACACAGGAATCTTTCTGTTGTCAGTTGTGAAACCTAAATAAGCCATAAACGCAAAATAAGCCATCAGAAACGCCCACAAATAAGAAAAATAAATAAAGATAAAATTACAGTTAGAATATCAGTTAGATTAGCACAAGATTAAAGATGAAATTACAGTTAGAATAGCACATCAAAATTAGATATAAATTGCCAAATCATTGGGAAAACTTTAGAAATAAATCAAGTGCTGACCCCTTTTTGAAAATCAAAAATAAAACAGAATATTCAATGAGACATTCAATAAACATTCATAAAACATTCAATGAGTGAAAAAATTTTAAAAAGGTGCTGCCATCTAGAACATAAAATCCTAAATTTCAGCGCATAGGCCTATTTATGCGGGCATCAATATCGGCCAAATTATTCGAAAGTCTTTAAAATATTTCGAATCAAAACTTCATAATTACAGTAATTAAAAGGAAAATTATTATTCTCTAATGTAATCCTGAAATTCCCAATAGCTGAAAGAAAATCTGTTTTATTATTTCAAATAAATTTAAATCTAATAATTTGACCAATCAAAATATTTTTTTAAAAATCTTAAAGTAAAGGTTGGAATTAAAATGTGTTAAACTAATAACATTAAACTTAAATTCCCTTCTTTTATTGTATATTCAGCTGATCTTTCGATATTGGGAATTTCAGGATTACATTAGAGAATAATAATTTTTTACTCATTGAATGTTTTACTGTTTTATTTTTTCAAGATTTTCAAAAAGGGGTCAGCACTTGATTTATTTCTAAAGTTTTCTTAATGATTTGACAATTTATATGTTATTTTGACGTGGCTATTCTAACTGTAACTTTATCTTTATTTATTTTTCTTATTTGCGGGCGTTTCTTATTTTTTATTTTGTGTTCTTTTAAGTCATTATTAAGACTTTGTGATTGTTTGTCATTTATTTATCTTTGCATTTACATTTAAATTCTTTTAATTGCTTTTTCTTATTTGACTTTATATATATTGATTTAAAATCTGTAGAAAAAGTTGAAATCAGGAGTGAGTTCTAAATTTTGTTCGATTAGACTGAAGAGTTTATATGTAAATATGTAAACAGAGTGAGAACTTATTTATATAAACTTGAAATTTCAAAAAATCAAATAAAAACATTTCGTTATACATTTTTCTGTATATGCTATTAAAGTTCCACTGTGGACTGATCGTATGAACACGATTCCCAGTAGAACGCTGAATTCGAGCGGTCTGTGACCCAGTGTGTGAGGTATCGATTCGCCGTAAATCCAAAGCGGGGCATCCATCAGAGAATCACAACTGTTATAGCGTGTTTCTGAATCCAGGAATGCTTCCCAGATATTGTACAGTTTTAGAGAAACTTAAATGAAGTACTACTACTACTCTATAGTAATGGAAAACTATTTTGTTCTCTTAAGAATTTCGTAGAGACGGTTTAAAATTGTTGGGTGATTTTATTTCCTCTTTCTTCCAGACTTGTATAGTACACCACCACAGTATTCACATTCACCGAATCGGCGATTCTACTGCGCCTTCCAAACCGGTGATTCGAATTGCGCTTTCACCCAAGAAGGAGACGTTGGTTGGCAAATTTTCACGACTGTAGATGGTATCAACATTTTTATCTAGTATCTAAATGTCAATACTTAACAATATATCTCGATATTTTTCAAGTTTCTATTCTTTTTGCAAAGGACAATTTCTTCTCGAAACAAATGATTTTTTTTTTCTCCTACAAGTGACCAAAGAACTGATCCCAAATCCCTCTCGTAAACATTTCATCACGATTCTAAACATCACGTTCAGGTCCCGCAATGGACTGATCGTAAAGACACGGTTCCCTGTAGAACACCGAAGTATCACTGGCTTCGGTCAGTAAGCGGGTGGGTGACCACTTTGATCAGCTTGTGAAGGGACCGAGGGTGCGCGGTATTGGTCATTGTTAAAGTGTTCCACCGTAAATAGTTCGACTTCACGAGAAGATCATCGGGATACCAAAGCAGGAGAGCCATCCTGTCTGCAGAGGATCCAAATTGCGATGGCATGTCTTTAACTTATCCTCAGGATGTTTCCCAGACCGTTGCCAATAGTGTCCTAGCAAAAGTGACCTAAACAACTTAATCATAGAAACTATCCCATAGTCATTTTGTTCAAGGCTTTTAAACACAGTGGGGGCCCTTTACCAACCCATCGTTTTATACTTAGTCTTGTAGTAGTTTTAATCATGGATTGAAAGAAGAAATTAAGAGAAAAAATTGGCTTACAAAATCATAAAATGAATCCAAGAATTTAATTGATTATTGTGCTGGGATTGCAGCACCAAAGAGGTGCGTCTGCAGCACCACTCAATGTGACTGAGGTGCTTAAAACCGGCATCAGCGTCTATTAAATAATCAATTACAACGCCTGGCGCATGCAGTGATAGATAAAAAAATTTATTTGGCCTTGAACATACCCTTTTCTCGTAAATTTTATTAATTAGAATAAAACTTGTTTTGAAAGTTGAGAGAATTGTGAAAAAAGATTTAAGGATTTAGTTTGTGAATCTTTTTTGAGCATTTCAGTATGAAAGTTTTTGTTGAAATTAGTAGTAGGGAGTTATTTTCTTATAACATTTCATATTTAAGATTTCAGTTTAGTTTTCAAATTAAAATGAACGTGCTTGTTTCTTATCTATGTTAATCAGAAATTGCAAGCTACTAAATCTTGTTCAGGCCCCTTGCCTGCATTGGGTTTGAGTAGCGCAGACGTTGTTTTGTGAATCCCGCTCACTCCTCCTAAAGTAGGGTATTCGGGGGAAAATCAAGACTCGTTGCCGCGATAGCTCTCTCTCTCTCTCTCTCAGGAAAGAAGAGGCAGGTTCTAACCGGAGCTGGTATTCTGAGCTGGAAGTCGACAATCGATTTGAGCATTTGGAAGCCGAACCAGGGGGGCCTTTACCTGATATTCTACTTTCCCCTCCCATTGCTCGATTTTTGATATTCCAAGGAAGTTTTAGTGGATCTTGAGCGCTCTTTTTAGTCGACGCGAAAACCACTGGTATTTTCAGTAGAGTAAAGGCGAGCACATGAAATGCATTGATTAGCAATTATTTTACACGGCTAAATCCTCGGAGGAGACCGATATATAGAAACAGAAAAGATGCTTTTAGTCTTCATGATGATGTATTTTTTGATTTTTTTCGATTAACGAAAAATCTTGTTCAGTATTTATGCGTGGAACTAAGAGAGGACTTGGAAAAAGAACAAGGCGAGAAAACGGGATTTCAGTAGAAACAAGTTAAACTTAATTTATTTTCAATATCATGTGCATATATTTTTTTTAAACTAATTGAATTTAATTTTTCTTTGCTATATGCGAATAAATAGGTATTTTTGGGGTTGTAATACAGGGGTTTGGGGGTTGTAGTATATTTGATGAACTTAATAGGTAAAATCGTAAATGATAATTTTTTTCTGACTAAAAATTTTGTAGAACTTTTTATTTTCTCATTATTTTATTAGATTATCTAATGTTAAATTGTAAATAACAAATATTGTTGATTAATGACTAGAAATTGTCTCAATTTTCTTAGCAAATATTTTACTCCACTAAAAAACAAGTGTGTCATTTTTTAATTACTTTTTATAATCTTAAAAAGATACTGCAGATAGGATTTTAATACGTTAAATTACGCTTTCTATTTCACATTTTTTTAAAAGAAAATTTAAGACCTTGTAATTTTCATTAGTTTTATATGTAATAAAAAGTTTGTTGTAATTTCCTTCATTTCTGAAACAAGGTAGATAAATTTAACTTAGAAGTATTTCCTTTTGTAATCAATATAGGAAAAATATGATTACAAAGTATTTTTGAATTTTTTTTTTTTTTGAAATTTAAGTTTTCACTGCCTCACGTGCTTATGTGAAACTTTTTTCTTAACTCTTTTCAAGAAATTTCAATTTTTTTTTCAGATAGTTAAATTTACATTTATAGGTATTGTTTGCATTATTTCCAGTTAAAAATATTAATTTTAAAACTAAATTACTTTTAAGTACTATTCAACTTGTAATGTGGAATATTTAAATAGAGCTACTATTACATAACTGTTACATAACTATTACATAACTGTTTATTACATTCATAGGTTTTATGTGCATTAAGATTTTTTGCAACTGTCCGAAAAACAAAAATAAAAGGTCACTTACGTACAATCAACAAAATGAAAAAGTTTTAAACACTTTTGTCAGATTTTGGGTTCAAATCAAATCTACACTTGTTCTAATGTTACCATAAAAAACTGAAAATGGGATATAAACAAATACCTAAGTGAGTAATAAAGTATTTTATAACTATGAAACTATACTATAATTCACTATACTTAAAATCTTTGAAAAATCTTTTTTTACATGAAACTAATATTGCTGAAATTGCATTTGTAATTCTTGGTGACCCTGCAATATGTAGTACATAAATTGCTTGACAAATTAATAACTAAATATTTCGAATATCTCAAAGTGAATTTTTCCTTATAGCTAAAATTTTATAAAAGTTTTGTTAAAAGAAAGTTCAAAAAATTTTCCATGTAACAAAGAGGTTCATATAATGAACTGTAATGTTCATCTTTTCATCATTTGATTGGTATTTATCAAATTTCTCCCGTATACGAATAATGAAGCAGAAAACGAAAAACTTACTTGAAAATAGAATTTAAACTGCAAATTATACTTTCTTTTATTATCAACACAAATAAAGTTATATAAATACTACCTTCTTATATAAAAAAAGCTTTCACTCACCGGCATTAAATCATAATTAAGAAAATTCGTAATTTTCAAAATATAAAGTGAAAACCATCTGTTTAGCAACATAAAGTGATGTGTAGCAAGAATGCTGTTTACATTTAAAAATTCTAATATTTTAATTTTTTTTCTGGATCTTTTCTACTATCCACATAATATTAAATGCAATTAAAAGTTTATTTCTTAAAAAAAAAGCATACATGTGATATGCCGATACGATGTATGATCTTGTAATACAATACTGAAAAACAAAATTTGGTTTCTTAATCGCTATTAGAATAATTAAACCGAAGATCTGATTGCAACTCAATAACATATACTTATAATAATAGCACATATTAGATTTTTAACTATCAGACTTGTAAATAAAATTTATCTAATATGTCAATGTTTATTTATATCAAAAATAACAACAACAAAAAACTTATCATTTCGGAGATGTATATAACATTTATTTAATAAATGAAAATATCGAATATTAGTGCAATAAAATAAAAGTAAAGTTTTACAATATTTAATCTCAAATAAACCTTAAAAGGCAACATTTTATCTCAAATACTAGATACTGAACCAAAATGCCTTTTTCAACAGCTTGTTGCGCGCTGGAATTGCATCAGAATGCTTCGAGCATTTTTATTGGCTGATAGCACGGAAGAAGATTCATCCCTACTCTTCTCATGAAGTAGACCAGTCCACGAGTCTACTCCACTGATATTAGCGTTCAGAATACTGAAATTCAAAACAGTGGACTGTGTGACGTCAAGGGAAGGCGTCAATCGGGGAAGTTCTACTTCCACTAGTCGTATGTTTGGAATCCGAGCCCGGAGAAGAATCTATTTCGCGAAGAGAAAAATAGTCTCGAAATCTGCCACTAGATGGCAGGGTTTACATTGCCAAGAGATATTCGAATTACTCTGCCATGAAAATGCACACCACCAGCTCTTTGTCTGAATGCTTCATCATGACTCTGATTATAAAGGATCGCGCTCTGCTCTTGAATCTTTTTTGAACGACGAGTTTGCACTTACAGCTAATAGGGCATTTCGGACATTAAAATACATAAAATCGGGTCTAATGAGCACAAATGATTTGCGAAAAATGATTACTAAATTCGAAGAGACCGTTCAGTTGACGGGAAACGGGGTAAACAAAAGAAACCAGTCTCAGCTGCGACTTTGGAAGATGTGGCTGCAGCATTACAAAAACAGACGAACAGTGATGCTGGAATCAACAGTGTATGGGGAATTGGCCGAATGCTGGATATGTTGATCAGCACAGTGCGTATAGTCCTAAGAAACAACTTGAGCTGTTACCAGTACAAGATATCTCTTATGCAGCAGTTCTACCTGCTGACTTGGAATAAATATTAATGAAATAGAGAGTGAAATTAAAATTACTATTTCAAAAGTCTATAATTATAAAACTACTCGTCAGAATGATCTGATACTTTAGCAAAACAATTGTGAGGCGATTGAATTTTGCTTCGAGAAGAAAAATATAGTTCCGAAAACTTCTGTTAGATGGTACTATCAGGGTTTTTTTGAAATCGTAACTTAAGTTATACTTTCCCGATACAAGATGCTGAAACTGTAAAACTATAAAATCTAAATTCTATTAAAATCAGTCAAATTTAAAACATCAAAGTGACTGAACGAAGAAATAAAAACCTCAAATGAGAAGCAATAAAAGAAAGGGGTAAAATTTAAAGACACTTAAAATAATCCTAAGAAATCAATGAGATTTAAAGTTAAGACAATTTAAAAAGGTCAAAGCAATTAAAACCTGTAAGTAAACTTTGTAAAAAGTAATAAAAGGATCCAAGTAAAATCTAAAGAGTTTATAATTCAAGTGTATCAAAAGAAAGTTAAAATGAATAGTTAAAAGTAAGGAGATGATAATAAAAGAGTAAATTCAGGTTTATGAAGGCTGACACTTGAATAAAATACAGGAATCCTAAAAATAGAGTCAATCGACAGTTTAAAAATTGTCATTGTTTTCTAGGGCCAGCAGGTCCTCCAATGTAATTTTGATGATGTTCATGATAATGTTCCTGCAGACCAATGAAGAAAAACTACTGGCGTTCGGCACAAATATTATTGAAGTGGAGTGCTTCAAATTTTGGACTCATTAGATGCCGATAGATCTTGTAGTTCATTACAATATTGGCAGTCTTCGAAATAAAACTATTCGTTGTGGATGATCCTTACATATTCACTCCATCCAGCATTTCAATTGGATGTTTACGTATTATGGACAGCAGAAATTCTTTTTTTTAGTGTTACAAATTATATCTTAAAATATATCCAAAATCATTATTTTATTGCATTTAAAAGGTTGAAAAAAAATTTAAACATATAACAAACGATGCATGCATACGCTTAATTGTGGCATGCAAAGTTGTGTGAATGCCAGGACAAACCTCGGGATTAGATGTCTTGATCAGTGAAAAGACATGAATAAGCAAATTTTAAAAAAATCATGAGTTAATTGGGTGCATGCCTTTTACTTTTTGCTCTCTGACTCGCTCATATAAACAAAATACCAGACGAAATTCCTGCTTCTGAAAGCGTGGCAGATGTTGCTCACGTCGCTTTTAAAGCACCCCCGTTTTGGCGCGCTAATCCAGAAGTGTGATATATTCAATTGGAATCTCAGTTTGTCGTATCTGGGATAAGCGCCGACGACACAAAATATCATTGTGTTGTGTCTCTAGATGGAGACGTTCTACCCTTAATTTCGGATATTATTCAGCAGACACCTGCTGATAATAAATATGAAACAATTAAAAATAGAATAATTGCAAACTATGCAGATTCCGAAACTGCTCGTTTGAGAATGCTTCTTAAAGACTTAGAATTGTGAGATAAATGACCTTCGCATTTATTACGCTCCATGCAAGATCTCGCTGGTAATTCTATAAGCTCAGAAATTTTACGTTCACTTTTTTTTCAGCGTTTACCGGTGTCCATGCAACAAATTCTTTCATTTTGCATGGAAAAAGGTGAGTAAAATTTATCTCTCCTAGCCGAAAAAGCCGATAAGAGTTTAGAGGTAACTCAAAATTCATTGACAGTAAATTCTATAAACGCGACCGATGACAATTCGCGGTTTCAAAAATTGGAGGATGAAATTCGTAAACTTTCCGAGACCGTTACACATTTGTCTAGACAACAATATCGGAATAAAAATAAATTTAGCACTCGTAGACAAGGTTCTCGTTCAAGGTTGACGCAGCGCACTGTGGCGAGACCTCTATGCTGGTACCACTATAAACTCGGTACTAAAGCTAACAAATGCATTCCTCCTTGCAATTACGCTCAAAATTCGGAAAACTGATTGGATCCTCTGTTCGTGCGACGACAGATATATGTCCTAGTCAAAGTCGCCTATTTGTATACGACAGGCTCACCAACCGCCAGTTTCTTATAGACTCCGGGGCTTCTGTTTCAGTTATTCCAAAAACACATCTGCAGAAAAATTTGATTTCTAATAAATCTTTTGATATTTATGCTGCTAATGGTTCAAAAATTGCAGTTTACGGTCAAACAACATGTACTTTAGATTTCGGAATTTCCAGGCGATTTCAATGGAAATTTCTTGTCGCTGACGTTACTCAACCAATTTTAGGAGCGGATTTTCTTACCCATTTTAAATTGCTGGTTGATTTAAAACATAAAAAATTAATTGATTCCTTAACTTACGCTGGTATTAAAGGGGAAACATTCCCTACTTTCTCTTTGGGTTTAACAACAATTGCAGAAGATGCTGACTATCGAAAATTATTATTGCAGTACCCTCGCATATGTACAAATAACTTAACTTTCAACACTTCAACTCATGACGTTCAGCATCATATTCAAACTACAGGTCCTCCGGTGTTTGCAAAAGCTAGACGTTTGCCACCGGATAAACTTGCAGCCGCTAAAAAAGAATTTGATTATATGCAGGCCTTCAAGTAGCCCATGGGCAAGTCCTTTTCATATGGTGCCGAAGTCAAACGGCACTTGGAGAATATGCGGTGATTACAGACGGTTAAATTCTATTACAATACCAGACAGATACCCTCTCCCACACATTCATGATTTCGTTTATAGCCTAAATGACTCAAAAATTTATTCAAAGTTAGATTTTGCTCGAACGTATCATCAGATCCCTGTCGCGGAAGCAGACATTGAAAAAACAGCTGTTATTACCCCTTTTGGCTTATTCGAATTCACTAAAATGATGTTCGGGCTCTGCAATGCAGGACAAACTTTCCAACGCTTCATGCATGTCGTTTTAAGGGGATTAGAATTTTGGTTCGTATACCTTGATGACGTTTTAATTGCTTCCAAAACTTTAAAAGAACACTTAACTCACTTAAATATAGTTTTTAAACGTTTTGATAAATACGGAATTGTTTTGAATACCGAAAAATGTGTGTTTGGAAAATCAAAGTTAACATTTTTAGGTTTTGAAGTGTCTCCCGGTGGAATTGCTCCTTCATCTAGTAAAGTGTCCGCAATTACCGATTTTCCCCAACCTAAAACTATATCGGAATTACGTAGATTTTTAGCAATGTTCAATTTTTACCATAGATTTACAGATCACGCCTCTGAAAAACAATATCTCCTTAGTTCCTTACTCACAAACAAAAAGAAAGACCCTACACCCATTAATTGGACAACTGAAGCTGTGTGCGCTTTTGAAACTTGCAAACAAGCCATTTCTAATGCAGCAACACTTGCACACCCCACACCCGCCGCAAAATTGTTTTTGCGTACAGATGCGTCCGACATCGGTATAGGCGCAGTCCTTCTGCAGCTAAAAAACTCCACACTCGACCCTCTAGCATTCTTTTCTCGCAAACTCACGCTCACGGAAAGAAAATACAGTACGTATGATAGAGAGTTACTCGCAGTCTACTCTTCCATGCGGTACTTCGCTCACATGTTAGAGGGAAGAGAATTCCATGCGCTAACGGATCATAAACCGCTGACTTTCGCATTCCAGCAGAAATCGGATGACTCTTTACCTCGTAAAAACCGACATTTACAGTATATAAGTCAGTTTACAACGTCGATTCGTCACGTGCCTGGAAAAGAAAATGTTGTTGCTGATGCACTTTCCTGCATTGAGGAAATAGCACTCACTGGTCCAACGCACTACGCTGAACTTGCAGCAGCGCAAAAATCCGATCCTGAACTTAGCACTTTAAAGTCGTCAGCCAATTCTAGTTTAGTTTTCAAAAATATTATATTTCCTCCTGACGGTATAATACTTTGTTGTGATACTTCTACTAATGTTGCACGTCCATTTATTCCTCAATCTTATCGACAAATAATTTTTTCCAAATTTCATAACCTGTCACAACCCGGTATACGCTCAACAATTCGTCTCATTAAACAAATGTTCATTTGACCTTCCTTGAATAAAGATTGTACCCTTTGGTGTCGAGCTTGTGTCTCGTGTCAGAGAGCTAAAATTCAAAGGCATACGAAATCACCTTTAAAAGATTATCCTCTGACTTCTAATAGGTTCGCGCATATACATATTGATATCGTCGGACCACTTCCTACATAAAAAGTTTTAGATTTTGTCTCACAACAATTGATCGCTTCACGCGTTGGCCTGAAGCAACGCCAATTGTTGACACCACTGCTAAAACTGTTGCTGCTACCCTACTGAATACCTGGATAGCTCGCTTTGGAGTTCCAGAAACTGTAACTACTGATAGAGGAGCACAGTTTGAAAGTGAACTTTTTTCGCAATTATCCAGAATGCTGGGTATACACAGAACTCGAACAACAACTTACCACCCACAAGCTAATTCAATGGTCGAACGCTTTCACCGACATTTAAAATCGTCCATTAGAGCCTATGCCACAGAAAAATGGGTCGAAGTCCTCCCACTAATTCTTTTAGGAATGAGAACAGCTATTAAAGAAGACAGAGATGCTCTATGGCACACCCCTTCGATTGCTTGGAGATTTTTTCCGACCTTCTAGTACTGGCAAAGAATCCCGCAATGTCCCGGTTTTTCTACAAAGACTTCGTGAGTTCATGTCTACGTTGCTTCCTACTCAAGTACCACGGCACGGACAGCAAAATATTTTTGTGCATCAAGACTTAAAAACGTGCACTCATGTGTTTGTGAGAACTGACAGTGGCCGCCGAAGCCTCGAACCTTCGTATCACGGCCCACATAAAGTTGTGAAACGCAACGACAAAGTGTTCACCTTAAAAATTGGAAATAAAGAATCAACAGTAACCATTGACAGACTTAAACCATGTTTTACAGACAATACGTCCAATGTGCATCCAAGAGTTGAAAATCTCCCCACAAATCCTCCATATAAATCAGTTCTAAAGAACAGTATGGAATCTTCACAACAATCAACGAATCTTACACCTTCCAAACCGAAACAGCATACGGTTAAATTTGAAAACTCTCCTCGATCTTCAACTAAAACTACAATGGGAGGAAGAAAAGTTCAAGTACCTGTTCGTTACCCGCAATAGACATTTGCGCAGTTTATTTTTGGTAACGTTCGTGGACCTCACTGGAGGGGGAGTACTATGGTGAGCAATATATCTAGCCTCACCTAACTTTATTTAAAGATTTAAGTTTTATTTAACACCGTTGGCAACGTTCGGTTGACAACTGTAGTTGTTATTTCGTTTTTCATTTTTTCAGCTTTACTTTTCATTCTCGGCCGTCAGATCAGATGGTTGTGTTCTTGTTTTAGTTAATAAATTTAGTTTATGTATGAATGATATTTATTTCTTTATGCATAACGCTCAATAGACCCTCGAAGACACGGAAGCCTAAAGTGGATACCCTTTCAACTATAAAAAGTAGACAGCAAATTTTTTGCAAATTTTACTATCGAAAAAGTAAAAATGCTGTTCAAGCAGGACAAAATTTACCCGATGTGTATAGGAGAAAATGCATTGACAGTATTTAAACCGGTTTGCAAAATTTCGATACACGAAAATACCAGCTGATGAAGACACAATAAAGGCATTAATTGATGTGAATGGCTATCGAGAGATTAAATTCAACTTTTCAAGGTCATTTGAAACGCCTAGGTGTATTCCACATATGGATTCCTCATTTTCTTACACAAAGGAATTTGTACCATGGATTTAAACGTCTCTAACGTCAGGAAAATCATCCATTTTTGAAGGCATCATCACTGTGCAAGAGAAACAGGATAGTATTTCTTCTGGTCTTTGTCAAAATTTTTAGACGGTAATACCTTTACTTGAGTCAAATATAATTTGGATTATTATTTTTTTTTGCCAGAAAAGAACAAAATATTTTATGAGCTAGGAATCATATTACTTCCAAAAAGATGGAAAAGTGTGTATTGAACAAGAATAGACAATATATAGTTTTAAAAAAATATATTTTTTTACTATGAGAAAATCGTCTTTCATTTTCAAAGAAAAAATTCTTTTCGAACAACCCAATAATTATTTGTAACAAACTATTCTTAATTTAAACAAGTTTAAAGTTTTTAATACAAAAATTTTACTATGAAATACTTTACCATGAAAACCTTACTTTATTCTCCATAAAAATAATTTTCCTGGGTTGGACGTGAAAAAAATATAATGAAGTAATAATTTTAATAGATTTAAAGTGAGTGTCATTGATAGAACATTCCCTGCTATTGGCTGAATGATAAAACCAAATTATAAACAATTGAAATGATCTAACATTATTTTCTTATGACTGAAATATCTCTTCTTCAAACAAATCTTCTGCAATTGAAATTTAATTGAAGAATTTTATAAATTCATATTTAAAAAACGAAGATAAAAAGGAAAAGGATCATTCACTAAGATATTACTTTTAAGTGATGCTAACTAGGTTAAAGTTCTAATTAGGATAATACTGATGTTCATAGGAAGTCTATTCATAAATGCTTGTTTATTTCAGGTAATATGGTGAGCACCGTACTCGCGCCAGGTCAGACTGCGTCCATTCATTTACAGCAGTGGATTTATGCAACCAATGGCTCCTGCTTGTATCTTTTAATGAAAGCAGGCCCCAATGTTGCCGGACAAAAGAATGCCATTCTCTCTAGAGTTATTCTAGATTACAACGGAGAACAATTTCCGACATTCGTATGGTCGTATGTGACTTGGGAATTCCACAAATTCCCTGTTGTTTTGAAAAAAGATGGTTATTTCCAGGTAAGCCATTACAACAATAAGTAAATTCACTTTTTTTCTGATTTTACTAGGACAGTGTGATCTGGTGTTTATGATAAATAGTGGTTTAAGGATATCACTACTTTTCTCTATATAATAATAGCTGCAATCACCATGAAGGTAAGAGTTACTGCATAATATTTATACTACACGTTTGCTTTTGAATTTCTAAAAAAAAAGGCGCTTCATTAATTTTTTTGGATTTAAAAATACAGGATACATTTTTACTGAACATTTTTCTATTTTTAAAAGAAAAATTTTCGTGTCGATTATTTAACCATTTGCAAATGAAATTGATTTAGAAATGTTGCTTAGTGCCCATATTTTTTTAATGGCTGGCTCCTGATCAAATATGTTCTTCGCCATGGATGCCAAGATGCCAAAAATGTTGCTCATTCAACGTTACCCAGTAGACACCTGTGAACCTGAGTCGCGGGGGCGAGAAACATTACTCAAGTAGCAGTGACACTGATATCCGTGACAGTGTTACTTAAGAGATAGATAGAAAGAAAGAAAGATACATCCATGCCCCGTGACCATTGGTTTCGCAATCAGCACTTTGACAGGCATATTTATGTCGATTCAACAATTACTGATTCAATATATATATATATATATATATATATATATATATATATATATATATATATATATATATATATATATATATATATATATAATAAATAAATAAATACAAGAAAACAGTAAGAAAGTTAAGAAAAACAATAAGTAACATTTATTGCGCTTAAGCTGCAAGTAAACAGCACTCATTAGATAAGTTCAAAATGAAGAATAAAACACAGAAAAATTATAGATATATGAAAAAAGGGGGGTGGGAAATAATAAGTAAAAAAACAACAAACAAAATTTTATTTAAAAAAAAAAAAAAAAAAAAAAAAAAAAATTGAAATGATAATTAAAAAACCGGAAAAAAAAAAAAAAAAAAAAAAATATATATATATATATATATATATATATATATATATATATATATATATATATATATATATATATATATATATATATATATATATATATATATATATATATATATATATATATAAAGTGAATAATTCAAAATTTAAATTCAAAATTCAATACTGGTTCAAGCAAGACTCGGTAAGGCTTCAAGAAAAAGGCAAGCAAGACTTTAAGAAAAAAAGTCAAAGTTAGTATTTTAGATGATTTTAGATGTAGTAGAAGATTTTGATATAAGACTACAAAATGAAAATTACTACATGCTTTTATGCAAAACAATTTTGCCGTACGGGCTAATCGATACCTTCCAACATACCCAGATTAACTTTAATAACTCTTCAACTTATTAACTTTTTTGTATTAAAGATAAGCGTACAAATCGAAGTAATCGGGAGCAGTAAGTAGTAAAAACTCTCTTAATAGTGACAAATTAAATGTAAATTTTATTTCCCACATGGAAAAAATTTTTAATAAACATTATAATATTAAACCAATGGAAGATTTTGTTTTCCCCCTTAAAAATTATGTTGTATATCAGCTCCGAGATTAATTTAACTCTTCTTTTATTAATTTACACTTCAAAATTCTTTGTTTCGATTTTGTAAACGCTAAAATTAGTAAAATTTCCCCAAATAAAGAGAAAAATTTAGATAATTTATATTTCGCTATTAACTTTCAAAACCCTATTTTCGAGAAGATAAAATTTCATAACATTTTTGAAAATTTAAAAATTTATTTCCATTAAAAAATATTTTAATATAATTAAAAGCCTTAAATATAAGACATTTCTTTGGTAGAACTAAATTTAATTATACTGATATTAGCAAAAATTTAGGGAGGATTCATGTATCCGATTATGAATGTCACTGTGAAGAAGAGAGATATCTTGACTTTATTGATAAACATCATAAACATATCAATACTGGTCATTTAAATATTATAGAAAACTTTGAACTTAGGAATTTAATGATAAAAGGCATGAAATTTAGACTAATTTAATATAGATCAAGTAATAATATTCTAAAATACTTTCTTAATGATCTGAATAGTTTTTGTTTATAGATATCAAATACATTCTCTTTACCTTTAGGTATTTTAACAGAAAATGGAAATGGGCTGTTTATTATTACTTTAAAAGCTTTGTTTTCAGTAATAAGGAAAATTTAAATAACAGTAACAATTCAACAAATTTTTCTAAAATTGTTCAATCAATTAAGCAACTACAAAAAAAATTTGTTATTACCCCCATAGACAAAGCTAACAATAATTATGCAATCTTTTGTAAAAAATTCTATTTTGAACTTTTAAATACAGAGTTAGAAAAATAGTAAAAATTAAAGCTTTGTAATTTTAATAAAATTAAAATAAAAAAAAGGTTAGCTTTATATAAGAGGTCAAAAATTAAAATTAGCAATATACAATTTCCTTACTTAATTATCAGAGTCCTAAATTTCATAAAATTCCTATAAAATTTAGAACTATGACATGTGGGTCTAATACTTATACCTAACTAAATCTGGCACCATTTTCTCCAGCTAATCAAATAAAATTATTAACAATATTATTAAATAAGGTTTCTCTTGAATTATCTCTTGTAATCAACAGATTTTAGAATTTATTAAACATAATAAAATTAATTCTATTGCGACTTTTGATTTCCAGGATATTTTCAATAGCATTCCCCTTTCTAAACTAAAAGATGTCCTTTTGAATTATTACTATGATTTTAAAAATATCCTTAATTGCGATTCTGATTATTGGGAAATTATAAATCAATTTTTGTCTTTTTAATTATTGTCTTTACAATGGAAAACATATTTTTATTCAAATTGATGAATACCACAAGGATTTAATTTTTCATCTCTCTTATCTGACTTATTTTTGCACTATTATGAAAAAATTAATCTTGCTTCGAAATCATGATGATAAAATTAATTTTAATTTTTTGGATTTGGGTATTATAAAAGAAGAAAATATCTGCTTTGCTGATTTATACGATAAAAGAAATGATTTTAATTTTAATATGAATAAACTAATTACTTGGAATTCTAATGTTTCTAAGAACATCTATTTAAATACCCTTTTTAATCAAATGAATAGAATTGAAATAATATGTAGGAATGCTTATTTATCCAAAAAACAAATAGACAAACTGTTTCAAAATTTGATTTTTAAAAAAAACAATGGATACGCAACTAATGCTATTATTAATTTCTGTATAGAATCATTGAATTGGTTTTATGTTGTTATTAATAAACTTACTAAAAACTTCTTTTTACTTTTTAAGTTCAGTATATCCAACTAAAATAATTGAAGTCTATAAAAAATCATTAAGTTTATTATATGATTTTATTAATAAATTTAGAAAAATTCTTTTTGTTAACTTATATTTTTACCATGCGCAAATCTATGGCTAAAAATCTGTGCAAAACGGTCAAATCATGTTTCTCTCTCTTTTTAATAAATGTTCCTAAACTCATTAAAATTGCATAATTAAATATCAACCTTATTAATTATAAACTTCTTTAAATTATCTAGTATAATATTAATACATTGCGCTCATCCATTTTAGGGCCAATCCTTAGTAACTAAAGAATCACACGCGCTTCAGTACTGCAGTAAAAATGCGAAAACAAAATTTCCCTCTATTTACGCTTTTAACTCCATATTTTGTAATTTGGCAATCTTATTACGAAAATATTTGATATCGTTCTTGAAATATTACGATACATGTTAGTTCATTTGAATTCGCTACTCGCCTTATAGATTTCGTTTTTTATGTTTTATTCTGTCTTTTTACTAGATATAATTTTTACTTAATTTGTTCTGTGTTGTTTAAAGTTTTTTGAGTGCTTCACACACTATTGTATTAATGTATTTTGCTTTGTCTGGCTATATTCACACAATATTAAAAAGCACTCCTTTTTTGTAGAGTGAGCTGATGAAGAGATTATATATTTTCATGTTTTTTCTTTTCTGGTTTATGAAATTCTGGCTTTTGTATTTTTCAAATTTTTTTTAAATTTTTGATTTTAATAAATTTTTTTCTTTTCTTTTCATTAATCTTTATTATTTTCCATGTTTTCTAGATATTTTTAACTCATTTTATGAGTATTATATATATATATATATATATATATATATATATATATATATACAGGGTGGTCCCGAATTCATGGTACAAACTTTAATGGTAGGTACAGGACATTGTAACAATGATTTATTGTATAGGAATGTATAGTCGCAAGTGACGCGGTGAGGCGTAAACAGCAGCAATAACGGCCGAAAGGAAAAACAAAGATTTTATTGAAAGCGTTGTTGACAAGTGTCATGTTTACAGTAAGTGTTCAAAATTGCGTCCACCAGAAGCGATACATGCTTGACAGCGTCGGTGGAGCGATTGGCGTGCACGCTCAAAGATGCCTGGTATTTCACGTACACCTGCAGCAGCTACAGATATGCGAGCGACGAGATCCTCATCTGAGTCAACTGGAGTCTCATAAGCAAGATGCTTTAGATGTCCCCATAAAAAGTAATCGAGGCTCGATAAATCGGGAGATCGGGGTGGCCAAGGGATTGGTCCACCACGCCCAATCCATCATCGAGCACCAAACGTGGCATTCATGTAATTCCGTACATCAATGCTGAAGTGTGCTGGCGCCCCATCTAGCTAAAACCACATGCGGTTACGAATGGCGATCGGAACATCATGTAGCAGTTGTGGTAACACTTTTTTCAGAAAAATTAGATAGCTTCCGCCACTGAGTCGCGCGGGTAGTAAGTATGGGCCAATCAAAAAGTCGTTCACAATACCAGCCCACACATTAATACAGAAACGTTGTTGAAGCGCATGTGGACTATCGGTTGCCCACACATGCCACAATTGTGCGCATTAAAGACACCCTCGCGTGAAAATGTCGCTTCATCTACAAATAGCACATCACCTACGAAATCCGGCTGCAACGCACATTGCTGCATCACCCACAGGCAGAAGTTCACGCGGAGAGGATAATCTGCCGGATTCAATGCTTGTACTTTCTGAAAATGGAAGGGGTGTAAGCGATTTTTGTTTAACTCTGCATACAGCCTGATGACTCACACCTACGTCACGCGCAACAGCTCTTATGCTTGACTCGGGTCTATCAGCCACAATGTTCAAGATGCTTTCTTCCAGCCTTGGAGTGCGTACAGCTCTTAATCGACCAGCGTCATGTCTGTTGACGTCGAACGCACCTGTTTCACAAAGTTGACGATGTAACCGTTGAAAAATTCTATGATCCGGCATTCGTCGATCAGGATACTCCGCGCGATACATTCGTCACGCAGCTCTGCCGTTACCATTTGCACGGCCGTACATGTAATGCATGTCTGCTTTTTCTGCATACGTAAAGTCACCCATCGTCTACGGCAGCACAATTGTGAATGGCGCTTTTCCCTACTGCGATGCATCATTTTCAACGGCGGCTGGACATCTACTGCCCTCTACCGGCAATGATACCAACCGATCACTCCATTTCTCTTTCCTTTTATTTCCCCTGCTTGCGCCTCACCGCGTTACTTGCGACTATACATTCCTATACAATAAATCATTGTTACAATGTCCTGTACCTACCACTAAAGTTTGTACCATGAATTCGGGGCCACCCTGTATATATATATATATATATATATATATATATATATATATATATATATATATGGGTCATTCTCACGAAAACTGTCATTTTTCAGTTCATAAAATCCCAAAAAAGTAAACTGAATAAAAAGCTCTGAAACTTTTTATATTAATAGAAATATGTAATGGCATTATAAAGAAAGCATATATCCTATAAATTATACTTAATATTTAAATAATTAATTTATAATTAATTAATTTATAATAATTAATAATTAATTAATTAGTTTAATAAATAAATTATTAATTTAATAAATTAATTTTTTAATTTATTTTTCAAATTAATTAATAAGTAAATTAATTATTTTCACTATTTAAAAAGTGAGGGAATGACACTAATAGTGAGGGAATAATATTTTATTTTGATACATATTTTTATCTAAGTTACATCTACCTAAAGTTTGAAATGATAACATACTAAGTATATCTAATATTTATTATAATTTAATCTTATATATTTAATAGTTTTTACAGGTTTGGGAAGTAAAATTGGCTGGCACGATTGAACAAAAAAAAATTTGATAATATACTCATCTTGAATCATTCCCTCACTTCAGCGTCATTCCCTCACTTTATACACTAGTGAGGGAATGACGAATTCAATGAAATTTAAAAATAACAGTTAGGCCTAATTAATTTCTGAAGTCAATCACATACAATTATATTCATACAAGAAAGCAACATATAATTATCCACTTTCTCGATGAAGTTGTATTTTATTTTACTCTAAAAAATGATATGAGGTAATGACAAATGCAAAAAATTTTACCTGGTTTGATTCATTCAAATTTATTCCACAGCAAAGCTTCTTTAAGTTGAAGATGGAAACATACTGCAATTTTGTTCTATGATGCCAGTTGTTAACTTCTGAAGTTTTTATTAAAATATTTTTATTCTAAGAAGATTGCAGGTGATAAGAACATTGTTGTGAGGGAATGACGCGAAACACTGGGGACAAAGTTTAAAATAGTGCTGTGTTAATATTTTTATCAGAAATTAATTTAAAATTGATTTTCTGAATTCTATATTTCAGTATTCTGAAATAAAAAACACGAATTTGTAAATAAAAATTTTTTTTATTTCAGAAACAATATTTTTCTTTTTTTAAATCAGCAGTGGGGACAAGTGAGGGAATGACATATTGGTATATTTTAATTATCTAAAATAAATAAAAAATAAAAATTGATAATTTTATTTTTATTCTTTTGTTAGCTTGCATTCTGAAGGACACTTTCCCTGAATTTTTTTTTTCGTAAGCCGTAAAACAAACATAAAATATACTGGGGACATGAAAATGACTGTTTTTGTGAGAATGACCCATATATATATATATATATATATATATACATACATATTGTTAATTGATATAATTTTTCCATGTGCAAATCCATTTCGGGCAGATCCATGGCTAAAATTATGAGCAAAACAGGCAATTCATGTTTCTTTCTCTTTTCTATTTTTGTTTCTTAAATAAATATTTATTTTCTCAAATTATTTATCGTCAACTTCTTTAAATTATCCAGTATAATATTACCTTGCACATATTTCCGGGCCCATACTAGGTAACTAACAAATCAAACGCACTACAGTAATGCAGTAAGAACGAACTTTAAAACAAAACTCCTCTAGTTACGCTCAATTTGCGCTTTTGTTTTCATATTTTGCAATCTGGCAATCTTGTTACGAAAATATTTTAAATCATTCTTGAAGAATTTCCCGTTCATGTAAGTTCATTTGAATTCGCTACTCGCTTTATAGATTATGTTTTATTCTGTTTTTTCCTAATATTTTATTTTCTGTTATTACGTGTACTTATTGTGTTCTATTTTTTGTTGTAATTTTTGTAAAAAATTTTTGAGTGTTCCTCACACTATTGTATTGATATATTTTGCTTTGGCTGTATAGATACAATATTAGATAGCACTCTTTTTTGCGATATAATCGTGTGGGCTAATAAAAAGATAATATCTTTTTTTTTCTGGATGTTTTAAAAAATTTTATTCTTCTTTTTTGGTTTTTTTAAAATTTTATCTGTCAGTTGTTTTTTTTTTTACTATTATTTTCTTTTTCATTTTGATCTCTCTCTCTCTCTCACACACACACACACACACATACGCGCGAGCGCGCGCACGCACGCACACACACACACACACACCCGCTCGCGTATCCTTTTTGTATATTTTCATATATCCTTATGTATATTTTTATGTATATTTTACGATGTATCCTTTAGGTAACCTTATCGATGCAGGTGGCAACTGGAGATCCTCCTCAGTTTTTTGAGTGTAAAGAGATCGAAGTCGTCGAAGAACCTTGCGATTTCCATATTAAAGAAATTAGTTCTGGAAGTCAGCGATGGGAGATTTCAACACTCTTGCAATCAGTCTTTTGCCTTCTCACGTTTTGTTGCTTCTTTTCCTAAACGAGATTGACAAAAACTCATTATGCACTTTTTTTCGCTGTAGTAATTTTCTACTGTAAAAATTAAATAGTTAATAATTAACGTTTTCTGAAATAAGAATTTACTTTGCACAGCATATCAATAAAGTTAAACAACGTAAATAAAGTTCAAATAATGCCCTGTTGCAGACACTTTCTATAACATTCCTCAGCTTAGAAAGGAAACATGAATAGGGGAAGAGGAATAAGCTTGAGCAAGATAATCAAATAAAGGAAGGATTATAAGAAAGAAGCCTCGTAGTTATAGAAATTAAATGAAAATAGATTTCCTAACATTAAAAACGACTGAAATGCTAGAACTGAATTCTTAGAATCTTTTTTAGAAGTCAGTTGTTGAAAAGCAATGCTGAATGGCAAAATAAAACTGAAACCTAAGAAAAGAATTGTAGGGAGGAAGATCATTAAATAGGTTGATTTTGAACAGATCTAAAAGTCGAAATTCAAGGGCATGTTTAGTTTGTTTTATGTATCTGACTGACAAGATATTTCATAAATTTATGCTATTAATGTCAGCAATAGGGCCCTTAAGGTTGGGGAAAATTTAGTTCGTTGAGAGAAGAGAAAATGACTCAAATTCTTTCAAAATTTTAACAATTTCGATTCTTGAATTTATCCTAGAATATCCTATAACCGTAAACGTACATTTTGTGGTGGATGCTTGCTTCAAAATGAGTCTGTCTTTAAGTTAAGTTATCCTCCACTATTTTTAATGGATATATTCAAATTTGATTGAAAAATGGGGACTTCCAGTAAAATTTGAAATAAACAATTTTCAATCAATATCTTTTTTACATTATACTAAAAGAAATACGCCCATTTTTAAATTTTTTTTAAAATATGCCCATTTAAAGTTCTAAGGGGGGAATGTTTTAGGAAAATTAAATTTCGAGCTTGTTGGATTCATTTTTCTAAAGAAAGAATCAGGTAAATGCGTACACTAAGCACAAACACAAAAAATATTATTATAATAAATTCATCAAGTTTTAAATTTTTTATTAAATATTTTTTATTTTGCATTAGGAAATGAAAATTTCTTCATAAAATTTATATGACAATGTGTAAAATACAAGAAACTTTATCGAATGGCAAATTCAAATAAGTGACGGCTTTTTTTTTTGGGGGGGGGGGCCATCTGTAAAAGTATCCTTTAGGCTAAAGGGTAGTCTCAGGGTGTTCGGATGTCCTCAATGTTTTCGTCCACTTTGTCGCCAGTCGAGATAAAAGTGGGCTCCCCGTAGTGAACACCTCCTGAGGGTACCAGGGCGGGATTCTCGTAGATTCCCTTCCACGCTCTTTGCTCTTCTTCGTGGGTATAATAGTGAGCTATGTGCCGTCGGTAGATTACGATGATGACCAATATGATGGTCACGATAAGTACGATAATGGAAATGGCCACCATCAGCCCTACCTGTGACGTGTATTCGAGGTATTGGCGATCGAAAATGATGTTTTGACATGTTATTTGATTTTCTTGGAGTGAAATAATGCAACGACCCTTCCACTCGATGGGCATTTCACACTGCAGACATTCATGAAACGAGTCATTCCCGTCCACAAAATGTGTCTCGTTAGCGAAGTGAAAAATCGGTGCAATCTGACAAGAGGAGCAATCGAAGGGATTACCGTGTAGATGGACGTTTCTGAAAAACGTCTTGTTAAATAACGCTTCCAATACACTCTCCGCCAGAGTACTTATCTTGTTGAAACTCACGTCTAAACTTTCCAAGTTCTCTAACGGATACAGAATATCCGGACTGATTTCAACCACAGCGTTATGAGACAGATTCAGTGTCACTAGTTTAGTGTTCGACGCAAAAACGTCCCTCAACAAATTTTTAATCTTCAGACGAGATGACCGAAGGCATTTCAGATTTCTCAGGGAGTGGATGATGGAGAAGAAGGCCTGATTTCCGATGGGGTTGTGGCTGATGTTAAGGACCTCCAGACAGTGCCCAAGTGGCGTGAAAGTGTCTCGAAGCACATACTCTAATTTATTGTAAGAGATATCTAGTGCCCGGATAGTGGCGTTCGTGAAAGTCTTATCTGATAAAGAGGAGAGGTTATTTCGAGAAAGTCCTAACTTTTGAAGTGTCTGTCCGTGGAAGATGCCCTCCGTCAGGCTAACCAGCGCATTACCGTCCATTTGAAGAGTAGAGAGGTGCTGAAGGTGCCGGAATTCTCCGGGAGACAGTGAAGTGAGGTAGTTGTCTCTCAAGTCCAGATGCTCGAGCACAGGGAGCTGCTGGTAGAGCATCGGGTGCACCTGCAGCAGTCTGCACCGACCTATTTTCAGTACCTTCAGGTTCCTCACATCCTGAAGAATCTCTGGATCGATGAATCCCAGGACATTCCCACTTAAATTGAGTTCCTCCAGCTGAGAAAGGAGGTAAAAGAATCTGAAAGAAAACATTTTCTTTTTAAATATTTGCATAACTGAATTATTCTAAATATATGTCTTTTTATTCATTTCAATTTTTTTAAAATTGGTATCATTATACTTTCTCAGTGTAGAACACCTAGGTGATCGTCAGCTGGCAAGCAGAATATGTTTCTGCTTAAAACCCATTTCTCAATAAAATCAAAGGAATTTCTCCATCCAAAAAAGTAAACTTTTATTGAAAATCTCTTCTGTTTCATCTTATTATATGTAGACTCCTTTGTATATTTAGGTAGAATAGCCAGTACACTTCATTTTCACTTTCTGCTTTAATGTGATTTTTATTTATTTACTTATTTTTCTTTTTAATTTA
This sequence comes from Parasteatoda tepidariorum, assembly GCF_982258835.1. Lineage (NCBI taxonomy): Eukaryota > Metazoa > Arthropoda > Arachnida > Araneae > Theridiidae > Parasteatoda > Parasteatoda tepidariorum. The sequence continues at coordinate 205,945 of NC_141756.1, forward strand.
GGGAAATCTAAGTCATCCCAATTTTAATATGTTTGATTCTGGTAAAACTTTTTCCTTTAGTCTCACATGATGTGTAACATTGTTTAAGTGTATAACATTTTACTTATTTTGACGCTATTTCTACCAACCTGTGTTAAAGGACAATTTTCACATTATAATTTAAATAATTCTTTAATTAATTTTCCTACAATTAACTAGTATTTTCTTACTTATCAAGCATTAGTTGTTAAATGACTTCAGTGTACTTATTTTCTTCCTAGATATGAATATGAGCGTTGTGGCTTCTATCGTGAGATTGCCTTTTCATACCTCACAGATTCAGTCTTTCATAAACATAATTTAATTTCATCATTTTCATAAATGATAAATCTTATTTATAACCATCATTTTAATGTTTCATTTTATCATTTTCATCCACAAAAATCGACACCCATTTGCGACATAATATCGATTAATATTACATTAAGAAATATAGATTTCAATTTTAACGAAAAATATAGAAACTGTTACATAACTTGTATAACTATGATATTCGGTTGTATATCGATAATGTTGCTTTTTTAGTGTAGAGCCTCTCTGTGACAAATTCTTAAACAATTGAATAACTTTGCAGCTTTACTGCCGTACGCATGAATGATTGTCAAAAAATACATAACTTGAATAGTGTATATTTCAGTCAAAATCTGGATTCCCGATAAATTTGTCAATAACTTGCAATCTTTTGATGAAATAGGTGCAAAGGAAATAGTAGTAGAAATAGTTATTTTAGTCAAAATAGTTTTTTTCTTAACTTAAGATTTATTGTCCTATGATTATGATCCTTATTGCAATATTCATTTGAAACATTTACTGCTTATTCATCATTATGATTAACTTGAATATAACACACTAGAACCTAAATTATAACACTGGATGAACCTAAATATTATACTCTTTAAGTGGAATAATCTCGAACTATCATTCTCACCCACCAGCTGTAGCAACTTTTATTTTATAATAGACGAAATAAAATTTTAAAACAATATCTAGAAATAACCACACTTCCATTTTTAAGCATATAAAAGGGACTGAATCCTAAGTCATATATATATATTCAAGTATATATTTATTTTTTTAATCGGATTTTCTTGCTTCTTAGCTAGATCCGGATGTTGTTAAGTTTACCTTCTATCAGTGCTTTTATTTGCAAATTTCTCCAGATAATCTTTTGCCATAAATCTCAATGAATTCACATGTCTTAAAACGGAAGTTGGAGTATCGAAAAAGAAATCGAGAAGTGGCACGAACCAAAGAAATGTTAAGAAGGAGAACAAAGCAAAATGTAAGCACTACAATTGTCTGCAAATAGTTCAGTTTGCTGTTTCGAATTTGAGCTCAGATTTGTGGTTTTTTTTCAATATATAATAAATTATACTAAATAGTATTTCATATATTATATCAAATTCTATAATACCAATGTTAAATCAATATTTAATATTTCTTAGACAATTAATTATTGCTGTATAAGTTTTAATAACCCCTTTAATTTCTGTGGATCAAATTGCCTTCAAGATGAAAGATTTGATTCACTTTATACACTTTTGAAGAACTATAATTTAAAAAAATAATTCAAAGCTAAACTAAAAAATAATAATATAAATAGATCACGATTATTATATTAAATTAAGTTGTGACAACTTGGAAAATGTATTAATTAAAAAATTTTCTCTCTCTTTTTCCTCTACTAAGAACTACTATTGATCTTTTAGATCTGATTTCAGTGATGTGGAAAATAAAGTCCCAATAGTTTTGTTAAGATAGTGGTCAACAATTTGAGATTCTTAATATTAATTTCACTTTTTAAGTATATTTATTCTTTCGTGTAATTCTTTTTTTGAGTACATAGTTAATTTCTCTCGTATTTTATTTAATAACTGTTGAAAACTTTTTATATTACAAGGTATTCACATTTTTCACCATTTTGAAATATAAATTTTAAATAAAATAAAAGAATACGAAATTTCAATTAAATCGGTGAATTGATCTGTAAAAATCAAAATAAAAAAACATAGCTTTATCAATTTTCTTTCAATTTCTCGTGCTTTTTGAGGAGATATAAACTATTCTTAGATATACTACTCTTTATAGATTTAAACTATTCTTTATAGATTTAAACTATTCTTTTATTTATATATTATTCTTTCAACTTCTTCTTTTCTTTATTAAACTCGGGAAGCAAAATATAGCACTTTGAAAAATAATAACTGTTAATGTCGAAATGGCTCATGTTAAAATTATGCAGTAAGGATAAAATGAGAAATCGGGAAAAATTATACTCTTAGTGAGTAAATCATTATAATCAAAACTAAACAATGTCTCTAAAGTATAAATAATACCAAAAAAACAAATATTATACAGTTTCGATTCTGCAGTCACCCTACTAAGAACTTCTTGAGAATTTCTTCAGAAAATTTCATTTTCATAAGATATTCTCTGGAAATTTTCGGATTTTCCGAAGATTTTCCTTAAAAAAAAATATCTGCTGATTTTTCATAGACACATCATAGTCATTCTTAGCTTTTTTTCCATATACCTGCAGCCTATTTAAAGTCATTTCAGAGACATTATGAACTAGCAAAGATAGTGAAATTCGTTTTCAGGTTGATCATTAGATTGCAGTCTTTGGAAAATCTTTTAAGAATTTTGCGGAAAATTTAGGGAAATCATTCTGAAAATTTTCTGCAAAAAATACAATGTTTATATAATTAGAAGAAAAAGTAGGTTTAAGAAGTGGATCAAATACTTTCAGAATTTTTTTTTAAAGAAATCAATCTTTCAAATTGTTTGTTATGGAGCGAAACCATCCTAATTTATACACATAATGAGAGATGGAAGCAGAGAGAGAGACTCAAAAAAAAAAGAAGAAGAAAAGAACATGAAGTAATAAAGAGATATACATTTGACCAATAAGAAAAAGCTTGAACAAGGACGTGAAATGAAATATATTGGAGGAATGCTAGAAAGGTCAAAGTCAATGACTGAAAGCTTGAAAATCTATTTCATTTTAATTTCTACATCTTGCTCACCTGAGCAATGTCATCAAGACCTTGATAAGACAATAAATATGCTTATTATGTTAAAAATAAGGAGAAAACCCAAATTGTGAGAATAAATGCAAAATCTCAATAAATAATTAAAATTGATGAAAAAGAAATCGAAAACGTAGGAGAATTCACCTATATCAGTTTTATATTTGGCAGAAGTGGAGGAGTAGAAGAATAAGATATTAAAAGCAGGGGTCATTCGTGAAAGAATATCTCTTAGAAATCTTGAGTCAATGGTCATTCAATACAGAACCAAACTAAATATCTATGAAATAATTATCAAGGCAATCTTATTATATGGCTTATGGCTCTGAAACATGGTACCAAAGAAAGTCAACCACCCAAAAACTTGAGGTTCTTCAAAATAACTGTCTCAGTAAAATTTTCAAAATCTTTTGACCTGTTAAAATTAAAAATGAAGCAATTTTAGAAAAAGCAAGCCTAAATACGACAGAATGCCTGCCAAATTTTTCGTGGTTCAAAAAAGCTTCTTAACAATAGTACTCAATAACTTTTGAAGTTATATTGTAAGAAAATACATGCTTCACCTTTCGCATTACTGAAAACATGTTAATACAGTTCTTCTCTTTATGTATGTTTAAACTATTTAAATGTAGAAATAGTGGAAAATATATTAAATTAAATTTGTTAAAATAGGTGTCAAGTATGAATGCAAATATTTTGTTACCACATTAAGTACATAAATAAAAAATCTTTCAGTAAATTTTGAAGAGTTGGCAAGTATGAAATAAAAGATGAAATCAATGAGATACGTCTTCAGAATGTCAAGAGAAAAAATTAGTGCACGTTTCTCTTTTTGGGGCCCCTGATGTAAAAAAAAAAAATAGGGGAAGACAAATAATGACTTGCAGAAACAAATGAAGTTGGATTTTAAATGAGAAAAATTTCAAGGATTAGAGGAAGCCAGATTTCATGCCCATATGGATATGACTCGACCTTTTTTTCATTTGCTGCAATCAATTTGCAATTTTTCTTCTGCATCTGTTTCTTTCTCTGATGATTTTCATTCTTTTCACCAGTAAGGAATGTTCGTAATTATGAAACTAAAACTATGGAATATCTGTTTTTGTACTTTGTTCACGTTTTTTAGGCTTATTCATAAAAACAAAAAGTGCAATTTTTTTCCTGATTTAAAAATCATTAATATTAAAAGAAATACAATAAAAAACAGATGAAATAAGCTACTTGCCTAGGAACTAAATTCTGGAGTTTGTTTTGGGCCAAAGAGAGTTTCTTCAAGTTGAGAAGGTGGCGGAAGGGTGCCGAAGGGGTGGCGAATATTTCGTTGTCACTCAGGTCCAATTCTATCAAGTTTTTGAGTCCGTTGAAATCGGATTCCCTTAAGAAGCTGATTGCATTATGGCTCAGATCGAGCACTCGCAATCGCCTTCCCGGCCAGAATGAACTGTCTCCTATGGCAGGTATACCCGATTTAATGATCCTCACAGTCTCCAGATTGGAGAACTTGAAAAATATTCTCCCGACCGTGATGTTGTTGGGGTTGTCCGGGGGAGAAGTGATCACCAGTTCGTGTACATTCATGTCCATCTCGGCCACGGGAATGTAGTTTAGGCCACCGCCTGAACAGAACACCGTCTTCCTGCCAAACTTGAGGGCGCAAGTGCATTGCTTTGGACATCGGGCAGAGGCGAGGTCAGCGGCGATCCAGAATAAGAGAAGAAGGACTAAAATTTCCATCTCCTACAAACTTAAAAGAAAAGAGTATATTTTAAACAAAAGAGTGAATGTTGTCGGTGCTAAAAATGTCTTTTTTTATTCAAAATATTTACAATTATTTCACAAACGAAATTCTTTATTTTTCATAGGAATAGTGTTTAGAGTAAAAACAGTGGGCACATTCGAAAGAATAGATAAAAATTAAACTTAGAATTTTCAACTTTCAAGTATCGTGATTCAAAGATAAAATACAACTTGTAGCGTCATTAAAAAAAATTCGAATCAATAGAGTTTTTAAATAAAAAAAAATTAGACAAAAATATTCTTCAGACGCAATATTCAGTCAGGGGAATAACTGAGAGATCTGGGTCTAAACTAGTAGAATCACCAATAGTTTAATTAAAAATTAGGCTTAATGTAATTGGAGAATAGAAAGGACAATTGAAAGAAGCATATTCATTTATTAAACCACATTTTTCAGAACACCAAAAGGAATTTACGGATTCTTCAAACAAGAGTCAGCCTCGTTCTGATCTAAAAAAATATTTTTATTTCGCTTTGCATGTTATCTTATTTTCTTCATTATTTTTCCTGCTTTGCCAGTCTCCCTAAATTTCTTCAATAATATATTTATTCAAATAAAGTTTCATTATAAATCTATTTACTTAATTGTATTACAAGTGCATACTAAACTGCGCAAAAAAAAATATTTTTATAATTTTTTTACTATTTATCGTTTTATTGTGAATGAAATATTCTTATAATAGGCATTATAAACAAGTTATTCCTGAATATATAAGAATTTTTCCTCATTTTAGTTTTAAAGTTATTTTCAGGGCTATTAAAATAATTGAATTTAAGTCTCTAAGTGAATCCAATCTGCCTTGTAGAAGAAATCCTAGAATACGACAGCGGATGCTGTAGAATATCAGACCATCTGCTAGTTTTTTTTTTATGTATTTCGGGAAAAAAAATAACAACAATAATGAACTAGGAGTAAGACAATGACGATTTTTTCCCTCTTTTTTTTAAAGTTGAAATAGAGATAAAAAAAAAAGGTAGTAAATATTTTTATTTTTTAACGATAATGAAGTATCTCTTTTTATTTTCAAATATGATCACAAACATTTTGGTCACAGACAGCGCTATTTAACAGAATACTTTTTTTTTAAATCAAACATTACCGAAAATCACGGAGATACATACAGGTAAAACATCAATTCCGCAAACTTTGGGTTAACGCTGCCTCTGAAACGTTTTTGATTGGTTTTCGAACTAACAAGTCTGGATAAAATTTGATGCCAGTTCGTTCAGAATTAAGGTTGTTAAAATTCTATTTTATGAATGTAAGTCCAAGTATATGTATACTTTTTTTATCTTTTCAAGCAGAAATTATATTGAAAGAAAAACATTGAAAAATCTCCACGAAAACCAACAAAAATCATTAGAATCTTCCTTTATGAAAAGAGTAAGAATTAAATAAATAGACCTCCAACGATTTTGTGAGTTCTGTCTTTACAAATATACTAAAAACATAAAGATTGAGAGAAAAAAAAGAGGAATTTTCAAACTGTCATTTACACAAATTTACTAAAATGTCACTCACAAGGGAAACTAGGGAAGTGTGACTCGCCAATTTTGAAATAAACTTGTGGGATGTATGCCTTATAAGGAATAATTTTAGGGGGCAACATTCGTTTCGGCCCATAGAAGGTCCTGTGAGAGATAAAAAATAATTCAATATATAGAAAAATCAGTATTTTATTACTTTAAAGCAGACTATTAGTTATTGTAATTGTCTCAAAATCCAATTAATTTGTAATTAATTGGATAATTAATTAATTTGCTAATTAATAAATTAATTAACATTCGTTTCGGCCCATAGAAGGTCCTGTGAGAGATAAAAAATAATTCAATATATAGAAAAAACGCTATTTTATTACTTCAATGCAGACTATTAGTTATTGTAATTGTCTCATAATCCAATTAATTTGTAATTAATCGGGTAATTAATTAATTTGCTAATTAATAAATTAATCAGAAAATTAATTAATTGCTAATTATTAATTAATTGTTAATTATTAATTAATTAATTAATTCGCAATTACATACTCCAATTAATTTAGAAAGTTTTTTGGAAAAAAAATGAAAAAAAATTAATGTAATTTTTTTTTTAAATTAACCTAACAGGTTTTTTTGAAAAACTACAGATATATAAATTTTTGAAATCAATTTTAACAATAAATATGCATTATATAGTACGTGAAAGTAACAAAAATTAATTGGAGTATGAGACAATTACAATAACTAATAGTCTGCATTGAAGTAATAAAATACCGATTTTTCTATAGATTGAATTATTTTTTATCTTTCACAGGACCTTCTATGGGCCGAAACGAATGTTACCCCCTAAAATTATTCCTTATAAGGCATACATCCCACTAGTTTATTTCAAAATTGGCGAGTCACACTTCCCTAGTTTCCCTTGTCAGCCGGTTCCTCCACTAAGCTCTTCAAATATGCTAATTAATTAGCGCAAACGATACTTTAAGTCACGGAATCAGGCACAAGAAATAACTTTCTATTCAAAATCAATTTCTCATGAAATATTAAATCAATTTTGCTAATTAAACCAACATAAAATTACATTCTTCAAAATTTAATCTATTATTAAATAAAAAAATCAAAAATAAATATTTACTAAATACTTTTTGCATGGAATTATCTTTGGATAAATGAATTTTATAATTTTGTGCAAGCATTTTTTCATTCGCTTGAAAAGTTCTCCATACATGGTGAAATACGCAAAAAGTAATATTAACATTAAGGACTCTTAAGCCTTGAACCGCACTCCTGCCCAAATTGAGACCATATTTCTCAGATTGTGACTATCCCCTAAATTTTGGTGATTAGAATTCCGAATCCGTCAAAAAAAGGTATGTTTCCTCAGAGAAAGTACGTTTTGAGTCTGATTTCATAACTTCGAGCATTGTCTGCACTAATTAATTAGTAAATTTGAGGTCACCCCTTTGAACAATGAAAATTTAGTACTAGGACGTGAACATCTGGTCATTAGATAAAAAGTTATTCAGTATGGTTCGTTTTTTTATCACCTTGAATAACTTTACTTTTGATGATCAGATTTTCACGTATTAAATGTCTATCTTAATGGTTTCTGGGGGAAAATTCAAATATATTAATCAATTAGAGCTAACTATTAATTAAATTACAAAATCAGACACAAAAACGTACTTTCTCTGAATAAACACAGAGATATTTTTCTTTACATGTTTAGATTCCTGACCCTCAAAATAGTTGGAGTCGACAAAATTTCGAAAAGATTACATGATAAATTGGGGGGGGGGATCAGGAAGCTATGTATATTTTGACGATAGTCCCAAAAAACAGCCAAGAAATACCGCCGTCGCAAATGAGTAAAATTCGAAAACCATAGACTTATTCAAGAGAGCAATACCTTTTTTTACATCATAGCTAGCAATCAAGTTCGTATATTAAAAAGGAATAAAATTTGTGATTGCTCGGAGAGGTCTACTTATTATTAGTTAATAGAAAAATATCTCGAAATTTCAAGGCAATAGACATTTTTTGAGCTGATTTCTGATCAAAAAGAAAAAATTGTTTTCTTTTTAAACTCCTTTGAAAATAAAATTTTAATCGGATTATAAATTATTTCTGACTTACCAAGCTCTTAGAATCTGAACACATGAACTTTATATCTGACATTATTTGTGATTTTCACGTTGTTTTTACTTGATGAGAACTTGATCCGAAAATCAAAATTAATTAACCTATTATAATTATGTACAAAATTTTAGGTATAACATCTTTACATCTTTGATCGAGTCTTTTGAGTAATTATTGTAATGTATATTGTAAAATCCGTTGCTTAAAAAATCGCTTTATTCTGCTAAATATTCAAGTTATATATATATATATATATATATATATATATATATATATATATATATATATATATATATATATATATATATATATATATATATATATATATATATATATATATATATATATATATATATATATATATATATATATATATATATATATATATATATATATATATATATATATATATATATATATATATATATATATATTTGTCACTGAACTCCTAAACGGCTGGACCGATTTAAATGAATTTTTCTGTGTACCTTCAGAAGGATTCGAGAATGGTTTAGATTCACAATGTTTTTTTAATTAATTTTTTATTGAGTGGGAAAAATTCTACTTCTTAAAAGTTATACTTCTTATACGACTTCCAACAAGAAAGCGTTAAACGTTTAACGCTACATTTTTATTGGCCGGGAAATCACGTGGTAATCCAGTTTTCCCTCATTCATTTCCATATTGTTTTGGTTCTCTCTAGCATAAAAATAATAAAAGTCATAAAACTTTTGTTTTTCTATAAATATTTTTTTTGGTTTGTTTTGATAGACATATAATTTAATAGGGAGCAGGAAAAAGAGTCGTTGAATAGAATTTGTAATTTCGTGTTATTATTGTGCTTGTAAAATTTTGAAGTGTGCATTTTAAAAATGTAAAAAACTACACATTTTGTAGATTCAGTGCAGAATTGAAGTGAGTATTTTGTATAATTTTAGATCGAATTTATACGTGCGTTGGTTAACAACCACTGTGACCTATAAATTTATTTGTGAAGCTAATTGATTTCATATAAAACTTTTTCAATTGTTTTTATTTAAAATTTCTTATTTGAAATATTAAATAAAAAAAAGCAAAAAAATAAAATTAAAATTTTTTTATCTAAAATTTGGTACGATAAATCTTTTCAGTCCTGTTACTTAATTGAAATATCATTTTCAATAAATCACTCATATTTTTATGTACTATTTTACAGTAATTTGTTTTACAAAGAAATGCCACGTTTTCGTGGAAGAGCAAGAAATAATGGTCGACGTACTCGAAACGCACAATTGGTCCATGATCATCGATTGAATAGAACAGTTGAAGAACACTTGACGGATAATGTGAATTCAAGAAATCAAGTTGCATCTTCACGTGAAAATGAAAATTCAGAGCAACGCAATCAACGTCTTCGTGCAAATGCATTAAGACAACGAGAGACACGCCAACGAGCGACTAACGAAAACAGAGAACGTGACCAACGGCGAATGCAAGATAATCGAGCATTGATACGAGCATCACTTAATCGTCTTGCATTTGAATATGACCCTGAAATAGACTATTCGTCACATGCATTAATCTTAATCGGTAGTATGGACAACGAGTGTCAATATTGTCATGCTTTAAAGTACAAAGGTGAATCGCCTGGTTTATGTTGCGCATCTGGAAAAATTTCACTTCCACCGTTAAATCCACCACCGGAACCTTTGAAAACATTATTAGCTGGAAACGCATCTCAATCGAAATTGTTTTTGCGGAAAATTCGTAAATTCAATTCTTGCTTTCAAATGACATCATTTAGAGCAACAAAAATTGTTCATAATGAGGATGGTCGTAATTTTGAATCTACATTTAAGATTCAAGGTCAAGTGTACCACCAAATTGGTTCATTGCTTCCAATGCCTAATGTCGATCCAAAATTCTTACAAATTTACTTTATGGGCGATGGGGAGCAACAAACTCATACACGATGCGTATACAACCATATAGAGTAGATGGAGGAACGAGAAATTGTCGACATTTTGGAAACGTCCTTACAAAACCATAACCAATTGATACGATTGTTCAAGACTCTTTCCAACAGACCGCAAAACGACAACTACGCCATTGTTATTAAAGCAGACAAAGTGCACTATGGAGAGCACGCAGGCACATATAATGTTCCAACTGTTAATGAAGTTGCAGTTGTTATGGCTGGTAACCCATGTTAACGTCAAGATATTCGCATACAACGCAGAGATAATACAATACAAATAATTCAAGACAATCATCGTTCTTACGACGCACTGCAATATCCGTTGATATTTTGGGAAGGAGAAGATGGATTTAAATATTAAACAAAGGAATCCAACAACAGGCACAATTTATAGATTATTTTATAAATTTTTTTAACCAATTATTTCTGTTTATCTTATAAATAGTTTTATTTACAGGTGAAGAACTAATCAAGAAAGTTAGTGCAATGAACTTCTACGCATACCGGTTGATGATTCGTGAAAATGAAGATAATAACATTCTCCGATGCAGACAGCTGCTATTTCATCAGTACATTGTTGATATGTATGTAAAAATCGAAAGTGAGAGATTGCGTTATATAAAATTTAATCAAGCTAAACTTCGTTCTGAAGAGTACATTCATTTGCGTGACGCCATAATCGGTAACGCAGATACAACGAATGATATCAACAACATCGGTACCGCATTTATTCTTCCATCATTATACATTGGTAGTCCGCGTCATATGCAAGAATATATTCAAGACACCACGACTTACGTACGCGCATACGGCCGACCAGATCTTTTTATCACATTTACGTGTAATCCAAACTTGGATGAAATTAAAAATTTGCTGTTATCAGGTCAAACATCGATGCATCGCCATGATATCATTGCACGTGTGTTCAAACAAAAATTGAAATCCCTGATGAAATTGATTACACATCACTCGGTATTTGGTGAAACACGATGTTGGCTTTATTCTGTTGAATGGCAAAAACGAGGTTTACCTCATGCGCATATTTTGATTTGGTTGGTGGACAAAGTACGCCCAGAAGAAATTGACAAAATTATTTCAGCGGAAATTCCAAATCCGAATGTTGATCAAGAATTGTTTGACATTGTGACTACTAATATGATCCATGGTCCATGTGGTTCTCTCAACATGATGTCACCATGCATGGATAATGGAAAATGTACGAAACGTTTTCCTAAACCATGTCAAACTGACACTATCACCAATATCGATGGTTATCCATCTTACCGTCGTAGAGATGTAGACAATGGCGGTCAATCATATGAATTGCGTCTATCAAACGGTGTAAGAGTTGACATCGATAATCGCTGGGTGGTTCCATACTCACCATTGCTGTGCAAAACCTATAAAGCACACATAAACGTTGAGTTATGCAGTTCGGTGAAGTCTATCAAGTACATTTGTAAGTACGTTCATAAGGGCAGTAATAAAGCTATATTTGCTGTTCAAAATGTAAATAAGAATGACGAAATAGCACATTATCAAATGGGACGATACATAAGTAGTAATGAAGCTATTTCGCGAATTTTTACATTTCCTATACATGAAAGGGATCCTGCTGTTGTACATTTGGCTGTGCATCTTGAAAATGGACAACGTGTTTATTTCACAGAACAGAATGCACTACAACAAGCTTTAACAGCTCCAAAAACAACTCTTACTGAATTTTTCAACCTTTGTAATCGACAAGATATTGTTGGTGAATTTGCAATTGCAATTATAAAGACATTAATGTATACTGATGTTCCTAAATTTTTTTCATGGAATAAACAATCAAAAAGTTGGGAACCACGGAAACGAGGCACTCCAGTCCCAGGATTTGCCGACATAGTTATGACAAATACTTTAGGACGATTATATACAGTTCATCGTAAGCAACGCGAATGCTCCTTTCTGCGTTTGTTATTGGTTAACGTTCCTGGACCGACATGCTTCCAATACTTGCGAAAAGTCAACGGTACTTTATACGGCACTTTCTTTGATGCGTGTCGTGAGTTACATTTATTGGAGGATGATAACCATTGGGACCTCACACTTGCAGATGCAGCACTGAGCTCATCTCCACAGCAAATTCGTCAATTATTTTCAATAATATTGACAACGTGTTTTCCGTCTGAAGCATCTGCTCTGTGGAATAAATATAAAGACTCAATGAGTGAGGATATTTTGCATCGGATTAGAATTACTAATCAAAATCTCAGTATGGAATTCTCCGCAGAAATATATCACGAGGCATTAATAATGATTGAGGATATTTGTATTCTTATTTCGAGCATGCCGCTCATAAATTTTGGCATGCCAGCGCCAATCCGCCAAGCAGCAGATATCATCAACAGCGACGTTCAACGTGAACACCAGTTCGATATGACTTCTCTGGCTACTTTTGTTGCTAACAATGAACGATTGCTTACTGCTGAGCAACGAAATATATATGATCAAATTAACGTGCCAATTGCAGCACAACAAGGTGGATTTTTTTTCTGGATGCACCAGGTGGCACTGGTAAAACATTCCTCATCTCACTAATACTTGCGCGCATTCGATCTCAAAATCATATTGCATTGGCAATTGCTTCATCAGGCATTGCAGCAACCTTACTTGATGGTGGACGGACAGCGCATTCAGCACTTAGATTACCTTTGAATATTCATACCAATCCCGAAGCAATGTGTAACATAAAGAAGCATTCTGGCATGGCTGAAGTAAAATGTAAAATTATTTTCTGGGATGAATGTACAATGGCCCACAAGCATTCGCTTGAAGCACTCGACAGGTCCCTAAAAGATATCAAAGATAATATTCGGCTTTTCAGTGGTGCTCTACTGCTGCTGTCATTTGATTTCAGACAAATATTACCCGTCATTCCACGTGCGACATATGCGGACGAAATAAACGCATGTTTGAGAGAATCTTATCTGTGACGAAGTGTCAGTAAATTATGCCTTACTCTTAATATCGTGTTCAACTTCAAAATGATCCATTAGTGTCAAGATTCTCCGAACAACTGTTAGACATTGGCAATGATAAAATTCAATTGTATGAAGATACACAATATATTCGACTCCCACAGAATTTTTGCAACATTGTGCCTACCAAAGATGAGTTAATAAAAAGTATCTTTCCAGATTTGCCACATAATTATACTAATCATGCATGGCAACGTGAGCGAGCTATTTTAGCCGCAAAAAAATTTAGATGTTGACGCAATCAATTTTAAAGTACAACAATCATTGCCTGGTAGTGAAATTACATTCAAATCGATTGACACTGTTGTTGATCCTGATGAAGTTGTCAACTATCCTGCCGAGTTTTTAAATTCACTGGATTTACTTGGAATGCCACCCCATAATTTACGATTGAAGATTGGTTCACCTATAATTTTGCTTAGAAATTTGAATGCTCCGAAATTGTGTAATGGCACGCGACTGGTCATAAAAAAATCATGGGTAACATTTTGGAAGCCACTATTTTAAGTGGAAAATTTCAAGGTGAAGTTGTACTTCTACCGCGGATCCCAATGATTCCTTCAGATTCGCCTATACCATTCAAACGTTTGCAATTTCCAATTCGCTTAGCATTTGCTATGACTATTAATAAGTCACAAGGTCAAACAATGACAATTTGTGGCTTAGATTTAGAAAACCCGTGCTTTTCTCGCGGTCAATTATATGTTGCGTGTTCCAGAGTTGGAAAACCCTCGAATTTGTTTGTGTATCCTCCTGAAGGATTAACCAAAAATATTGTACATCTAATGGCATTACGATAACTTAAGTTTTTTTTAATTGAAAAAATATATCTGTTATAAAATAGTTTAAGTTTTCACTTTTTTACCTCTAATTAAAATAAGTTTAAGTTTTGATTTAAAACAACCTCTACATTTAACTTCTCTGATAGTATACACATACTCACACGCTATCGATTGGTCGAATTGTGATAAGATATATGTAATGACGTTAATATGATAACTTTTTAATAAAAATTTACATCAAAACTATCCAAATTGTTACAGCTTACTCAATAAAATTTGAAATTTTCCAATTAATGACGCGTGTACAGGACATCGTCTGTCGGGTCCGCTAGTATATATATATATATATATATATATATATATATATATATATATATATATATATATATATATATATATATATATATATATATATATATATGTGTGTGTGTGTGTGTGTGTTGTATCTTTACTCCAGCTCCATCTACAGTAACGTTTTTGTAACACTCAGAGTAGCAATAAACAAGCTGTCACAAGGTTGTAATGGTGCTCTCTCTCTTGTCGTATTCTAATGCAAGCGTTTACCAGATTTAGAAAATAACTAATTTTAGGTCTTACCAGCGATAATACAGTCCACCGTAATTAGAAGGGAAGATTCATGGATAAATAACCCCCCTTTTGTTACCCCGCATCAACAACATAATGGTCCGTCGAGCCGGAGGTAAATAATTTTACAGTATATAATTAGGTGTAATCTAAATAAACTTTCAAATTTATTGTTTTTAGTAAAAGTAGTATCTTAACAATTAAAACATTCTGTATAGATTTTGGTAATCACAAATACATTTGTACTGTTTTGTTTTAAATTGTTCATCTTACTTATTCATATGAAAATTTATTACTATTGAGGAATTTCTAAATTAAAAACAATTAACAATGGAAAAAATTGACAAATTAAAAAAGAAACGTACCACAATTCGATCAAGTATTTCAAAAGCAATAACTCGATTAGACGCGTTTATGCGAAATAAAGGTAAACAAACTTATGAAACAAATGAAGCGGAACTAAACGAGTTGCCGGAAATTTTAATTAGTAAAAAATTAGACATTAAAAACTTAAATTCAGAAATTGAAGAGCTAATAACAAATGCAACGGAATACAAACAAGAAATCGCAACAAGCGAAGAGTACAATGACGAATTACTGTACGCAAAAACCACTACAAAAACGTGTTTCAAAACTCTAAATCAATAAAATTTAGAAAATACGTTTATGCAAAACCCGCAAAATTTAAAAGAAAAAACTGCAAGTAAACAAAGCATAACACTTCCTGGAATATCCATGCCCAGAGCCGGATTATACCTTTCGTAGGCCCTAGGCATAGCCGTTTTTGGGCCCTTCCCTCCTTCCCCCACTCCTCCCCTCTTTTCAAATATATGCTAAAATTTTCTTGCATATTTTTTTAACATTTTTATTAATATGGATTTTAATTTACAAATTTGTTTATCGAACTTTATCTGCAATACCGAACTTTATCTGCAATGTATCTTCATAATTTTGTGTAAAATACACTTGTTGTTTTTAAAGCTAAATTATTCTTGTCAACAAATTTTTTTCTCCCAAGTTTTTCGTAGGCCCCTGAATTTCGTAGGCCCTAGGCACGTGCCTAGTGTGCCTATAGGTTAATCCGGCCCTGCCCATGCCAAAATTCTCAGGAAGATACGATGAGTGGCAATTATTAAAAATACAATTTGACAACATTATTACGTCAAATGAGCAGTTAAATGATATACAAAAGTTGCATTTCTTAAATTCTTCTCTAATAGGAGAGTCAAAAAACCTTCAAACGCTTGACGATACATTTCAGTCATTATTCAAAGCGTTGGAGGAGCGATACGAAAATAGACGCTTAATTATTGAGAGTCACATAAAAGCAATATTAGATGTCGAAAAAATAAATAATGAGTCCGCCAAGGAACTTAGGCACCTAATTGACACCATAAGAAAAAATCTGAGAGCTCTTCATGTTTTGGAATATAAACGAAATGATTTATCAGATATTTTCGCTTTAAATATTATCATTTCAAAACTCGACAAAGAAACTAGAAAACAATACGAATTAAGTTTATGCACACACAAAGTTCCAAAATTAGATTCTTTCTTATTATTTTTGGAAAAAAGAGCACAAATTCTAGAAAGTTATCAAAATGTTTCTCAAACAGCATAACTAAAAGTGAAACCAGAAAAGTCAAGGTCAAGATCATTTTTAGTAAATGAGAAAAAAGTACCGCCATGTGTTTTATGTTCAAATAACCATCCCATTTTTAAGTGCGATTATTTTCTGAAGCTTAATGTAGAGCAAAGAACTGAAGTCATATCGAAAAACAAATTATGTTATAATTGTTTATCGAAATCGCACTCTGCGGGAAACTGTAAATCGAAACATTCTTGTTCGAGTTGTGGTCGCAGACATAATACATTAATTCATAGGCGTCAAGGGGAAAATGTAAATGATTCGTCTCGCCAGCAATCTCTTATTTCAAATGTTGATAATTCAAGGGCTTTGGAAAATACGTTTCCGAATATTAAAGCTGCCGAATTTAATGCTCAAACTTTATCACTAATAAATAAAAATACTCGTTATTCAAATAGAAGTGGTATTATGCCAACATGTGAGGTATTTATTAGGAGTTCCAAAACTCATACTCTTATTAAAGCTAGGTGTATTTTAGACAGTGGTTCAACTTCTAACGTTTTAACCGAAGCGCTTGCTAATGCATTAGAGGTCCCATTGCGAAAAATAAACAACCCCATTGCAGGGTTAGGTAATAATAAAACTGTTGTAAAAGGGAAATAACAGGCAGATATAACTAACAGGGATCGGACTTATTTAAAAACATTAGATTTCTTATTTGTGAAAAAGATAACAGATTTTATTCCAACGGTACCATTATCATTAAAGAAATTTGAGTTACCTAAAAACATACATTTAGCAGAACCTAATATTTTCGCAAATTCAGCTAACATAGAAATGCTCATAGGAGCGGAAGCATTTTTTGAAATTATGAGAACAGGCGATATTTAGATACCAGGTACTGAAATAGTTTTAAGAAATTCTTTTTTTGGGTTTATCTTTACGGGAGCAATAGGTACAAATAGTCAGGATAAAGCTAAAGACTTCTGTGGGTTAATCAGCCAATCTACTAACACTTTAGAGCAAACCCTGAGAAAGTATTGGGAAGTTGAGGAGTGCTTAAGCTCAAAAGAGCATTACATGAGCCTTGAAGATATTTTATGCGAGCAGCATTATCAAAATACGCACAAGAGAGACGACACTGGTAGATACATAGTTCAAATGTCAATCAAAGATCTCCATAAGCTGGGAGAATCCAAACATTTAGCAGAGCAAAAACTTAATCAGCTTTGGAGACGGCTTTCTAAAAATGACACTATGAGGAGTCATTATATTAAATTCATGCAAGAATACCTAGATATGGGTCACATGGAGCCCGTAGAAAAAGAGGATGATCAAGATCCAGTTGATAAAAGCAATTATCCTCACTGCTATCTGCAGCATCATGGAGTCTACCGCCCTGAAAAGACTACAACTCCTCTCAGAGTAGTCTTCAACGCCTCTGCACCTACTTCAACTGGTGTAAGCTTAAATGATCTACAAATGAAAGGACAGGTAAAAGAGGACATTTTCGACATTTTGGTGCGTTTCCGTAAACATCACATTGTCTCTACAACAGATATTCAAAAAATGTTTCGTCAAATATTAGTTGAGCCTTCCCAAAGAAACCTTCTTCGCATCCTTTGGAAAACAAGCGAGTATCAACCGTGCAAAACGTACCGATTGAAAACCGTAACATACGGCACAACTTCAGCTCCTTTTTTGGCTACTCAAACAATCCTCCGGGCAGCCAAAGATGAGTCTGAAAGATTTCCTCTTGCGGCCGAGGTTCTCGAGAGGGATAGTTACATGGATGATGTAGTCAGTGGAGTGGATAGAGTACTTACAGCTGTGCGTCTTAAATCTGAGTTGTCTGATCTTCTAAGATCTTGTGGCATGAAGTTACAGAAGTGGAGATCCAATGCAGTTGAATTAGACGAGTCAACTGATGTAGAGCACAGATTTACCAACACTGACGAGACTTCAAAAAACATTGGGTGTCATCTGGAATGCCAGAACAGATGAATTCCGGTTTCAACTCACTTCGTTAAAAGGGCAAAAAACCTATACAAAGAGAGATGTTCTAAGCGTCATAACACGTATCTTTGATCCGCTTGTACTATTGGGTCCAATTATCACAAAAGCAAAAATCTTCCTTCAGAGACTCTGGACAATCAAGTTAACGTGGGACGATGTGCTTCCTCCAGATTTAGCCAAAGAATGGGGATTGTTTGCCCACAATCTTCCAGCCATACACGACTTATATGTGAAACGCAAGGTGACAGACAATGCATCAGGAATGGAACTACATGTTTATGCCGACGCCAGTGTACTTGCTTACGGAGCAGCAATTTACGTACAAACTCGAAATGTAGACGGCCAACTTACATCAGAACTATTGTGTTCTAAGTCAGGAGTTGCTCCTATAAAACAACTCACTATTCCACGTCTTGAACTGTTATCTTCTCTATTGGCATGCAGGCTACTGGAAAAAGTACGGAACTCTCTGAATGTCCCCAACGAACAGTGCTATATATATTTAGACTCAAAAATAGTTCTCGCATGGATAAAAACTGACTGTTTAAAGTTTAAACAATATGTCGTCAATTGAGTAAAAGAAATCCAACAACGATCACAGAATTGTGTTTGGAACTATGTTCCGTCAATATCCAATCCGGCGGATATATTGTCTATTGTCACGTGGTTGTGAAGCAAAGGAACTTTTACATCACTCATGGTTGCAGGGTTCCAACACCATAAATCAAAGGAAGAACTCAGAGTCTGAAAGTGAACTATTTTCCGAAAGGGACTCAAAGATATATCAATCTGAACTCAAACCATCGCAAGACATTAATCTATTAATTTCTCATTTCAGTTTTTCAAACCAAATATTTTCTATAACGAATTCTTATTCAAAATTGATTAATGTCTTATGTATACAGGTTTATTTAAGACTGTAAGAATCAAATTAAGAGAAGTGGAAATCTTACATCCTGTGAGGTAAGTGAAGCAGAATTAAAGTTATGTTCATTTGTGCAGCAGGAATCTTTAGCAGAAGAATTTAAATTATTAAAATCAGGTAAACCAGTACATGTTACTAGCAAACTGAAATTTTTGTTTTCATTTTTTGATAATTCAGCAAATGTTATCAGAGTTGGAGGGCGTCTAACATATTCTTATTTGCCCTATGAAAGCAAACATCCCATAGTTTTGCCTAAAAATCATAAAATTTCTGAGCTTATTTTACTAAATTTACATAAATCAAATTGTCACATAGGTGCACAGGCACTATTAAATTTGTCAAGACTAACAGTTTGGATAATACATGGTCGGAATTTGGCTCGAAAAATTGTTCATGATTGTGTCATTTGCACTAAATTTAAACCTAGATTTTTAGTTCAAAAAATGGGAGATTTGCCTATTGTTCGATGTAAACCAACTTTTCCTTTCTTAAATTCTGGTACTGATTTCGCAGGACCTTTTTTCATAAAAAACAAAAATCAACGTAAAGGTCCGTTTCAAAAAATATTTATTGCTATTTTTGTATGTCTTGTAACTAAAGCTATTCACATTGAAATTGTTTCTAATCTAACATCTGACTCTTTTGTTGCAACCCTAAAAAGATTCATTGCCCGTAGAGGCAAATGTTCCATATTATATAGTGACAATGCCAAACCCTACTTAGGAGCAAATAGAGAAATTAAACGTTTGTATAACCTAGTTAGTAAACCTGATGAAACTCTATCAAAATTTCTTGTTTCTGAGAGAATTAATTGGCAGTTTATTCCCCCTAGAAGTCCAAATTTGGCGGAATATGGGAAAGTGGTGTAAAATCATTTAAATTTCACTTGAAACGAACAATAGGTACTTTAACTTTAAAATACGAAGAATTTCTTACTATTATTAATCAAATCGAAGGTATTTTAAATTCAAGGCCTTTAATGCCACTTTCAAGTGATGCTGATGATCTGGATGTTTTAACACCAGCTCATTTTTTAATAGGAAGATCTATAAAAAGCATTCCTGAACCAGAATTAATTGATCTTTCAGATAATAGGTTAAGTAGGTGGCAATTGACTACAAAAATTACCCAAGCAATTTGGAAAAAATGGTCAAATAATTATTTGTGCCAGTTACAACAGCGATCGAAATGGCTCTTTGAAAAGGATAACATTTCTATTGCTACTGTAGTTATAGTAAAAGACGATAATTTGCCCATTAATCAATGGCTCATGGGAGTTGTTGTCGAATTGTTTCCAGGAAAAGACAAATGTGTTAGAGTTTGCAGTGTGAAAACCAAACGTGGTATTTTCAAACGTCCTATCACTAAGCTAGCCATTTTACCAGTACCAGTTGAAGTTTGATTAAGTCATTTCATTGTGTGTTAAATTTATATATGTATATCTATTTTTACTTTCTATTTTTTTTTTTAAAAAAAGTGATGTCATTTCCCAATTGTTTGTTTTTGCATATGCTTATATTTGATATTATTTCATTGCTTATATATTTGAAATACAGTACTGTATTTCAACGCGGGGAGTATGTTGTATCTTTACTCCAGCGCCATCTACAGTAACGTTTTTGTAACACTCAGAGTAGCAATAAACATGCTGTCACAAGGTTGTAATGGTGCTCTCTCTCTTGTCTATTCTAATGCTAGCATTTACCAGATTTAGAAAATAACTAACTTTAGGTCTTTCCAGCGATAATACAGTCCACCGAAATTAGAAGGGAAGATTCATGGATAAATAACCCCCCTTGTTATCCCGCATCAGCAATATATATATATATATATATATATATATATATATATATATATATATACCACCATACTATAATAATATACTATAAACTATCTCGTGAATTGTGCTAAAATTAAAAAGGAGTAGCTTTCTTAAAGTTAACGATGTAATACATAAGTTTAAACGTCAAAATAAAATCGTGGTTTAAATTTGTTCATTTAAAAAAAACAAGGCAAACAGTTGTGGGTTTTGAACTTGCACTAATATGTATTTACTTTTCACAAATCGAACAAATAAGAAACAAAAAAAAAATAACCGTAAAAAAAATTGAATTTTAAAATTAGGATATTAGGACGATATATAAGAAACTGAGATATTTTAAGGAGCTTAAAAATTTCAGCTACGTATTCGGTAGCTCTTTTTATGTTCGGCATTTTTATACTCTTTGTAGTGACTTTTAAAACATCAGATAATCATTGCTCAGATAATAGTTGTTGATGTCATAAGAATTTGGTTCAATACGATATAAAGATCCCTTTTACATTACTAATATCTTAGTTTATGTTTTTATTGTCCAGATATCAAAACATATATAGAATAATTAGTAAATATATTATTCCTATCAAATGCATACCTACGCTCATTACTGAAATTTAATCAATGAAAGAATGAATAAATTAAAAACTAAAATTAGAAGAAAAAAAGATAAATAACCACATTTAATCAAAAACAAGTTATTATAAAACTTGACTTTCGTTAAATATAATATTTTATTCAAATCTCTTTGCTAAATTTATTATAAATCAGCAGACGACTCAAGAAGAAACATAGTATTTTAACATTAAAAAAAGATATCGAATTGAAACAAACAAAAAAACATGAATGAAATATACCTTAGGCTTGCGAAAGTTAAATTCTTTGTAGGCATTAATCGCCCCCAAATTTACCTATTCGCACCAAATTTAGGCATTAATCACCCCATTTAAATATTTTTTCCTTATCTCCAAATAATTTTTTTTAAAAATAATAAATTTTAATTTTTTCAGCTTTCACTAAGGAAAATCTTTGAAACTTTAGATTTCATTATGAAAAATACGTAGATTAATATGGTATAAAAAAAATTCATGGCTCACATTAAAAAAAATTTTCTCATTCAGAATGAAATTAAGTAATAAAATATAATAAACAATTGTTAAAAATTACTTTTTGCAAGAAATTACCTTTGGGTAACTGAGTTTTATGAACGAGTGCATTTTTTTAAGAATTTCGCCATTAGTTTTAAAGATATGACCAAAAATGCAAAAAGTGAAATTAACATTAAGGGAACCAAACTTTTATTCGCTCTTTTAATCAAGAAGCCGAAAGGAATATAGAAACTCTAAGATAACATAATTCAAGAGCTCAGAAAAATAAGAGTTGAAAGAAAGAAACAAGTTTATAAATACTTTGAATCAAGACATTATGAATTGGTGTAACTTTTTTTTCATGCTCACTTCTTTTCCAAAACAAAAATATATTAATACAATTGAATAGAAAATTGAGGTTTAGTTAAATCTGACCCTGGAACAATAATACAAAAAATAAAACATACAAAGTATAACGAAACATAATATAATAACGATGAAAGATAGACTTATCTCTATGTTGCCATTACCAGGTTGGAAAGTATTATTTAAAACCGCATAAAAGGTAGAGGGAGGATATGTTAATATAGGACAGCGGGGCATAATATCATAAATGGCGATTAAAAAATGTATTTTTGTCGATTTTTCTTCATTTTAGATTTTCTACTGATTATCATATTTTTAGAAATGAAATGTTTCACATTTTTAATATCAACAGTTTTTTCTATTGTCTATAATTTTCAATCTTTGAAAAGCAATCGCTGGCCACTGTCCAGAAGCAAAATTTCCTGATTTTGACCTACATGCGTTAACATTGAAGTCAATAACAAATCTGATAGATTGCTAAGAAAGGTTTTGTCAGAAATTGGATGCGCGCATAGCAACAAATGTATTAAACAGGATAAATCGAAAATTTTATTTAATAATAACCGATAATTAATGATCCGAGTTCAAAGGCATTCACAGAAACTTGTTTACCCCAAAGTAATTTGGTACAAAAAAAAGAGATTTAGCAGATAATTATTTGTTACAATATAAATCTAAAAAAATTATAAATAGTTGGGCATAGACATTTTAAAATTTTTTTTTTGTTAAAAAAACACATAATTTTGTGACTTAAGTATTTCCGAAAACCACTGAAACGTTCGAATTATTACTTAATGAAATCAAACGTTAAAAAAAAGTGTTGTTTATGACAACCTATCTCAATTATCAAAATAAGCCTCAATCTTAAAAATAAATTTTCAAAAGTGTGAGTAATAAGAGGAATCAAAAGTATGAGACCTCCCATGTTCATTTCAATTTTTGCCCAGTTTGCCCTTTCTTGGAAGTATTTAAGTCAATCTAAAAATTTTTGAATGCATTTGTAGAACTCAAACGTTTCTCTCAAATTTTGGCGCTTAAAATGAATTAAAAAAATGCAGAAATCATATTATTCAAAGAAACTTTCGACTTTTATTAAATGAAATGATAAATATTTTTTTAATTATATTTAGTGTTTTTTTTCAGATAATTAAGTTTAACAATTGCATTTATAAATTCTATAAAATAGTTGCAAAGATATGGCGAAATACATAAAAATTGAAATTTGCCTCTTCATTTTTCTTCTGGATTGAGACGATACTATTTACCAGAATCTTATTTTGAGAGTCCAAAGTCTGAACCCTCTAAACAAAAAAGCTTGCTTAAAAAGTCTGATTTCGCAGATAAAAATATCGGCTGCTATGTACCTTTTTGTACCTATGCAATTAGTACCTTTAAAGCCAACGTATTAGATACGAAATTATTAAGGTGTTTCATCTTTTATTTTTATGATTACGAAAGGAGCCAGTTAAATTATTGAAAATAATAACTGTAATAATTATTGATTTTTTTAAAATATTAAGAGCAATCTTAATGGTTCTCATGAGATGTTTTATGATTATAGGATATGATAGGATAGTTTTATGATTTAGTTAAGTTAATAGGGACAACAATTATTAAAATACACCTTTTGTTTAGATTTTGGTCTTTCAAAATTGGAGGATAAATGATGTGACAATAGTTCCTTATCCATAAGAAAAGCTTCATGTTATTTTTGGATTTTGCATTTTTAGAACAAGATACGCTAATCAAAAGATATTCGCACATAATTTATAAAAAAAATTACTCAAAATTAATTTGATACAACAAATCAAATTTGATTATTATTCATTATTTTCCCTTAATAAAAATAATTTTTTAAAAAAAATTCAAAGCATGAGAGTTATTTTGATTTGTAATCATCATTTTGATTTATGAAGTTCAAAATTTTACTAAAATAAGTCAAATAGCTCTGGTGAAATAAAAATGTATGATATTTTTGTATTTATACTCTTCGGACGTGTTCATTGTTTCGGATTGCATACATATACTAAAAAAATAATAGATCCAATATTTGCGTAAACACACAAGTCCAAAAATAATATACCGTTTGGTGTAGAAATATTGAATATTTGTATAAAATTTCCCGATGGGCATGGCACTAACCCTGAAATTCATTCAACTCTTGATAGATACCCAGTTTAGGTAATAAGTAACTTTCCGTCAGTTATCAGATACCCTCACCTGCTTTCACTATTTTGAATCCGCAGCATAACAAATTTTGAATAACCATACTGGTTTTCTATTTTAAAATCACTCATCATTAAAGATCCATCATTCCCAAAATATATTCCAACTTTTCCCACTTTTTGATAAATTTCCCATTTCAGATACCCAACATCATCAGTTAATCGAATATTTAGCGAAAAAGTCGTTATCGGGAAAATGTTTTAATGTCACTTTATTTTTAAAGGTAGGAAGTTTATAAAAAGCTATTCCCTAATGTCTTTCGAAAATTTTTTCACTCACTCGGCGAGAAGTTCTTTTTGCACCAATTTTTATACCGATTGCAGCACAGCTCCCACACGCTTCGGGGGGAGCACTAGTACCTTCTACACCTAAGACGAAGGAAAAAATGAAAAAGAATATTAACATTTTCTAGACAGCTACATAAGTTTCATTTAGAAACTGCCTTTTTTTTCGTGTCAAAACAATACTATGTTGTCAAAATGTAATAAAAAATTCAAACTTAACTATCATGATAGTATCTCTGTAAATATATCATAATAAATTTACTGAAAATTGTAATAAATCATTTAAAAAAGAAAAAGAAATTTTTCCTATCTGTCTATCTATACCTATGCATATCTATCTATCTATATAACCGCAGTTGTAAAGCTGCGAATATATTTATAATTGAAACAATTAACTATTTTTAAAATATGTATTGATCTAAATTTTATTATTTATATTGAAAATATTTAGTGAATAAATGAATGAAATTTTTTTCATCATATACCGTTTTATCAATTTTTATCTTGAAATTGGGTTTTACGTCAGACAGTTGAATTCATAGGTGTGGAGCAGCTCCCAGTCTAGTTCTTTCAATGTTTTTTAATGCATGTATAAATTGAAAATGAATGAGCTGAAATATGGCTCCAATTAAAATAAAAACAAAAAAGAAAATAAATAAACGTTGAGAAATGGTTATCAGAAAAACGTACATTTTCATTGATTTTTTTTAATTTGATTATTTTTATTCGATGCAAAATACTAATGGAATTTTTCACAAATGCATATCCTTATTTTGAAATTTCTTTTCTTACAAGCATTCCAATTAAAAATTGAGTGATTTGATTAAAATAATGGATTATTGAGTGGATATTTAATAACTTTAATTACAGGCTTCGAAAATTCTAACTAGATAAAAGAACTTTAACTCTCACTATACCTATGGCCCTTTCACTGAACTCCAGGGTTCCATTGAACTCAATTTGGAAACCACTGCTCTAAATAACAAAATAACATGCATTATACTAAGCTATATACTACGTATACTTTTACATAAGCTCAGGCTAAATGCATGGTCTAAATCGTATATATATATATATATATATATATATATATATATATATATATATATATATATATATATATATATATATATATATATATATATATATATATATATATATATATATATATATATATATATATATATATATATATATATATATATATATATATATATATATTTCAATCTAAATTTACAATTTCACATGAATGTTAGATTAATAATGAGCTTCTGAAATTAATGAGTGTATTAATAAAAGCAAACATACGTGAGTAAATATAAAACCATATGCAAATTTAGATTTGAAAAAAAAAGTAAGAAAATGCAGGTTTTGTTTAATATTAATCTTTTAAAACAAGAATACGTAGAAACTATAGAAAGCACAATTAGAAGTAAAATCAGATATTAGTTCGATTTTCGAAAAAAAAATATTTACACTAATTCAATTATAAGCCCTTAAGTTGACACGTGTATTGGCTGAAGCAAACATTCAATGAAAAATATAAAATCTCTTTTTAAAAATAATAATTATGACAAATTTGTTTTAGCCCAATCACATGCTTTTTGAAGCTAAAATTTTTAATTAAAAACTAAATCTAAATAACCTATTCAAAAGCAAACAATCCTGATATAATAATGTTTAAAGTAGACTAAATGAACAATCACGTGGGAAATTCAACAAAATTCATGATTTGTGCATCTGTCACGTCATTGGACAATTTTTGAATATATTTATAACGAGATTACAAGACAAAGAGGGAAATTATTGGAAACAAATTTTGAATTTGATATTAGAAGTCTCTAATGATATAAAAAGATTTTAAAAAATCTCTTTCACCTACTACTAACTACAGCTTCCTTGATTGAAAGAAAGTGTTTTTACTGCATGGACACAACAGCGAAGGTGAAGCAGCTTTTACAGAAGAGTGAACAATCATGAAATTCTTTGGGTGGTTCGTCAGAATGAAATAATCAGATAAATCAGAAAAAAACAATTCATAATTCCCTGTTCTCATTTCTAACTCAAGTAAAAAAAAAATATATTTTTTTTTTCTTTAATTTTATTTATTATTATTTTTTATGAACGAAAGTCTTAAAGAAAGACCTTTGAATTTAAAATTAGGTATTTGATTCCTGTTGTGTGTTATTCATAAGAATGTTTTCACTGTAGTCTCATTAGATTAGTATCTTTCTAATTTTTGTATTATATATATATATATATATATATATATATATATATATATATATATATATATATATATATATATATATATATATATATATATATATATATATATATATATATATATATATATATATATATATATATATATATATATATATATATATATATAATACAAAAATTATAAATACTTTTGTATTAATAAAAACATTAAAACTCTTTTCATAAAATGTCTTTGGTAAAGAATAGATGTAGAGATATTCTATTTTTGGGACTTCAAGGCTGAAAACATACCAATGAATAATAAATAGATTTTTATTTCAAAGGGGTTATTTTTAAAATCCTGCCCTCTTTCACTTCCATATTAGGAAGCATTAAATGATTTTTCTTAATGCGTAGGCATACAAGGTATGTGACGATTGAGCCTTTTCACCTCCTTTTCTATTTGTATATAATGCAGGAACAATTGTTTTTGGGTGACTCTTGCTGCATGATGTGTTCCATGTAAGAAGTACCGGAATAGTCCAAGAGTGCTGTCCACTCCCTCCAGTGTGGAGAAATGGGTGTGAGCTATTACCGCCTACCTTTAAATAAAACTATTGAAAACGTATTTTGACTCACTACAGAATTATTTGAGCTAAACGTAACCAATTATAACAGGGATGTAGCCCTGTTATTACAAGCCTAGCAGGATTGGCATCGCGGAGGAAACTTACGCATTTCTATCTCTTAGGAACTAAGCTTAACGGATGCTGGCTGTGGCTTCGGAATTCCCCATCCCATCACACATCGGGGAAAAAGTTGCCTTATCGGCGTAGAAGGAAAGGAAGGATTCCATCAACAACTACCTGTACCTCGGCGTAATCAGAAGAGACGTTGGCTGGAGTTTGTCACACCTGAAACCATTTGATGTGTGTCCCATCCATAGAGATAACCCTACAGTTCTTACTGTTCAAGAATGAATTAGTGAAATTGCCATGCGTGTGTGAAAATCCCAAAATATGTGAGTTTGTTAAAACTCCAGTGTGAAAAGGCCTACAACAATTTGCTTCTTGGTGTTCTTAAAAATACCTGCTTGTAAAGTGAAGTACGTGAGAGTTTAAAAATTTTTTTTCAACAAATATAACATGTGAGGTGAAAAAGGAACATAAAAGAAATGTCATCTGCCTGTATTTTTTTCCTTCATAATTAGTAGTGATAATTTTATGATTACGTAGGTCAAGTGACCTAAATTTCTTATGATGAATAATTGAATAGAGATATATTTTTAAGGGTTAGATTGCATTTCTTGAGTTTATATTACTTTTTTAAAACATTATGACATAATATTGTCTTTATAGTGCATTTAAAATGTTTTTGAAAGAAATAAATGTGATTCAAACGTGTATTAAATTAGTGATGGCAAATAAAATTAAGTTATTATTTAAACTTTTATTTCCTAATGATTTATCACGATTAAATCGTACTAAAATACTAAATTTTTCAGAATTTTCATTTGAATTTAACGATGAAGAATTTTTAAACAAACTGAGAAAATTTGTCATACTTTTGATTTTTCAGAATTAATCAAAATTACAGACACTCTAAATATTTACAGCGAGGGAAATAAAAATGAAATTTCACAACATATTTCAACTTGTATATGTGATTTTAATATTTTAAAAATTTTATAGTAATGGAAAATCCCTCTGGGTATGAAGATGAAATTAGTTAGTTTGAATGTAAACAAACTCAAACTGATTTTGAACCACATTTACCAATTAAAACTTGTGTAAATCTATTTACACAAGTTAATTTAAGTTCTATCTGTACTAAAAGTTGTATTGATAAAGATATGGTATCCTATAATCTAAGTTCTAATAATGATGTAAATAATAGAGAACCAGAAACCAAATTAATAGTAAATTTTTCTAATATTGAAGCAGTTACTCCTATATTTAAAGGAGATAAACATGAAAATATTATTTCTTGGTTTGAAAATTTTGAAACTCATGCGAATTTATTTAAGCTTTCTGATATGCAAAAATTTTTATTTGCAAAAACATGCTTAAAGGGTAAGGCATTAACATTAATTAGAAGTAAAACTTGTTTAAATTCATTTGAAAAATTAAAAAATCTCTTTCTTGAAGAATTTGGACTTAATTGCAATACTGCAGAAGTACATGCAATGTTGCAAAAAAGAAAACAAAGGTATAATGAAACTCTTCAAGAATATTTCCTAAAAATGAGAGAAATAGCCACTCAAAGTGATATTGATGACTTAGCTCTAATCACCAAACCAAACAAATAGAAAAACAATTCTTTATGGAGCCAATAATCTTTTTGAATTTAAACAAAAACTTAAAATTTATGAAAAAATTAAAAGTGACTTAGATAAAAATAAATTTCAACATAATAAGGGACCTTATATGAAGAAAATAGAAAACCCAAAATATGACATTAAGTGCTTTAAGTGTAATGCACCAGGATATAAAGCCCCGGCTTGTCCTTAAAATAAAAATGTAACCCCGAATGCGACAAAACCCAAAATACATCATACCCAATAAATCAATGTAAATATTGTTCGAAGAAAGGACTTTTGAATCAATTTCACGCGGGCTCCTCGTGTGTAAACAACCCTAATAATGTAGAAGTAAACGTCCAAAATATGACAAATAAAAAATAACAATTAATAATATCCGGATATAAAGTGGAAAATAAATACCTAAATGGACATCCGAAACCAAAACAAAATGAAAATGAGAATGTAAGCAAAGAGATTTTATTGAATGCTGATACCGTGTCAGCATTGAACATAATACCAAAAGATATTGTGTCAAAATTAAATATTCTTATTAAAAAATGTGAAAAATTGAATGTTACCCAAACGAAAGGACAATTAACACTTAACAGAATTTCTGAGTTTCCCCTTAAGATTGGCGAAATTGTTAACTCAGCTAAGATTTTTATAATTGATACTGATTTACCATATGCTTTATTAGGGTTTGTTTATTGATTGTGTCGGGCCAGTTGTTGCTCAATTTGGTAGGAGACAGATCACCTCTGCTAATTCTAACGGTGACAACTTTTCTTTGCACATTAGACAGCAAAATTCACAAAATGTTGAGGTTAAAAATGGTGAAAAATAAAAGTTAAAGATGTTTCAGTAGAAGTAAATATTGAAAAAAATAATGCAAAGGGTAACAAAAATAAAAATAAAAGGAAAAATAGGAAAAAGAAAGAATGTCCAAAAATTTCAAATGATTCGAAGATAGATCTAAGTAATGGATGCATACATTATCAGGTCAATTTCGACGAAAAAAATAAAAATTTGAACAAAAAAGAAAATGTGGACTTAAAAGAAATTTTAAAAAGTAATGATGATATTTTCTCAAAACATACACATGATGTGGGAGAAATCAGAATGGAACCACAAAGAGTCAGGTTGACTTCAGATTTACCTATATCTCTAAGGCCTTACAAAACATCCCCAAAACAACAACAAGAAATTGTTGTACAAACAGAAGAATTTTTAAAAAATAACATTATAAAAGAAAGTTCATCTCCTTATGCTGCCCCTGCAACTTTAGTCTTTAAAAAAGATGAAAATAAAAAGAGTCGTTTATGTGTTGACTTTGAGAAATTAAATCATGAATAGTGTCCAAAGGAAAAGGAAATTTTTTTTACTTTCTTCAATGGAAGAAGCAAACCCTATATTTTTGGGAGATCCGAATCGCGTGTGGAGATGTTTACCTCAGCATCATTTGGATGTGAGGGCGAGGAAAGTTGAACTTTTTTTTTCTTATCAACAAGGTGAGAAAAATATAATAAACCATTTTTGTATATATCAAATCTGGATCTCTCAATATCACTGTGCAGGCCGGGATAGCCTGGTTGGCAGGGCGCTGGGCCCATATACAAGAGGTCGTGGGTTCGATCCTCGCCGGCCGAAGACTCCCCGTGTAGTAAATGGTGACTGATGCACGTTAAATCTGTCGAGTCTCAAAGTCCTCCATGTTCCCACAACAAATCAATACCTCTGGGGGTACTGATCCATGAGTTTCCTTGTCTTCTGGATTGGTTCAAAATTACAAGGCTACGGAGTTGAACGTAAGTAGTCGTAAACCCATGAAATTGGGTCAGCTGTTCAACAACGGTTATAAAATAAAATATAAAATATCACTGTGCTTCATGAAATTCCGTTTTCCTCCATTTTTTCGAGGAATACAGATTTTCATCAAGTAAATAACCCCTTCAACCACACAGAATCTTAAATTCTGATTAAATGACACTTGTTGTCCAGTTCGTTCGCATAAAAAGAGTGTAGATTTTTGTGTGAAAAAATTTTTGAAAATTTTAGTAGACTAGTTATATAAATATGTTTTATTCTTCATTCTGTCTTGTTGACTGAATTGCATTATCACGTTGTTATTTTTATCATTGTAAATAATTGTTTTTTTTTATACATAATTGAAAAAATGTTATTTGTAGTAGGGAAAAGGAACAGTCGTACCGACCTAAATTTAAAAAATTTAAAGTACTCCAAATTTATTTTATTTTGGCTTACCAAATTTTTTTTTTGGGGGGGGGGAGGGATGTATCACAAAAATTAAAAATACTTTTGTATTAATAAAAGCATTAAAACTCTTTTCATAAAATGTCTTTGGTAAAGAATAGGTGTAGAGATATTCTATTTTTGGGACTTCAAGGCTGAAAACATACCAATGAATAATAATTAGATTTATATTTCAAAGGGGTTATTTTTAAAATCCTTTCCTCTTTCACTTCCATATTAGGAAGCATTAAACGATTTTCCTTAATGCGTAGGGTTACAAGGTATGCGACGATTGAGCCTTTTCATCTCCTTTTCTATTAGTATATTACGCAGGAGCAATTGTTTTCGGGTGACTCTTGCTGTATCATGTGTTCCATGTAAGAAGTCCCGGAATTGTCCAAGAGTGCTGTCCACCCTCTTTAGTGTGGAGAAATGGGTGTGAGCTATTACCACCAACCGCCTACCTTTAAATAAAACTATTGAAGACGTATTTTGGCTCACGACTATATATATATATATATATATATATATATATATATATATATATATATATATATATATATATATATATATATATATATATATATATATATATATATATATATATATATATATATATATATATATATATATATATATATATATATATATATATATATATATATATATATATATATCAATGTTCAAAGCTTAACCCCATCCCGCCCCCGTAACTGCTAGCACAATGTGCTGAGGTATTTAGGACCAAGCGCTCACCAATTGGTCCTGCAATTCCCTCACATTGCGAGGGGGTAGCGTGGCAGCACGAATTTGGTTTTCCAAGTAGGACCACAAATGCTCTATTGGATTAAGGTCAGGTGAATTTGGGGGCCAAGACATGACTTGAAAGTCACTGGAATGCTCTTCGAACCCATCCATGACGATTCGATCCTTATGACATGGTGCATCATCCTGTTGGTAAACACCATCCCCCGCCGGAAAAACTGTTGCCATGGATGGGTGAACCTGGTCAGCAACTATGTTCAAGTAGCTTACAGACGTCACGGATTGTTGTATGAGGATTATGGGTCCTAATGTACCCCCATGAAATCATTGTTCCTGGGCGAGAAA
The DNA here is from genome assembly GCF_982258835.1 of Parasteatoda tepidariorum. NCBI lineage: Eukaryota > Metazoa > Arthropoda > Arachnida > Araneae > Theridiidae > Parasteatoda > Parasteatoda tepidariorum. The sequence goes on from NC_141756.1 coordinate 238,954, forward strand.
CCATGAAAACCTGGGAGAGCCCAATGTTATAGATGAAGGGTGGTCATAATGTAATGGCTCTTCGGTATATATATATATATATATATATATATATATATATATACAAATTAATATGAAAAACATGAATAAAATAATAAAATAAAAACTAAACTGAAGAGAAACAAGAATGGTTAAAGCAACAGTCGTTATCAAGACACATCTACTGCTATAAATGCGATATTTCTGAATAAAGAATAATTATCCTAAGATAAAATTATTCCTTATATGTGTCGATATCGCAAAAAAAATATAGTTGAAAAATTTTGAAATAAAAGTAAAAAGTAATCAAACTTACCGGCGTGTAGCAAAATGCGGTTTTAGGTTTGAAAGGTTATATATATATATATATATATATATATATATATATATATATATATATATATATATATATATATATATATATATATATATATATATATATATATATATATATATATATATATATATATATATATATATATATATATATATATATATATATATATATATATATATATATATATATACAGTCAATTAACTAGAAGTACGATAACTCGAATATTACTATAACTCGATTTTTTTATGAGGTCCCGACCCTTTTATCTTCAATTTCATGTTAATTATTCTCGATTACTCGAATTTTACTCCCTTTAACTCGATTTTTTTTTGGATCTTTTAAAGCAAGAAAAAAAAACCTAGGAGCTGATATCTTGCCCCTTCCTTTGCAACACACACACAATGTCTTTCGCACTGTTCATGGAGAAGATAAAGCTGTCCCTCTTGAAGTATGTGAACAGTGGTTAAGTGAAACGTTACCAAATTTACTTTAAGGATACAGTTAAAATGATTTTTTCAATATTGATGAAATGGGTTTATTTTTTAAATGTCTTCCAAATAAGACTATGATGTTTAAGGATGAAAACTGCTCAGGGGATAAAATGAGCAAGGAACGTTTGACTGCCGTGGATGCGTCTGGGACAGAAAAATTGCCCTTACTTGTTATCGGAAAAAAAGCGAAATCCCCGATGTTTCCAGACTGTAAAAACGTATCCTTTGGATTACAAGTCTAACAAAAAGTTTTGGATGACATCAGTTTTACTTGAAGACTATGTAAGAAAATTGGATCGGAAATTATTCGCTAAAAAAAGAAAAGTGATACTCTTAATGGATAAATGCACAGCACATAGTGATCAACCTAATTTGAAAGCAGTAAACTTGCAGTTTCTCCCGCCAAACACAACAGCAAAGTTGCAGCCGATGGACCAGGGTATCATAAAGTGCTTCAAACAGTCTTATCGTAAATGGCTTGTCAGAAAAAGGATTAATAAGCATTAATTAAATAATCCAACAATATTTTGAAAGTCCAAAACCGAAACTAACGGTAAGTCGAACTTCCGATATGTCGAAGTTTTTCGTCAGTCCTATCAGATTCGAGTTATCGCGAATTCACTGTATTTCTATTAAGTGCAATAAACAATATTTATTTATTGGAACATTTCGAAATGAAAATAATAAAACTGACCATGTTCTTCACCCAAATCAGAACAAGCAAATGCCAATGTTCAATGGGCTACCAACACTAAAAAACTAAATTCTCAAAAAAATATATTATAAATTATCAAACTTCAAACCTTTCTAATTCAGAAAACATCCAAAATAATAACATTATTCTTATTTGAATTTTCCAATGCTTTTCCCCTTTTTCATGGAAATTAAATAAAATAAATTTAAATAAAATAAATCCGACTTTTCTTATTTAAAAAAAGGATGGTTTTTGCATCTCTGTTACTGGATCCTCCAACAAATAGCTTTTATTTTCTTTAATACACACTAAAAAAACATTTAAAAAAAACTGTCCATCAGTAATCAATACTAGAAATTCAACGCGTAATAAGTCATAACGCGCATTTGAGAAAGAAATCGAAAACATTATGCCGCTCTTTTCCGTGTTTTTTTTTTTTTTTTTACTTTTAATCGGGAAGAGCAATTGAATGGTTTTTCGATTCTATGTTCTCCATCAGAATTCCATTAGGCATGATTTATGGGACATTTTTTGAATTGCTCATAAACATTTATTTAATCAATTATGAAGTGAATAGAAGTTGCAGTGGAAAAGGACCTGACTTTTCAAATTCAGACGCTATGAATGTCATAAACCATAGCAGTAAATATGTATAAAGTAATAAATGCATATCAAAATTCCGAAAACCATTATATTTTCTTAATGCGGTATTTATTTTATATATTCTCTTTTATTTATTTATATTATTTGTTTATCCTAAATGAGGGATATTTACAACCCCTTCGTTGTTTTGATTTTTTTAATTCCTATATTTTAACAATCTGAAAAGATTAAAATCCTCAAATGAAGTTTTAAAACTTACGGTGTACGCGGCAGTACGGGTTTTTACGTGGCAGCTTTTGGGCCTTCGTTTTCTTCCAGCCCTTTACTTGAGAGAAATCAAAGATTTTTGGTTAAAAAAAAGTTTACAATTCACATTTCGTCAAAGGTGCCAAATAAAAACCTTGTTTCGTTAAATAGGGAGAATTCAGTATTTCTTTAGATTTTTAGGTTATAATAATTTAGGATAGGTTTCCAGCCATTTAAAGATTTTTTTTCCTTGTTTAAATTGGCGGAAACAAATGTGGATGCTAATGTTTTTTGACGTGAACTTCGCAAATAATAAAATAATTAAAATATATTTCATACTTACAGAAACAACATTTTTTAAATGAACTAAAAAATAGAAAACAGTTTTATTTTTATTTGATCAGAGACGCAAAACTTTCATAATAAAATAGGGGGAGACTAAAAATGCTCCGTGATGATTTTATAAAAAAGGGGATGCGTTGGGGAGTGCACTGGCTAGTGAGGATAATTTTGAATACTAGAGTTCACAGATACGAAAGATTATAAAGTTGTGAAAAGGGAGAGTAAAGAGTAAAGAGCCAAAGAACTATTTTCAATTATTTTGGATGATCTTAAACCAATATTTAAATATTTTAAATGACTTTCTTATGCTCTTTATTAACATTAAAATAATTGTCATAACCGATTTGTTTCAAATAAAATTGAGCGAGTTCTTTCCAAACTTGACGGGTGAATTACTTCTTGTAAATTTCACTAAAACGATAAATAAATTGGTCTTTATGTGTAAAATACCCTCTTTACAATTGCCAAAACTTGCTACAATCCTATTCTGCAATCACAATAATTAAGAAAATTTGGTACTAGCCACTGGCCAGTTGCAGTATTTTTTAAGACAATCATGTTTTAAGACATGTAGCCACTTTTTCAAAAATTTAAAGCTTTATGCGAGTAAACAAAAAGCAGTTGATATTAAATAATACATTTCTTTTGATATTAAATAATGCAGTCACACCTTTTGTGCTTAACTATTGCGTAGAAAACAGTACGAAATGTTTTGACTTCATAGTAATGGCTGGTTATTTATGTCTAATGAGTTAAACATATTAAAACCGATCGTGGTTTTTGTAATCAAGCAGTGGAGGGTAATTGTCAGAATGTACTTCGACCCGACACTCCAACAGATGGAGACCAACGAGGGCTGCCCAAAAAATTTCTGGAAAACCACACCAAACCGATGGTCCAGAAGTTCCAGCATCGGGACTGCCGTTTCAATAAATTCCACCCTCAAGAAAACATCATTTGCTTAATTTCCATTGCTGCTCTTGAGCCTTTGATTCATAAATCCAATCGCATAGCTCTGTTGAGGTGGTGCAAGGCATGTCAAAATTGAACCGTAGATGAATGGAAACAGGTTCTCTAGAGTGATGAATCAAGGTTCAATCTGAAAAAGGGCCTGGGTTTCACGCATACCTGGAGAACACGAGCGATTATATTTCAAAGTAGCCGCGTCACGCTATTGGTCGAAAATGACATCACTACCTGGGGAAAGAAAAATCGTATGACGTCGTCTGGCATTGCAGCGATTTTGTAAAATTCTGCCTTTAAATAAGTTATTTTTTGATTTTCTTTGTTTCTATTTAATAATTTGTAATTGATTTTATTACAGTCTCAAGATATATAACTACATTATTTTTGAATAACTTTTCAGTCTAATATTTCATGATCTACGTCCTCACTAACCCTGTCTAGCTGAGGTTTTGCAAAGCACGTCCAAATTGGACCGTAGATGAGGGAAAATTTGATGAATTCTGTTGTAAAATTGAACGCCGATGAGTTCTCTAGAGTGATAAATCCATCTCTGACATTGGGATGGCATTGTCTGGGTTTGGCCAGGAGAACGCCTTGTGTCAAAATGCATTGTACCTGCAGTAATATTTGACGAAGGTGGAATTACAGTGTGAGGATGTCTTTCGTGATATGGACCTTTGATCCTAACTCATCGTAAGCTAAACGCCTACTCCTATTGCACTATTCCAGACAACAATGCGCTTCCTGCAATTTTACGGGTTGGGTCACTATTACTTCCAGGATGACATTTGTCATGCTGCGAGGTTGACCATGGATTAGTTTAAGGACAATTGGATAAACTGGCCTGTCCAGAACCTAAATTCTATAGAAAACCTCTAGGGCTATTTAGATCGTTGGATACAGCAACCGTCAATAATCGGAAAAAGAACTTGCATGTCTTCTCCAACCGAGTGGGAGGACATACCACTGCACATCATCCAAACACTTGCTAAAAGCCGGAAAGTTAAGCCGATTAATTGCTTCATGTGGGGCACAACCTCCTCCACTTGTACTACCAACTATGTGAAAGCTCTTTTATCATATGCGTAAATTACTTATTGGCAGATAGTGTATTTGATTGAACTGTGGTCAGTAGTGACAGATCTAATTTTGACCCATACTCTCAGCTGCAATCTTCTTTATAGAAGCAAGCTTTAAAGAAGCAAGACCTTTTCTTGCCTGAAATATTTCTGAGTACTAACTTCCAGTTACAAATCTGAGCTTTAAACATTTTTGAAAATTTTTCAAACAAATATGGAAAGTGACATAATCTGTAATTATTACAATCATAACCATAACCAGACTATTTGAAGACAATAGATGCATTTAAATGACGAAAGTTGTTTAGTCTTATGAAATATTAAACTGCTGTTTGCAGAAAATGCAACACCATGAAAGAATCATCAGAATCAAATGAAATTTAATGCAGAAACGACTTGTACTGATACAAATAAATGATGAAATTTTCAAAACAAAAGAAACAAATTAAGCGTCCGAAATCAGTATTTGGTGCAGCCACCACGCGCTGCAATAAGTGCTGCTATACGACGTGGCATGGAGTCAAACAGATGTTGAATATCTGCTTGAGGAAGAGAATTCCATATCGCTTGTATGCGCAACCAAAGTTCGTCTTTGGAAACTGCAGGACGCGGATCACGAGTGAGACGCCGACCAACCATATCCCACACGTGCTCAATAGGCGACATATCCGGCGAATAAGCAGGCCAAGGAAGAAGTTGCATGCGTTGTGCTGAACAGAAGTCTCTAACAGTCCGCGCAACATGTGGGCGTGCATTATCCTGCTGAAAGATAGCTCCAGGGATGCCTTGAAGGAAAGGAACGACTTCGGGCTGTAGCACTTCACGGACGTATCTGTTGCTATTGAGATTACCCTCAATTCGTATCAAATTGGATCGTCCATGATACGAAATCGCACCCCAGACCATAACTCCGGGTGTTCGACCACTATGTCGTTCAATAATACACTCAGGAAGGCAGCGTTGACCGGCATAACGTCTAACACGAACACGGCCATCATGGGTACACAAATTGAAGCGTGATTCATCTGAAAAGACAACTTGGTGCCAATCAGCTCGCCAGTCTCTGTGCTCAAGAGCCCACTGCCGACGCAGCCGTCGATGATCCGCCGTGAGGGGAATCCTGTATAATGGCACCCTTGCACGCAATCCACGGCGCAGCAGACGACGACGAATTGACGAAGCCGACAATTGTACACCTGTAGCAGTAGACCAATGTGCTGCCAGCTGCCTGGAGGAAGCTGTGCGATCATTCACCGCCATGCGGAGCAGGTGTCGATCATCGCGCTCTGACGTCACCTTCTGTCGTCCAGTGCCTGTTTTTCGAGTTGTTCGGTGCTCGTCGGTCCACTGCTTCCAAACTCGCATCACTGTGGAACTGTTCCGCTGCATACGAGCTGCTATTGCGCGATAGGAAAATCCTCCTTCTCGAAGGCCGATTATCCTCCCTCGTTCAAACTCCGTAAGTTGCTTGAATTTCTTATTCTTCCGTCGTGGAGGCATACTCAGGTCTCACTAAACGTTTGCCACTAACAAATAATCATAGACTATTTTCAACGTCCCGCTACAGCACTTTATTTATACGCTTTCAGCATCAATTCAGAGGGCGCTGCGCGCGCCACGCACGCGCGATGGCTCTGAAACTTTATTAATTTGCATAATATCCTATAATTGACATTTGCTGCGAATTTCATTTGATTCTGATGATTCCTTCATGGTGTTGCATTTTCTACAAACAGCAGTTTAGTTTAAAAACAAACATGTAATCCCCCCCGAATACTATAACGATTCACTGTAACGATATTCCGGGTTTATCTTATACATATAAACAACATCGAGTCTTAAGGGTTTATCCAAAAATTTTAAATTTAAGAAAATTGAATGAAAATAAATTCAATTATTGCGAAGTGTGACAAAGATGTGAAACACGATTAACTTAAACGTCCCATCTTATTCATACTCTGATCAAAGTAGCAATAAGATGAATATTTAGAAATACTTTCTTTGAGATCATGTATACTACGGTTTTTGGTATAACTACTGTTAGTTTCGGTCAAACATTTTACGATGCAAGTAGCTGCCGTAATATCTCGCAATTCGTTATAAGTATTTAGAAAGTTTTTGCCCTGTTCTTCTTTGTACATCTTTCATGAATGAATTTTTAAATTCCATCGAAGCAAAGATGTATAATCTTTTCATTTCAGAATTCTTGCATCTTCTTTTTTCAAAACAACTTCATCACCACATAAAAAACAATATTTATTTAAGTAACTTGATCTTTCTCTCCCTTTCCCTCCCCCCCCCCTCTCTTTTTTATTTATTTTTTTAATGGGATGAAATAATGTTTTACATGTTTTCATAGTGTTTTACTCTTTGCGACCTTATGACAACTCTCAGCTCTGCCAAGAACTATTACTAATTTTTGATGGGAAAAAACTTGTTTTTTTTGTCGTCCTTTGAGTTTGGTTAAAAATTTGAAAACTTTAATTTTTGACTTGCACAAATTATTTGGATTTGTAATTAAAATGAATCCTTAGTTATTTTCTCAGTTTAAAAGGGATAGTGGAGAGGAAATTTTTGATTAATTTTTATTAGCTTTCATTGAGAAAATTTAAATGTTGAAAAGACAATGCGCATTTACAGTGAATTAATGAACTCGATTTGAAGTTCAGAAGCTTGATACAAACTATACTTAAAACATTGCTTTTCCTTATTTCATACGAAGTAGATTTCTTTTAATTTGCAATGGCTTAAAAATGAGTGAGATTATTTAATTATAATGTCTTGAGTACACGATTTAATCATGCTAAAAGTATGTTTGATGTTTTTAATCAAAAAAAAACTTTTATACCCTCTGTTTAATTTTGTTTTTAAAACAATTTAGCATGATTTTTAAGCATTCCACTTTTCTTCTATTATTAAAGTGTTTCATGAATTTGATTTTTTTTAAATTTCCTTATTACAAAAAATATTTTGTTGTTTATAAGACAACCAATCATTGATAGTGTAACATTCAAAATTTTTCAAATCTGGAAAAACATTATTCCTCGGAATTTTCATCATCGCATTTTGAAGTTTCTACATAAAGAATCGGTGTCTTCCTGAAACTCTAAAGTCAAAATGCGTCATTTTATATTTTGATAACAATTCATAATCAAACTATTTAAATGAATAATTTGTGAAATAAATTCGATGAATGTTTTGCATTGCACTTTATTTCTTTATAAATGTCTCCCTTCCCCCCTTCTTCTAAAGTGATTATAAAACACTTTTAAGTGAGAGAAAAAATTATTTTTCTTAAACATAAAAGAAAAAAGATCTCACCCGGAGTGTCCGATGACCGTGCTGGTAGACTCATCACCGCAATCTGTTCCAAACCCCATCCCCTTCCTTTACTTGTCCGAGAGACGAAAGGGCGGGGCTGATTTACCTGGCACGCGACTTATTGCTCTTATTTTTTTACTTTTTTTATTTTTTTGCATCATCTTTATCACGTGACAGGAAATGTTTTTCGTTTGCATTGTGTTGAGGGAGACACATCCTCCCCTCTCTCTCTCTCCATCTTTCAAGAAAATTAACAGTTGATTGTCAAGAAACAAGCGTCTGCACAATATCTCATTCATGAGTTTTAAAAAATATATTTTCAAAGGGAATTAGGAAAATTTTTTAATCATATTTTCTTGTCTCGAAAATTTTGCACTTTTTATATGCTGTGAAATGTTCTATCCAGTATAATATAGTATACATACAATATTATTTTTACTTTTAGTTTTTATCTCCCTCCCCCCTCTATCATCTCAATTTTCAAATATGCATGGTTTGCGGCAAACTTTGATGATAGAAAAGATGTTTTTCAGCAAGAGTTTATGTCATCTAAAATTTGGATTGAGAAAATGAAATGAAATAAGGAGAGAATTAAGTGAGGATTTTTAAAGATAAACGAAATCATGCAAATCATTGCATTAAACAAACTGTATTATTAACCTTGAACCCTTTCAACTATCAGATGATTTTAGTTGCTTCATTGAAGATTTAAAAAAATTTCGTTATAAGATTCCGTTTCGAAATTATGTTTCATTGTTATGAATTATGTTATCATATATATTTTTCAAAATAATTTTGTTGTTTGTTTAGAGTTTTGTTTATAAAGGAAATTTTTTAAATGTTTAAGCTGTGATTTGCCTCTTCGTGCTTTAGTGAGATAAGAAATTTAATAAAAAATGATGAGTATCGTTGAAACAATGAGATCGGAACTCGGTCTCACTAACTGAATACATATTTCCCTCTTAAGATATTATATAATATTTTACGAACGTAGCATAAATATACAATAGAATTCATTAAAAGATATTGACTTAGATTTTTAAAGTTTGATTGTTAATTAGGAATCTTAATGATAGTTATTGTAACACTTTAAATATAAATGTTTTGTTAATTTGATTGAGATACACATTTTAAAGATTTTTCATTGATTTCTTAATGCTAGTAGAAGTGATAGAATATCCTTGCTACTTATTGGAAAACTAAACAAAGTAAACACTTCTTATTTTCGTTGAAAGAATATATCCCCTTTTCACAAACACACGCATCTGACATTTTTACATTCTAAATAATATTTAATCTTTTTATAGAAAAGAGTAAGAAAAAAATAATTCTTGGAAAAATTAGTGGATCTAGAGTGAAGAAAAATAATAAATGTACAAAAAGTATTGTAATTCGGCAGCTGAGAACGAATGATAAAACAAATGTAAAACATTTTGATTCTCCAGTTGATTCACATCTTTAAGTCACTAATCAAGAAAATTTCGGGAATTTTGAGTCAAATAACCAAAGAAATGGTTCTTCGGATGACAATAAGCGATTTTCCAAGGTTTCTCAATCGGAGAAAAAAAATTTATTCAAATGGAAATTTTATTGCTAGTGGTGCAACTAACGGTGTTCAAATTTTTCGCAACAAATGCCCTTCTCAACAAATCTCTTAATCTTCTAAAACAACATTTGTTCTCATAAATTGGACCTGATTTTCATGAATTTCATCAACCAATCCATGATATGCAAGACTTTCTTTAATTAAAATAGATTTTGTGTAATTTCAGATGCGCATGGCTTAGAAACAAATAAAGCATATTCTTCATATACTGTTTGCTTGTAAAGTTTTTCCGATGAGTATCACTAGCAATTCATATTTACAATAGATTTTTTACATTACTTTCCCATAAACTGTGATCTAAGCGAAAATTTTAACATAAAAATGTTACGCTTAATTGTTTAATTTGCTACATCTACAGACAACAGAATTTATCTTTTGTATCTCTGGTGCCGCAAAAAAAAACATACTTTTCTCTTTTATTGCTTTTGCATCAATAACACCATTTCATCAATAATATTTACTTGAATGATGTTTGCAGTTAGGTAAAAATAGCACTGAATTGCATAAACTCAAATAAATGTTTAAAACTGAATAATTACATTTTAAGAAAATTGGAGCTAACTGGAAAGAGTTAGCCACGTCGTTGAAACATATTATAACTTTTTATCATTTTAGATAATGATTATTTTAACAAATAAATCACTGATATTAAAGCAATAAGATAAAAATTAAAGAAGTGAGACCAGTTATGGCTGAATACTTTTATTTATTTAATTTTTTTCAAAGGGGCCTAAAAAATTTTAAATGGTGGATGGCAACGAAAATGTATTGATTATGTTTAAATTGATTTTTAAAGGAATGATTCTCATTGAAGTTTAATAATAAAAAAATATTTTTTCCTAATGCTTTAAATGTTTTTTAGTTTAGGAATGAAATGATAGCTCGAGGGTTGCTGTTTTTTTCATTCTTGTAAATTCATTTATTTAAATAAAAATAAAAAAACAGTCTTCATTACACGGTTGTACTAAAACTGAGTTAGAGAAATAAATTTCTCAACAAATATTAAGAATAAATCTTATGTGTGTGTTTTATGGGTGTTATGTATTAATATACATTTAAGGAGTGATTTCCACTGAAGTACGTGATGGACATCTTAAAATATTCATAGACTAGAATTTTTTTTTTAAAAGAGTTCCCCTGATGCGTGATTGAAAACTATTTACAGAGAACAAAATTATTGAAGCGAATCACACGGATATTATCTTTCATTGACAATTGTGGTGCATTCCCGCGGGCAATCCCGGTTGAGTCTTCATTCATTCATTATTCACCCTCTCAGCAAATGACCTTTAAGTATGTTTTTTATTTCAGAGGAAGTCAGTTTCTACAGCCAGAAAAACGAAATTTAAAATAATGAATAACAGTTAGGTATACAGGAAATCAATATTAAACTCTCAATGATGTAAATCATTCTTTAAGAAAACATCTTATAGGTGTTGGAAACAACAAGTTTTTCAATTATTACTCAATTTAATATTATTCGATGATTAAAAGTCGTCTTAAAAACTCAGCAGGAATTGTCAGACACGCAAAACTGAACTATCAACCTAAAATATTTACGGAAAACTAACCAGAAATGAGTGCACTATTATCAGACGATAATCTTGTGGTGGAGAACTTAAAAAACCTCTTTTCTCCTAAAAGGTTGATTCGAGTATTAAATGTTTAACCTTAACGACAACATGATTTCACACACCGTTCGTGAGGATAAAGAGTGTTATGGTTTCTTCTTTTATTATGTGTATTTATTAAAATTCTTACTTTCGATACTAAAATATGATTTTCATTTTTCAATGCCCTTAATTAGGATGTTTCAAATCTGAAATTGCTTTTACTCGGAAAGCAACAGATTTTTGTTTCAGAGTGCTATTTTTAGTATAATTTATTTTTGTCTGAATGTAAAAGTTTATAAAGGACGTATACGTTTTAATACATATTTATACACTTGTATCACTTCTTGGAAAATAAAACTTGAGACAAAAAAACAAAGACCCTAACGTATTGCAACATAGACTGATATGTAATAAAGCCTTCTTCCTACGTCACACAGAAGTAGGGACGCTTAGTATTCCCTCTAGTGAATATTAAAAAAAAGTCCCTTATATTAATATACTATTAAATTGCATGAAAACTATAGCTTGTAGAGAGAATCGTATTTCGTATTTCAAATTTCAGCAGCGCGAAAATATCGTAAGATCCGTTCAAAAAACTTATGAGACAGGACAAAAATGTTCCCCGCTACTAATGACTGGTCATTTTATAGGAATTGATTCACTTTTTCGTGATGACATGCTTTATTTTGTATATTTATTAGCAAAATATGCATAATTATTTATCAAATTTGTCATTAAGAGTCAACCTTCTTTGAATCTGCTCAGGATTAAAAAACTCACCACAGCACCACAGCTTATCAGAAAATAATACTAAACTTGATAAAAAACAAAATCAATCCACAGCATACCATATTTTACTACACTTGTTCCGTGGAGTTATTTATTCGCCCATTATCAATTAATAAAAAAAGGCAAATAAAAAGTGATTAATAAACTATGTACTGAAAAGCATATTTATTCATAATATAAAAACACTTTTTTATCAAAAATGATGGATAATAATAGTCCAAAGTTACAATTCAGAGGTAAGTTAAAGATGTACTTTTTTACTGAACAATTAAGTATTTTGAAATACCACTGCATTGAAAATTATACCACAGTTTTGCCAAAATTTGCTAAGAAATTTCGACTGCACTGTTAGAAATTTCTCGGGAAAAATGGTTAAATAACAATTTATTGAATGGTTATTTTACCATATTTAATCAAAAAAGTCAAATAACCATAAATAAAATGGCAATAAAACTGTTTATTAACTGCTTTCTCCTAATACGGTTAAGCAACCAGAATTTTATCGCACCAACTAGAACCACCTAATGAAGCTGCTTAGTTCTCCGCAACTGCAACTTTTGTTTAGTATCATAGCCGAGCGGGCATATCTGTCAACCTCATAACCGGCAGAACTGGAGTTCGAGTGCTATTGTTGACACCACAATGTCTCCCTTTAACACATGAAGAATTTCCAGTGTCCGGCACTCTCCAATGCCTTACGAAAAGCCGAGCTCCCATGAAAAATTAATTATTTTTTTTTTTACGTTTTTGAAAAACGCTAGTTGCAAATAGTTCAAAAAACATATAGTTTTGTATTCATGGTTTTATAACCATACATTTTGTAAATAGTTTCAAAACCATGAAGGAAAAAAAATTTCTTCACCGTAAACTTTGCGGTTAAGCGGAGGGACAGACAGCTGCCAGTTATTTTTCCATAATTTTAGAATGAAAATTTTAACAGTGTGGTGAATATCAGAAATATTCCATTTTTTCATTACTTAACCCATGTTCACACCAGTCCACCTCTCCGATACATGTCTACCAAATGAATTCAGCATTTTTTAACTCCTTTAGACAGGCCGTTTGGTTTGTTGAACTAACTTTATAGAACTTATTTTTTATTAACTTTACTAAACTTCTCTTTCCTCACACAACTGTTTTAAATTTATAAATGCTCGAACAAAGATGTTTTCCGATCATGCTTCTTATTCTTGTGAAATATGATAAACAAATGTTCTACAAATTTTATTGCTTTCTTACCTTAACTAACACAGAAGAGGATCACTCGAAAGGAATCTTGTTATTCCGGTTATTACCTCCTCGAAAAGAATTTCAATTTTGTAAATTTTCAAATAATATTCATGCACTAATTTGAAACCGAATAGAATCCACTTATAACAATTTAGTTAATCGGTTTAAAAGCATGAAATTATAACAAAAAAAATGATTTTAAAAACAAAAGGAATTTTTAATAAAAATATCGACGTGCTATTCTAGAATCTGTGAGAAATCTTGACAAAAAAAATTTTTTTTTAATCTATATTATTACATTCTTCGAGAAAATTTTAATTTTTTTTCTTTCCCAGTTACGAGTGTTTGTTGAAAAGACCTAAGCAATAAATAAGGACGACTTTTATTTTTTTTTAAACAGGTTATCTGTATAATATAGCATGTGACAGAGAGCTGTAGAGTCGGTAATTAAAAATGTTTGACTCCGGACTTTTCTGAGAGCTCAAACTCCATTAAAATTTTCGCAGAATCTTCTAAAAGTATTAATACTGTTACTTCACTTCAATTCATACATGCAATGCATGAGTAGAATGAAAGGTATTTAAAATCCCCTTTCACAAATTACTAAAAATTTAAATATTGCAAAAGCATAAGAAATATCTCACACGCATATTTATAAACAAGAAGATACTTTAGGAAATATTCTAGAACTATTTTAAATGATTCCGAACAGTTTCGCATATTTTTTTAATTAAATAAATTTAACTTTGGAATTTATAAGTTCAAAATAAAGAGAAAACATGGAAAATATTAAAGAACAATGAAAAAAAGAGCAACAGAAAAAAGTAATTTAAAAATAATACCTATTTCATAAAAATCCGGGGGGAAAATGTATAATCTTTTCATCAGCTCACACGAAAAGGAGTGCTTTCTAATATTGTATCAATATAGCCAAAGCAAAATATATCAATACAATAGTGTGAGGAGCACTAAAAAAAGGGATTATTTTTTTTATTTTTCTCTCTTTTCATTGTTCTGCAATTTTTCCATGTTTTCTCTACATTTTGAACTTATTTAATGAGTTCTAGTTACTTGCTTATGTGCAGTAAATAAAACTTATTGTTTTTCTTAATTTTCTTCATTTTTTTCTTCTTGTCCTTTTTGTATTTATTTATTGTGCTATAGATATATAGATATATATATATATATATATATGTAAGTTCAAAACGAAGAATAAAACAAAGAAAAATAATAGACATATGAAAAAGGGGGGGAAATAATAAGTAAAAAATAACAAACAACAGTTTATTAAAAATAATAATAAATAATTAAAAAATTAAAAAAAAAAAAAAACAACAAATCATGAAATGTTAATTAAAAAACCGGAAAAAAAAGGATATAATCTTTTCTTCAGCCCACACGATTATATCCGCAAAACAGAGTGCTTTCTGATATTGTATCAATAAAGCCAAAGCTAAATAAATTAATACAATAAAGTGAGGAGCACTCAAAAAAAATTTTTAAAAAATAACAACAAATGAAATAGATCACAAAAAGTACAAATAAGTAAAAATAACAGGTAAAAACAGATAATAAAATAAAATAAAAAGAAAAAACATTAAAAAGGGGAGACTATAAAGCGAGCAGCAAAATCAGTTCAACTTACATGGACGGATATTTTTCAAGAATGATTTAAAAATGTTTTCGCAGAAAGATTGCCAGATTACAAAATATGAAAACAAAAGATGAAAACAAAAGCGCAAATTGAGTGTAACAAGAGGGTTATAAAGTGTCGTTCTTACTGCACTGTTGAAGTGATTTGTTATTCTGAGTTTTGATTTGTTAGTTACCAAGGATGGGCCCGAAATGGATGTGCGCAAGGTAATATTATACTGGATAATTTTAAAAATTGATCATAAATAGTTTTAGAAGATAGATGTTTATTTAAGAAAAAGTATAAAATAGAAAAGAGAAGCATAAATTGCCTGTTTTGCAGATAATTTTAGCCGCGGATTTGCACGATATGGATTAGTACATAGAAAAATTATTTAAATTATCGAAGAAAAAATTCTTTCAATAGATAATTTTGACACGGATTTGCCCGAAATGGATTTGCACATGGAAAAATTAACAAAGAAAAAACCCAAGTAGATAATTTTAGCCACGGATTTGCCCGAAATGGATTTGCACATGGAAAATTGTATAAATTAATAAAGAAATTTTTAGCAAACAATTTTATCCACGGATTTGCCCGTAATGGATTTGCACATGGAAAAACTGTATAGATTAACAAAGAAAATTATTTAGTAAAGGAATTTTTAGTAAATAATTCTAACCACGGATTTGCCCGAAATGGATTTGCACATGGAAAAATTATACAAATTAACAAAGAAATAATTTTGGCAATGGATTTACCTGAAATGGATTTGCACATGGGAAAATCATAAAAATTAACAAAAAAATGTTTAATAAATATATCCACCAAAATATACGATTAATTCAATGATTTTATATAAAATTTTATTACATTAGTTGGGTATCCATTGTTTTTTATCAGATTTTGAAAGAGTTTATCGATTTGTTTTTTGGATAAATAAATATTACTACATATTCTTTTAATTCTGTTCATTTCATTAAAAGTGGTATTTAAATAGATGCTCCTAGAAACATTAGAATTCCAAGTAACTAGTTTATTAATATTAAAATTAAAATCATTTCTTTTATCGTATAAATCAACAAAGCAGATATTTTCAACTTTCATAATACCCAAATCCAAAAAATTGAAATTAATGTTATCATCATGATTACGAAGTAAGATTAATTAAACTGAATCTTAATCTGTTTGCTCGTCATCTAGCTAAGAATGACTTGTCTTATTTCTCGAGGTTAAATTCAATACTCTCGGTAAATAAGGAAAAGCTTAGGAATTATGAAGATGGCTTGAAAAAACTCCATTTTGAATTTGAACGCAGATTTCAAGATTTCAGTGCCATTCAAACAGAATTAGATATTTTTACCATGCTTTTCAACGTTATTGTGAAACAGTGAGGTCGGACTTGCGGCTTGAATTAATTGAGTTGCAATCTAACAAACACCTTAAGCAGTTGTTTCTAAATGTACTAAAGTTTGAGTTTTACAAATCTTTACCAAAAGTTAGTTTCCAAAATTTAATCTCATGCCCAGAAAATCAGTGCTATGTTTCCTTCATCTTATGTATGTGAACAAGTATTTTCAACTATGAACCTTAGGAAAAAAAATCGTTTTAGAAGTACACTAATAGACAAGCATTTAGCCTCGTTCCTTAAAATAAGCACATCTCACTTCGAACCTCAATATAAGGAAATAAATCGCAATTTCATTCATCTCATTAAATATCTGAATTAAAACTTGTATATCGTATTTATTTTTTTTTAGAAGTTTTTACTTTGCCTACCAAACTTTTTTTTCTCGATTTTTGGTCCTCGACCAAAAAAGTTTGCCCATACCTGCTGTATACAGAACCTGGATTCGCCTAAAAAGACGACGTCGTGCCATTCCTGCGTCCAGGTTCGTCGCTAATCACGCCATTGAAGGCCCTCCTACCTGTGATGCAGCGTCAAGGGTTGCCGAAGCCATGGTAGCCGTGCTGACTGCCCGTGATGTTACAAGCGTCGTCGAACTGTTCGTGAAGACACTTGTCTCGAAAATGACCCCATTTGTTGACTCAGGATTCCTGACGTAGTTGTACGATCCCTTAAGGCCATGTGGATATCATGTCTGTCTTCTCAGCTGTTAGAGATGGGGAGCGGCTGAGATCATGCACGGCGTTCCATTTGACTGTCATGAACCCATCGATTCCATATTCCACTAACAGGCATGGGATTTTGACCAACGCGAGCAGCAATACTTCGGTATGATAAACCGCAATCCCGGTAGGCCACAATTCGACCTCGATTAAACTCAGACACTGGCTGGTAGCCATTTCTTCTTCTCACACAAGACATAAAAAACTTTTTTACCCAAGAACAACGCTCAAATTCAATTTCTGCATGAGAAACGCCCTGCCAAATATCTTCTTTTATACATATTGTAGGCGTCGAGTGGAGGTCTTAGGCAGGGAAAGAGGGAACAAAATTTATATATATATATATATATATATATATATATATATATATATATATATATATATATATATATATATATATATATATATATATATATATATATATATATATATATATATATATATATATATATATATATATATATACATATATATATAACGTCGTTGTCGAGTGGAAGCATTAAATTTGTTTCTTCGTTAAGAGGAATCATATTTCTCCTTGAAAGAGGCGAGGTGAGAACAAATTATTGACGTTAAAATTCAGAGGCAAAATCAACGCTTTTCGGAAGGAAGGGATGGCGTTTCAAATCGAAAACTTTTTAACGTCTATCAGGAGTCCGATGTAGTTTTTCTTTTTAGTCCAACGGGGGTGAATAATATTGAAGCTCAGCTCTCTAGCTTTATCGGTCGCCTTCAGAACGTAGACAAAACAGGCAGCATACACAAAAGGAAAGTCGATGATCTTCAGGACAAATTCCACTGGGCGTAGGTATCATTTATATAAACAAAAAGTTTGATGATTGAAACATTTATTTTGTTGAAGATACTGGATGAATTATTAATTGCCATGAGTTGCAGAAGAATTTGACTAATAAATTTTCAACTGTCCATATGAATGAGATATTCCATATTTTTGATGTACCCTCCAATTTCAAATGCGATATTACATATCTTTGATGTACCATACCCTCTTCCCAACCGTTCAATCCTGGCGACTTATAACGTCGTTGCCGAGTGGATGGATTAAAACAGGTCTTAGGCAGGGAAGGAGGGTGCAAAATTTATTTATTAATTTTAAGACAGAGCAGTCATGAGAGTGTGTGTACGAAAAGTTGTGCTCCTTGGTTATATGTTTGGGAAAATCTTGCAAAATAAAATCCGTAAATGTCTCTATTTAGGGAAAAGAGGGAAATCCTTAGAAATTGTAATTGGTTTATCAAATGGGTCGAGAGTTTCCCACAGAGAGCAAAAGGAAAAATGTCCTGCTTTTTATTAAATGCATGCTTGAGCCAAAAATAGATTTAAGAACAGGATGTGGCTTTCAAAATTGTGAGAAAGTATATATATATATATATATATATATATATATATATATATATATATATATATATATATATATATATATATATATATATATATATATATATATATATATATATGAGAGCGAGAGAAAGATAGGAAATCAATTAAACCAATTAAACCCTCTTATACTTTAAGATAGTGTGTTTGAGGCATTTAAGAGTCTTTCTTTAACCGGAGAAGGAAAGCGTTGAATGGGGGTGGGAGTGATGTTTTATTCGTGAGCCAGACTCAGCGGTAATCTTTCTAATTTTGTATTAATCTGTAATAATTAATAAACATCATTAATTATGCGGACTTTGATAATTTTATGAAATCTTTTAAAAATTATTTTGATCACTGATCTAGAGACAGAGTTGCGGATATTAATCTCAGCTATGGAAAACAAAGCGGGGCAGACTAATGAATAAAAGAGACATGGGTGTGGCTATCTCTCTCAGAGATAGAAAGAAGCAGATGTGCATGAATCACAACAAGAATCTCTTCTTTTTTCCTGCTAGGGCGGACACACAAATGGAGTATGTTTCCAGAAAGAAAAGAAATAATTAAGAAAAATAAAATATTTTATAGATGTCCCACTTCTTTTAATAATGAAATTCGAGTATCGGCATTCATTGTTTAGATTTCAACCCTACCAGAGATTCGATATGTATTTTCAACATTTCTTTCTCTTTTGGTGTATTCCCAATTAATCCCGTGTCAACACACTTTCTTCTTTTTTTGTTGTCAGTAATACATTAATGCTTAAGGGTTTAAATAATGA
The DNA here is from genome assembly GCF_982258835.1 of Parasteatoda tepidariorum. Lineage (NCBI taxonomy): Eukaryota > Metazoa > Arthropoda > Arachnida > Araneae > Theridiidae > Parasteatoda > Parasteatoda tepidariorum. The sequence continues at coordinate 258,213 of NC_141756.1, forward strand.
CGACATTTTTTCCCACAAAAATATTTATGTAATTTCAAGTTTTTAAAGACAAGAATTTCGTTTATTGTATTTCGTAGGAAATGAAAGAAAAAGAATAATCCGACTTGAATTCTAACATTGATTTTTGTCAACAGTGAATAAAATGACTTCGAAATCCTAATTATTTCCTAAAATCCCCCTTAACATACTTGAAGTGGACAACAGTTTTTATACGCAAGTTAATTTATTATTATATTTTCTCTTCTTTCTGACAGAAACCCTCCCTCGAGATGACTCGATGTAACGACTGATTTAATAATTCGCTAACTTTTAAATTTTATGTCTCCGTCGAAATGTGACATATTCTTATTTTTTTATATATAATTTAGTTGATTAGACAAGACAGAGCATGTCAGTCAGTCATTATTCAACAGTCACTGAGAAATTCTTATAAAGTGATTCTTATTTTGAGTAGTTATGTAAAAAAAACTGCAAAACATATTGAGATTTTAAAATAAGCCATTGCTTGTAACTGCAACTTGACTTTCCCTTATTTCTCTGCTTAAATAAAAAGTGTTCAAAATTGTTTTTAAAAAGACACAAATATGTGGCGATATCTGGTTGATTTGCAATACTAAATATTGAAATGTATGTGATGAAATAAATGTCTACAATACAATTTTTAAGCACTTCAAAGTAAAAGGATGAAAAGAAAAATTAAGTTGAAAAAAGCAAAGGGAAAAAAAGCAAATGTTACTTCAAAGAGACACGCATATCATTTTGTAGAAATTTCTAATGTAAAGGAGACAGAAATTTCATTGAATGTTTCTCCTGTGTTGGCATTTTGTCTAATGATGATTTTTTTAATGAATTATTTTCCTTGTTCAAAGATAGGGGAGAAAGAAAATTCACAAAGCAAGTTGCAGATGAAGCTCTATACTTATTTTTGAAATATTTCATCATCCAATTTTTCTCCTCTTGAGTCATGACAGCATTAAAACTCTGTTCATGGAAAAAGATTATCCAATACTTAAGTGGTAAAAACAATATTTAAAAATGAAAATAAATTTTTAGATTCCAAAAACTGATCGCACTATGGATGTTATCGAATTTCGTTTATAAATTTACCATTTCGAAGTGGAACATATTATGGAATTGAAAATATTTCCAAAGTTAAAGAACGAAGAGAAAGAGGAGTGGTGAGATTTTTAGTGGTTACAGTTAATTAAATGAGACCAACGGTGTAGGGTGTGGTTCACTTTAATTCTTCTCTCTGAAAATCGATGGTTGCTTGAATAATTCAGATGAGGGATTAAACACATCCTTCCTTCTCCTCTTCCGATTCTCAAGGCCATTTCTTGAGACATTCTTCAGTCTGCTAAAGGGACAATTCCATTTTAAGTTTTTAAGGTGAGAATCTCTCCATATTGTCATATGTTCTTAAAATTAAATTTTAATATTTCCCACTAACTGAATGTAATAAATATAGTTTTGCTTTCAAATTTATAAACGGATAAAAAATAAAAGATAGGAGAATAAAAGTATGCATATAAATGTATATCTGAAATGAATAATTTTCGAGCTATAGAAACGAAGTCAGCCTTAATTTTAAGTGCAGCTTGAATCTACGTGAACGATTTTTTTTCCTTCCACGGATTTCCAAGTTTTTTTCCCGGCTGTGAAATCCTTGTTTAAAAAACAATTTTTGTGAATTTTTGTAAATATCAAAAAAAACTGTGGTCTTAAAGGAAAAACGTTTGTATAAAATACACTACCACATCACACTACCACAAATATACAAAACCACACACTAAAATATTTTATTAAAAAAAAATTAGATATTTTTGCAGGATAAATATTTTAACTATAAGGCACTGAAAAGGAAGGGACAAAGTCTTAAAAAGTTTGTTCATCACTGATTTTGCAAAACACTTAAAAAGTCTTGAAATCTCACATAAAAGTTCGGTATACAAAATAAACTGCACCAAAGTCCCTGCAAAATGGCGTAAAATGTTATTAAAATTCACTTTTTCCAAGTGCTTTAGCAAAAAGATTATATTTCTCCATTTTTGCTGGATTTGAAACAAAAACCTGGAGAATTTCGGGCGATAAAAAATTATAAGTTAACTAGGTACACCATATTTTCCGTTTTAAGGAATGATTTTCTCCTTTCTAATACACTAGGAAAAAGTAGTTTAAAAAAGTTTATATTATTTCATTATTAATTTAATTTCATTTTTATATCCATGAGTTTGTTTCTGTCAGAAACTTGGAAATTGTAGAATTTTCAAATGGGTGATATTGTTGGCAATAATTTGACTAATTAGTCGTATCTTCACTCGTGTTATGCTCACCACTATGTAAAAATAAAGTTCAAGGTTATGAATTTTATTTTTTCCTGAAGGAGTGGCATGCATCTTGAATAACTTATTACTTTTCAATTAAGGGGAGGGATGTATACAACTAAACTTATTATTTCTTCGTTCCAATGATTCCAAAATGTCCAGTGCATTGAAAATCGTTTCCGGAAGCAACCGCATTTCGCACATAAGTCTGAAATATCTTAACATCATTGCTCTTGTTGTTTTTTAAAGTCAGGCTTGCTCTGTACTTGTTTATTCATTTCTATCATGATGTAATTTCATCGGAAGTTCTGTACAACAGTACACATTTTACTTGACTATCACAAAGTAAACAACCTTTTCCATAATCTTGTTCAAATAAAACTTATTCACTTGCTGCCAGGCCATCTTGCACTGTGTCTCAAATGCTTGCTATTTAGTCACACATTTAGTTATAAGGTTTTTGCTGATTGGTCATTTATCCTGGTAAACAAGACGATTGATTATCAGCATGGAAAGGCTTTTACTGCGACAGTGTGGAATCCGGGAAGTTATCCGCTGCCAAAAGTGAACGATGTGTTTGTACTCTGCCCTACTGTGATACTTGGCGAGTTCTTTAATACAAAGTTTGATCCAGGACACGATACAGTATCTGGCAGAAATAAAAGTTACCGCACATTCATTAAAAGATTAAATGGATTCCTTTTGCTTTTGAAATGTAAACAATAGTTTATAAATGATATATAAAGGGTAAACTTACCCCATTTCTTGGGTTCTTTGACGCTAGGGCCTGTAAAAGCTTTCTTGACAAATAATAAACTATCTGAAAAACATTTATATATTTAATAACATAAGTAAATTACAAAAAATATGCCACTAGTTGATGACTGTTTTCAATGAGTGATAACAACAACTCCTATCGCGCATGCGTTAGGAAAGTTCTGTTCGGTTACGATTGCATTTCCGACAAATTAAATTTCCTTCTTCCAGCTTCTCTGTCTTTTCAGTGATTATAGTTGGAATAAGGTCATTCTCTTGGATAGAATAATTTTTTCGCCATCCTCTCAAATTTTCCAGACAATAATAATTCCTTCGATTGTTCCACAAAAATTTCACAGTCTTCAATTATGTCGAAACTGGAGAGACAATTTTTTTATTTTATTTTATAACCATCGTTGAACAGCCGACCCAATTTCATGGGTTTACGACTACTTACGTTCAACTCCGTAGCCTTGTAATTTTGAACCAATCCAGAAGACAAGGAAACTCCTGGATCAGTACCCCCAGAGGTATTGATTTGTTGTGGGAACATGGAGGACTTTGAGACTCGACAGATTTAACGTGCATCAGTCACCATTTACTACACGGGGAGTCTTCGGCCGGCGAGGATCGAACCCACGACCTCTTGGATATGGGCCCAGCGCCCTACCGACTAGGCTATCCCGGCCCTCTGGAGAGACAATTATCAACATAAAAGGTGTCCTGTAATAACAAAGCAGTGTCCTTCAATTGAGGTGGAGCCTTCGCTAAGTGGTGTTTAAGAATAGCGCTTAACAAAAATGGACTACAGGTGAGTCCAAAAACAACCCTGCAGTGTCTGTAAATTTTCAGTTTATTCAAATCACCGTCTATAATCCAGAGAAATCTTAAATAGTTCCTATCTTCTTTAGACACACTGATCTGTATAAAGGCCTGTTTAATATACCCGGTTGCCGCAAATTTTTTCATGCGGAAACGAGTTAAAACAGTGGGAATAAGTTCTAGAAAATCAGGCCCTTTGCAAAGGCAATCATTCAAAGTGGTTGAATTCTTCGTTCGTGCTGAAGCATCGAAAACGGGTCTTATTTTTGTCGTTGATGAATTTTTAATTACAGCTCTGTGGGGAAGGAAATGTCCAGGCAGAACCTCATTATCCATATTCACTTCCTCAATAATTCCTTCCTTCAATCCAGCCAGCAAGACGTCTAGATAAGCTTCTAGGATGTGAGCTGCTTTCAATCTGTTGATTGTTGTTCGCAATCTTCTTTCTGCTAATTCTCTCCCTTCAGAAAGTGCAGGGTGTAGCTGAAGCCAAGGTAACTTCACTTCATACCTACCTTCATTGTTAAATTTTAGATTGCTTTGAAAATGTTCATAAGCAGCCTGGTATAGCTCAATTTTCGTTTGACTTTCGACTGGATCTGCAATTCCTATTCTTTCTAAACTCCGCATGTCTGGTAGGCTGATGTCACTAGTGAGTAAGGATATGATTAACAAACAGGATTCCGAAACAGGAAAAGGGTGTGGAATTTTCCCCGTGATTGTCCAGCCCAGGTGAGTGCCAACTGCAATAGGCCCTAAATTCTGAGTTTTACCGTTTAACAGCTTCCCAGCAACGTCTGCTCCTATCAGTAGCTGAATCTCAGAATCGACTGCGCAAGAGGAACGATAATCCAAAGCAGTTAAATTTATTCCTCCTTTCCGAAATTCTTTCATCCATGGTCCATGAGGAGTTTTCCTTATGTCACCGCATATCTTTTCTTGTTCTAATACTTCGAAATTACAATTGTAAGTTTCATCCAAACTAGTTAAATATACTCTAAAACAGCGATGCATTTGCTGCGGAGATTCAAGGCCACCAAATAAGCTATGTATTATCGGAAGTTCTCCTAAACTCTCATAGTTCATCAATTTTACAGTCTTTGCACTAATATAGGAATGCTAGCTACCTGTATCAATCAGGCCCCGTATAAGATGCCTAGTATTTTTAGCTCTAAGATATACCTGTAAAGTTTGTAACAATACACTATTTTTATTCGACTGAATTGCTAGTATTTGATCTTTCGAATATTTATCTGGTTTAGGGGTATCTGCTACTTTGGATTCATTGGACAAATTTGGACACATTATTGTACAGTGAAATTTACAGCAACAAAAACACTTCATTTTACAATAACACTTTTTAGAAACATGACCCTATTTTAAACATTTGAAACAGCAACCAGATTTCCTATCTAGCTCTCGTCTTTCATCTAAACTCATATTTTTTACTTTATTCCAATCTGAAGAATAGTGTTTTTTAGCAAAAAAATACACTTTCTTTCAAAATTATCATTTGTATTTAACAGTCCTGAAGCAGTAGAAATATCATATTTGTTTTCATTAAAATTACGCTTATAATATTTCTTATGTGTTTCTTTTTCATAATCAAATGTATTTTAGGAATAGCTAATCTTTGTTCTCCTTCTACTTCTGATTTCAAAAATTCCAAGAGAAGAGTTAATTTATTTACTTTCCCCTCTTCCTTATTTTTTACTGAAAGAGAACTAATATGGCACTCCCATATTTTCAAAATATCATCTGACAAACAGCTTTCTACCAGTGGGTACTGCATTGCTGCATATTTGTCCGAAGTAACTCCTAACGTACCTAAGGCTCTTAAGTACACTTCGATTTTATCATAAAGTTTAACCAAATTGCATTTATTATGATCCAAAACTAAACTCAGCAGTTCTCTTACGTCTACTTCAATAAAAAGTTCATCTTTCCCAAAACGCGCTTTTATGCATTCAATTTGTCAATTTTTAAGCAAAAAACTGAAGAAAACTATTTCTATAAATCAAGGTAAGTTCTACTTACCCCGTTCTCCAGGACTGCCACTGTTATTGGAGGTAATAAATGTCAATTTGTAAGGTCATAAAGGACTATAACATGTTTTATAGACAATCACTTTAATAATAACGGAATTAGATAACACAAACAGAAAGAATAAACAATGGACAATTACAGTCAATTTTTTTTTTCATTTTAATGCATTCAGAATCCCTCAAAACCCCCAGAAAACATTTTTTTACTTTTCTAAGAAGGCTATTTATTTAGTTATTTTCAATCAAAAAACGCTTACTTTCGTTTTCGCCTGAAACGGGGAGTCACGTGATTATTCACGAACTGACGTCACACGTGTCCATATGCCGTTCACTTACAATAGCCGTGCTGTGAAAACCAATGCGTTCTTGCTTTCGTTTAAATTTTCTAATTAAATCCAACCATTTTAGATGGTCTAAAGCCATCTGTATAAAAAATTGCGCCTAATATCGCTTAATAAAAATGTGGATTTGATATAACGTATTTTTATAATGTTAAATTTCAGTGGTACCCACTGAAACATTGTTAATACTTGACGGAATTTTGTAGCTCGGAATATTTAAGATTTTTTAGTTCAATAAAAAAAGTGCATGGTATTGCTTATAAATGATGCGTTATAAATACAAAAAAAATTCGTTCTTTCATTTTTAAACTATAATCTTAATTTTAATGTATACTTCAAGTTCATTTGGAAGATTTATTTTCATCTTAAGTGAAAGAAATGTTGGATCAATTTCTTATGTAGAATAAATAGTTTTAGATTTTAAAATGTAGGACAGCTTAAGTTATTGATAATTTTTATCTATTTATTCTAGCGTGAATTCAAAGCATGTAATTGTATTCATAGCAGTAGCGTCTTAAAAAACTTGTGATCCCAGCAAAACTTTAAATTCATATATATTGTATATATATATATATATATATATATATATATATATATATATATATATATATATATATATATATATATATATATATATATATATATATATATATATATATATATATATATATATATATATATATATTCCTGCAGATTTTATTAACTTTACTTTAATTGCCTTAATCTATGTTATAAGAGTATTTGAAATCAAGCATATGCATTTATTTAGTTCTTTATTGCAGAAATAAGAATAAAATTTTATAAATGCAAATAAAAATAATTTTTCGCTATAGCAAAGTTCCTATTTACTCAAAGAATAAAAGTATTGAGAAAAATATCAACATTACTGTTTATTTTTTAATTATTTAATAAATAATAAAGAATGTGCATTAGAATTTCTTTCCATTTTGTATAAGTTAATTTTTTATTTTTGTTCTCTAGCTTTAGTGAAACAAAAACTTCCAGCTTAATGATATTCGCTGAAATTTTGTGGATAAATAAGTTAATTAGATATGGATAAATGAGAAATTAAGTGAAATTTTAAGTATAACTAGATAATGGTGATGATGATGGTCAGATATATTTCAATGGACTAGATTCTTGAAAGTGTTGATACGTTTTCGGCTATACCGTATGCATAACCTGAGATTTTTTTAAATTATTTTTTATTAAATTATTTTTAATTAAAAATGTATAATGTATTAATTTTACTATTTTAGAATTCTTCATTGCAAGCACTGACAAATAGCTTTTCAAAAATAAGGAGAGAAATTAACAATAACCATACTTTATTAATACTATATTGCAGAAAAAGGAATTAAAATTTACAAATTTAAAAATAAAAGTAATTTCGAACTGTAACGGAATTCCTATTTAAGCTAGGAATAATAAATATAAGCGTTAATGTGCATTTAAATACTTAATACATAGTGAAACAGACAAAAAAAGATGACATAAACTGCATTAGTAAGTATTTACTTAAAAAGAAAATCCTTCAACTCTAGTAATAAATAAATTAATTAAAGAAGCAACATTAAATTACATTATTTGAATTTTTGATCATTAGCACATAGATTGTAACGATGATGGACTGATATTTTTCAATGGACTAGATTTATGAAAATACTGATTTGTTTCAATGCAATAACGAATTATAAAATCATCCATCCTATATCAAAATGTATAAAATTTCTATCCAATCTGCGACTTATTTTAATTAAGTAATTAGGTTGTAATGAAGCATTAATTTAATTTAAAAGTAAGTGGAATGAAATAGTATTTTCTATGAACTTTAACACTACTGATTTCAACCGAAATGAAATGTTGATTCGCTGTATAGAGCTACATAATCATTTCTTCAGATATTTTAATGATAAATAACAACGTTTGAAGTTTTAAAATATTTCTTTCATTTTGTACACACTCTCAGAACCGTAAATTTAATTCACAAAATTTCTACTGATAATTTACAAAGGATGTTCATACGGTATACGTGATATCAAAACTAAAAGAGCATTGAAATAGCCTTAGCGGATGGAGACGGCACGTTTCCCTTCGGCACATTTGACGTCATAACCAATCAGGGGTCGTTTTTGGTTGCATCACTTACGGAGGCCTTTTGGGGCAATTTAAATGTTTAATAACTAAATAAATTAATATTTGCCGAAAAAAACAATCAGATTTTCGGTTTCAGGGGAGAATTTCCAATAAGTTAGGTATGAAAATAAAAAAAATTATGATATGCTGTAATTGTCCATTAAGCTTCAATCATTTACGGAGCTAAAAAAGCTCGTTCGACATCATCGACATCTTAACATCAACTAACTAATAATAAGGCGCACCAAAACAGCATGCGCAAGAGAGCTATTGCGAGAATTCGCGACACAATTAGAAGAGGATAATTCAAGGCGGTAGGGGGAAACTCTCCACAAAGTCACGAGTACGGGATTTTTCCGCAGTGCTCTGAATTGAATAAACAAATTTGTCTGCTGCCGATAAATCTGGGTCATCATTAATTTTTTTAAACAAACTCCATAGCCCAATTCACCCTTTAATTGAACCATCATACTTGGGCAATTCTATCTTCGGTAATCTAACAGTCTTTTTATTTACCGATTCAGAAAAGGAATCATTATTATTTCTAAGCGGTTGCTGACTAAGCGATTCCTTACTTAAACGCTCCACTTTCGTCTTGAGCATAACGTATTTGTCTGCATAAGAAGCTATTTTTTCATATTCAGAATCAAAGTCATTTTGAGATATTTGTGTATCTTTTGAGAGAATGTTTATCATTTGGTTATCGGCCACTTCTAATTTTCGGAATTTATCACTTAAGAGTGACATCAAAATATCTAATTCATCGTAATTAGTAGGTTTCGTATTCAACGCTACCTCTACGCTCCTAGCAACTTCTGTGAAGCCGCTTCTTAGTGGCATTCTAACTTTAGATAATTCAGTTTTATCTAGTGATTCCATTATTAAGAACACTTAAATTTCGTTTATTAATAGTTTCAATTATTTCAAATCTTATTCAGTTTTAATGACCCGGCATCCCTGTTCGAGCGCCATCAATTTTGCCTTCGAAATGTAAACAATAGTTTACAAATGATATATAAAGAGTAAACTTACCCCTTTCTTGGGTTCTTTGACACCGGTGCCTGTAAAAGATTTCTTAACAAATAATAAACGATCTGAAAAACATTTGTATGTTTAATAACATAAGTAAATTACAAAAATGTGCTACTAGTTGACGAGTGACATGCTGCTTTTTTGTGAGTGATACGAACAACTCCTATCGCGCATGCGTTAGGAAAGTTCTGTTCGGATACGGTTGCATTTTCGACAGATTAAATGGATTCCAAGCCCTTAGATCTCTACCAGAAGAGCTCAGATTATCCACAGATGGCCTGATTCGGACGACTAGATTAAAAAAGAGATATTTGCTGAAGAGAACTTTGCTTAATCCAGTTAAAACATGATTTCAATAACTTGTCATAATGTTTGCAACACTTCATGTAAAGCATCTGCTCCGAGTATAAATGAAAATGTTCAGTGTAATAAGAATTTATTTCATTCGAATTCTAAATTTTTGCAGCTGCAAAATAAAAATAAACTTGATAAAAGTGTAAAATCTGAAATTAGTTTTTCAAAGTCCAAACGTAATATTTAGAAATAGGACCATGTTAATCTTGTAAGCAATTGGATCTTTCAATGAGAGATTGCAAAACTGGATTTAAAGTTAAAAATGGACACCTATACTACTAATAATGACTTAAGTAATTGAATCACTTCGCTCACCAACTTTCGTAATAGCCGCTTATTCGTCTCAGTTTGTTTTTCCCTATATCGATTTATTTTAAGGAGGAAATATATAATTATTGAAATTTTATGTAAGAAAATTTTGTTAATATGTCAATAGTAACAAAATTAACAATTACTTGCATATGAAAAAAAATCAATTGAGCTTGAAAATATAAATATATAAATATAGGACATATAAGTTTCGATAAAACCATAAGTAATTTCACTAGTTAACTATCTAAAAGATTTGTGTTTTTCTGATTAAGTTCTTTGTAATCACCACCATTGTTATCATTGTGGAAATTTGTTTCTTTTTTTTCTTCTTTTTTTTGACAAGATTTTAAACTGTATATTTATACAAGTTACTCATTGTGGGGAACATTATATAAGTATAATTTTCTTTTCTTCGACAGAATTTTTGCTTCTGAAATGGCCTGTTAACGAAAAGACCTTGTCAATAAAATGACCTATCGACAAATTAGTTTCATTATCTCACAGATTCATTAGATACTTTCTTTTTTTCCTTGCTAATTTCACCCTTCACTCACTCCCTACATCAAGAATCATTCATAATAGTAATTGTAATTGCTTTTGCGATGCTAATCTACAATAATGCACATTAAAAATTAATCTTAGAAATAAATGTGATAAATATGACTAGAAAAATGTTTTGTAAAATACAACTAAAATGTGCATAATACAATTAGAACACCAAATGCAAAAAAGGTTTCGTTTTTGCAACGTGATGTAAATAGAGGAGTAGGTAATTTTCAAATAAAATGCTTTTTTTCTGGCAACTTCATATTTTAAAGATTTTGCATCAGGCTAGGTTTAAAAATTTCAGCACAAGCACTAAATTACAAAGAAGTGCAATGGGCACAACGTCTAATCTAAAAAATCATAAAAATAGTTTCAAAATTACGCATGACTTTGCCTTCGAAATAACCTTTCCTACAAATTGTAGACGAAAATAACCCTGTCATCGAAAGAACCTGTTGACGAAACGACTCAGACGACGAAATATCCCTGCCGACGAAATGATCCTGTCGACGAAATGATACTGATGAAATGACCCTGTCGACGAAATGGCCTTGTCGATGAAGTGACCCTTACGACGAAATGACCCTGTCGACAAAATGTGACTTGTCGACGAAGTGACTTGTCAGCGAAATGACTTGTCTACGAAATGACCTGTCGATGAAATAATCCTGTCGACCAAATGACCTAGTCGATGAAATGGTCTGTCGATCAAGTGTTGTCGATGAAACGGACTTGTCGCAGAAATGAACGCGATCCACCAGTATGTAAGCTCGTAAAACTCCTTCGACCTTCACCCATGCTCAAAACGCCTTCAATATGAACTTTCGTCAGGAATCATAATTTTGAGATGGTGTGGGTATACTTTCATCTGGAATTTCCTCATCACAGTTAGAACAGTTTTTTTAGTGCATCGACAATTGATTTAATAATTATGGTTTAAAGTCACGTTCATACTAGTCCCATAAACACGGGACTAGTGTGAACAAAAGCAATTTTTAAAGAAAAGAAGATTACTAAAAAAGTATTCAGACAAATTAGCCTATGAATTGTATGTATAATGCTTTCAAACATGCATATAGGATGCCTTCAAATTTTAATAAAGAAATGTTAAATCTCTTCAAATCGTTAACAAGAATTTTTTTTTTTTTTTTTTTTTTTTGACAAATTTATAAAAATTGTTCTCACAAGTCCACTCTCACTTACAAAGGATATTCTTAATTTAAAAGCTAAAATTAAATAAAATTTTGATACATTGTTTACTTAAATAAATTAATCTCTGATAGATCTTATAAATGTTTACATGTTTTATTATTTAAAATTGCTGTTATTTGCACTTTTTTGTATTGTTTTGGGATTACATATACAATACCCAACATTTACAATTTTTTTCTGCAATTGATAAGTTTAAGGAAACTTGATTTAATTATTCGAGGTTTTTTTTCGAATATTTATTTTGATTTCATCGAACAAGAAGTATATTTAAATTATAATCGAATATAAATTATTAATTGAAAAAAAATCGAATTAAAATGAATTCAAATTATAATCAAAATAAAAAAAGTGGTAAACAAATTGTCTTGAACTTAGTGCTGAAAATTTTTATCTCAGTACAAAATTCCTTTTCGCATTTCAGCGACCGAAAATTCTTAGTCTAACTGTTTATTATCAAATGATTGGACGTATTGAGTTTATTGGAGGGGGGGAGTGAAAAGGGATGAATTCGACTGATTCTGCGTCTAGACTCATTAAGAATATTTAAACTATGACGAAAGTAGATATCTTAGATAAAAGCTTCGTCTTGCTCATCTCTAACACTATTATTCATCATTCAAGAGGAATTTTTAGCAGAACGAAGAAAACAGATTTTTCTCTTAAAAAATGCGATTATGCATGAAGTTGACCATTTTTTTCACAACAGCGGCTGTAATGGTTTTGTTACTATGGATGACCGTGGTTGCCAAAGAGCTTCAATCTGTGACTAGCCTCTTGCAAAAGAACTTCTTAAAGGCCGGCCATTTTACAAAAGATTTCAAAGGGTTAAAACTTGACGGACATTAAATTTCAATCATTACCCATCTAAAGAATTTTATTCTGACATTCGTATATTTCAATGGAAAATGAAAATAAATAAATAAACTGTCTGTGAAATTACAAATTGATGAGTAATACATACCATGAATATCGCTATTACGATTTCTGAAACCAGTACCGTAAATATTTGTTGAAATGAATTTTGCTCTGAACATTTTTGGATAAAAAAAACTCGTTTAGCTTATTTTTAATATTGTGTGAAGCAAAAGGAAAATATTTTTGCTATTTAATTTCCTTAGCAAAAGAACATTTTTACCAAAGTTCTTTTCATTTCGTAGAACACTTCAATTTCAATTAAAGACTCATAAAGGTATGTCATTTCTTTCTGTATGCTTTCATTTACAGTCAATAGTTTTCATAACTACTTAATTCTGGTAAACGCTTAGAAGAAGAAGAAAAATACTTTTTCCCTCTGTGAAATTGTGCGATTTCATTGTTATTTCTTTCAGCCAGTATTGTTCTTAAATCGTAGTGCAATATATTTAATGTATTTCGAGCAATTTATTATAAACGTTCAATTAATTACCTATTATTCAGAATTTGACCGTTCTTAATATTTTCATAATGCTGGGAAAAAAATGAAGTAAAAAAGAGCACAAATTACTAGTTAGATCAAACTGCAGCCAAGGAAGAAACATCTGAAATCAATACAACTTGTTTCAGTTTTTAAGGGTCATTTTGCAATTTCAACAAACAAATAGTTGAATTCTAATAACTCGAAACAAAATAACTAATAACTCGTAAAAATACCGAAGTTATCAAAAATTATGCTTACAGAAAGTTGAAATTTATTATTAATTTTTCAATCTACAAAAAATGAATCAAATTATCACTTATAGCACATTACGAAGAAAAGAAAGAGTCACTTATGGTTTAAACGTTTTGAAGATATTATTGTCATTACAATTATTTGACCAAATTTGCTTTTGCTGAAAATTTTTCAAACTGCATGACAACTCATTTTTCTGACAAGAATTCACTTTAAATACCCTTAAATACAGAAACAAGCGACGTTTTGTTATTTTTCCAATTTTACTTTTTAAATGGGAAAAGTTATGTTTATGCTAACACTTTTTTCCCATTTATATATGTTTAAAAGACGAAAAAAAGAAACTTATAAATGACATGCAATGTTTGCGAGACAAAATTTCTTCTAAATATTTTTTAAAAAAATCGGTTTTTCAAACTCACTGTATAATCACCGTTAATTCACTCTCTCAATAATCACTGTTAAGACTCATTCATTTTAAAATTGTCTCAAGCTTTAGATACAATTATTTGACTTATATTTATTTACTTTCAGGCTTTTAATTTCTTTTTGAATTCATTAAAATGAGTAATTTGAAAGCATTTTTATGGTATAAAAGTTCCAGAATTCCAAAAACAACGAGTGTCACTATAACATATTATACTTTATAAGAACATTTATTTATTCATATTTTCATACGTATTAACATTTATTAAAAAATATTATTCAATAAATGTTAATAACTTCTATGAAAATCGTCGAATTTGAATGTTTTATTTAAAATTCGACCTTTTATTAATTATAATTTTAGACTTTTTCAATATAATATATTATTACCTTGTGTAAATCCAGCTTTCTGGCCAATCCAAGCAAATTGAAAAACTCATCTTAAGAAGACGCCATACCACGAGAGAAACTTTTCGTCGCAAATTCTCTTTTACTTCCATAACTGATTTAAAATTTAAATAATGGAAAAAGTGAGTTCAGACCTAGAGTAATCAATGAAATTTCAAATATTGAAAAGAAAATTTTAAAATATTGAAATGAAAATAAATTATGAGAAGATGGCTTAGGATTATGCGATAGAGAAGTTCTCTTACAATAATTTGCTTGCATTTTGTTATTTATAAATTTTTGTGCAGCAATAGAAACTTTATGGCTTACTCTAGGCTTATGTGAACTCCCTTTTTCTTTCTTTTAAATTTTAAATTAGTAATAGAGTTGAAAGGGAATTTGTGACTAAAAGTTTCTCCCGTTATATGGCGACCTCTTAACCAATGGCCCAGATACTCCAAGAGTTCCAGCAAGCATGCCTTCACAACGTCACCAATGACATACCCCTCCCCCCCCCTAAAAGTGCTCCAATGGTAAGATGGAAGCGAAGTTTAACAAGTCGTTTTCTGTTGAAACTGAAGTGACATAACGTCTATCGTTGAATTTTAGAAACAAAATAGTTTGTTAACAAATATAACATACCTTTTTCAAACCTTTTAAAAAAAAAGTAGAAAAATATTAGAGGTTACAAGCTAATATAAACGTGAAAAAAATCTAATTCTATTGACTCATTTATAGAAAATACACAAACACGCACGATTTATTAACCTAGTATAATAATATATATTCAATTTAAAATAAAAACATAATTAATTATCCGTAAAAATAGCAAACTATCATATTTCTTACGCGTGAAAATGTTGATAATTCCGGAACAGTTTCGAATTCACAAATTTAAAAAATGCTTTAATTATTTATAACGATAAGATGTTATTTTTCTATGCACGTACTATGTTGAAAACACAGTATATTATTAATAATTTAACTTTATATTTAAGCTACAACAATAAGTGAGCTTTACAGAAACATTAAGAGAAGATACTGAGAAGTAATATAATAGTGCTTTGTTTCTGTTTGTAGATTCATTACTTATAGCAACCCACAAAATGCTGGGCTGTTGGAGGCACTCATATTTCAGGGGATTCAAAATAGCCCGAGAAGAATTCTAAGAAAATACTGAATCATTTGTTAAAATCTAAAAAGAAATCCTCATATATTGAATATGAATATAGACTATAATAAAGGAATCTGCCAGTCTGACTGCAAGGCGTTGAGGTTTAAAATTATTATAATAGTCAGCAGTCCAAGTACAAATGATAGGAAATAAGTACTAGTCCAATAAAAGGTTACAAACTTTATTCTGTTATTGTATTTAAGATAATGTATTTTGATACTGCAAGTGAGAATCCAATTAAAATTAGACCCTTTTTGAACGTGCTTTTTTTAAGCAATTACATTCTATTTGAACTGTTATAGAACAAATACACACCTATTGCACAGTTACAGACAATTTTTAATTAATTAATAGTTATCATTAATTTTTTGTTCGCACTTTATTTATTATATATTAAAAAAATTATATATATTATTCTTTAGCGCACCACAGACAGACCAGCAGATTTACAAGTCTAGTTCCACTTTAATAATCATTAAAATAACCAGCATTTTGTAACGATGTCTCTCAAAAAACATGTAACTTTTTCTTTTTATTGTCTTCAGGATACTGAATACTTCATACGTAAAGATAATCTCATACAGTCTTATTTTGAGAATTTTTCACAATTAGAAATTCAGAGAAGAATTAAGATATTCAGATAATGTACAAGCTATATATATATATATATATATATATATATATATATATATATATATATATATATATATATATATATATATATATATATATATATATATATTCAAAGCTCAGCCCCGTTCCGCCCCCTAGCGGGGGCATCCGGGGTGAAAATTTATTGATCAACAAAAGGATACAAAACAATTTCCAGTTTGAAAGCAAAAGAAGATGAGAATTTACAATGATAAACATGAATAATAAAACAAAATAAATGAATAATAAATAAATATAATAATATTTAATGCTTATCCTAGATTTTAGTTGACATCCTATAATTTTAGTTGACAATGACTTGTATGCCTTAGATTTGAATAGAAACGAATTTGATATAGCATTACATGATTTCTTAAGTATCTTTGAATATTACTAACAACAACAATCTGAAAAAGAATACAGTATATAACATTGGATCCAAGAGGGTAAAGAGGTAAGTGAAGGATTGTAAACATTAAAAACATTGGATCAAAAGGTAAATTAGACAAGCAAAAGCAATTTAAACGTGATAAAACATTGAAAACATTGATATTGAACCAACAGGCTTTCAGAATATTAAAATATAAAAATATCATTGAACCAAAAGGGTTCCAAAGTTAAAAACAAATAAATAGCAATGAAGTGAAATGAGTAGAATTAAAAGAAAGCATGAAGAGCATTTATCTGTTTGTGGCAGGGCAGGTGGTCGCTATAAAACCCCGAGAGATGTTAATTTGGTGCAAAGATCTAAATTTGATTCATATGAAGAGGGTCCATGAGATCGTCTGGTGTCATTATATCTACCAGGGTACGTTTAATAATCTCAATGATAGCATATTTTATATATATATATATATATATATATATATATATATATATATATATATATATATATATATATATATATATATATATATATATATATATATATAAGAGAGAGAGAGAGAGAGAGGAGAGAGAGAATTTAGATTTTCTTACTAAGCATCATAAACATATTATTACTGGTAATTAAAATATTATAGAAAACTTAGAACTTTGGAGTTTAATGATAAAAAGCACAAAATTTAGACCCATTTACTTTTCTTTCTTTTTTTTAAATAACGGCAGGCACTGAACTTTCGTTCTTCGCCTTAGAAGATGCCGGAAGTGTTGCTCATTTCCCGTTACCCAGTGGGCACCTGTGAACCAAAGTCACGGAGGCGAGCAACATTACCCACGCCACACTGCCACAAATACCCGTTCATAAGGCGGGCCACATATGTACATCACAAGACAACACAGAGAGAGGGAGAAACATCCATACCCAGAGTTGGATTCGAACCAGCAGCCATTGGCTTCGCAGTCAGGCACGCTATTCACTCGACCACCTACCCGGCAGCCCCATTTACTATACATAAATTAACAAAATTCTAAAATACCTTCTTAATGATCTGAATAGTTTTTGTTTAAAGATATCAAATACATTCTCTTCACCTTTAGGTATTTTAACAGTATGGAAATGGGCTGTTTATTATTACTTTAAAAGCTTTGTTTTCAATTATAAGGAAAATTTAAATAACAGTAACAATTCAGCAAATTTTTCTAAAATTGTTCAATCAATTAAGCAACTACAAAAAAATAAATTTATTACCCCATAGAAAAAGCTAACAATAGTTATGTTATATCATGTAAAAAAATTCTAAGTTGAACTTTTAAATACGGAATTTAAAAAAAAGCTTAGTAACTTAAATAATAATATTGTCATTAAAAAAATTTTAGCTTTATATAAGAGGTTAAAAATTAAAGTTAGCAATATTCAATTTCCTTACTTAATTATCAGTCCGAAATTTATAAATTCCTATAAAATTTAGAACAATCACATATGGATCTAATACTTACCTAACCAAACCTGGCACCATTTTCTCTAACTACTTAAATAAAATTATTAGCAATATAATTAAAGAAGGTTTTTCTTGGATCATCACTAATGATCAACCATTATTAACAACCATTTATTAAGCAAACTAAAAATTAATTCTATTGCTACTTCTGATTTCCAGGATCTTTTCAATAGCATTCCCATTTCAAAATTTAAAGATGTCCTTTTGAATTATTACTATAATTTTAAAAATATCCTTAGTTGAGATTTTGATTATTGAGAAATTCTAATCAATTTTTGTCTTTTTAATAATTATCTTTACAATGGAAAACGCATTTTTATTCAAATTGATGAATACCACAACGATTTAATTTTTCACGTCTCTTAGCTGACTTATTTTTACACTATATGATAAAAATTATACCCTAATATTATATTTGTTTTTAGATTTATTGATGATTCAATTTTCTTTAATTTTCAGGATTATACAATTTTATTAAATAATATTTAACCCCAGAAACTAATATTGCTTCGTATTCATGATGATAATATTAATTTTAATTTTTTGGATTTCAGCATTAAAAAAGAATAATAAAAAGAAAATATCTGCTTTGTTGGTTTATATGATAAAAAAATTTTTTTAATTTTAATATAAATAAACTAATTACTTGGAATTCCAATATTTCTAAAATCATCTATTTAAATACAATTTTTAATCAAATGAATAGAATTTAAAGAATATGGAGAAATGTTCATTTATCCAAAAAACAAATCGACAAACTCTTTCAAAATTTTATTAAAAAAAATAAATAAATAAAACATTGAATACCCATCTAAAGTAATCTCTCTCTCTCTCTATCTATCTATCTATCTCTATCTATCTATCTATCTATCTATCTATCTATCTATCAATCACTCTTTCTTTTTTTTTTTTTTTAAATAACTGTTATATGCTTACCTATTTTGTAATCTGGCAATCTTATTACGAAAATATTTTAAGTTATTTTTGAAAGATTGCAGTACGTGTAAGTTCATTTGAATTCGCTACTCACTATATAGATTTCGTTTTGTGTTTCGTTTTGTTTTTTTCTTTACATTTTATTTTTTTAATGATATTTTTTTTTATTTAATGTGTTGTAATTTAGTTCAATTTTTTGAATGCTCCTCACACTATTAATCCCTGTTCAGCAATATTGTTAAAGAAGGTTTTTCTTGGATTATCACTAATAATCAACCGATTTTAGAATTCATTAAGCATAATAAAATTAATTCTATTGCGACTTTTGATTTCCAGGATCTTTTCAATTGCACTCCCCTTTCTAAACTAAAAGATGTCCTTTTGAATTATTACCATGATTTTAAAAATATCCTTTGTTGCGATTTTGATTATTGGGAAATTCTAATTAATTTTAGTCTTTTTAATAATTATCTTTTCGATGGAAAACATATTTTTATTCACATTGATGGAATAACACGAGGATCATCTCTCTAAGCTAACTTATTTTTGCATTATTATGAAAAAAATTATACTCGTAATATTAAATTTGCTTTTAGATTTATTGATGATTTAATTATCGTTAACTTTCAAGATTATACTATTTTATTAAATAATATTTACCCCAAGGAATTAATCTTGCTTCGTAATCATGATGATAATATTTAATTTCTTAGATTTGGCCAGGGCTGGATTAATCATTAGGCCAGAAAAGGCCATGACCTAAGGCCCCCAATGATTAGAGGCCCCCTTAAAAAAATGTTTTGAAAATAAATTTTAAAAAATTAAGAAAAACAATTATTTTTTCAACAAAAAAATTCAATTTCAAATATATATCAATAAAATACGATATTTTTTTTAGTTCTAATTTAACAAAATAAAGTAAAATTTAATTTATTATTATTTATTTTTATTTTAAATATGCTTTCTTAAATGAAAAGATATATAAATACTTTCACATTTGAATAAATAAAAAATATACGAGAAAAAAATATTTAATCTAAGGGCCCCAAAAATTTGAATGGCCTAGGGCCCGCGTCCGCTTAATCCGGCCCTGGATTTGGGTGTTATAAAAGAAGAAAATATCTGCTTTATGGATTAGAACGATAAAAGAAATGATTTTAATTTTAATATTAATAAACTAGTTACTTGGAATTCTAATGTTTCTAGGAGCATCTATTTAAATACCACTTTTAATGAAATGAATAGAATTAGAAGAATATGTAGTAATAATTATTTATACAAAAAACAAATAAATAAACTCTTTCAAAATTTGATAATAAAAAAAACAATGGATACCCAATTAAAGTAATTAAATTCTATATAAAATCAATGAGTTAATTGTATATTATTGTAAATAAATTTATTAAAAATTTTCTTTGTTAATTTTTTTCCATGTGTAAAACCATTTCGGGCAAATCTGTGGCTAAAATTATGAGCAAAGCAGGCAATTCATGTTTTTTTTTTCCTCTTTTATTTTTTTTTCCTTAATAAATGTTAATTTTCTAAAATTATTAATTGTCAACTTCTTTAAATTATCTAATTTAATATTACCTTGCTCACATCCATTTTCGGTACCATCCTTGGTAACTAACAAATCAAACGCACTTCAATACTGCAGTAAGAACGCAGTTTAATACAAAATCCCTCTATTTACGCCATTACTTTTATTTGCGATTTTGGTTTCAAATTTTGCAATCTAGCAATCTTGCTGGGAAAATATTTTAAATCATTTTAGAAAAATTTCCCGTTCATATGCATTCGCTACTTGCTTTATAGATTTCATTTTCTGTTCTATTCTGTTTTTTCTTCATATTTTATTTTCTGTTTTTACGTGATATTTTAACTTATTGTGTTTTATTTTCTTTGTTGTAATTTTTTGTAAAAGATTTTTTGTGAGAGCTACTCACACTATTGTATTGATATATTTTGCTTCGGCTATATTGATACAATATTAGAAAGCACTCCTTTTTGTGGATATAATCGTGTGAGCTAATGAAAAGATTATATCTTCTATTTTCCGGTTTTTTCTTATTTTTTTCGAATTATTTTCCGGTTTCTTGATATTTTTATTATTATTTTTCCTTTCCCCCTTTTTTTCATTGTTCTGTAATTTTTCCATGTCTTATCTACATTTTGAACTTATTTTATGAGTTCTATTTACTTGCTGCTTATGAGCAGTAAATAAAACTTATCGATTTCCTTAATTTTCTTCGTGTTTTTTGTATTTATTTTTTATTATGCTATATATATATATATATATATATATATATATATATATATATATATATATATATATATATATATATATATATATATATATATATATATATATATATATATATATATATATATATATATATATATATATATATATATATATATATATATATATATATATATATATATATATATATATATGGGGGTTGCTATTTATATTTCTGGCCTTGGCAACAGTAAGTGTTGCTAGGCGACCGCAGACGATTTTAATCGAAAGTTTGATATTTTTAAACATAAATTCAGCAGACGATTTACCATTATAGCTTCATTTGTGTTGTTGACAGTAAATTGAAAAGTTCTTCTCTTTCAAAAAATGGAATTGAATCGTGAACATTTTCGTGCCATTATTTTTCATAACTTTCGACGTGGATTGTCAAGACAAGAGTGCTTCGATGAACTTAATTCTTTATTCAGCGATAAAACGCCATCCTACAGCACTGTAAAAAATTGGTGTAACGAATTTAATCGTGATCGATGTTCGATCCAGGACGAATCCCGTGCAGGTCGTCCAAAATCCGTTGCTGTGCCAGAAAAGATCGATGCTGTGCGGGAACTGATAAAGCAGGATCGTCATGTGACATACCGTGAGATAGAGGCGTCTTTGGACATTAGTATGACTAGCATCAATAAAATATTGCATGAACATTTGAGGGTAAGAAAAATTTGTTCGCGTTGGATCCCGCATAATCTGACAAACGCTCAAAAAAAGGCTCGTGTCGATTGGTGCAAGGAAATGTTGGAAAAATACGTTCAAGGTACATCAAAGGTTGTGTATAACATCTACACAGGTGACGAATCATGGATCTATGCATATGAGCCGGAAACAAAACAGCAATCAACTGTATGGGTCTTCCAAGACGAGGCAAAACCAACAAAAGTTGTTCGAGGAAGAAGCACATCGAAACAAATGATTGCCTGTTTCTTCGGCATTAACGGTCATGTGGCAACATTGGCGTTAGAGCAACGCAGAACGGTCAATTCTGAATGGTACACGACCATTTGTTTGCCAGAAGTCATTGGAGAAATTCGAAAAAAGCAGAAGAACAGGCGAATCATTCTTCATCATGACAATGCGAGCTCTCACACATCGACTCAAACAAAGGCATTTCTGACGGAGCGAAAGATCGAACTGATGGGTCATCCGCCGTACAGCCCTGATTTGGCACCCAATGACTTCTTCTTATTCCCACACATCAAAAATAAATTACGTGGGCAACGATTTTCGACCCCAGAAGAAGCGGTTGATGCATTCAAAACGCATGTTTTGGAGTTACCTCAATCGGACTGGAAAAAGTGCTTTGAAAATTGGTTCAAACGCATGCAAAAGTGTATTGATCATCATGGATAATATTTTGAAAAGCAATAAAACCAATTTCGATCCTACATATTTGGTTTTTCATTATTAGGCCAGAAATATAAATAGCAACCCTCATCGCTTCGAATGCGATTCCGGAAGTAAGGTTAGCATAATAAATAATGACGAATTCAAAAAATTATGTCTGAATGCTCCGATAAAAAACGAATGTATCTTTTAGAAGTTATACGGGACAAATTTTTAAGCCTCTTGGTGTTGCTCAGATTAAAGTATCATATCAAAATAAATCTAGCTTTGAAGATTTGTATGTTGTTTCGATAAAGAAAAATTCTATATTAGGGCGTGATTGGATTAGAAACTTGAATATTAATTTAAATGATCTCTACATTATTTCTGCACAAAATACAAGTATTAAACCCAGCATTTCTTGTACTGATTTTTCTATACAGAAAATTATTGATTCTTTTTCTGATGTGTTTGAACCTAAAATTGGTTGCATTCCTGATTATACTTGTGCACTAAAGCTAATTCCAGATGCAAAACCCATTTTTATTAAACCACGTACTGTACCGTATGCTTTAAAATCAAAAGTAGAACAAGAATTAAATAAATTAGAAGCTGAAGGTGTAATAAAAAAAATAGACGTATTAGAATGGGGTATACCCCTAGTAGTTGTCCCACAGCATGATGGCACAGTTTGTATTTGCGCAGATTTTAAAGTTACAATCAACAATCAGCTTCAAAATGCCAGACACCCAATTCCTAGAATTGAGGACATTTTCAATAAATTACGTGATAGGAAATATTTCTGTACGCTCCATATCCACAAAGCATATTTACATTTGAAAGTCGATGAAGAAAGTGCAAAATATCAGACTCTTTCTACTCATAGAGGTACATACTTAGCAAAAAGATTATTTTTCGGAATAAAAAAAAACTGCACCAAATGAATTCCATAAATTTATTGATCAGTTTGTTCAAGGATTGGATGGAACTATTGCCTACTTTGATGATATTATCATCCAAGGAAAAAATAAACAAGATTGCCGGCAACGTTTAATTAAAGTATTAGAAAAGTTACGGGAACATAATTTACATCTTAACCTTAACAAATGTAGATTTTTCGAGGAAAAAGTTCAGTATTTGGGACATGTTATCAGTTCTGCTGGACTACACAAATCACCTGATAAAATTCAAGCCATATCCGAAACACCTCGACCAAACTCCGTTGAAGATGTTCGTAAATTCATTGGACTTGTCATGTATTATTCTAAGTTCATTCCAGATGCTTCCAGCCTACTTCATCCACTAAACAAACTCTTATGCAAAAACGCACGCTTCCGATGGACTGCAGAATGTGAATCTGCGTTCATAAAAGCAAAATCAATTATAACCAGTGACCAGATTCTAGTGCCTTTCAATCCAGTTCTTCCAGTAACATTAGCTACTGATGCCAGCCCTTTTGGACTTTCAGGAGTTCTTTCACACACTATGCCAAACGGTATAGAGCGTCCTATCGCTTTTGCTTCCAGAAGTCTCACAGTTGCCGAGAAAAATTACAGTCAATTGGATCGAGAAGCTACAGCTGTGGTTTAGGCTTGCAAAAAATTTTACGATTATATTTTTGGCAGAAAATTTACCTTGATTCTCGATAACAGAGCCATTTGCGCTATCTTCCCTCCAGAGAAAAGCCTCCCAGTTATGATTGCTTCAAGAATTCTTCGATATGCTCAATTTCTTTCGAGTTTCGATTACACAATTATACATAGAAAATCTGAGAAGCATACAAATGCTGATTACCTTTCAAGAAATCCTCTTCCACTACCAGTTAATTACGTCAACTGTATTGATGAATCCAGCAATTTATCATAAATTACATTTCAACTGAAACAATTACAGCAAAACAAATTCAAACAGAAACAGAGCTTGATCCTGCTGGAAATAAAATACGATATTGTTATTGGAAACAAGTTTGATCCCAGTATAACCATTCAAGATGGAATCCTATTTAGAGGAAATCGAGTTATCATTCCCAAATCTCTTCAACCTGAAATGCTCAAGCAACTACATGCTACACACATAGGAATTGTGAAAATGAAAGCTTTATCTCGAAACTACTGCTATTGGAAAAACATTGACACCGATATTAAAAACATGGTTAAAAGTTGCCGTGAATGCTGTGATGTAAGAAAAAATCCAGCGAAAGCACCTCTTCGCATGTGGGAAACACCGGAGAAAAATTGGCAACGCGTGCACAACGACTATGCCGGACCCTTCATGGAGCATCAATTTTTAATTGCTGTGGATTCACTTTCAAAATGGCCTGAAATTTTTGCTATGAAGACATCTCCTACATCATCAAACACAATTTATTATTTAGAAGAAATTTTTAGTCGTCATGGATTGCCTGAAATTTTAGTTTCTGATAATGCCGCAATTTTTAAGTCAGCAGAATTCCAACATTTTTGTAAGTCAAATGGTATTAAACAGCGTCTTATTGCTCCAGGCTATCCAGCTACAAATGGCCAAGCAGACCGCTATGTCCAGATATTAAAAGAGAAATTAAAATGCATGAAGTATCATCCAGGTTCCCTCCATAGTAAATTATGCAAACTACTTTTCCGATACAGAATAACACCATTGAACAATGAAAAAACTCCGTCAGAAATGTTATTTGGTAGAAACTTAAGATGTGAATTCGACTTAATCAAACCAACTAAAGGACAAAAAAATAATGCCTTGCAGCCAGAATTTAACAAAATTTTCAAGTTAGGAGAAAGAGTACAGTCTCGCAACTATACATCATCTGCTAAATGAAAGTATGGAACTGTTGTTGAAAAACTTGGACGAGTTCACTATCTCATTGAATTAGACGACGGTTATGTGATCAAGCGTCACTTTAACCAATTAAGAGGTTGTCAAGTTGAAAAATCAATAACTCCTTCTTTAAAATTTTCTAGGCCCAGGACAGTACACTTTTCTCTTCCAGTATCCAGCTCTACATCCACCATACCCTCCTCTCGTCCAGTATCCAGCTCTACACCCACCATACCCTCCTCTCTTCCAGTATCCAGCTCTACACCCACCATACCCTCCTCTCTTCCAGTATCCAGCTCTACATCCACCATACCCTCCTCTCTTCCAGTATCTAGTCCTGTAACCCAGAGAAATCCAATGCAGTTAAGGAGATCAACTCGGGAAAAAAGACCAGTCATCAGATTAAATCTCTAATTATTCGTTATTGACTCTTAAATTTTAATAATTCATAATTAACCTTTTATTTAAGTGCCAGAGAATTGTCATGTATTTTATCTTCAGTGTAAATACGCCTTGCAACGACTCAACTCAACTCAACCTTTTGTTATCCCGCGCTAGTTAGTTGTTGTTCAGCCTTAAACGTAACAAGATGTAAACCTCACCTTCTCCCTAATAAAATATGATTTACCTTGATTCTTGTATATATAATAATATGTTTTACAATTCTTTTATTTTCAAGATCTGACGGGAGATTTCCATGAATTAGGTAGAAAACTAAACCAGAAAATTTGTTTTGATGAACAAAACTTGCTCAGTTTCAAATTGATATGAGATTTATATCTATCCAGAAGAAGCAAAATAAGGAATTTGAGAGCATTTTTAATTAGCCATGGGTAGAAACGTTTGCAATATATTTGTAAAATGTTGCTGCGGTCATCGTTTCATTTCATGAATCGCTTTTTCCAATGAAATATTTAGCAGTGACTGATTCTGTAATATCTCAAAGAATTCTTCAGTAAGGAAAAACTACCGATGAAGGTACTTTTTTCTTTCCTAGGTACTTTAGAATATAAATCCTTATAATTTTTAGGACCAAAGATTTTTCCCGTTTAAGGGCAGTATTTAACTCTTATTTCGTTCGCATTGTAAATGCAATCACTTTCTAAAAGGATGCCAGGGCTACTTCCCTCCTAAAGATTCTTTTAAAGTTCTTAAAACCAGTATTTCGAATATTATTCTCTAAGGGAAGTTTTGCCTTTTGAAATTATCTTCACACTGCACTGAGTTATCGGTGGATGTCGTCTTAAAAAAAACTTCACCCATTTTTCACCTGGATGATTGTCTTTAAATGGATTTTTCCTACCAGTTCCCATCAGGACGTTAAAGACCGCAATAGGACAATAATTTAGCTAATTATTGGCACAAAAACCTGCAAAGAAATTTTCTATTCCAGCTTTTATTATTATATTTAGTTGTTATATTCAATCAGTAAACATAGTTTATTAAGTTGTCTAAGGTATGATGTAATAACTAATCACTACATTTATAAAGATAAATAATAAATAAATTATTATTATAATTCTTTAAATAAATTTAGCAATTAAATTTGCATTTTGAAATGAAATTGTTATAGGAACTATTCATACAACATTTAACTGAATTTTAGGTGTCTTCTATACCTCAAACTACTAATTATCCATGTAAAATCATATTTCACACATACTGTTCATTCACTGGGAAATCTATTCCCAGTGAAGGAACATGTCTGTTCCTTCACTGGTTAGAAGTTGATTTTTGCATTTTCAACATAATTTTGATGTATAATATGACTGAAGGTACAAGAAAATTAAATTTTTTTCTTTTATTTTCATTAACTTGAAAAAATCCCAGTAAAGGAACACTTGTTTATTCATTGGTTTTTCATCGCTTTGTAATCCAATTAATAAACACCCCCTAATCTCAGTACTTGCTTATGTTATGATGCTTAAAATAAATAAAACGTAACTTCAATAACCATATTTTGAATTCTCTCTTTCACAATGAGGGAAAAAAATCATTATTATATGCAATTAATTGTACTTTAAACGGATGACTACAAACCCTGACCTTATAATTTGTCAAAGAAATAAGGCGTGGAACAGATACTAACAAATTCAAAACTTTTTCCAGAGAAGACTCTAAGATCAGGTAACTCAGTGCATTGTTAGATGACTTCCTATTGTTAGGTAGTAAGCTACTGTTACCAATCCATCGAAATTAAAACGTTTAAAATCTTATTTTTAAAAAATATCTATGAAATGTTCCTTCACTGGGGTGTGTTCCTTCACTGGTTGGTTTACCCTATATCGTCTTAATCTTAAAAGAAATTTCCGGAAGTGTTTCGCAGAACTATTTTACCAACTATTTAATTAAATTTTAATATTTTTAAAAATCTCATTCTTTACCCTTTTACGTTTATTATTTCTTCATTAATATACTAATCAATTTTTTTAGTACTATAATTTAGGTTTTCTATAAAGTAAAGTTCCTTTCTAAATTATAATCAAGTTTTTTTTTGAAGACTCATATTGCTCCAAGGGACCTACTCAATAATTTCGCTATTTCCAGAATGAAATCTGTTTGATCGAAACATATTATTCCTTGAAAATTAAAACGAGGAAAAAATTAACTTTTATTATTTATCTAAGCTTATTCCATTTATTTAATGATAGCGGTATTAAGGTTACGGACATGTGATGGAAGCCCCGTTTACTATTATACTATAAATGCATTAAATCATGTAGCTTGAATAATTTAATTCAGGTCCTTAAATTAAAATGTTAAGGCTTGCAGCAAAAAAAAATTGTACTGCATTGATTTTTTTTACAAAGCAGTGAATTATTAATTTTTTTAATCTAAGAACCTGTGCCTCTAACTTATGTAAAACTTATTTTAATATCGAGTGAAATAATTTAATATGATGTGTAACTAAATGGATAATCTCCAGAAACTGAATCGAAAATATAAAAACTTCATTGATTTAAAAAAATAATAGATGATAATAAAAATAGACATGTTTTGAGCGTACAATAATAAAAGTCACAAGTTATTCAAGCCTGACAAGTCTTGAGAATGGGCGATAATATTTGAAAGCTCGACACTTGTCGACTTTTACTACCCTCTTCACATGATTTGAAGCCAGTTGACTTTTTATCGTCAATTATACTGTTTTACAGTTGGGTCTTGATCTTTATTTTGATAAGGATTTTACACTCGTTAAAGTAAACATATGCATTTTAATATTTTAACAGGATTCATGTGGTCTTTAAAAACGTAAGAGCATCAATATTGTAAAAGTTATATATTTAACTTAAAAATTAAAATTTTGAGACCAGATATTTTGAGTTAATGAAATTAAATATTTTATCTTTTAAGTTTTTGTGCCCCCATTTCAGTATCTTAAGGATCTTAC
Source organism: Parasteatoda tepidariorum (assembly GCF_982258835.1). NCBI lineage: Eukaryota > Metazoa > Arthropoda > Arachnida > Araneae > Theridiidae > Parasteatoda > Parasteatoda tepidariorum. Next base: position 287,034 of record NC_141756.1, read on the forward strand.
GAGCTCTGTTTAAGAAGAGAGTATCAGATATATATAAGGAAACAAAAATAATCATAGTAGCAGTATTTGGTGGTAAATGTAGCTTATCGTAATTGAATAATATGCTGTGCGACATTTTATGGTGAATTTGCGAACGTAAGTTTCAGAATGTATCGAAACATGAGGATGCCATTTTCTAATCATATTTATCCAAAGAAAACCAGCAATTTTTTAGAATGAAGCAATTTTTTAAACAATTAATCATACAATATGCAGCATATTATTTCAATATCTCATTCTTAAACATAACATATTTCAATGTTTTTAAAATGCCACTAAACATTCAGCAATTCCTTGAGTTATAGAAAAAAGAAATATCGTAAATTATAGAAAACTCTATGAATGTGCATTAGAATTACTATATAATCTACATTTTATTTTTCAAGCACTTTTTTCCCCTTCAAACTTTGTTGCCTAGAAGACTCGATTAAAGCTGTAAAAATGATAATCCCTAAAATTTTGTATATAGCTATAATAAGTTATGTTAATTTGATTTTAGTATGAAATCCTCGAATAAATATAGCAAAAACAACATAATCTAAATAATATCAGATAAAAAGTTAATGTGTTTAAATTCTAAAAACTTAGAAGATCATAAATAATTTATAAATCGATTCAAATTTTCTTTTCAAAGGGGATTAAAATAACTTTTTTTGTTTTTGGACAGAAATCAGCTTAAAAATTGTCTATTGCCTAGAAACTTCGAGATATTTTCTATTAACAATTAATAAAACCTCTCCAAGCAATCACAGAACTTTATTTCAATTTTTTATGCCCACCAGTTTTATTCATAATAAGTTGATAATCTTATAAAACTGATATTTTCAGAATGAAAATTATAAGAATAAATTTAAAATTTTAGTGTCCAATGGATGACTGATTCTCTATCTCTCCCTGCCCCTCTGCAATGTAGCCTCTCAGGAAATAATTAAAATCTTCAGTTTCATCAGTTGTACACAGCGGAAAAATAAATAAATTATTTATGATTAATAAACAGTTAATAACTTTCGGAATGATCATTTTTCGTAAGTAGCGCACTCCAAGAAGCGTAACTATTGTAGTCGCTACTGTTTTTCATAGTTTGTAGTGTAATGTAAAAAAGTATTTTATAACCGTCGTTGAACAACCGACCCAATTTGTTTGGATTTACGACTACAAATGTTCAACTCCATACCCTTGTAATTTCGAACCCAATCCAGAAAACGAGGGAACTGCTGGATCAAGTATTGGGAGAAATTTGCCCTCGTGGAGACCTTTTTGATGGAACTAACCTGCATTTACGTTACGCGGAGAGGAAAACTACGAAAACCTCCTATGGTTAGCCTGACGACAAGGGGACTCTAACCCATGATCCGTCTACCAATGAGGATATTTTACGTCAGCACTGTGGTGTGTGCAAGGCAAATGCGGAATTCTTATGGACCAGCCATCGCTGAGATTCGAACCCGATTCACCTCATTGGAAAGCGAATGCTCTATTCCCTGATCCATCAGGGCTCTTAAAAAAAGGATTGTAGTAGTGAGTAGTGCAATACAAAAAAAAAACGGTAGTTTGTAGCAATTCCAGGCAACAACTTTTAACGTTAGTTAAGAATAGAAACACAGAATAACTAACGGAATAACTTCGACGGTTTTGGAATAACTGACTGGCTTGTGTAAACATGGATAAATAATTCTTAATTATTCCTTATATTTAATGTAAGCCAATTTCTTATTCAAAACCACTTTGAACATGGTTTTAAATTAAGTTCTCCAACAAAGTTCGTCTCTTCAAAGTATTGAAGTAGTTAATAAAATCCAAAGTAGTTTATAGTCACTACATTTGAAAAAGAGTAGTTGTCGTTTGCTACATTTGTAACAAAGTAGTTGTAGTAAACTACAAAAATAATGTAGTTTTTCCTACCACTGTTTTCTCCTGTTAAGACTCAGGTACCTTCCAATAACCCTAAATAAGCAAATTGATTTGTGCAGACTATACTTTAAGTTTCTCTGAATAAACTTTTTTCTCCGGATTCAAGTTCTTGATCAGCAAAAACCGTAATCTGGAAAATAGGGTCCTAACAATTTAAGCAAGAAGCCTAACAGTTTAAGCTCTTAAGAGAATTGTCTAAAGTTTGGGCCCATTCGTGTAAATTTTACTTTTGGGGTCTTTTCGAAATTAATAAAGCGAATGAAAAAGATTTTTTGCGTACAATTATGAAACTTCATTATCCAAAGGAAAATCCGTGTAAAAAATTATTTTTTATAACTATTGGTTGATATTTTTACTTGAAAAATTTTGATTTCAATAATATTCAAAATTTTTATACAAATTTAATCTACGTAATTTTAAATGATAAAATCCGGAATTTGAGAGGAATCTGAAAAATTCCATACCGCACAAAATCGTAGAATTTAATGACTCAGTTCCACGACATGGAGCTTTTGAAGCCCGCTCCAAATATCTTCAACTTTTGAGAAGTTTTTCACCTAACGATTGATTTTTTAAAATATGCAATTCATAATTATTCCGTGATGTTATTATTCATTATTAAATAATAATAATAGGGAACAAATTTTTGGTTGCATATATACAAATACTTGCCTAACTCGGAGGCGAGAAATTTAAATCAGAAATTAGTTTACTCCTAAAGCTGCAGTTTCTTTAATGACATTTTCATTTGATTTTTTTGTCGAAATGTACAAGTTTAAAAACATTATATATAGCAGGGGGTCACGAAAATCTTGCAACAAACTTCAAGGTAAGTTAGGGTACATCTTCAGGTTTAAAATTCCAAAGAAATCCAAGCATGGAAAAGTTGTCGTACGCCACTCGGAGCGCTTATTTTATTATCATCTATTTCTTTGTCTGCTTCTGAACAGGTACCCTTTTTTATACGAAATTATCTTAATTTTTTGCTGTTGTTTTCTATAATTATGGCTTAAAATTAAATTCAGCTGTTTTATCGTTTTAACTATTTTATCGCAATTTAATTATTTGGTGACTGATTTGACAATCTCGTCAAATCATTTAATTCTGATAAGACAAATAATACTGAACTTACTTAAAAGTAATTTTCGACAATAATTATTAGAAAACATAAAATTGAGATAATTTTGTTAAATAGAAGTACCTGTTTGGAAGAACGGGCAGAAATAGTTCATAATAGATGGGCATCGCTCAGTGCATGACATTTCCGTCTTCTTAGGCCCTTATATACCACGGAGGGCCAAAACTTGCAGATCGGTTCTTTGAGGTTCTATTATTTGAACCGAAGCATGGGTTGCAAAAACTGTCTCAATTGATGTTTGTCTAGGATTGATTTTCATATCCTGCCTGTTGGCTTGGGTTGGTGCTGTTATAAAAAAATAAAAATAGGACCCAATGATAATAAAAATTTAAGAGAGATAATTAGGGCCGAACAAATCTATATAGGTTTGTACAAAAAACATCATGCTGCAATTTTTTTTACCAGAAGAATACACTTCAAAAAAGACATACCTCTTGCTCTCCATGGAAGTTGTTTTGTTTACCAACAAGAAAAATCCACTAGTCCATTATAATAATGAGTGAGTCCACTTTATGGGAACTCACATTTTATTTTATGCATATCGCTGAAAGAACTCAATGTCACAATATTCAAAGGCAAGGTATCACATAGCACAGTAGCTCAGGAATGAGAAAATTTTTATCAACAGAGGCACAACTGGTGGTTATCTGGAACGGTGGGTAAGACACGACATCGAAGACGCCACACAACATAGCATCGTCCCTGACGCTATCTCGAAATACTTCCATTTTGGCGTGTTAACTATATCGAAAAAACATAAATTTGACTTTTTAAGAAGAGATGGTCACATCAAATGAAAACTATCCACAATGGAGACTGCTATTGAATGTCAGCGGAAGCACCCTCGTGGGGTGGAAGAATGAACGCCATGATACAATTAAACGAAGCTCCGTCTCTCAAAGAGAGGAGGGGGTAAAAAATGAAAAATCCCTGTTAAGGGATCGTAGAGTATTGATACGAAAATTAATTCGAATGCACCCGCTCGTTGGAACGTTGGAAATGATGAAAATCTCAGTATTCGGCGCGAAGCGCCGCTAACTGATTCGTCTAAATTTGAGAGTCCTAATTTGCATAGGCATAAATTTCAAAGTGAAATATATGAAAAGTTCGCCACAGCCTAGCGCTGTGGAAATCACGTGAGTGGTAGACTTGTGGGCTCTAATTCTTGGTCTCAGGGAGTAGGGATCTAAGTAGTTTCACTAGCTTTCGTCCTTGAGTAGCTCTTTCATTTCTTGAAAAATTTTGAGGAATCTGGTTGCGGAGTTAGTGGCATTCTTGGGTTGTCTTTCAGCTTTAGGGATCCTCCTGGGTCTTGCACCGCAGCCTGTAAAACAGGCTGGGTGCTCACCATTACAGTTGATGCATGTCGCTGGTTCTGTAGGTGGTTTTGTGCACTCGTACGTGTAATGTTCTTTGGCGCATTTCATGCAGGCAGGAGCTGTGGCAGTACAATTTCTTTGAGTGTGCCCAAATTTCTGACATTTGAAGCATTGGACCTGGAATCTGCCGCCTCTGAAGCGCTCGATCTGTACTGGCTTTTCTAGGATAGTCTTAATGTTGTAGATGTTTCTGTTGCTGGCTGTATCCCATTGGATGATGAGAAAAAGTGGGAGGGGCCTAAGTGTGGCATCAGCCAGATTAACTGTAACTGTGTGTTAACTGTTTAGTTTTAGTTTCAGTTTGCTTTTATGTTTAGTTTCAGTTTGTGTTTGTGTATCTCGTTAAGTTGTTATTAAATGTGTTTGCGAGATGCTAGATCCTGCTCATTTATTTAATATGTACTGAAATAATACATAACAACACATGGTGGCAGCGGTAAAAGAAAACAAATTAACGCAGTACGTTTTGACTCTCCTTCGATATTCTGAAATTACATCATGACATCAGCTCCTGCATATCATATAACGCCGCCAGAATCATTTCCTTTTTCGATTCCCTCGGAATGGCCTAAATGGAAGCAAAGATTTCTACGTTTCCGAACTGCTTCTGGACTAATAACAAAAACAGAAGAGGAACAAGTGGATGCTCTCATATACGTTATGGGCGATAAAGCCGAGGACATATTTCTTTCGCTCAGTATATCGGAAGAGGATAAAAAGAAATTCCAAGAGGTTTTGAATAGTTTCGACACTCACTTTGTTGTTAAACGAAATATAATATTCGAACGAGCTCAGTTCAATCGGCGAATTCAAAAAGAAGGTGAGTCTGTCAATGATTTTATTACTGCTTTATATGCTCTTGCTGACAAGTGTGAATATGGTAATTTACATGACGAATTGCTTCGTGACCGTATAGTTGTTGGTATTAAAGATCAAACTTTAAGCGAAAAATTACAACTTGATTCTGAACTTACCCTGCAAACTGCAATTGACAAAGTACGTCTTTCGGAATCAGTTAAGAAACAACAATCACTACTAGTTGAAAATTCTACAGTTAATGCTATTAGTCAAAAGAAGAAATATAATAAAACAACTAATGCAGACAAAAGTAATTTTCATGATTCGAAAAGTAAATATCAAGATTCGAAGACTAATTATCAGCGAAAAAATTGCAAATGGTGTGGTAAACAGCCACATGAAAAAAGAAACTGCCCAGCAAAGGACTAAAATTGCAGAAAATGCAAGAAAAGAGGACATTGGGATAATGTTTGTTTATCTACTATTAAAAGAGTCAATGAACTTTGTGATGCTGGTTTTGTAGGACTAGTAGGAAGTACACAAGACACAGATGAGTGGGTTGTTCCTGTTAAAATACTAGGAAAATGCATCCAATTTAAAATTGATAGTGGTGCAGACTACTCTGTTATTCCAAGCAGTATTGCCTCCACAGTACTCAAACATGCAGAACTAAAAAGTGCAGATAAAGTGATTTTTGGCCCCGATAAGACACCCTTGAAGTTAATGGGAAAACTGCTTGAAAATGTTGAATATAATGGAAAAAAGTGCTTAGAAGAAATTTATGTTATAGAAGGACTCCAAACATGTTTATTAGGAAAACCTGCCATAAAATTTTTTGGACTTGGTCCCAATATCCAATATCAGTCTGTGCTCAACATTACAAGTTTTAATCCTTTCCATGAATTTCCTTCGTTATTTCAAGGACTTGGCTTACTGAAAGGAAGTTACCATGTTGAACTTAATAGTGATGTTAAACCATATGCCCTAACTTCTCCACGTCGAATTCCAATACCACTTCTGGAGAAAACTAAACTAGAAATACAGAGAATGCAAGAATTATATGTTATTCAGTAGGTAGAAAAACCTACTGATTGGTGTTCTCCTGCAGTGGTAGTACGAAAAAAAGATGGAAGTGTGCGAATATGTGTTGACTTAACGACACTCAACAGAAGCATCAAAAGAGAATGGCACCCATTGCCAACAACAGAATACAATTTATCACTTTTGGCTGGGGCGAAAATCTTTTCGAAATTAGATGCAAACTCTGGGTTTTGGCAAATTCCTCTTGATGAAGAATCTTCATATCTCACAACATTCATCACACCCTTTGGCAGATTTCGTTTCTTACGTCTACCATTCGGAATATCATCTGCTCCAGAACATTTTCAACGTAGAATGTCACAAACTTTAGAAGGTCTTCCTGGTATTATATGTCACATGGATGATATACTCGTCTGGGGTTCAAATCAAAAAGAGCATGATGAATGTTTAACATCTACTTTAATCCGTCTGAAAGAAACGGGAATCACTCTTAATAAACAAAAATGCTGTTTCTCTGTTAAATCTATAAAATATCTTGGTCATGTCATTGATGACTCAGGAATACACCTAGATCAGGACAAAGTAAAAGCCATAAAAAATTTCAGAAACCCAACAAACAAAACTGAACTGAAACAGCTACTTGGAATGGCAAATTATTTAGCAAGATTTATTCCACGATTTTCAGATATTATGGCGCCTTTGATTTCTATGTTATCCACAAAGAATAAATTTGTTTGGAACTCTCCTCAGGAAACCGCACTAAAAAAGTTAAAAGACATTTTGTTATCTGAACCTATACTTACCATCTATGACCCAAACAAACAATCAATTGTTACAGCCGATGCTTCTTCTTATTGATTAGGAGCCACACTGTGTCAAAAGCATGATTCTACAATCAAGGTGGTAGCTTATGCATCCAGAACTCTAACTCCTACTGAACAACGTTATGCTCAGATAGAAAAAGAAGCCCTTGCACTTACATGGGCATGCGAAAAATTTTCCAATTATCTAATGGGTACCAAGTTCCTTTTGGAGACAGATCATAAACCTCTTGTCCCAATACTTACTAGAAAATCTTTGGATGATTTAACACCTCGCCTACAACGTCTCAAAATGAGGCTCATGAGATATTCTTTTGATGTTTTCCACACTCCTGGGAAAAATCTTTGCGTAGCAGATGCACTATCTAGAGCACCACGTCAACAAGAAACTCCAAATCTGGAATTGGAAGAGGAAGTTGAAGCTTTTATCAATCAAGTTTTAGAATCTGTTCCGATGCCTTCAGAGAGACTTTACCAGATAAAACTAGAACAAGAGACTGACTCAACATGCAATATGTTGATCAATTACGCTTCTCAAGGTTGGCCGGAGAAAAACCAGATAGTACCATCCTGTTTACCCTTTTGGCCTCTAAGATATGAAATCTCCATACAGAATGGCTTGTTAATGAGAGGAAACCGAATAATCGTGCCAAATAGGCTACGACAAAAAATATTGGGCAAAATCCATGAAGGGCATATGGGAATTAATAAATGTCGAGCTTTGGCGAATTCAGCAGTATATTGGCCTGGCATCAGTAAACAAATAGAGGAATTAGTTCGGGACTGTCCTTCATGTATACAGGAAGCTAAAAACTGTTCTGAACCTTTGAAACCAACTAGTTTTCCTCAGAGACCATGGGAAATTGTAGCTATGGACTTATTTAAACTCCATGCAGAATGGTATTTATTAGTTACAGATTTTTACTCACGTTATCCAGAAGTGGCAAAACTGGATAGTTTAACATCAAAAGAAGTAATTTTACACTGCAAATCAATTTTTGCCAGACATGGAATTCCAAATGTTGTAAGATCAGATAATGGACCACAGTTTGAAGTTACTAGAACAGCAGAGTTTCAAAACTTTGCAAAAGTATACGGTTTTAAGCACATTACTTCAAGTCCAAGATATCCTCAAAGCAACGGTTTTGTTGAAGCAGCAGTGAAGATAATTAAATTAAGATTCAAAAAGTCTAAAGATCCTTACTTGGCTTTATTGAGTTATCGGACAACACCTTTAAAGAACGGCTACAGTCCTGCTGAATTGTTGATGGGGCGTCGACTACAGTCAACCTTACCTTTAGCAATTTCACTACTTCAACCAAAGCTAATAGAGAAGGAGATACTGGAAGAAAAAGAAGAGAAAAGAATAGAAAGACAGAAAAAGGATTATGATCGGAGGCACAATGCTCATGAATTGAAACCAATACATCCGAGTGACAAGATATGGATAACTGATAGGAAGGCTGTTGGAACTGTACAGAGAAAAGCTGAATCACCAAGGTCATACTTTGTTAAAGAAGGCAAACAAGTGCTTCGACGGAATAGGAAACATTTGATTCCAGGATCTAAACTACAGATTCCACCGCTAAACGATGATTTAGAGGAAGCTCTTTCAGAAAGAGATAACAGAAGGAGCTTACCAGAAATAACGGATCCAGTTCCTACAGTGTTAACTCAAAAGAAGGATGTATCTCCAAAAACTGTTGTGACTCGCTCTGGAAGAATTGTGAAAGCTCCCAATAGACTAAATCTTTAAAGGGGGGAGATGTGGCATCAGCCAGATTAACTGTAACTGTGTGTTAACTGTTTAGTTTTAGTTTCAGTTTGCTTTTATGTTTAGTTTCAGTTTGTGTTTGTGTATCTCGTTAAGTTGTTATTAAATGTGTTTGCGAGATGCTAGATCCTGCTCATTTATTTAATATGTACTGAAATAATACATAACAACACACTAAGCTCCTCCCCTCTTCTTCGCTGCAGCTGAACTATTTTTTCCGGGAGAAGTCCGAAGTCTTTAAGGTATTTCTCCAATTCGAGTAAATCTGTATCAGTTTGAAGACCTCTGATGAGGGTTTTCATTTTTCTATTAGGAGTTGAGTCCGTAATTTTGGTGCTAGAGGTGGTGGGTTCAGCTTGTTCGGCCTCCTTCTCGCACTCTGCCGGCACTGGGATGTCGGGAGCTGTACCTGGGTTTGGGCTGGTGCCCTCTGAGTCTGCTGATGTTGTTTGGTTTACACTAGTCTTGGATTTTTTCTTCCTTTTCTTTATCTTTCTCTCGGAGAGATTGGGAATATCTGTTGTATCCATCTGAGTGGTGGTCTGTGGTTGTATCTCAGGCTCAATGATTGGAGTAGATACGTCTATATCCGTGATTTGAGTATCCATGTTTTCCACTGAAGTCTCGGAAGTCTCGGTTTGTCTGGGGGTTTCAGTCTTAGTAGAATCTCTGGTCTTAGCTAGGGTCTCAATCGCCTTGATCTCCCAGTCTTTCCAATTTTCTAAGAATTCAGTGTCCTCAGGGAATAACATCATCCTTCTTTCTGCAAAAATTCTAATTTCCTTTATGGAGTGTTCTACATAGTTTGATTTCATAAGTGTCTTATATCCTTCGATCATAGCGTCTATGCCCTTCTTGGAGCTCTGTTCGAGTGATGCATGATGGGTGAGTGGCTTAGCAGCCGTCCTTTTGCCTCCACGTCCAAATCTGTGATAGGATGACATTGTAGCTAGGGAGCTCGGTCACAACACAACCTTACTCCACAGAGTCTGGAACGAGAATCTATGGTCAATGTACCCGCTCAAAAAAATGGGCGATATTTATATAAAAGGTTGAAGATAGAAGTTAAAATACCTAAAATGCCACAGAATCGTGGGTGAAAAGGGACTTGAAGTGAACAGATGAACTGCCAAAAATCAAATCACAATTATACACAAACTGGGACTATAACTGACCATTCTCCATGTGTTCACATCAAAGGCTGCCGAAGGTCACAGGCGTGAAGGTCGACAGACAGTGAGGCGTCACAGGAGAGGGGTCAGGGTTCGGCCTAATTTTTAGGTCACGATCCCAACAGAAAATTGAGATTAAGTGATACAACGTCACACTGCCTATGTCTGTGTTTCAAGAAAATACTTTTCCTTCTTCTGCATTTATATTAAAATCACCGTCAAGTCAGTAATACGTCAATAATAAAAGAATATAAAAAAACTTTAAATTGTTATATAAATACATTAAAGATGCCTGCTAGTGAAAATAAAAAGAAAAACAGCAGCGGTTTTTGTAGCAATGCATGCGCACTGTTTATTATTACTCTTGAACACAGTTGAAAAGTGCGGACGCCATCAAATCCAAATCAAGACCCATTTTGCCTATGGGTAATAAATAGTGCTTACGATTAAAAAGAACGATCCTAAAAGTTCCACAGATTGAAATAAAGAAATTTCTTATTGCTCTTTTATTTTTTTATTTTAATCTTAAAGTTCCTAATCAGACGTTGAAAACCATTCTGTAGAGAACTATCATCAAATCAGAAAAAAAAATTGCAAGTAAGTTTTTTATTATATAAATCATAACACTTACCTGCTTTATAAATCCAGGGAATTCCAAAATACAATGTTCTTTGTTTGAAAATTTTATTCTCAAATGGAATATCATAAAATATCCCTTCATTACTTTATAAGATGACAAACCATACAATAAAATTTTATAATTGTAAGATCCCGAAAGGAATTTTAACATATAACTTAAAAACAGAATAGTTGAATTCTAGTTCAAATTATTCATTCAAAATTGAAAAAATGCTTACTAAGGAAATGAAAAAAACTTATTAATAATCAACACAAATGATACTATTTCAAGTAATTTGGATGATTATTTATTGTTGTTTTCCGAATCATATAGATACAGATTATATACTATTCCAGTGTTTCCCAAAGTGTGGTACGCGTACCCCCAGGGGTACGAGAACAGTTTAGCGGGGGTACGCGTTCTTATGCGAAATATCTGGCAACAAACGAAAATTTCCCAAAATTTTATTTAAAAACAAAGCTAGTCATGAAAATTTAAGATTACGTATTTTTCTATTGGCTATTTTTTGCAGAGTTAACAGTTAATAATTAGGGATATCAACAGCCAGTTGTGATTTTAAACTTTTGGGCAATTTTTTTACAGTAAAAAATGCATTCATTTTGTATTAATGGTACACAGCGTTACGAAAAATTTAGAAAGGGTACACAAAAGTCATAAGTTTGGGAAACACTGTACTATTCTATTAAAAAACTAGAATATTCTAAAACTATTACAGTTCCGCACGTTTTAAAATCACATTTATTTTGTGGAATGAAGTAAGCAATGTGGACTTAAATAACTTCCTTTTAATTTATAATGAATTGAAAAGAAAAAGAAAATGTATTTCATCTTAATACACACATCTTTAATGATATGCGATCACGAAATCAGAAGTTATTGGTTGAAAGGATTGTTCATTAAGAAATAGTTCTTGAAATGTTCGTTCTGTTTCCGAATGATTTACCAATGTTCTGTTCTGGGTCGTTTATTCAAGTTCTTCTGTCTTTTCCTTAGGGAAATTTTGCTTCATATTTGCTGTTGATAAACAAGCGTGCTACTCTACCATTGGTTCTGATAGTTGTTGTTGTTCATTTACGTCGCACTAGAGCTGCACAATGGGCTATTGGCGACGGTCTGGGAAGCATCCCTGAGGATGATCCGAAGACATGCCATCACAATTTTGATCCTCTGCGGAGGGGATGGCACCCCCGCTTCGGTATCCCGACGACCTGCACGCGAAGTCGAGCACTTTACAGTAGAACAGTTTAACGAGGACCAATACCGCACACCCTCGGTCCCTACGCAGGCTGATCCAAGTGGTCACCCACCCGCACACTGACCGCAGCCAGTGATGCTTGACATCGGTGATCTGCTGGGAACCGTGTCTTAACGATCAGCCCACTGCGGGACGGTTCTGATAGAACTAAATGTGAAAACTTAATAAATAGAAGCCTGAAAATAATTTTGTACTATGCAAGCTATAACCATAAGCTTAAGTTTAATCAATATTTTTGATACTTACTTTGATATCAACCCAGCCAATTTAAACAAAAGAACAAAAAATTTGAGTTTCTTGTTGGACTCGGTGGAAGCTTGTTGAATTCGAAGAAGAGCCTTAGAGCTCATATAAATCTTGATAGGCTAAATTAAGTCTTACCTATTGAAACGCAGAGCTATAAGCGATAAGCAGACTCATATGTTTCATTTTCGGAGAGAAGTTTTATTTTTCTTTTAAAACAGAGAAATTGTGCATTCAAAATTTATCTAATTCTCGTAAAATTCCCTAAAAAGTCGTTTCTTTTTTCAGATTTAATATCTGTTGTTATTTTTATTAGGGAAACCTTTAAGGTAGAGTGCTTGATGTATAGAAGTTCTAATATTTATCGGTTGCTTTAGTTTCTTTTTCATATTTTTCTTTATATTTTGAAAGATATTCATTATATTGGAGGATTTCAAAAAACAAACAGTATGTATATACCTTTTTTTTTTATCAGTTTTCTTCTGTTGATAGAAAATTGTCAAAACTCTCTGTATGGATGCAAGATGTAAACTGTTGCAAATTCTTCCATCCCCTATACTTTAAGATTCTCAATTTATTTTGTTGTGAATTATTGTTTGATTTTACACATTATTTCCGTATCAATTCCAGGTTGCACCAACTTTAATGCCTATGTGTTAGTACATTTTCCCGAAGTGACTAATAATGTTTTCTTTCCACTATCTTTTATTTTGATTTCATACAAGCTTCTTCCCCATTGTTTGTGACAAAGTTTAACAGTAATTGGGCATTGTCCCTGGGGCAGATTTTTTTCAACAAATCTTTCTACCATTGTCTTTCTGCGTGACGTTTTTAATAGTAACTAATTTAAAGTAACAGAAGCAATTTGTGTTAACAAAAAAAGCTCACATGTACAGTATCAAATTCGATATAATTTCTTCAATTTTAAATGTATAGATTTTTTTCCTTCTACACCTGAAAAAAAATATATTTTAATGTGGGTTATATTTTCGCATTTGAATGGGAAAAAGCATGCGAGCTCGTATTTTGCAAATCGTCATCACATTAAAAAACAAAATTCAAAATCATGAAAACTGTCGCAATAACTGGACCGAAAGTAGTATCAACAACGAAATCACACAAATCGGTCTCTTCATAAAAAGACTTTCTCGTTGGAATAAATAATGTATTAAAAATATTGAACTGTAAAAGCTTTGCGAAGAGCAATAATAACTACGAAACAAAAAAAAAAACGATAGAATCTTTGCTTCAAAAAGTAAATACTCTAATGCACATTCTAATTTTTTATATTGTCTGAAATATATTTGAATCTTTAAAAGAGATTTTAGGATCAATATTGTTAACTGCTGAAAAAAAATCGAAATACCACATGGATTTCCGATACTATTATCATATTTTAAACATTTCAAAAAGTGATTAGTTGAATATATGCAATTTTAATTGGAAGTGCCTGAATAATATCAGATGAGAAATAATGGAATTTTAAAATCCACATGGAAAACGAAATCCGTAACTGTTGAAAATGCGAGAAAACGGTGATTTCCTTTTATTTAAAATAAATAATAAAATGCATGAGTAATAGGACCATTTTGTGTGGTGCAAACAGGTACTGGTATGGAAGTATCCCTAGTAAAGGGATGTAAAAATTGAACATTTAAAATTACTTTATTAGATCAATGCATAATAAGATTTACAAAATGAAAAAGTTCTGAGGGAAAAAAAAGATACCTATAAATCATAAGTAACTGCATCAAAATATTTCTTATTACTCTAAATAAAATAAAGCCGTATGTAACAACAACAAAATCAATTATAGTATGATTATATTTATATTTAATGGCTGAATTTTTCTTCTACTTCTAATAACTACCAAGTTAAGTCAAACTTGAGCCCTCTTTTTGAAAAATTAATTTAAGGAAGTTTTTAAAATACAAACTTTGTGCTCCTTTTTTAACTGCAGAACGAATCATTAGTGGACTCTTTTTGAAGTTGGGGATCATACACTAATTAAGTTTTTCCATGTGAATTCAGGAAGGTTTATGAATCATCATCAATTTTAAATTTTCTTTCATTCCTCTGACATATAATATTGATAAATCAGATAAATAATTTTCTGTAAATCTGCCAAATTCTGCCTCTTTTTTTTAAACCACTTTCAAGTAAAATATTTAGTTGACAATTATAAAATTGCAAATATTTGATAAGTTGAATTGAGGGGCCATTTATAAAGTGTAAAAAAGTGATTAAAGTATCATATCTATTCTATCCGATTGGTTTCTAAATTTTGAGAACTTTTGAATAATATTATAATGGAAAAAATTATTAATTAAATTTTACTACCTTAAAATTTTGAACGGTAAGTTGGGATCACATTTTTATATGATAGACAAATCTTAATATAAAAAATGATACAAATGTTATATAAAAACGATCAGCTGTTACAAAAATTTGAATTGACCTCTTTTTGCAGTATACTTATAAATGATTTTAACAGGGTTGGCAAGATTTTGCCACAGGTGGGAAAAACCATGGTAAATACCGGTAAAAACCGTCCTGGCAAAAACAGGTTTTTGCCAAGCAAATTGGCAAAAAGTGGCAAAAACCTATATTTTCCAAGATGAGAGGACAAAAACACATTTTTGATAAAAATTATTCCTAAAATTGAAATATATACTATAAATATAAATAATTACAAAAAAATTAACAAAATTATTATTCTATAATTAAATGATAATGTAATAATATATCATTTTAGTAGTTTAAAACATTATTGATTGGAAAATTTGTGATTATTCTTTTTTTTCCAGTGAAATGAACTTATTTTAAATTAATATAACTATAATTTAAAACATAAAATATCTATCAATATGTGCAGTTAATTATTATACAAATAATAATTTTTTATAATAAATAATAATATTATGCAAATAATAATATTTATTTATTTGTAAAAAAACATTTATTTTAGGATTCTAAAATGAAAAGAGATCACAAACTTTCAATCTTTTAAAAATTATTACCATTATATTAATTATTAATATGTTAAAAATAATTTTTTCATGTAATGTATCAAAATTATTATTCCTTATGATTGATTTAAATTTGTTTCAAGTATTTTGTAATAATATTTAATCAGTAATTTAGATAATTTGGTTTTTGCCGGTTTTTACCAGGTTTTTGCCACTGTCCTGGCAAAAACCCCTTTTTGCCGGCAAAAACTCCAACCCTGGATTTTAATCAAATTAACTAGGAATGCAATGAATAGCGATTTTGATGAATAGCAATATTTTTTTTTAAAAATTATTAATAAGCATTTATATATATATATATATATATATATATATATATATATATATATATATATATATATATATATATATATATATATATATATATATATATATATTAGTATGTGGCTAAGAGGTGGAAATAAGCAGGTTTCAGGCACCAGGCTGTATGTTATTATTTATTGAGACATATTCATTGAAGAGTTAGCATTCAAGTGACACAAAATTGTTGTGCTCCTCAATAAAAGTTAGGGAAAATCTTGCAAAGTAAATCTGTAAAAATCTTTCGTTTTAGGGAAAAAGGGAAATCTTAATAATTATAATTGGTCTATTAAATAGATCAAGGGAAGAAGTATTTCTCACGGGTTAAGTAGAGGGATAAATGTTAATTAATGCATACTAGAAATAGATTAAAAGACAGGATGTGAATATTAAAGTGTGAAAAAGAACTTTTCATTTTGAATAATAAATAAAGAAAAAGATTTAGATAAAGGAATAGTATAAAATAATTAGTTGAAGCTTTTTATGGTACTTCAAAAAAAATTAACAAAAGAGCACACTGCTACTATATATATATATATATATATAATAAATAAATAAATACAAGAAAACACTAAGAAAGTTAAGAAAAACTTTATCTTTTGTTTTCATATTTTGTAATCTGGCAATCTTTCTGCGAAAACATTTCTAAATCATTCTTGAAAAATAACTGTCCATGTAAGTTGTTATGATTTTGCTACTCGCTTTATAGTCCCCCCTTTTTAATGTTTTTTATTTTTTTTTATTATTTCTTTTTATTTTATTTTATTATCTGTTTTTACATGTTATATTTACTTTTTATGATCTATTTTTATGTAGTTATTTTTAAAAAAATTTTTTTGAGTGCTCCTCACACTATTGTATTAATATATTTTGCTTTGGCTTTATTGATACAATATCAGAAAGCACTCTGTTTTGCGGATATAATCGTGTGGGCTGAAGAAAAGATTATATCTTTTTTTTTTCCGGCTTTTTTTCCGGTTTTTTAATTAACATTTCACTTCTTTTTTTTTTTTTTTTTTAAATAAAATATTGCTTGTTGTTTTTTTACTTATTATTTCCCACCCCCTTCTTTTCATATGTCTATAATTTTTCTTTGTTTTTTTCTTCATTTTGAACTTATATATATATATATATATATATATATATATATATATATATATATATATATATATATATATATATATATATATATATATATATATATATATATAGTTCAAAATGTAGAGAAAACAAGGGGAAAATTACGGAACAATGAAAGAAGGGGAGAAAAAAAGAATAATAAAAATAAAAGTAATGCTTGCTTCAGAATCATGATGATAATATTAATTTAAATTTTTTTGATTTGGATATTATAAAAGAAGAAAATATCTGCTTTGTTGATTTATACGGTAAAATAAATTGTTTTTATTTTAATATAAATAAACTAATTACCTGGAATTCTAATGTTTCTAGGAACATATATTTAAATACCACTTTTAATGAAATTAATAGAATTAAAAGAATATGTAGTAATATTTATTTATCCAAAAAACGAATAAACTCTTTCAAAATTTGATAAAAAACAATGGATACCCAACTAAAGTAATAAAATTCTATATAAAATCTATTGAGTTAATCGTATATTATTGTTGATATATTTACTAAAAAATTTCTTTGTTAATTTATATAATTTTTCCTTGTGCAAATCCTTTTCAGGCAAATCCGTGGCAAAAATGATTTACTATAAAAATTTCTTTGTTAAATTATATAATTTTTCTATGTGAAAATCCATTTTGGGCAATTCGGTGGTTAAAATTATTTACTAAAAAAAATTTCTTTGTTAATTTATATAATTTTTCCATATGCAAATCCATGGCTAAAATTATTTACTAAATAAATTTCTTTGTTAATTTATATAATTTTTCCATGTGCAAATCCATTTCAGGTAAATCCGTGACTAAAATTATTTACTAAGAAATGTCTCTGTTAATTTATATAATTTTTCCCTGTGCAAATCCATTTCGGGTAAATCCGTGGCTAAAATTATGTGCAAAACAGGCAAGTCATGTTTCTTTCTCTTTTCTATTTTATTTATTTTTCTTAAATAAATATTTATTTTCTATAATTATTAATTGTCAACTTCTTTAATTTATCCAGTATAATATTACCTTGTGCATATCCATTTCGGGCCCATCCATGGTAACTAACAAATCAAACGCACTTCAGTAATGCAGTAAGAATGCACTTTAATACAAAAATCCTCTAGTTGCGCTTTTAGCTCAATTTGCGCTTATGTTTTTATTTTTTGCAATCTGGCAATCCTGTTATGAAAATATTTTTAAAATCATTTTTGAAACATTTCCTGTTCATGTAAGTTCATTTGAGTTCGCTACTCACTTTTTCGATTTCATTAAATGTTTGATTCTGTTTTTTCTTTATATTTTATTTTCTGGATTTTTTTAAAATTTTTGTCCTTTTTTCGGATTTTTTTTTCTTTCTGGTTTCTTGTTATTATTATTATTATTTTTCTTTTTTTTTTATCCCCTTCTTTCATTGTTCTGTAATTTTTCCCTTGTTTTCTCTACATTTTGAACTTATTTTATGAGTTCTATTTACTTGCAGCTTATGCGCAATAAATAAAACTTATTGTTTTTTAAAATTTTCTTCGTGTTTTTTATATTTATTTATTATGCTATGTATATATATATAGGATATTTAAATTTAGTCATTATTGAAAAATAATCAAAATTATATTATATTATTGGTATATAACATATAGAGAAAAAAAAATCATAATTTATCCATGTGAAATATTTAAGATAAATAAAAAACTAACTAACAGCCATAAAAATTACTAAAAAACAAAGAGAAAAAAAATTCCTCCTAATTCTTAAAACAAAATTTTAATGCTAAAAATAATATGCCATGCTATCATTAAAAAGCCCAAATAAACAAAAGGTAAACAGGAAAAATAAAAATCCATCATTATTCTTGAAAGAAAATTTTAAAACTAAACATCTCAGTTTTTCAATTACTGTGTTTTCAAGAAAAAGTGAAAAAAGTCTAACAGAAAGTCTAATTTCGCTTTCTCACATTGCTGTACTTTTAGAAAAAAGTGACAATAAAGGAATAATGTTTATTAGAAATGCTTTTTAATAAATGCTGTTCCATAATAAAAATGCTGATAAAAAAAGTTAATCAAAAGAGAAAAATAATTTCATAGTTTTTTAAACATTACAATAAGTAAACAGAACAATAAGAAAATAGAACACAAGAAATAAAAATATATCACCTAAAAACAGAAAATAAAATATTTAAAAAAAACATAATAAAAAATGATATGAAATCTATAAAGCAAGCAGCGAATTCAAATGAACTTACATGAACGGGAAATTTTCAAGAATGATTTAAAATATTTTCGTAATGAGATTGCCAGATTGCAAAAAAATGAAAACAGAATCGTAAATTGAGCTAAAAGCGTAACTAGGGGAGTTTTGTATTAAAGTGCGTTCTTGCTGCATTACTGAAGTGCGTTTGATTTGTTAGTTGCCAAGGATGGGCCCGAAAATGGATGTGCGCAAGGTAATATTATACTGGATAACCTAAAGAAGTTGACAATAAATAATTTTAGAAAATAAAATATTTATTCAAGAAAAATTTTTTTATATATGTATAACATAGAAAAGAGATAGAAACATGACTTGCCTGTTTTTCACATAATTTTAGCCACGGATTTGCCTGAAATGGATTTGCACATGGAAAAATTATATAAATTAACAAAGAAATTTTCTTAGTAAATAATTTTAGCCACGGATTTGGCGGAAATGGATTTGCACATGGAAAAAATTTACAAGGAAATTTTTTAGTAAATAACTTTTGCCACTGATTTGCCCGAAATGGATTTGCACATGAAAAAAATTATAAATTAACACAGAAATTTTTTAGTAAGTAATTTTGATAACGGAAAATTAAGAAAACTTATTGTTTTTCTTAATTTTCTTCATGCTCTTTTTGTTTTTATTTATTATGCTATATATATATATATATATATATATATATATAGGGTGATTCATAAAGAAGTATGCAATTTAAAAGCACTTATAAACCAATGTAAGATATATGTTATCTGCAACAGAATTGTATGGGATTATTTTAAGTTTTGTTAGGGACAGT
This sequence comes from Parasteatoda tepidariorum, assembly GCF_982258835.1. Lineage (NCBI taxonomy): Eukaryota > Metazoa > Arthropoda > Arachnida > Araneae > Theridiidae > Parasteatoda > Parasteatoda tepidariorum. Next base: position 306,726 of record NC_141756.1, read on the forward strand.
CGCACATATTCTATGTATGACCCCTTAGTCACATGATGCACATCGATCGCCATTATTCACGTGACACACCCTACATTTTTTTCTAGATAATACATGTATTGATTATTTGTTACTCCTCAAATATTTTTCTAAATTCTATATCAAATTATCTTTTAGGAAATCTTTGTGTGTAAAGAGTAACTTTTGGAATGGCTGTTTATCAACGCAAAAGTAAAAAGAAGAGTGGAGAGTCTGTCACGGAAGACTCAACCCAGAATGAGTTACTTATATTTTAGCTTTGATTTTTAAAATTTTTAGTTCAATTTTTTAAAAAATATGCAGTGTTACTTGTATTTAACTATCATTAATGTGATCACATGCAAGTTTTATTTTGTTATATAAGACAATGTCAGTTATTGACATGATCAGATCATTTGAAATGGCAGTAGTAATGAGTATTGAATTTTTAGAATCAGTACAACTTATCCTTTATTAAAATGTGTCAACCTTATTTTTCGATTCTTAACAATATACAAGCATTATTTGCTATTATAATCTATATTTTTAGAGAGAAAATATAAAATTACCTTTAAACAGGAGAAACATTTTAAAATATGCATTTTTAAAACCTTCCAATAAAATATAGAATAGTCTACACTTGCATTTTGGGCACTTGAAATATCCCTGTTTTGCATAAAAATTAACATATTTTATGCATAGTTGCCATGTAAGTTTGAAACTAAAATATTTTAAACTTTAATAATTGATGGAACATGAAACAATTAAGCATGCTTTGTTTACAATTTTTTTTTCAATGTTGTAATTTAATTTACTAGTTTGTTTTTTATTATGCATTAAGCCTTTATAATTTTTTTAATAATTATTTTCACAAATATTTTTTTTTTAATTTCACTTCAAAATATCATTAGAAATTTTCAGAATTTAAAACCCCATCTATAATTATATTTATTATTTTGGTTTTGATTGTTGTGGTGTCTGCCGATATCACTTTCTATCATACGTGATGACAGTCTTTAGTTGCAAAACAGTGGCGCTGCCCTCTTGATCCAAAAAGAGTATGTAAGGACTTCATTCAATGATCTTTGCTGCTATTCTTCTGTTTACCTTTTACTAGCATGTTATTTATTATATTTTATCGTTGGATTATTAAATACAGTTTTAAGTCATCATAATTCTTCCTTGAGTATACCTCGTCAAGATGCACACATTTTAATAGTTCAGTAACTGTATTATAAAGAGTCGCATCATAAATTTATGGTCTTGATTTAAATTTAGCCTTGCAAGTTGATAAAGATTTCTTATTACCCATTTTAAACAAAGAAATAATTTTGTTACAACCATTAAAAGCTGTGGACACATAATGAGAAATATTGAGCTATATGCAAAACCTTGATAACTTTGATACTTCTTTTGTTATAAAAATTTTTGCAAAAACTTTTACAAATTGTTCTTTTTGTTTATCTTTAAATCTGAGCAAAATTACTTAATTACTAGAGTGCTATTGAAAAGGTCATCTAATTGGGTCAGAACAGAAGGTGTGAACTCATATAAAATGTTACTGCATTCTAGCAGAGCAATAGGTGACATAGTTAAAGTGTACTTTTGAGAAATGTGAGCTTCATCCAGAGGAGTCTTTTTTCACTTTCATTTATCTTTTCATTAATTTAAATTTTCATTTCTTTTTTTTTTTTTTTTAAGAAAGATTTTTTTATTCTCTGTTGTGAAGAATTAATTCCTCTTTTAAAAGGAATAGATATTTTAAGTAATGAAATCAAATGATGGAGTTTTTTTTTAAGTAGGAGAAATAGTCTGTCAACAAAGAAATTTTAGTCTGTGTTGTATAATAGTTAAAAACATTTGCTTATTTCTCATAATCACTTCTCTATTTTATTACTCTTGAAGGGTTATTCAGGTATCAATTTTTAAACTGAATATTTATGTAAATGATTAGCTTATCTTAATTCTCTCTTTCAGGGATGAAGGTGGTCAAAATTTCCAAATTCCCTGGAAAAGGATTTTAACCCGAGTGGTACTTTCTGCTTTGTTGATTTTTGTCATTTACTATTCCTCAGACAAAGGGGATCCCCATGTGTTTGCCAAACAGAAAGAATCGTTGGTATTTAAGTCCATTGAAGTGCCTTGTTCGAAAGAATATTTAGAAGACATTTCTAAATTCAAAGGTTTGTTCTTGCAGATTCATTTTTTTTTTAACCTTTTATCTCAAAGTGACAGGTTTATAGCTAGGGAGAGGGCTTCAAATAAATAACTTCTCCTCCTCTGGAAAAACTTTTAAGTAAAAGAACCATTTTTCATATTTTTTTTTATGATTCTCATCTTTATAAAAATTACCATTCCATTTCAAAATAGATAAAACGTCTGTAGAATTGCATAAAATTTTTTTTTAAAAATTAGGTTATTTCATTTTATATATCAATAATAAATCTTTAATTTATTGACTTTAATTTTGAAGGACATTCAATCCCTAAATCACACCCTCACTATGATCTTGTGCAATGAAAAACATTGTCTTTTTCAATATTATTTAATTGTAATATTTGTATGTTATTTTCATCAGTCATTATTTAAAAAAAACTTTTTGAATATTGACTTTTTGAATTTTGAACATTATGCTTTAAAACTGTTTTTTTTTTTTTTTTTTTTTTTTTTTTAATAATAATAATAATATGGGATGTTATATGGTTTCATCTTTTAAAAATTAATTAATCAAGAACATTTATTATCATTAATGTCAGCATTTCCAAAAATAATGTTTAACATTTATCACACACAAAAAAAGAAATTGTTAAAGATTTTTAGAAAGCATTACATTTAAAATGGATGTTATTTAGCTTCAATTACTTTAATATTAATTCAAAAGCCAAAAACACAAGAAAAATCTAAATAACAAGAAAAATAATATTTTTATTTTGTCACTATCTCTAAATTTTAGACACATCTGTCTTGTTGTAGATATAAAACAATATGTGCTACTAGAGCTCTACGTTCATATACTTCATATTTTTCAGTAGTACTTATGCCTACCATTTATCGATAAGAAGATAAGGAAAGTACTCCTGTTTGTTTTTTAGTAAATTTACATCAAACTACAAAAATACAAATGTTATAAAAAAGAAAATGACCAACCCAAATATCTTAATGATAAAATTAAAACACATTTTTCCAATTATGCAGAAAATTTTAAAATTACAATGTGGACAACCAAAATTTATCATACAACACAATTGTTCCATTTAAAACTGTAGCCTTTCTTAAAGTATCAGACCACTATGCAAGTAAACAGGCATCTAATTCAAGATCTATTAAAAACAAGGAAAGTGGTCTTAAAATCTGTTACATGATTCATTTATCCAACTTCTTTGTTAACCACTGCATAATAGTTTGTCAAATGTAGGAATAATTAAATTAAATAAATTTCTTTCAGGTAATTTTATTATAAAAGTTCAGTTCATTTGCAAAACGGGTTAACTTTTTAAATCAGTGTTACATTAATTAACGTTTAAAAAATACTTAATCTTTTGCTTGTATTATTTATGTCTTAATTTTACAATGCAACAAAGCAAAATTTCATTAAAGTAATAGTTTATTAATGAAAGTATTAGGAGCTGAAAGAATCCTATTACATGTATGTGTAATCTTAACTTCTTACACATTACATATCACACGTTTGAACATGTTAATGGCTTTAATTACCTTGTTTTAAATGACAACTGTGAGCAAATTAGATCGTGAGATAAAATAATGTACTGCCACAGCTAGTAGTTGTCTTAATTGATTGAGGAATTTTCTACAATCAAAATGAGTGAAAAAGGAAACAAAAACTCTTTTATATAAAACCATTATTGGCCTTTTTATTTTAAGTCATTATTAGACTTTTGGTATTATCCCTGGCTTTCCTACCATAAAAAGAAACCATTTGAAGATAGTTTTATTCATCAAATTTATTTTTATTGCTTTTTAAGGTGTATGGTCTAATTAAAAAAATTTGATTATTATTTTTTTTTAATTATTTTGCTGACTTAAAGAGAAGTTATCTTTTTTTTAAAAGAAAAAGAAACTTTTCAACGACTTATTTGTGCTAATCCAAACTACTGAAAAAAACAATACAATACAATAAAAACAATACAAAACAAAATATTTGAGATAAATATCTTTCAAGAGATAAATAATAATGATTCGCAATTGTGTTAGTGAACTGTCCTGTTGGATTACGTTAGCATTTTTTTCATTATGATTTTTTTTTTAAGTTTATTTTTCATGCAGTATTTTGTTGAAATTAAACCTAAGGTAACATAAATTTTGAGATGTAAACTGATGGTTTTTTAGCAATGTCAACTTTGATTAATACAGAATCATCTTTATGAGTTATATATTTTTTTCCTTTTACTTTAAAACTTGAATTTAAAAAATATTATTTTAATTGAAAATTTAAAGATGAAAAATTTTCCTTGAGATTCTCTCTCTACAGCCCAGCCATGAAGTCAAAATACTGTGGTTTACCAAATATTGAAGAAAAAAAAAGTTAAAACTCTGAAAAACCTTTCCATATGCTGAACAAGATTTTAATATTTTATTAACTCTCTTAACGTTAGTCTCGAGTTTTTCCAAACTCTTAGCTGCAAGCTTTCCTGCTACAAAAAACTGCTTCTGCATGTTAGTCAAAGGAAGAGTAGTTCATAGCAGGTAAATTTCTGCACAATTTTACCCAGGGTTAATCAAAATCTGCTCGTCTTCTGGAAAAGGGATTCAATGAAAAATTTTATAAAATTTCATATTAGTATAATGGTTTTTGCTCAAATATTGTATTGGTTTTGGAGATGACTTTTTCACAAAATATTAATGGATTCCATATTCAAAGAAAATAAAGCAAGTGTCACTCTTTTTCATTTTGAAAATAATTTTTATGATCATACGTTTTTGTCAAAATACATAAAGTATGTTCAGTTATGAATTTATTTGGCTTATTTTTGTACATTCACTGTACATTGGTTTCATGTTTGGTACTGTTTGGACAATACATGAATTGTTATATCAACCAACTATTGTGTGTATTCATATACTTCTTTTTTAATGATTATTCTTATTTAATCTTTTCAAATTTTGTGCCAATAATGTTTTTGTAATTGTATTCAATTGAAGCAATGAATTACAGGTTGTGCTCCAAAGAGTTGTGGAAGATTAGTAACAGACGTTGTTGTTACACCCGAGGAATCTGCTCATCTCTTAAGGTGAGTTTACAGTAGCCTAATTCAACTTATCTCATCATTTGTTGCACAAGCGTTTCACTTTTGATATTTTTATTTTCTGGATTTCTTTTTTCATGTTTTTATAAAGGATTAATTACATTATTGTATTTTTTCTTTAAATATGAATTGAATTTTAAAAAATTAATTGAATTTTAAACAATGTGAATAGTTTTTGGTTTCTTGAAATGAAAAGGCTACTACAAATTTGTAATAGATTTTCATTATTCTTTGAAAAAAATTTATTCTCATTTTACTGAAAACCAATTTCTCTCCTATTAATTAATCAATATTTTTATAAATCTGAAAAATCCTACATAGAATACTATTATGAGACTAACTTGTATTTTGCATTGTATCATAAACTTTTTGATTGTTATTTTATTGAAGCTGTCAAAAAAATAATTGACTTTTTGGGAAAATTTTATATCCTTTTAAAAATTTTAAAACAACTTTTTAGTTTGAAGATTGCAATCAGTAGAAAGAAATAATAATGTGACATCTCTCTTATACAAATGAATCTCACAACCATTTAAAGCATGTTTATAAGAAATTGTGGTTTTTATTTGCATTAATTAACTGAAGATGTTGCTATTAGAGCTTATTTTTGCCCATGTAACTGCATGCTTATTCTTCTCAATTGTAACTGCATTCTATCTTAAATCAGCCGGAAGTTTAATTACAAAAAAATAATAAATAAAATAAAAATTGCACAGTATTTCTCTTCATTATTAGCATAAGGTAAGTTGTTTTTAAATTTTTTTTAAATTTATATATTTTGCATTTCATTTGATTGCTAATACTTGGTTGATCGGTACAGATTATAAATTAATTTGACTCTAAATAAAAAAAATTTCTATTATATAGTCAATGCTCGATATAATGAGCTTCAAGTTTTGGGCAAAAACCGACCTTATGACCTGAGGTTGTGATATTTTAAATGGATAAAAATACCATTAATTTTAACATTCAGAATTAGTAACTAACAGAAAATTTAGTAACAATGCAACTTTACTTTCTATAGTAATATAAATGTAAAATTATCCTTTAAAATAATGCTTCTTGGGTGAAACACTCTTTAAAAATAACTTGCTGTTTTGGGGAGTCATTTTTGATGAATAAGGCATTTTCAAGATAAACCGTGCAAAGAGACTGACATTTCACAAAAAGAGAACAATCAATTTTCAACCATGAAGAGTAGATTCGATAAATGTATTCTATCCTTTGAAATAAAATAGTTACACTGATTATGAAAGCTTTTTTAATCTATTAAGTACTTACAGGACCGATTTCCCCATCACAAGGTAACATACTCTTTAGATTATCAATGTGTGAAGCAATCTATGTTTCACTAAATTTTTTTCTCTAAATTTCAAGAATTTAGGGGGTCATATCACTCTTCCTTTGTCAAAGTGCTTACATTCATTGTAAGGTAATAAATGAAATAATGGTTTGAATAGTTCCTTTGGAATTCTTTTTCAATTGATTGATTTTCGGTTGCTATATTGAAAAGAACGGTTTAATGTGGACATTCTAATAGACACTGAAATAATAATGGAAGAACATCTTATGTTTTAACAAAAGTGTCACCTACTAAAGATGGATTGTGAAGGGATTAAAATTAAATCTTAGAATTGCTGGGAAATGGAAAAATATTAAGACTCATACTTCAAGATTTTAAATCAAAGCAATATTTGTCTAAAAATATATTTCTTAAGGAAAAAATCCTTTCCCTGTTTAAACAAAAGTTTGAATTTTTTTAATGGGCACTTCAAAATTTGAACAATGAAACTATGCAATTTAAATTGCAAATATATTGGAACACTTTTTCTTTTAGCTTACCAGGTTTCACTGAAAAAAAAAAGGTTTTCTTTTTTGTAAAAGAATTAAATCTAAGAAACATTTCTATCTAAACATAAGATTTAAAAGATAGTATCACAAGATCCATAAAAAAAAATATGCCACCGGTATTGCAATAACCAATAAAATTTCTTGAAATTTTATGACCTATGTAGCTTGTGAAGTTGGAACATCTAACCAGGAAAAAAAACTGCCTTTGCGGAACTACTTTCATATTTTAATGCTTTAATAAATTTGACTGATTATAATTCGACTTATCAAATTATTGTATTATGTTAATTAATGTATTGTATTTCAATTAAGATTTTTAAATTCTTTGGTTTACTGTTATAACTCAACTTATCTAACAATCAGTTTTGTCTAAATGTTAATGTTTTAAGCTTGTTTAAAGTTATGTGTTCAATAAGTTTACAAGAAATGCTTGAGGGTGATTTTCTCAAAATCTATATATATATTTCTCTTACACGGCGACAAAAAAAAGCATCATTACAACTCCCTGAATGGCAACGCTTGAAAATCGACCAATTATTGCCGCTAAAAATGTCACATGCCAAATCTAGATGAAATGGCTCAACATATAGCGCTTTTAAAAACGGAAACTGAAATAACCAGAGAGAGCATAAGCTAGGCAGAAGTGAGTAGTCTTTGTCGATAGATCTCTATTTTAGTATTTTGTCAAAAGCACTTTTTTTCACGAATTTATATATTACGAATTTATTTGACGATTTTTTATTTATATCACGAATTTATTTGTTTTACTAGAATTTACTTGTTTATGCAGGTTTTTCCATTGCAATTCACTTATTTCAATTATTAATTGACTTAATTATAGCCAAAATTTTAACCTTTTTAAAGAGATATCAGTTTTAGAAATTTTATCTTCAGATTTTATACTATAGCACATTTCTATTAGGTTTAACGAATTACATGTCATTTATTTGAATTCAAATCTATTTTAATGACTTAGTATTTACTAAAAAGATGTAATTGTTTTTTAAAAAAAGTTGTTATATGGATTTGAATGATTGTTTTCAATTCTTAGTTTTCCTGTTTTCAATTCTTTCAATTTCAATTCTTAATTTTCATACGTAAGTTAGTAGCGAGGGAAGCGAGCTTGTTTTGCGAAGCAAACCATATAAGATTGCGTAGCAATTTTCGGGGGTTGGCGAGTGCTAGCGAGCAGGGGGCGCAGCCCACTAGTGTTAGGAAAAATTCATCTCTTAATTAACTTTACGTTTTTACATTAAGATTTTAAATACGCAAATCAATGACCAGCAATACAAAAAATTTAAAAATAAAAATTTTGTGACAGTTTTAAGTTGTAATTACATGAAAAAAAGTAATTACTGTCCTATCACTTAAATGCTTTAAGAACCTATGAAGAAAATATTTAATTTTTGTATCTATGAATCAATAATTAATAAGTGAATAAGGGAAAGCATTTTAAATAATGTTTAAATGAAAATGTAAGGAATATTTCCTTTAAAAATAGAGTATATATCTTAAATTTTAAAGAAATATTTAAAAAATTTATACAAATTTTACTTTTTTATTGCAAAAGCATCTTTGTATGACTTATATTTTATTATATTTTTTAATTTAAAATGTGCACAATCGCACATTTTGTAAGCAAATGCACAATATTTTAAATCTAAAACTCTTGTTATTTTAAAATGTACCGGAACAATAAACTGAAAAACACCATTTGCTCTATAATAATTTTTTTAAAAAAAACATAATAGATATTGGATGTTTTGCTTTTTAAAATATAATTTGCAGTTTTCATCTAAATTGTTGATGGTTTAAAAAAGAATGGAAATTAGCCTTGGGGGGCATTTTTTAAATGAGATATATTTAATTTTTGTTTATCGTGTGCATACAACCAATAAAACTTTTCATCAAAACAGGCCAGTAAAATTTTACCTAACTACTTACTTGGGTAGAAGGTAGAAATTTTATTCCTCATCTTCTTCTTATCACATTATCACATATATAATTATTCTAAAATTAAGAAATATCAACAAGTAATAGAAACTGAAGTTGCAGCTTTCTATATTGTGTAAAGATTTTTTTTAAGTAACCACATTCTTATTTATACTCACATTTTTTAAAGAAAAATTGACAAAGTAAAATTAAAATTTCAAAATTTAAGCATTAATGTTGTTGAAATTATAACTTAATCTTTTTGCCTTCGAATACTTTTAAATATTATTGAAATTAATGTAAGCACTAATTTGTTTAAAATATATAATTCAATATTACTATATAACAGCTAGTAATCATAAAACAATGTGGTAACAAAATATTAAGATACAATAATTTTTAATTTCAAAGTGGTGGCTTTTGAATGTCCCCATAGGTGTCCATGCAGTGTGAAAGGTTTAAATAACTGTGCAAATATTCTATAATAAATAGTCTATGCAATTCTTAATAAGAGGAAAAAAGAATGCAAAAAGGCGAAGTAAACTTCCAATTCGAAAATTTTGATGATGCATATTCAAATAGATAGTCATACTATATCAGAATATGTATGCATTTGTCTCTGTAACACTTTCATAATACAGTAAACTACTTTCAGAAATATGTGTTGGGGGCATGGAACAATAATGACATTTAACCTTTATTTTATTTATTTAAGAATATATTTTAAGCACAAAATGTGTCTGGTGAATATTGTTTTTTTGTCCTTGTGAGTATTTTAAGCAAAACATACCCTTACATAATGAAAATAAACATTTTAATGCAAAATATTGCGTAACATTAATGATATTGAGAAAATAACCCATAACAATGTTTATGAAACAGATTAATGGAATTGTGTATAGATCCCTGGGGATGGACAAAAAAAAAAATTGCAACAAAATTGAAGTTAAATTCTTTTTTTGCAGGTTGTGTAAGAAAGGTTTAGCATTTGGTGGTTCTTCTGGTGGTGCATCCATACTAGATTTGCATTCTGGAGCTTTATCACATGGTAACACTTTCATAAATATTTATGAGTGAGTTTTGTTTTAGTTTTACACTCATTCTTAGATATACTGATTTTATAATTAATTTTTGTTCAATAGAAACAAAATTATATGTACGCTATTACAAAAAGTAAAAAATATGTGAATTATTTTTGATGCTGTGTGTGTGATTTTGATTTTCTATCCTTCATGAGTGACATTTATTTCAAATATTTTATTATTTCAAGAAATATGAGACTTAAGTTTCATTGATATGTCCAATTTTTACCAAAATACTTTTTTAATTTTCTTAGAAAACACCTGAAGATAATAGGGTCTCACATGTTGTATTGATCTAAGAGATAGAATTCATAGTTCAGGAAAATGTTTTTTTATTAAAGAGTTAAGATATTTTAGAAAGTAGGTGCCCCAAAAGAAGTGATGCAGTATTCACCTTTATTTACACATGAATGGTCAAAATTATGACATAATTCATAACTTTATAATTAGATACAGAAAATATTGTTTGTCAAACATTTATTCATAACAATTTTGCATTAAAGGAGTGTGGGAAATGCAAATTGGATTCCACTGACCCTACTTTTGAGCACAATTTAAACTAGTCGAACACCCTATGCTGAAAACAAAGAGATTTACAGTTTGTAGGAAACTGCTCGTTATACAGTTTACTATAACTTATATTTTTCAGCAATTTTTAAACTTCATATTTTTAAAAGTCTTTTAGTTCAAATTTGGGACTTGTTCCTACAAAACTTATTTTAATAGAGTAGGATTCAGTATGATTTCTTTAACGACATTTGTGGTCCACAAACTCCTTAAACCTCTATTATTTTAAAAACTGAACTTCTTCAAAAAGTAATATTCATTATTTTACTTAGCAACAGTTATAATTCAGCCCCCCCCCTCACTTGTTCTCTTATGAAGTAGAGCTCAAATATGAAGATGGTAGAGGAACTCTGTTGTTGATGTTTGCTGGCATTGTTTGTATTTTGAGGTATTCCATGCTGGAAATAATAAAAATATTTTTATTCTTAATCATACAATAAAAAGAAAGTATTCTGAATAAACTCTGCAGTTAAATTAATGTTGTTTTGAAATGACTAACCGCAGCTGAATTTTTATTGGTTTATAAAATAAAATTTCATTCATTATTTTTAATATGTCACCAAATGTTATTTCACTGACCCCTCCCTGAAGTAAAATTTTTTATGAGGTTTTTTAATGTCTGAGAATGCTTTCAGATAAAAATTTAGTTTTATAAATTTTAACTATGAAACCATGAATTTCTTAAAGTAGGCAAAATACTTTGCTCTGTAAGTAGTTTGGCATTGAATGACAGACCAATAATTTAGTATGTGATTGAAATAATGTGGTATAAATTAATAGAGTCTTTTTTGGACTTGAAATCTTGAGCACAAATTTTTATTTTTATTATTTTGTGTATTTTTTTATCTGCTTTTACTTAATGTTTTTCTTCCCCAGAAATAAAAAGCTTTGTGGGGTACAGTCAACCACTGCTTTGTATTTATTATAATTCTTGTTTCATTAATAGTTGTACCTACCACTTCTATTTGGAGGAGATTCTTCTCTAAAAGTGTTAAAGAACAAAAGTATGCATTATAAAAGCATGGGGAAAAAATAGTTCGTGCATTAATAAAAGTATGAATAAAAACTTGTGATCTAAAAGCAGTTGGATTCTTCTATATGCTGAATGGCTGAGTTAAAAGTGTTAAAGAATAAAAGTATGGGAAAAATTGTTCTTCGTGCTTTTAATTTACTTATCTTAGCACTTTTACTAATTTTTTTTGTACACAACCTAAATATTTTTTAAAAAAAACTTCTGATCTAAAAGAAGTTGGATTCTTCAATATGCTGAATGACTATAAGCTGTACTTCTTTTCCTAAACATTATGCTTATTAATAGTGGCACGCAAATCCTCAAACCATAGTAAATTATAGAAATTATTTCTACATTTAAAGGAAGCTTGATTTTTAGGATGTTTTTTATCCCAATATTTATGTATTATGTAACTTGTACCAAATATGCTTTACTAAATTTTTCAAATACTTCTCTTAGGGAGGCATTTATTTCGCGTATTCAAATAATGGTAACATTTTTTATTTTGCTTTTTAAAATCTTTTTCAGTGAAAATTGCACTTATAAACTTTTCAAAATGAATTGTGCTCATTCAATAGAAAAACGTATAGCAAATAGTAAAAAATTTAATTCCCAATTTTATAACCTTTTAAAAGCAAGAATTGGATTTTGAAAAAAAATTTGGCAATTTGTGATTCTAAAGATGTTTTTTTTTATAATGAATTCTGCCTGCTTTAAATGTGTGATAGGAATTTTGACAAACATTTAATGCCCTACACTCATGCTATTGCTAAAATATGTTTTATTTTTAGGAAATTGAAGACAGACAAGAATAATATTTTCTCCTCTACTGATTTCAAGGTCTACAGGTACGAATTGAATTTGATTTAGAGAAAATTCTTTTTATCAACATATTTTTCTTAATATGAGTGAAATTATAGGCTTTCATGAGAAAACTTTTGCTTCAACTTAGTTTCTAAAAGTTTCTTTTTTATGACTTTTGCTCATCACTATTGTTTAAGTATTATTATGATTATTTCTAATTATTCTAAGCTAGAAATTAGAATTCTATAGAATTGTTAAATATTTCAACTTTTTGTTTTGTTTTAAATTTGTAGTAGTATAGGAAATCTCTTACATAATGTACTCCAAGGAATTTCATCCTAAGCTCCCACCAGTATATATTCAAAATGTTGTTTCCACATTAATTTTTAGATACATTTTTCAGTTTTGTTTGTTATACATTATACTAAATCTTGCTTGCTTGAGCTTTTACTCATTGTTACCTTATAATCTATCATTCCATTGAATAAAATACATTTTTAAGGAATACAGCTGCATTTTTTATATTATAAGATAATATGATTATGTAACTTTTTGTTCATTATTTTATCTGTAAATAAATACTAATTATTTATTATTTTTAATAATCTCATTTTAATCATTTCTGAATTCACAATCATTTTTAACTCTGAAATTACCGAAATTTCAAACATCCAATTTTCCATACAGTATTTGTTACTTAAGAATTTTTAAAAGCTAAGTGATTTTTTAAGGAAAAAAAAACTAAACTAACAATTTTTCAATCATGAGTTATTCATGGATCTTTCATTTATATTATCAAGAAATAAGTAATACATTTTGGGAGGCAAAACTTTGCAAATGAAAATTAAAACATTTATTAAAGTTTATGATTTGTCTCTTTCTTTTGATTTAAAAGAAGAATTAATCCCAATTAACAGTACGATGAGGTATAAATTTTAAATTAGGCCACCCACAAAAACAAAATTATTTTTTTACCAAATTGTTCAATCACATACTCACCCGTATTTTTGTTCTAAAATTCTTTTGTAATTAAAAAACTTAAATATAATTAAAAATTTTAAAAAAATTGAGAGAGTATTAACTAATGGGCATTTTTATAATAAATATCTATACTTTCTATTTTTAACTTTAATGAGAAGTCAACCCAATAAATATTTCAATATATTATGAAACTTTTAAAAAAAACCAACGTTTTATTTCTGTTTTTATTAATGCTGAACATAATGTGTTTATGGATTCTGAGTAGTAAAAGCATTATTTTTTTCTTTACAAATGGTTTAACTAAAGTTACTTAATCACCTTTAAAAAGTGCTTGCGAAATTGTTGAAAATTGTAGTGTTAAATATATTTTAAGATACCCTTTAATAAATGCATCTGTTTAAAATTTTTCTTTTCATGTTTAAATGAAATTATGTTAGTACATCTCAAAAAAAAAAAAAAATTATAAATAAATACTTTACAAGAAACTTTTACAGAAAAGGTTCACTCCCAGAAGCAAGATTATATCAAATGTTCTATGAGAATAAAGAAGAAAATTAATAAGTTTTATTTACTGTGCATGAGCTGCAAGTATATAGTTAAAACTCTCATAAAATAAGTTAGAAATATAGAGAAAACATGAAAATTAATAAGGATTAATGAAAAGAGAAGAAGAAAAATTTTTTAAATAAAATATTTTTTAAATATTTAAATAAAATTTATTTAAAAAAACAAACATTTCAAGGCCAGAAAAGATATCTCTAAAGCTCACATGATTATATCGCAAAAAGGAGTGCTTGCTAATATTGTATCAATATAGCCAAAGCAAAATATATCAATACAATAGTGTGAGGAGCACTCAAAAAATTTAAAAGAAAATAGAACACATTAAGTGAAAAAAATATAAAAATTAGAACATATGAGGCAAAAAATAATAAATTAAATTAACGAAAATTTAGAACAAAACGAAATCTATAAAGGGAGTAGCAAATTCAAATGAACTTCCAATATATACTGTAATCTTTCAAGAATGAATTAAAATATTTTCATAATAAGATTGCCAGATTACAAAATATGAAAACAGAAGTGCAAAAAGAGGTTCAAAGTGTAAATAGAGGGATCTTTTTCTTTTGCATTCTTACTGTGGTATCGAAGCGTCATGTTTGATTTGTTAGTTACCTTGGATTAGCTCAGAAATGTATGTGCTCAAGTTAATAATATTAAACTGGATAATTTAAAGTTCATAATTAATAAAGTTGATATTTAATTATACAATTTTTATGATTTATGAAAATTAACATTTATTTAAAAAAGAAACGTGATTTGCTCGTTTTGCTTAGAATTTTAGCTGTGGATTTTCCCGAATTGAATTTGTATATGTTAAAAATATAAATTAACAAGGAAGTTTTTAGTAAATTTATTAACATATAATTAATTCAATGATTTTGTATAGAACCTAATGGCATTAGTTGAGTATCCATTGTTTTTTATCAAATTTTGAAAGAATTTGTTTTTTATCAGTAAACGTTAACACATATTCTTTTAATTCTGTTCATTTGATTAAAAAGGGTATTTATATAAATGTTTATAGAAACATTAGAATTTTGAGTAATTAGTTTCTTTATATTAAAATCAAAATCACTTTTTTTATCGTATAAATCAACAAAGCAGATGTTTTCTTCTTTTTTAATACCTAAATCCGAAAACTTAAAATTTATATTATCATCATGATTACAAAGCAAAATTAATTCTTGGAGTCAAATATTATTGAACAGAATTGTATGATCATGAAAGTTAAAGATAGTTAAATCAAAAAACAAATTTTATATTAAGAGTATAATTTTTTCATAATAGTGTAAAAATAAGTTAGCTAAGAGAGATGAAAAGCTAGATACTTGTTTTATTCCATCAATTTGAATAAAAATATAACTTCCACTGTAAAGATAATTATTAAAAAGACAAACATTAATTAGAATTTCTCAATAATCAAAATTGTAATCAAGGATATTTTTAAAATCATACTAAGAGTAATATAAATCATATAACTCAAAAGAACATCTTATGGTTTTGAAAGGGGAATGCTATTGCAGAGATCCTGGAAATCGAAAGTTGCAGTAGAATTAATTTTATTTTGTTTAATAAATTCTGAAATGGGTTGATTATTAGTGATGATTTGAGAAAAACCTTCTTTAATAATATTGGTAATAATTTTGTTTAAGTAGTTAGAAAAAATGGGATCAAGTTTAGTTAGCTAAGTATTAGACCCACATGTGGTTGTTTTAAATTTTATAGGAATTTTAAGAAATTTTGGACTGATAATTAAGTAAGAAAGTTGTATATTGCTAATTTAATTTTTTACCATGTATATAAAGCTAAAAAAATTTTTAATGGTAATATTATAATTTAAATTACTAACCTTAATATTTTTTTATTATTTTTTAACTCTTTATTTAAAAGTTCAATATAGAATTTTTTTACAAAAGATTGTATAATTATCGTTAACTTTGTCTATGGGGTTGATTTTTAAAAAAAATTGAGGTTGTTTCGTTGATCGATCAATTTTAGAACAATTTGTTGAATTATTATTGTTATTTTAATTTTCCTTATTATTGAAAACAAAATTTTCAAAGTAATAATGAATAACCTAAACCATTTTTCATTTAATGTGTTCTATTTTCATTTCAATTTTTTGATTGCTCTTTACACTATTGTATTCATATATATTACTGAGGCTATATTGATACAATCTTAGAAAGCACTCCTTTTTGCAGACATAATCGCGTAAGCTGATGAAGAGATTATATCTTTTCCTCATTTTGCTTTCCTTTTTTTAATACATTTTTAAAAATATTTCATTTTGATAATTTTTCTTCATTTCTTTTTGTTAATCTTAAATATTTTCCCTGTTTTCTCTATATTTTTAACTTAAAAATATGTATATATATAACATAAATAGCTTCAACTAATCTTTTTATGTTATCCTGCCAGCTTCTAAGGACGGCAGTCATGAGAGCAAGACAAACAGGCACAGGATTTTTAAAAAGAACAAATTAATTTTATTTAACCATCGTAATCAGAGAATGAATAGCCAAGTGACACAAAATCAAAGTGTTCCTCAATGAAAGTTTGGAAAAATAAATCTGTAAAAATGTTTTATTTTAGGACGGGAAAAAGGGAAAACCATGTAATTATAATTGGTTTATGAAATAGGTCGAGGGAAAAAGTCTTTCTCGTGGTTCAAATAATGGGAAAGATCAAAAATGTTAATTCATGCATTACTTGAAGCCAAAAAATAGATTAAGAAACAAGATCTGAATATTAAAGTGTGAATAAAAGTGTTTAGAATAATAAATTAAAAAAAAGATTTAGGTAAGGGAATAACATAAAAAGATTAGTTGAAACTTTTTATTTTACATGTACATATATGTATGTGTCTATAATTGTATGTGTGTGTATATAAAATTATTGTATTCCCATATTATTAGAGATTCTTGAAAATAAAGAGAAACTAATTATCGGTGATCCTTTGAAGCAAATAAAAGGATGACAAGTGAACTGTTTCAAATTTCATGTTCTACCCTGTTTTTTTTTTAATTATAAATGATGGATTGTTAAGGTTGTGGTATTTTTTTCCTCGACCTTTTAAATTTTTTTTCTTTCGGGGATTGGAAGCAAGTGAGAACAAGAAGTTTTTTTTTTTCATTTGTTTAGCATGAACTACAAAGCATGGTAACCATAACAAATTATGATAAGCATGCATTTTTATTGCTATTGGAATGCAGCTTTGTTTTTACACTTTCTTATTATAGCACATTTATTTAGGCTAAAAAGATATCCAATTCATTTATAATTGGAGGTTAAGGTTTTTATGATACGAACAATTAAACCTGAAAAATGGTCATCTTGATAAATTATTTTCATCCATGTTTAAATCAAAATTTAATATTGTTTAGTTTTGTAAAATATGATATACTCTACATAAATGGCATTTTCAATTCTTTTATACTTTTTCTAATAAAAAAAAATTACCAATATGGTGTTAAGGTATATAATAAATTGATTGATAGTGATTCCATATTTTTAACACCTTAGCTTTTGAAAATACACTTAAAATAAATGTACTACTTAGAATATTTTTAGGGAAAGAAAAATAAGGTAAATAGAATTAAAGTTTTAGCTTATTACATTTTATCTATTTATCATTTTAATTTATTTTCTCACATTATTTATTTATTCATAGAAGTCTACTATTGAAATTACTCTTTTTCATATCTAAAAAATACATCCATTTATTTTTTATTTACATTATTTCAATAAAGATTCTCCACATAATCTAAAAGCTTACCCCTACTGGTTTTCAACTCAAATTAAAATTAGGTCATTTGTGCCACTCAAATTAAATTTTTTACTTAGTTATGCAAATGTTTTCAGCAATGTTCGTGACAAAATACAGAAGGCTATTGCTTACAATTTTGGAATTCAAATGAATAAGCTCTACTTGACTCATCCAACATTTTTTTCTGAGATGACTTCAAAACCAGCCATGACCACGCATGATGAGTATTGGCATGTTCACATTGACAAAGTGAGTATATTGACGCCACACTATGAGACATCCTGCATGTTTGGATGAATCTAAACCATTTACTGTGAATTTTCTAACTTTATTTATAAATACACTAATAAACAATGAGATTATTTGATTAAAATACTTTTCTTCTGTTTCCTTGAGTAAAAAAACTAAAATTAAATTATTAAATAGTATGTTTTGCTAATTAAAAGCTACAACTTAATTTTTCTTTCTCTTTTTTTTAAAGTTTTAACTGTTTCTATTTTTTTCCAATAAAAACATTGGTTTTTTTGTAACATTTTTCGATTTCTGTAACTGTGTATTCTGAAACTATAAAAACCAGTTTTTCTTTTCTAATTTAGTATGCAACAAATTTAATGTGGAGGGCAAAAAAAATATTGCTGTTCTGTATGCAAAATTGTAAGGAGATAAAAACACAATGTCAATACTTGGACTATGTTATCAAGTTATTAGACCTGTTTTTAGACTTATCATTTGATAGGTCTCTCATGTTTTTTTCTATAATTTGTATAATTTAGAATTAGTTTTACTTGAAATCTGTTTTAAAATCTCACCTGTTTTTTTAATATTTGGTTTAATAATATCTTTATATTGAAAATTATTAAATTTTTGTTTTCATAAATGTGTAAGCATTTATCAAAAAAGTGTGTATAATCCATTTTCAAAATTTCGTTTACCGATTTCTTAGACTCTCTCTCTCTCTCCATAAAAATATTCTTTGCACAATACCTCTGTTCATAAATTTGTTTTTATAATTTTATGAGCAATTATATTAAAATAAAACTTTTCAAGTGCGTCTTCGGAAAAACATTTCACTAACAGTTCATAAAATTTTTATTTATAATTTTTAAACATTTATTGATAATTTTTAAGCAAATTAAAACATTTTCTAACCTTTTACTTGTGATTGGTGTAACAAGTTAACAAGAACCATCAGAACCAACAAAAATTCAAGATCAACAATTTATCCCAAAACTTAAATACAAATCCCACTTTTATAACTTTGTCGAAGTTTTCTTAAATTAACAATATCATTTATATAAACTATGAAATCTTTTTCATGATGAGCTTCAAAAAACATGAGTATATAAAATGTTGCCTGATAAGATTTTCTAGGAAAGAAACAAAAAATAGAAAAGGGCAATTAAGGTGTTGTTGAAGTGATTCAAATAAATATATTTTGTGAATTCATCACTAGTAAAGTTTCAAATCTCCCTTAGGAAACATATCCATCATTTCATTATACCTCCCTTTTGTATCTAAACAATTACAATGAAGACTTTACAGGAGGGCGATTTGTATTTGTTGATAAAAGTGCAAATGTAACTGTGGAACCCAAAATAGGTGAGTGTTCTTTTTTTCTCATCACCTATAAAACTTTTGTAGTTGCTGAAAATTATGACATCTATATGTATTAATGTTATTAGAAAATTGTATTTTTTTTTCATAATAGAAACTTTTTTTGTCCTATATATCATGTATTGTACATCATGTATTTTTTAAATTTATTAATTTTTATTCCTGCTTCTGCAATGTAGTATTTACAAAGTATGGTTATTGTTAATTTCTTTCCTTATTTTTGCAAGCTATTTGTCAGTGCTTGCAAAGAAGAATTCTAAAACAGTAAGACTAAGCATTCGGTTTTGCCGAATTGATACCATTGTTTATATAATGGCTTTAAAATATAGGGTGAATCGTTCAAGTCCTTATTGGCTGAGTAACGGCTATAAAATATTGGGAAAATCGGACAGTTTTATGTAGGGTTTATATTGGTTGAATAACGGCTATAAAACATCGGTTGAGTCGGACACTTCTGTATCGAACCGATATAGGCAGAATTACGACTATAAAATATCGGGTGAACTTAACAAATTTGTAAAGGACCGATATTGGCTGAATAAGGGCAGTAAAATGTCGCACGAGTTTAACAATTTTATATAGGGTAAACCTTAGCTGAACAGTGGCTATAAAATATCGGATGAATTGGACATTTCTATATCGGTTCAATATTGGCAAAATAATGGCCTTTTAAAACATTGTTAAGCCAAGATTGATGAATATTGGCCCAATGATTTCCCAAGTTATTTTGCTATTTGGGTATATACTAACTTAAACAGATTGTGTATTGTATTTGTAAAAATAAAAGATTATTAGAATAAAATTTTATAATAGTTAGATCTAAAAATTTTAAAAATTAGTTTTAGTTGAATATTTATTTACTAATGTTTAAATACTTTAAAAAAGAATAAAGTCTATTTCATAAATTTATTTATTACTACAAAGATAACTTATTTTACTTTTATTTACAACTTTTTAAGAATATTATATTGTTTGTATTCATCAATGTCTACATTTTTAAACTAAACTTTCTTAAAAATCAACAAGTTATATGAAAAATAAATTTTGTTAAATAAACATTTTTGTTTCAGGTCGTGTCTCTGGGTTCACTTCCGGAGCAGAAAACCCTCACCATGTAGAACAGGTGAAGAGTGGGAGCAGGTATGCCATCACAGTCTCATTCACTTGTGATCCAAAGCAAGCTATCGCTGACCCCACCGCCAAGAAGTTCTCCGCATAAAATATTTCTCCTCACGTTAATTGATCTAAGATGCATTTGATCAGAAACAAATTATTTAATGCACATATATTTTTATCATTCTAAAATGTTCCAGTATTAAATCTTTTTTAAGAAAACAATAAAATCTGTGCTGATTTTATCTGTTTTATTTCTTCTCATTAAATGATAAGAAGCAAAACCTACTCAACTTGTAGTAGCTCTTAGTAAAAAAAGAAGTTTCTTGTTTTGTTTCAATATATTTATAACATGCTCAACAATTACTCAACCATTCCTGTTTTACATTCCTAAATTATTTTATTCTCATTTGTTTGCATGAATCAGTCACTTTGAATTTCATGTTTATAGAAATACAATGAATAATCAGTTAAATGTAATTTTCTAATAATAAACTGTTTTTCATTAAATTTAAGTTTATGTCTCTGCTAAGTTTGATTGATATAACTGGATCATTTTCATAATAAATGTCAGAAAAAGAGAGTATTTTGTTACCAACTCTCTCTATATATATATATGGGTCATTCTCACAAAAACAGTCATTTTCATGTCCCCAGTATATTTTATGTTTGTTTTACAGCTTACGAAGAAAAAAAATTCAGGGAAAGTGTCCTTCGGAATGCAAGCTAACAAAAGAATAAAAATAAAATTAGCAATTTTTATTTATTTTAGGTAATTAAAATATACCAATATGTCATTCCCTCACTTGTCCCCACTGCTGATTTAAAAAAAGAATAAAATTGTTTCTGAAATAAAAAATTTTCTTTTACAAATTCGTGTTTTTTAATTCAGAATACTGAAATATAGAATTCAGAAAATCAATTTTATATTAAATTCCTGATAAAAATATTAACACAGCACTATTTTAAACTTTGTCCCCAGTGTTTCGCGTCATTCCCTCACAACAATGTTCTTATCACCTGCAATCTTCTTAGAATAAAAATATTTTAATAAAAACTTCAGAAGTTAACAACTGGCATCATAGAACAAAATTGCAGTATGTTTCCATCTTCAACTTAAAGAAGCTTTGCTGTGAAATAAATTTGAATGAATCAAACCAGGTAAAATTTTTTACATTTGTCATTCCCTCATGTCATTTTTTAGAGTAAAATAAAATACAACGTCGTCGAGAAAGTGGATAATTATATGTTGCTTTCTTGTATGAATATAATTGTGTGTGATTGACTTCAGAAATTAATTACGCCCAACTGTTATTTTTAAATTTTATTGAATTCGTCATTCCCTCACTAATGTATAAAGTGAGGGAATGATTCAAGATGAGTATATTATCAAATTTTTTTTTGTTCCATCGTGCCATCCAATTTTATTTCCCAAACCTGTAAAAACTATTAAATATATAAGACTAAATTATAATAAATATTAGATATACTTAGTATGTTATCATTTTCAAACTTTAGGTAGATGTAACTTAGATAAAAACATGTATTAAAATAAAATATCATTCCCTCACTATTAGTGTCATTCCCTCTCTTTTCAAATAGTGAAAATAATTAATTTACTTATTAATTAATTTGAAAAATAAATTAAAAAATTAATAAATTAATTAATTTATTTATTAAATTAATTATTCAAAAAAATTAATTAATTTAAATATTAAGTATAATTTATAGGATATATACTTTCTTTATAATGCCATTACATATTTCTATTAATATAAAAAGTTTCAGAGCTTTTTATTCACTTTACCTTTTTGGGATTTTATGAACTGAAAAATGGCAGTTTTCGTGAGAATGACCCATATATATATACGTATATATCAGGGTTGGGGTTTTGGACAGGACATGTGAGTTTTACTGACTTAAACTGTCCAAAACCTTGAACATTTTTAATAGGTTTTCATTTTATGCATTTTATATATGTAACCATCGTACACATAATGATTGCATATATTAATAAATATTTAATATTTTTACTTTAAATTATTAAAGGAAAATATTATAATGTAATATAATAGGAAATGTTTTATAACTTTTGAAGCTGCTCCATTCACCTAATAACAAAAGTGAATACCTTATCCTTTAAATATGCTTTTAATACTGATAAATTATGTTTTTGCATAAGGATAAATAATACAATATTAAAAATAATAATACATTTTTTAATAAGCATAAACTTGTCTTCATTTTGTTTCTTGCTCAAAAATTAACCTTTTATTTTTCACATTTTTTTGAAATTGTGACACATAATTTGAACAAAAAGATCTTGGAGAATTTGAACAAAAGGGTTTTGGACAGGACAGTTTAAACCGTGGATTAATCCATTCTGTCCTAAACCTTGCCAACTCTGATATATACACCAAAGAGCCATTACATTATTACCACCTTTAACCCTCAAAACTGCTAGCACCCGCCGTGGCATTGATTCCACAAGGTGCTGATAGGTAGTCTGAGGTATCTGGTACCAAGCGCTCACCAACTGGTCCTGTAATTCCCTCACAGAGCGAGGGGGTAGCGTGGCAGCACGAATTTGGTTTTCCAAGTAGGACCACAAATCCTCTATTGGATTAAGGTCAGGTGAATTTCGGGGCCAAGACATGACTTGAAAGTCACTGGAATGTTCCTCGACGATTCCACCCTTATGACATTGTGCATTATCCTGTTAGCAAACACCATCCCCCGCAGGAAAAACTTGCCATGAATGGGTGAACTTGGTCTGCAACTATGTTCAAGTACCTTACAGACGTCAGGGATTGTTCTATGAGGATTATGGGTCCTAATGTGCCCCATGAAAACATTGTTCCTGGGCGAGAAACCATGAAAACCTGGCCGAGCCCGTTGTTATAGATGGAGGATGGTCATAATGTAATGGCTCTTCGGTGTATATATAAGCAAAAGTCTGTCTAGCTGTATGCTCACTAACAGCTCCAGAATGGGAGCACCAATTTTGATAATGTTTTTTTTTTTCGCGAAGTTGCTACACTATCTAAATTCAAATATTGGCCAAAAGTCTGAGAATTTAACATATCTGAGCCAAAGTCTGGAAAATCAGGGAGTTCGATTTGTTATCTTCACACCACCATTTTCCGCAAAAGAAGATGAGTTTCGTTTTGAGCAAAAACATGAGTCACTAACCGACTTATTGTGACTTAGAAAACTTTCAACTAGAAAAGAGTTGCTAGAATCCAGAACAGATAGAAGGGACTTCAGATTGTTCATTCCTATTTTTAATTACAAAATGTATTGAGATAAATAATGTTTTATAATCTATTATTAATTTTTAATGTTTTTTATTGTTAATTTCCTAATCTTCTATCACTTAGCTTGATAAATCAATTTAATTAAACTGTCATTCAAGGGGATTGCTGTTCCACGTAGAAATTATTAACCAATACTATAATATCCTGAGGACCATCCAGATTTTACTTTTTGCGGCCCATTTTTGTGAGAATTATTTTTCCGAAAATTTCTTAATAACCAACATTCAGTTTTAACTATCACTATTTTTTATTTCGATTTTTTTAAACTCAATCGACGTAAGTTTTTTGGCCTCTTCCCTATTTTTCTAATTCCGATATGTTTAATAAGTTGTTACGACATGCGAATTTCTTATTTTAGCCATCACTTTCTCAAAGTGATGGCTAAAATAATTCGTGACAATTTCATCATAATTTTACGTCGTTTGTACCAGCAGTTATTCATAATTTCTCGGCTTCTTTAATCTAGTTTTTCTAATTCCGATATTCGTAATACGTTATCACGACGTATTTTTCGGCCCTTTTCACATGGTTTTTAAAATTCTGATACTTTTTATACGATGTTATCACGATGAATTTGAGTAATCACTCTTCGAGTATTCGATTCGTGACAATTACATCGCAAATTCACGTCGTTGAACAATTTTATCAGCTGTTATTCCTCATTTTTCCGCAAGATTTTCCAAACTCCGTAATTTTTTAAATTTTATTACGACACGTGAATTTTGAATTGAAGTTTTTGGCATTTTGTATTCGTGAAGATGCTGTTGTATTATCCCGCCATTTCGGGACGTTTTTTCAGAGAATTCGCCGTGGAACAATTTTGTGAGATCGTTTTTATAAAGTGAAATTTCATGAAGGCAAATTAGAATTTTGTGAACTGGTTATTTATTATAATTTGAATTTGGCAAAGGAGCCATTTTTTAGAATTTGAATTTTGTGAAGAGACCGAAAAACGGCCCCAATTTCTATCTGGATCAACCCCTGATATCTGTTCCGAAAATTTATTATTTATAATAAATAGATTTGTGTTTTTTTCCCATTATTTTAATTTTGCATTATTTTATTTATTATATTTGAAGACATTAGAAGATATTTATGTAACTTGCGCTTTCCTATTTTTCCCTTTCAATTATATCTCTAATCTATTTATTTTTTTATAATAGAGAGTAAAATAAATTGTGTTTTTTTAACATGATTGTTTAATTTTTTCTTGTATACTTAACTCTTTAAAATATTCCCCATCGACGAGATTTGAGGACAATAAGGCTTACTTTTTGTATCATTTTACTTTTTTTTAAAATAAATTTGCCATAATTTTTTAATTAATATGCATCAAAAAATGGAAATACTAAAAAATCTTACTTAAAGAGTATAGTCCTACCCAGTTGTCTTATTTTCTATATTTTATTTTTAGAAATATTCATTAGTTTATTTTGTAAGATTATTTAGCATTTTTAAAAAGATTTTTTTTTATATATAATCTAGCACCTGTAATGCAGAGTATCTGTGCATAGCAGAGATACTAATAAATGTAATAATAAAATTAAATTATAGCATTTATTATTATCATCAAATATGGAACCTACTCAGATAAATTAGTTTTTTTTTATATTTAATTTGCCTTTCATATTTATATCATTACTTACTTTTTTTATTGATAATGAGTTAGTGATTAATTTATGAAGTTAGATTGTTTTTTTATGATTTTATCTCTTTTTGTATTTGTAATTATATGTAGAAAAATTGTATTTTATTATAATTTGCATAAAAACTTGAAACGCACCCTTTTTGCGGTTAAAAAAATTTACATTTGTTCATTTTTGTATATTTCACGTCATGAGGGTGCAATGTATACAGGGTATACAAAACTGTATGCAAAATTTAGCAGGAATATTGCATCAGATGTTTCTGCTATTGACTCACAAATTGCAGGAAATTTTTATACAAAAATTTTAGTGTTGACTAAGTGAGACAAGTTTTAAATATTTTTTTTTCTTCTATATGATATATTTCAATTGTCTTTAATGCCATCTTTTCTCTTTATTGTGGTGTATTTGTTACCGGCCAAGTATGAAATCCGGCAGACCCTTAGTTATATATTCCGATAATGGAACAAATTTCGTCGGCGCAGAAAAAGCTCTTCGTTCAATAGATTGGGATACTTACTTACTTGTCCTCTACGTGCCTTGGGCACTTAAGGCCTCCAGCATATCCCTCCAACGCCTCCTGTCTTTAGCAATAGATCTTGCTTCCTCCCAGCCAGATATTCTGCATTCTTTTAATTCGCTCAAAAACATGTGCCGGATGGTAAGTCTGGGTCTTCCTCTTGTTCTTTTACCATCAGGGGCACATGTAAGTGCAACAGATGAAATTTTTTCTTTGGGCATTCTAAGGATATGTCCGAGCCAGCTCCATCTTCGTTTTTTAATTTCATCTTCGATTGTTTTTATTTTAGCTTTCTTTAATAGATTTTGATTTGATACTTTGTAAGGCCAGAAAATTTTAAAAATAAATCTTAAACATTTGTTTTGAAAGGTATTCTAATTTTTATATTTCGATCTTAGTCTGTTTCCAGGTTTCTGCGCCATATAATAGTACTGCTCTAACAATAGCTTTGTAAACAACTATTTTTGTCTTCATTTCAATATTTGACTCTCTCCAAAATTTATGTAATCCCTTAAAACATGTTCTTGCCTTGATTATTCTCTGTCTAATATCTTCACTACTTCCACCTTTTTTATCTACAATAGAACCTAAATAGCTAAATGACTCTATGTCATCTATTTCGTGATTTTCGATTTTAATTTTGTCATTTTTCTTTTGATTTATTCTCATTACTTTAGTTTTCTTCTTGTTCATGAATAAACCTACACTATTTGAATATTTGTTGAATTTGTCTGTTTTAAGCTGAAGGTCTGTACATTTGGATGAAATAAGTACGATGTCATCAGCAAAATCAAGGTCTTCTAAAGTAGTTCTGAAATTCCACCTTATTCCTCTTTTTTCATCTTTCAAGCTGTTTCGCATAATCCAGTCTATCACCAGTATAAATAAAAATCCCGATAAAACACATCCCTGTCTCACGCCAGTTTTTACTAAAAAGAATTCAGTTAATTCTCCATTTACTTCTATACATGCTTTGCTGTTATCATACATATCTTTGATTATGTTAATATATTTCTCTGGTATATTATAAAGTGATAAAATTTCCCATAACTCTCTTAACTGAATCAAAGGCTTTACTGAAATCAATAAAGTTTAAATATAACGAGGTGTTAAATTCTAAGCTTTGCTCAATGATATTTCTAAGTGTGAAGATTTGCTGCATTGTTCCATTTCCATTGCGGAAACCTGCTTGTTCTTCTCTTAAAATTCCATAAGTTTCATGTTTTAGTCTATTCAAAATTATTCTTCCAAATATTTTTCCCGGTATGGAAAGTAGGCTAATGCCTCTCCAATTTTCGCATTTTGTTAGATCGCTTTTCTTGGGAATTTTCACTATTACTGCTTCTTTCCATTGTTCTGATATTCTTTCATTTCTCCAGATCTCATTAAAGAGCTTTTGCAACTGTCTTGTAGCGGTTTCAAAATCTGCCTTAAGCATCTCTGCCACGATTCCATCTCTCCCTGCAGCCTTCTTTGGTTTTGTGGCCCTCAGGGCACTCTGTACCTCATCCAGCGAGATATCTTCCAGAGAAAAATCTACAGTAGATACTACATTTAATGTAACATTCGGGAGTTGCTCAGAATTTTCAACATGGTGTGCGTTAAGCGTATCTTCAAAATATTCTCTCCATCTTTCTTCGATCCCTTATCCGTAGTAAGTAACTTATTGCTTTTGTCTCGTACTGCACATTGCGAATTTCGTTTATTTCCTTTTATTTGTTTCACTTTCTGATAGAAAGTACTTATTTGTCCTTTTTGCGCTGCATCTTGAGCTTCAGTGGCAAGGTCTGTGAAATATTTCCTTTTGTCTTTTCTGGCTGACTTTTTTACTTCTCTATCAATTTGACTATACTGCTGTCTATACCGATTAAATAATCTTTCAGACTTTGTAGTTTCCGTCTGTATTTTCTTTTTCCTTCTGCTTTCAATTAGTATTAATGTTTCTCCCGTTATCCATTCTTTGCCTTTCTTTTTACCCAACACTTTTTCTGCTACGTCGCAATAAATGTTTTTGATATGTTCCCAAGTCTCTTCAACTTTTTCTTTTACCTCACTTTCTGATTGCTGAGTGTTGCCATGATTTTCTTCTTCCTTTAACAGCTCAAATTTGTTTTTCAACTCGATTGAAAATTCTTGTCTGCACTCTTTGGCTTTTAACTTAGCAATGTCATAGCTTATTGTTTTATGTCCCGTCTTCTTTGGTGATTTTCTTAATTTTAGTTTTAATATTGCAAGAATCAAGTAGTGATCTGATCCAACGTCGGCACCTCTCATCGCTCTTACGTCTCTTAGTGAGCTCCTGAACTTGTTATTAATTGCAATATGATCTATTTGATTCTTTGTTCTTCCGTCTGGTGAGGTCCATGTACATTTATGTATCTCTCTATGCTTGAATCTACTCCCACCTATGTTCAAACTATTTAGTTCGCACAGGGAAACAAACAGTTCTCCATTTTCGTTCCTCTCGCCCGGTGATTCGTTTCCCATGGAGATTTCATCATCACTAATCCGTTTTCCAACCTTAGCATTAAGGTCTCCCATAAGAATTATCATGTCATGTTTTGGAACTCGATTTAAAACACATTGTAGTTGATCATAAAATGTCTCCTTCTCCTCCTCATCAGTATCATTCGTTGGTGCATACACTTGAATAATTGATAGTTTAATATATTTTGAATAAAATCGTGCTCTTAAAATTCTTTCACTGATTGGTTCCCATTCAAAAGACTCTTCGCTGTTTCTTTATTAATGATTAGCGCAACGCCTCTTTCGTGCTTTTCTTCAGCTCCTGAGTACAAAATGATTTGTTCATTTCCAGTTTTAATCTTGCCAAAACCTGTCCATCTAAGTTCTGATATTCCCAAGATATCCAATTGGTATCTATCCATTTCCATTGATACCTGTCTACTTTTTCCACATTGGTACATAGTTCTTACATTCCAAGCACCAATTCGTAACTTGTGTTTAGGTTTCATCAATAACTTCTTCCGCATCGAAGGCTCCAAATGGCTTTCCCTTCGACACTTCATAGGCGTGATTTCCTCATTCCAGGTTAGAAAACTGTCATTTGAAATTTCACAAGTCATTGCTTCCGCCAAGAGAATTTGGACCGATATGCTTTTGGTTTCTGTAATCAGGGATGTTTAACTGGGTAGAGGGACTAGCCCAACGCCCAACCCTCCTCCTTTATCCAGGCTTGGGACTGGCGCACGGAACAGCCGAAGCTATCCATGTGGCGGAGTTATAGATTGGGATAAATTGAGCTCAAAAGTTGCAGAACAAAAAATACGTTTTAAGTTCAATCCTCCTTCGGTGAGCTGGGGGGGGGGGGTTGGTGGGAGCGCTTAATCCAGATGGTGAAACAAATCTTACGTAAAATATTAGGACGCGCTACGCTCAACTATGAGGAGTTGCTCACTCTCCTTTGTGACTGTGAAAGAATAATAAATACAAGACGTGGTCGATATTTCATCATTAACTCCCGAAATGTTCTTGCACGAGATACCTTCCTCAGGTGTAGTAGATATTGATCAGGTAGATAAGAAAAATTTAAGTAAACGAGCTAAATATATCTCCAAAAAAGTAAGAGAATTACTTAGAGCTAGGTTTAGGACTGAATATTTAGGACAATTACGCCAACAATCGTTAAGAGATTATAAGGAAAAACCGTTAAAAGTAGGGGAAATAGTTTTAGTCGAAGATATTAATAAGAAGCGAGCATTTTGGGATTTAGCTAAGGTATTAAAGGTAATTCCTGGCAGTGATGGCCACACAAGAGTTGCATTTGTAAAGACAGAAAATTCAGAAATTTTAAGACCAGTTCAAAGACTGGTTTAGATTAGAGCTGGAAAATGAATATGTTGATGTAAAAGGAAAATCATTGAAAATAAGTAGCAGTGAAAGAGTTGTTAAACCTACTGTACCTTAACATGTTGTAAAGTGTATGATTCATTAAGCATTGGCGTCGTCAGATAAAATTTATTGGGGGGGACCATACTTAAGACTGTTATTTTCAAGTTTCTTGAGAAAAAGACAAAAATATTACCCTTGCCCTTATTATTTATTTATATATATATATATATATATATATATATATATATATATATATATATATATATATATATATATATATATATATATATATATCTTAATGTATGACAAAAACATGATATCAAACAGAAGAAAATTATATTTCACAATCAAATCAATATCTTTTACTAACATTCAATATATAATTATGAAAACTGAAACATCTTGATTCTATGATGCAGAGTGTTCCGTAATCTACGTCCTCATATATAATTTTAGAATCATCTTTAAGAATTAAGTTAAAAAAAATATACAAATTAGAAATCTCAAACTACCATTTAAAAGCAGGGAAAAACGATAAGAAAGTAGTGAGAATCACTATTAAGATAAACGGAATTAAAACTTTAAAACCAGTTTGATTGCCGAATTTAGTTTGAAGTGTCTTTCAATTACACTATATTTTTTTCGGCAAATAAACATACATTTTTAATCTCACCGTCTCAATTGATGATCGATCATGTTTTGATTTTCTTTTTCTTCCCCGAGGTAGAAATTTAAGCCGAAGCATTGTTCATAATTGTGTAATTTGTGCAAAATTTAATTCTCAGTGCAAAAAATGGGAGATTTACCAGCAGAAAGATGCATTCAATCTTTCCCATTTAATATTACAGGAGTTGATTTCTGTGGCCCCTTTCAAATTAAAAACAAATTTCAAAGAAAAGGTCCATTGGAAAAAATTTACATTGCAATTTTCATTTGTTTTGTAACTCCCTCAGTACACTTTGAAATACTTACAGATTTGACATCAGATTCTTTCATAGCTGCTTTAAAACGATTTATGTCTCGAAGAGGTAAAGTTTCAACTCTTTTTACAGACAATGACCGTAATTTTGTAGGTGCGAATAATGAACTCAAACGCTTATTTAAACTAGTAAGCAAACCAGACAATATTTTGGCGAAATATCTCAGTTCTGAAGCCATTCCTTCGAATTTCATTCCCCCCAGATCTCCACATTTCGGAGGCCTTTGTGAAGCTGGAGTGAAATCATTTAAATTTCGTCTTTTACGAGCAGTAGGATGTTTAAAATTAAATTTTGAGGAATTTTTAACAGTAACAAATCAAATTGAAGGAATCTTAATTCCAGACCAATGGTACAGTCCGCAAAAAAAAAAAAAAAGATATCACCCTGAATAACTTTTGTTCTAATGATCGGATTTTCACGATCTAAGTGTCAATCTTAATGGTTCCTGGGGGTGACCTCAAATATGCTAATTAATTAGTGCTAACTATTAATTAAGTTACGAAATCAGACACAAAAACGTACTTTCTCTGAATAAACATGCATTTTTTTTAACATATTTGGAATCCTGACCCTTAAAATAGGGGGGGTAGACAAAATTTCGAAAAAAATGGGTTGTAAATTAGGTCGCAATAAGGATTTATATATCTGGCGATGGTTTAAAAATATGCCAAATTACCTCGCCATTGAAGGGGAAATAATTTATAACAACCATAAAGAAACTGAATGAATGACAAGATGGGAAAAGATAGTGCTTCTCGTTGCTAAGCAACCAGAAGAATTTTCGCGTTGCTTTCTGGGCTTTTTTTTTTTTTTTTTTTTTAAATCTCCTTTAAAAAGGAAATTATAATAAATTATTTTTGATTCTCCAAGATTATAGAATCTTTGACTATTTATCTGACATTATTTATTTTTTTAAAGCTGTTTTAATGTAATTTGTATGACAGTTTTGAATTAAAACCAAATTTTCATAAGTTATCATAAATTTATGAAGAGTTGTAGGGTTAAATGCTTTTGCCCCTCACTTCGAGTTTCTTAGGAAAGGAAAAAAAAGTGATCAAGCAAAGGTGGACCTGAAAAAAGATAGCTATTCTGATGCATAATCGCAAAATTTTATAGAAACCACGGTATTTATTTTCGATAAAATTGTAAAGCTTAATAAATGTTATATGGCATTTTAAAAGCATTTTGATATATATATATATCATAATAAATAAAAACAAAAAAAAACACGATGAAAATTACGAGTTGATGTTATTTACACACTCCTTTCGTTAGTTCTTTAAAAAACATGATTAAAAGAAAATTAGGTTTATAATACCCTTAATTAAACAAGAGTAACAATTGTTACAGTTTTTACAATACTTTTTCAACTCTGACACTCTTTTCATGAGATAACTTCTTTTGCCAACGATTTTGTCCCTTTTTTTTGTTAGTTGAAACCAGGTTACGCTTCTTGTAATTTTTACATTTTATCTTTGAAATTTCAATCTCGAAAGACATGCATGAAGTGACGCCTAGTCCAAAGAATCTAAGTTAAATAGTTGTAAGGCCGCGATTATTACGAAAACAATTAACTGCTCTGGTTCAATGAAACAATTACAGTAAAACTTGTGTAAGTTGACCACTTCATGCGCCTTGTTTTAGTGGCCAACGTAGACAAGTGGTCAACTTATAGAAGGGGTGGGACATTGTTTACTTTTTCGCTTCCTACATGTTGCTACATTTAAATTTTTTTTTTTACTTGACTTAAGAATTTGATTTAGCAATTGGCCAAATGAATATCTCAAGAAATGTGTTTAAACCTAAATGAACTTCAATTTGTTACACAGAAATAATTTTAATATTTAACTAACTTTTTTAAAAAAATTATTTTGTTAGTTATGCATGTGAAGTGTTTAATAAAAATAATTTCTTAAAATATCAGAACACGAAAACATTGAAAACTTTAACAAAACAAAATTATTTTAACACTTCAAAATTTATTCTGTTATTACTACACATAGAAGCCTATTTGCTCACTATTGCAACTGGAAGAGCAACTTTTCAACTAACACACCTGTTTTCAATGAATGAATGAACGAAATGGTCAAAAGCTGACTCCCTACACAGTGCCGTAACTTCACCCTTCGGGGCCCTGGGGCTCAAATTTTTGCCGGGGCCCTTTCTAAAACTTTGTGTACTCTATCTCTAATCGTCATTTTAGCTACTTATGTATCATGTTGATTAATATATTTATGAAAATTAGTCACTTGTTCACATAGAAATGGGATTACAAAATATTGTAAGTTGTAAATTTAACACTAGAATGTAAAATGTTATATTTAAAAAAATTAATTTTTAATTACAAAACACAAATAAAACATCTAAAAATAATTACAAAACACATACTAAATACAGATTTTAAATGTATTTAATGGTTCTAGTTTGGTAGACAGATTTATACACTTAAGTTTGTTGATTATACATCATTTAAATAAATGTCTAGAATAAAGATTTCATATTTAAAATTTTAGATTAGTTTCAGTTTTTGAAAAATATTTAAAATAAATTGAAAAATAGATTTCATACTAATAATTTTTTTTAAAAAAGGTGAAAAGAAGAAGAAAATTATATAAAATAAAAAAAGTCATAAAATTAATATTTATAATTATTAGTACAAAATATAAATCCATCCATAATTTGAAACACAGTCCACTAAATTTGCTAATCTATTATTAATTAATAAAAATTAAATAATAAATTATAGCAATTTTAAAATTACTGAACATAAATCTTTCTAAAATCTGAAATAAAAAATTTCAAAACTTAAAATTTATTTCTCCTGGCCTTTGTTGCCGCAAATTCATCAATTATATCGCTGAAATCAATATTTCGTGTTTTTTCGTTTTCAATAGACAGTAGAGCAAATCCATTCAATCGATCCTGT
Source organism: Parasteatoda tepidariorum (assembly GCF_982258835.1). NCBI lineage: Eukaryota > Metazoa > Arthropoda > Arachnida > Araneae > Theridiidae > Parasteatoda > Parasteatoda tepidariorum. The sequence continues at coordinate 340,517 of NC_141756.1, forward strand.
CCCATCGAACTTCTCAATAAATAACTTTTATAAGTTTCAATTTCAATTTTGAGGAAGTATAACAACAAGTATAATCTCTACACACTGTCACGAAGTGCATAATACATCCTTAATCCATTATAGTGATTTTTGTTAGTAACTGACAATTTTTAATGGTTTTTTTTTTCTTTTCTTGTTTCAAATTTTATTGTCGTAATCTAAATGTAAAGACTCAAAGTCATTAACTTCTTTGTTAACTTCTTAATTCAGTGAGATCTTCATACAAAAATTTCTTTCAATTTTAGTTCAAATGGGCGAACAATTAATTATCTCATACACATTTTATAGATAAGCAATCACATTTAAAAGAGATGTTTAACAACTATTTATATTTTAGACTTTCTTTTCCTCCGACACCAGTCATTTATCATCATATAGGTCGGTCATTTTAGATATAAAATAAAGTTTCAGAACTTCCAAGTGTAAAAGTCTCAAGTGTTACATTAGAATACCAGGAATAAGCGTAGCAAGAAATTTTTATGATATAGTATAGTATAGTTACGTTAGAATTTTCTTTCAAATGTTAAAGGATAGGATATATTAATTTTAAGATATTATTAAAGTGAGGAAAAGAAAGAAGAAACAAAATATCTCGATTTGACCAAAATTTCTTACATTTTGAGAAACGAACAAACTGTGTTTTTAGAAAAATATTCTAAGTTTGTATTTTAACATTTTGTCTGCATTTTTGCGTATTTCCGCTTTTTACATATTCTTGTCACCTAATTTATTGTATCCAAGATTTTAAACATATGACTACTAGGAAATCAAATTTTTATAATTTATTTTTGGTTGTTTCAATAACGTATCATGAATTTCTATCATCCTTAATTAATAAGTTAAAAGATTTTTTCATTACATAATTTAAGTTCACATGCATTCCTTCATACATAACAAGCTAGATAGTTTTAAATGGCTTTTAAATAACTTATCATTTTGACGGTTATTTATTGATATATTTATGAAAAATTGCTTGATAACATTTGTTTTATATCGAATTAAAAAAATAAACTTTTGTGATGTAATGCAAATTAATTTACATTTCAAATGTTTCAAGAAAAGCTTGTAGATATTTCTAGAAGTAAGTAGTAGATCACGTATGGAAAGATTTTCGATCAAAGTTTTGATACATAATTAAATGAGATGTAATTCAGGCTGATAGGATAAATAGTTTTGAAGTAATAATGGTCTTCTTCATAATAAGTGCATTTCAAAGACAGTACTTTTGTACACACACATGAAAAAAAAGAAACATTTCAACCTTTCAAATATAAGCAATGCTGTTTCGTGTTTTGTCTTATTTGGTTCAGTGATTTAAAATACAGACGAAATACTACCTCATTTGTCTGTATAGCATAGCAATGTAAGATAAATAAGTTCAAGTAAAAATGGTACTTGTTGTACAGGGTCCTAAAAATAAAGTAGTATTTTGAGCAGAATTCATTCATGAATATTTTGCCAATCGAAACTTCTGAACAGACAAGATGTTAAATAAATATATGTATTTATGATGTCATGTAATTATACATGATAAAAAATTATGGCAAGAAACTAATATTTTTTAATATTCCAAAAAGGTTCTTTCTTATTTTTCCAAAACGAAAAATAAGAAGAAAACCTTTTTAATGGTTCGTAATGACAATGAATTTTATCTGATTTGGATTTCTATATTGAAAAATATAGCTTTGAAAATATTTCAATGAATATCTTAAACATTGGTTGCAGTGAAAATCATATTCACAATGGAAAAAAAATAATAATAAGTCTCAAAACTAGAATCTTAAGTGTAATGTTTTACACATCTTGTTCCAATATTGAAAACGGAAAATAAAGTAATTCAATTGATAAACAGAAATGTTCACACATTTTGAAGAAATGATTAAATGTAATTCTGATGGTCGGATAAATTCCTTTCCTACATCAGCAATATTTATAGTTTCAGTATTAAAATTTTCAAAAATGTATACTATAAACTGAGAAAAATAATGCATGAAAAAAGTTCTCAGAAAGTTATTATTACAAGATAATTACTTTGATGATCCTATAACAGTTTTATTTAAAAAACACTATATTAAGTGCGCTCAACACTACCTCCTTCCTCAAATGTTATGGAAACAAATTGTGCCATTTTTGAAAATATGATTTTTTTTTCTAATTAAAGCAGTTTTTAATAATAATATCTTAGTTAAACGTCTGTATCAAATATATTTCTTCGTTATTTTAATATTTAAAGTATAAGTTAAGGATAATTTTTTGTGTTAGAATAAAAGTTACTTTTTTTTATATAAATTAGTGTTGTAAAAACAACAAAGATAGTCAAAAAAATAAGACAGAATAAATGTGCAATGGGTTTGGTGTGTTAGCTCCGCTCAATATAATGTGGTTATCATATAAGATAAGAATGAAATAGTAAATTTTAAAGAAGATTAATTGCATTCGCAACCCAATCGTGATATTTCCTTGTTTTTTGAATTAACATATTTTCTTTTTTTTTCTCTCTTAAGAATATAAAACTACAACATGTACCATTTTTGTCAGTGAAAGCAAGGAATTTGAAATTAGTTTAATTTTAATGCTATGTAGATAATACAGATCTTAAAGAATCGACAAAAGTCTCTCATAAAAGAAGAAAGAATTATCGAAGCAACCTAATGAAATATTTTCTTCGAAGAATTTTCTTTTATTGATTGAAAAACTATGGTTTATTTAAACCAAAATACTTTAAATGATGACATATTTTCAGTTATTCTCAACGAAACAATGTTTATAACGTTTTATTAAATTAATTACGATTTTTTAATTAAATTAAATATGATTTTTTTTAAACAAAATCAAAGTTTGCTCTTCAATTTTGAATGAAAAACAAAATTGTTAAAATGCATAAAAAATCGAATTTCCAATTTTAAAAATTTAATGGTCTTGATTTTAAAGATATAAAATAAGAAAAAAATGTACTACATAAAAGAAATTTGATATAGGAATATAAAAAAAGCAATTCTAACAGTACATTAATACTCAGTTTTGAATGTATTAAATAATTTAGTGATAACAATTGCTTACCTCCTTAGAAATCAATTTCCTTTTCGTTTTGTTGTAATCCAAAGTAATGACATTTACATTTAAAAAAAAATTGCAAATAATTTTAATTAGTATCAATTAAAGTTAAATTTTAATTTGAAAGATTGAACAAAATAAAATTTAACAAAAAATCTATATTTGAATTAAAAATAGTTAATTTAAATAAAGTAATTAAAGGAACTAAAAATTGAAGTTTAACAGAGAGTGATTCCCGCGTTTCTTTCAGAAAAAATATATCAACAAAAGTAATCCCCTTCCATCCCTTAAAAGCTTGCATCTGTTTTCCTAGACAACTGTGACTAATCGACAAATGCATGGTTCTGGAAATATATGATATTTTATAAAAGGACAAAAAGCCTAGGGTCGTAAAGCCCAGGGCAATTTAAAGAAGTCAAAGGAAGGACATTTTCCCATGGTGTAAAAGGAGATGGCTATATTTTGAGGGGTCAGATAACTGTCTCGGTTGGTGATCTGAAGGTGTTGAGAGTCAAGGACTGCTTTAAAATATATGTCAGTGAAAGATGCATTTTATTACACCAGGGAAGGGGAAAAGAGAGGCAATTATTTTAGTTTCCTAAACACTTGTTTTATTTTTTTATGCTGAGCCCTTCTTTTGGTTAAATTTAAATTTTAAAATTTTTTCTTAATAAATTAGAGATTGTCATATGTAGAAGAAAACTCAAACAAAACAGACGTATTTGTCTCGGTTGGGGGGGGGAGTTTTATTTTATTTTTTTATTTCAAACATAGCGTCAAAAGGCGAAAAAAATAGTAGTTTCTTTTTCTGAAATTGCTAATTCTACTTTATAAACAAAAATTACTTTATTGTATACAATAAAGTCATTCCTTCTGAAACATTGACATTCACTATAGTGAATGTCAATGTTTCAGAAGGAATGACGCTCATCAATTAAATTTACGAGGAAAATAAAGATTGCTACTTGAAAAATAGCTTAAAAGTAGAAAAAAATGAGTTAAATACTACTTTTACTTTATTTTCGTGAATGTCTGAATTACAGAAGAAGCAAAGTACTTTCTTAGCTCCCTCGTTTTAATTTAAGAGGAAAATGAAATTTTCTACTTGGAAAATATCTTTAAATTTGCTTTTCCTTAAAAAAAATGTAAGCAGATTTCTCTTTTTTATTTGGAGGAAAATTAAGTTTTCTATTTGAAAAATAACTTAAATGCTGAAAAAAATAGCTTTTTTCTCTTTCTGAATTTACTAATTCTACTAGAACTTACTTTTGAGAATGTCTAAATTTCAGAAGGGGTGAAGCACTCCTTTACAATTTTGAAACAAAATAAAGTTTTCGACGCTCAAAAAATAGAGTGAATATAAAGATATTTTTCCACTTTCACTTTACTTTCCCAAATTTCAAAAGGCACCTTATTTGCCCATTCAAGTTAATTTCAGAACAACATAGTTTCTTATTAGTATTTCAGTAAAAAGTTTCTTATTAGGGGTATAGCTTCAAAAATGCCTTTCCTCTTTTCTGTGAAGCGTTTTTGTTCTTTTGAGGAAGGGAAATAATTCTCGGTAAAAGTCTTTCACCCTATGTTAAAGTCGATATGTAACTACGAAAAAAGAAGATTTTAGCAAATCTTCACACAATCTCTTTCATATAATATATATATAAACTATTCAAAAAAATTTTGCGTGGTCCCTTCATATGGGGCCCCCTTGACCGTCGGGGCCCCGGGGTGGTGCCCCGACTGCCCCGGCGTAGTTACGGCCCTGTCCCTACAGTTTCCCCAGATGGTCAACTCACAAAAGGGTTCAGATTAGCTTTTTACACTATTTCACCAAACAAGTGAAATATTAACATACATTGCAAAATGACAGAAAATTTTCTGAATTTTTTTTTCTGGTCAACTTATGAGGGTTTTAGAATAGAATTTCATAATACTCTTAGATAAAATTGACTTATTTCAGTGGTCAACATACAAGATAGACAGATGGTCAAGTTACAAAGGTTTTGCTTCTTTATTATGTAGGAAAATTTCCGTTCTTGATAATTGAGGTCAACTTATTCAGGTGTAAAACTTACAAGTGTGGTCAACTTGGCAGGTTTCACTGTATAAATAAATCAATAAATCATTAATATTCTTGTTTTTTTATTACGAAATATTAGGAGATATTTGTATACATAATTTCTTCAAAACGTGTGTTAAAACTATGATTATAAGTTATTTAAGAAGAAGAAAGGCAAATGGAGTAAAAGAACAATTTTTGAGATGATGATTCTAAAAATAGCACGTTTTTCAAATCTTTTTACAATTTTTTATTTTAGTAGTTGTTTAACAAAACAAGGCATATCGAACATCTTCCTGATATAGCAATATTTTTTTGAACTGTGCAAAAGTTGAGAAATCATACAAACAACTTTTAAAGCAAATATTTTCAACTTTTTAAGACAAAAGGGTAACTTAAAAGGGTTAGCGCACAAGATTTTCTTTGAATGTTGAATTAAAATTGCATGCCTATAGTTTTTTGTTCATTTAAAAAAACAGAACAATCTGTTCAATTTTTCCCCTGTGCGCACATACGCATTTACTTTTCATTACTCGAATAAATAAGAAGCAATAAAAAAAATAAATAATAATTTATCTTCATTTTTCGTAAACAATAGTATTTTTAGTAAATAGTCAGCTGTTCTGCTTCGAATGATATTGTGTGTGATCAGTAGAATATTTTTAATTTCTTAACAAGATTTAATTCTCAGATACCTGGCAATAATTCTCTAAGTTTTCTTTCAATAAGAACTTAGCAATAATTTAAAAAGTAATTTTACTTTAAAGAAAAACATAAATTAAAGTACTTAAACGATTGATTAGTATATTATTGGAAAAAAATATATATAATAAAATTTTAAAAAAATTGCATTAAAATTCAATAAAAAAGTTAGAAAAATAATTCTGTGAAACACGCACAGACAGGTAATTTACAAATTTATTTTAAGATTAAGGCGATATATAAGATGTAAAGAAGTTTTAAAAAACTCTACTCTAAACTCAGCTGCACGACAGCCCATGGAGGGCCAGGGCCTACTGTGCCCATCTCAGTTTTCTGGATCTAGGGCTCTGGGGTGCAGGAGCAGATGTTCCGGTCAGGTGGTCAGCCGAACGCGGAACCCCCAGTGTTTAGTTCCCAATCATGCTTGGTACTTATTTATCGACCCACTGAAGGGATGAAAGGCTGAGTCAGCCTTGCCCGGCCGCGACTTTACACATTGTCGACTCCCGGGCACTTCTTTGGCACCGTATTTTGAAATTCGCCAATCTTACATTCGCCAAGTCGGCTTTCAAATTTTCTCGCGAAAATCTTCGAATATTAATTCGCGCATGTTTCACTTGCGACATACGATTTAAAAAACGCATGAGTGAACATGAGGTGTGAATAAATTTAGCTGCTTTAAAAGTTTTTGTCTATTATCATTCTCTTTTTATTCGGACTTCCTGAAACACATATTTATTTCTTACTTTTTTATTTCCTTTTTAGGATAAAGTTTTGTTGTGGGTGTAGGGTATATGAGTAGGGTATAGCTTTTTAATTATTTTTATAAATTTATTGCAAATATTTTATGGTGTCTTTGCCAAGTATGTGGACACAATATTCAATAATGCAGCAGGGTTTTGTACCTATTGTTTAATTTTTAAAACCCTTAATTTAAGTAACTACACAATTTATGAGTTTTAAGCATTTTCTTTTTATATACGTGTAATGAAGAGGAGATTGTTGCTGTCAGCTTTATGCATGAATTTATTCTTTTTTACTTTTCTGACATTGATATCTATGATTAAATTTGATGTCATGATTCCCATTTGCAGTGCCAATAATATTTGCGTCCAAACAATTGTACTTAGATTTGGCACTATTTTGTAAATGTTATGTCCCAAACGATAAATTCCTTCATACGTATTCCTTCATACGTCCACAGCTTTGGTAGCCAAGACTTAAAAATTTGTAGCAGTTAAAGTATATTTATGAGGTGAACACAATTTTGATTAAAGAAAACTTTTTATGATTTGTAAAATAAAAATATAATGTAAACAGTAAGCATCAACTTTGACATTCTCATATCGTAACTGTATAACAATTTAAGGACAATCTGTTTATTTATTTCTGATTCATTAAAGACAAGATATTGAGTCAAATAAGAGAATCTTAACAATTTTTAAATTTAATAATTTACTTTAAATAAAGAAAGTAGTTTTAAAGCAATTGGGTTGAAAGGCTGAGGACTTACACTTTTCTCAAAAAAAATTAATCGATGTTATGATAACAAAACAAAACTCTTGCAATCAGTTATCTCAGCAAAAGTAAGATTTTTATTATCAAATAAGAAACAATTATTACCATTTTGCAAGGAACAAATAAAATAAAATAGGTCATACAGTTTTCAGGCACACAGACTGCATGACAATCTAAGAATAAATATTTGAACTTTTAAAGCAAATTACATACAATAAAAGCTATTGTGTAAAAAAAAATTAAAATACAAGTTGTTACAAATGAGACTATTATATGATTCCAGCAACTAAAAAATTATTTTGGAATTTTAAAGACTAATGAATACTATTAAATAATAACAGAAAAGTTTTCTGTGTCTCTTTTGTCTCATTTTTGAAGCAGAATATAAATTAAAATACACATCTCACTTTTTCTGATCCTTATCTTATTTAGACCATATCTTATTACCATTATTATTACCATATCTTATTTAGAAGCCCAAAAATTGAATAAAAAAATTATAAAATATATAGATCAATTGTTGAGTTATACAATCTAATAAGCTAAAGTTGTTATAAAATTATGAATAAAAAGTTACAAGATGGATAAGTTATGAAATTAATGAAGCATAGAATGAAAGGATAAATATATATAGCAAAATATATGATAAAATTAATTAGGAAACAATTAAAACGAAGGTGAGTAATTCCAGATATATACAAATAATAGTGATAGAAGCAAGAAAAATGGAAAATATCGGAATTTTCCCTGACAAATTTAAGAAACATTAAAAAAAGTTAAGCAGCCACAACTTTAAGTTTTAATAAATATGATTTGATGTTATAAAAAATAAATTAACTATACGAGAATAGTAGTGAGTATGTCATAGATTTGTTTCTTTATGTCATGGCTTTACTAAAAATATTTTTTCTCCTTGTTTTCATAATAGCACGCATTTTACAGAAAATATTTGAACAAATTTAATTAAAATATTTTCAAATTTTTTTAAAGACTCTCTTATGAAGGAAATATTGTCAATCAAAAGTTGTTCAGTATAAAATATATGCAATTTTTTTAAGATATTGCAAGCATTTTGAAGAATACATATTTTTTCCAAAATAGAAGCAATTGAAAAAACCTGGTAAAAATGAAGGAAATGAAAATAATTATTTTTCAAACTGCGTAAAATTTTTTTAAATAGTTTTATCTTTAAAATTATGTACACTTAATAATGTGATGGTTTATATAGGGGATTATTTTTTTAAACTTTGTTTATTAATTAAGATATTCAAAAGAAATTGATTATTCTAAAGATATAAATATTTTATTACTCCAGATTTTTATTTAAATTACAAGAATAGTTTCCATTTAAAAAAATTTTTAACCGAAATATGTATGCAATTAACTGAAATAATTGTGTGTATGTAAATTTTTCTTCCTCTTTCTTTATAGAAGGACGAAGTATTTTGTTCTCGATATGTGAATTTTTATAGTCTTAAACGAGGATAAAATTTTAACTTAATTCAACAAGCAACTTTTAAAAATATCCATGAGCGCGAAGATTCGTTTATGACTTTTGCGAGTGCTGTATTGAGGCGAGCGTAGGGTTGCCTCTGAGTGAGGGTTACTAGATAAGGCGGTGAAACAGTTGACAAATAAAACCGCGGCGAGTGGAGGTGCCCGGGAGTCGACAATGTGTAAAGTCGCTGCCCGGCCCGAGGAACATGGAGCTAGAAGTAAGTGGAGAAGACACTCCCATTAGCCCACTCCTTTCAAAGTGAAGCAACCGCGAGAGTTTTCCGCCATCTTATTTGCTGCGTCGTTGTGCGCTCATACATCTATTTCTAGTTAATCCATGCTTTTTAACGAAGCTTGGAGGGCGGTTTTGAAGGGTTCTTAATTTGATTTAAAGTGTCGAGTTTAGTCTTTTAAGTTAAATAAGAGATCCATCCATCCAAGCTTTCTCCATTTTTATTTAGCCGTTAGAATTTACGTATTTCTAACTTTTAGAAAAAACATTTCACCTTGAAAGAATTTTTAAAACAAATGGAATTCTTGGTAAAGTTAATATTAGGTCAAGTTCCTTTAACAATCACTATGCACTTTTCAAAACAATTTCAAGAAGATAAAAAAGTTTATTTTCTAGAAATTTAAAATTTATATTACTCTGATAGTTTTAATTCATAGGTCCATAAAGTCAGGTAACTAATTATTTTAAGAAAAGTAAAGAAATAAATATTAGGTAGTTATGAATGTGTTGCATCCATGGAGCTAACTCCAAGCTGAATATAGAAATAAATTGAATACCACAATATTGAAAGATGTTTATTGTTAAAGAATGATTTCAGAAAGTGAAATACATAAATTTATACAAATTTCTCTTGCTAAAAATAAATCTATACATATGTACGTTAAGAAAACTATACATATTACGTTAAGAAAAATTAGAATTTAAAGAACAAGCTCTGAGCGGTTATGAATATGTCACATCCATGGAGCTAACTCATAGCTCAATATAGAAAATAAAATTGAATACCACAATATTGAAAGATATAAAAAAAGAATTTTAGAAAGTGCAATACATAATTTATGTTCATTTCTCTTGCTAAAAATTAGTCTATACAAATCCATATTAATATACCTAAATAATTTATACTATGAAAATTTTATGAATACTTAAAATATGACATTTTTAATTGCTTATTAAGTAAATTAGTTTAAAAAATTTTTGTCAAAATATTTCTTAAAAACAAATAAAAATTAGAGATTGAGAAAATATTATCACAGCATTCTAGTGACTAACTCAAAATATCTTAGCCCTGAGAGCAATAAACAATTTCTTTTCTTTTTTAACAATTTCTTATTTTTTTTTAGGAGAAATACATTAAATGAAGGTATAGAACAAAAACTATCAATACCTTAACATTAAGCAAAAACTACATCACTATAAAGCTTAGAATAAATGTATATATAATCATGGAGTACTTTATTATTATCTAATATTATATGCAATCACTTGTATATAATATTAGATTTTCAATAAATTTAATTTTTTTTTATCTATTTCATATTTGGAATGCAATGGGATACTTCCTGGTTTTAAAAAATAACAATTTAATCAAAAATATTAATTAAAAAATATCAATTTTCAGATGAATAACTTCGACAGTAATAAATAAAACTACAGCTGAAATTTTTATAAAGTAACATAAAACCTTAAGATGCAAGAAGTCATAATTAAAATAATATAATTAAAATAATAAGAAGTCCAAGAAAAAATTATAATAAGACAAAGTAAGACTACTCGAATAAGGAATAAAATAAAAATGATAATGACTGTCCGAACATACGACAATTCAAGCATAAACGAGCTACAACTGCCAATGTTTTGAAGTATGTAAGATGGCCGACGGTTAATTTCGCGGTTAACATTGCCGAGCTTTCGGCTTCACGAATTTCTGCTAGTGTCTCCTCCATCTACTCCTAGCTCCATGCCGAGGAACGACAGCGCGAAGCGCTACCGCTCAGCCACCGGACGAAGTTTTAAGATGATTAAAAATGTTGACTACGCATTCGTATTAATAATTATAAAATATATATACAAGAAATTGATAAATATATTATTCCAAATCTATGCATACGTATGTATATTATTGAAATTGTATCAGTTATTGAAAAAGAAAATCAAAAATTAAAAAATAATCACATTAAGTAAGCACAATCTGGTGCATAATCATATTCTATCAGAAGCACGCCTTTATAAAACTAGACATTCGTTGAATAAAGTGTTTTTTATTCAAAATGTTTTATTTATAATTTCTTTACTAAATTACAAATAAATTATTAAATGACTAAAAAGAAACATCGTATTTTATAGTTTGAAAGAAATAAAACTAAAAAGATTAACAAACGATTATTAACGAAAAAAATATGAATGAAATTTTACACTACGCGCGAGAAGTCAAGTTCCTCGCAAGTTTATCACATTTTAATATTAATCGCCCCATTTAATCATTTTTTTATTGTCGCCAAATTATTTTTTTAAAAATAATTAATTTTAATTTTTTTCAGCTTCTAATAAATAAAAACAGTTGAAACTTTAGATTTTTCTATTGAAAAATATGTAGATTATTATGGTATAAAAAAATTCATACCTAATAATTCAAAATTTTTTCATCCTCAATTTAATTAAATAATAAAAAATAATTAATAATTATTAAAAATTATTTTTTTCATGAAATTATCTTTGGGTAAATGAGTTTTATGAGTGGGCGCAATTTTCTTCAAATTGCTTTATTAGTTTTGAAAATATGACTAAAAACGTAAAAAGTGAAATTAACATTAACGGGTACGAACTTTGGATCGCTCTCCTGACCAAACTATGGGGACCATATTTCCTAAATTGCGGCTACCCCCTATATTTTGAAGCTTAGAAATCCAAATATGTAAAAAAAATATACATGTTTATTCAGAGAAAGTACGTTTTTGTGTCTGATTTCGTAACTTAATTAATAGTTAGCACTAATTAATTAGCATATTTGAGGTCACCCCCGGGAACCATTAAGATCGACACTTAGATCGTGAAAATCCGATCATTAGAACAAAAGTTATTCAGGGTGATATCTTTTTTTTTTTGCGGACTGTACCTCTCTCTTCTGGTGCAAATGGAGAACAAGCATTAACTCCAGGTCATTTTTTAATCGGAAGACCGATTTTGGCTACGGTAAAACCTAATTTAACAGATTTGTCAGATAACTCCATAAAACGTTGGCAACGTGTAACTAAAATGGTCCAATATGTCTGGCAAAGGTGGCATAGAGACTACCTAAATCATTTGCAACAGAAGAATAAATGGTTTTTCCAAAAACAGAATATTTCGTTTGGGGATATAGTATTGGTTAAGGAAGATAATCTTCCAATTAATAATTGGTTAATAGGAAAAATTGAGAAATTGTTTTTTGGAAAAGACAATAACGTCAGAGTTTGTCTTGTGAAAACAAAAAATGGCATATATAAAAGATCAATTAAAAAATTGGCTGTATTACCAGTTTCAACTAATTAAGCATTTGTCTATTCTGAAATTATTTTTTTTATTGTGTTTCTTCTTTTATTATTATTATTATTCTAGTAAGCAATTACACTTGTGAAATTTTAAATAATTTATGTCCATATATATAGCTTTTGTCATGCATATATTTGATTAGTTGTGAAACTTAAAATTTTCACTACGTATGTTAATTTTCAGTCATTGAATAGTTTTGTGCAATGTCTTGACAATCTGACAGACCTTCCACGGTGGGGCAAAATATGTTAGATCTCAAAAATATACGCCCCCCACTCCACTTTGCATCTCTGTCAGAGAGGCAAGTATTCGTTCACTCAAGAACTTCGAACAAGGAAGTTCACTTGTCAGCTCTCTCATGAGCTACCTTTCATTGTTTACTGCTATTGCAGCAGTCATAATAATTTTCTTCGTGTATTATATAGTTCATTTATGTTATTAAGTTTGTTTAATAAACGTTAAATCAAAACACTACAGTCCGCTTTCTAATACATACAATGCACAGACGGAATACAGATTTTTCCATTATCTACGCGTCTACCTGAAGTATGCTATGTCCAGCCATTACCTCGTATTCATAGAAAAATATTCTCAAACATATTTGTTATGCATTATTTGAAATAACTACATTTTTGACAGCATCAAGGAAGTATTTTTCAATTATCAAGTTTGTCATAGTAGTTAAACGAGTTATCTATTATCAAGAGATTAAAAAAATACATTTTGTTTCAAAATGCGTTTTCTCAAATATGTTTGTTAAAACATGACTTTAAAACCGAAATTCCTCATATTTTCCTACGAAAATTGAAAAATATAACTTTAGATTTAATTATAAAAAGGTCATTTATTGCAGATTCTTTAATAATAAAATATTTTTTGATTTGTTTCACCAGGTAAACTCAAGGAACAACATAAACGGCATTTAGGCGCAAGGTTCACGTCTATGTGTCGTGTTTATTTCGTATAGTTACACTTCTGTAAAATTTTTATGAAACTAAATATGTTAAAATCAACGGTAATTGAAATAAATAGCAAAAGTTATTATTATTTTTAGAGTAAAATTAATGGAGAAATATGTCTGAGGTAAATTTTGACTATGGATGGTGTTTTCAATAGAAATGTAAACAATAACAATCTCGAGCTCGGGACCTACTCTAGTTCCGGTTAAAAAGTTTGCAGCTGCTTACTACATGTTATTCTGATAGGCGATGTTTTCAAACGGATAATTTTGTTTTCAGTAAAAGAAATAAATTAGATAATTTCTGAGCTCAAATCTACCGTTTTTCATAAGATATTAATGTTATTATGTAATTCTGGGGAGTTTGGAGTGAAAATGTGTTTTAGTTATTTTGTTATTTATTATTAAAAAAGGTGACATGGTTGCTAGATTTTGAATAACTCGCTTTTTTGGCAGTCTTGATTTGGCCTCTTTCCATTTGTTTATTACTGTTTGTTCGTGTTGCAAGCTGTGCACCATCTTACGTTAGTGTTAACACTTTTAGTATTGTAAACACAAGTATTGTTAGCATTGTAAACATAAGTAATCAAATACATTGTTTGCAAGAATCTCAAAACACAATGATGCCAAATGGCTTTAAAATACAACTGAAACAGTAACCCGGAAATTTAGGCAGTCCCGAGCTTGCAGCGTTCCCTAGTGTCTAAAACACCATCTATAATGAGTTGGCATGCCTGATCCTTAGAGGAGTAATTTAGGTAGAGAGAACCAGTCCCCCATCCCTCGTTGCAAAGAACATCGTCACGTGATTCCTGGACGACTTTTCCTCCAGTAAACCCTATCCCCAGTCTTTTACTAGAGGTGGATTGATGAGATGCGTTTTGCACTATAAAATTTAAAAAAAATGGTAGTATACTGCCGTGCATACGGGTGAGACGAAAAATTCATTCAAGGAGGACATTTCACAAATAATATTTTTATACTTTTATACTCACTTACAAGCATTTATTTGCAATTTTTATGTTAGCATGTCAGGTTATGAAATGAATTTAATTGGTTTTTAACTAGTCATTAACCAAGTTTTTTAAGATTTTTTTAAAATAGAAATTAAGAAATGAACTAGGAAAATGGCTATTAATTAAATCGTTTTTATATATATCAGTATCTAATAAAAACTCGTTATAGTTAGAATTATTCCTGTAAAATCTATGAATTTGATTGGCAATAATATTAGAAAAAACCTTATTGGCTAAGTTAGAGTTGAAATCTATGCATTTTTTAACTGGAAATTTAAATTCATTTCTTTTGTCAAAAAGTTTAAATGTAATATTTTTATCTGCATTAATATTAAGAGTCAAATCTAAAAAATTTGCTGAAGAATTACTATTATTTGTTTTATTAAGAATTAATTCATTTGGATAAATATGTTTTGCTAGAATATCGAAATCATTAAAATTAATAACTAATAGATCATCAATGAATCTGAGAAAGAGAGAATCAATTGGAAGATTAACATGTGATTTTACAAATCTATATTCTTGTAGAAAAAGAAAAATATTGCAGATGTTAGTACTGAAATTATTTCCCATGGGAATACCATTAATTTGTTGAAAAAGGTGGTCATTGAAAAGAATATAATTGTTGTTAAGGTTAATATGTACTAGAAAGTTCCAGTTATCTTCATTAATAATATCACTGAGATTGAACATGCTATGAATTTGAAGAAGGTCATCATGAATTTTATTAGTTGGAAGGGAAGTATAGAGGTTTTCGAAATCAAAACAGTGAATTGAATCTACATTTTTTAAAACCTGAATGCTATTTTTAATATTCCAATTTAAATAGTTATTATTTTTAGTAAGTTTATTAATTTTGTTATAAACTTTTTTAAGAATGTTCTCAAAGTAAATACCGATTTTTTTCATGTTACTATTAACGCCACTTGCAATAAACCTGAATTTGGTTGGAGTCTTATGGAATTTTGGATTGGCAAAAAGAAAAGGAAAATTGTTAATATTATTTGGTTTAATTTTAAGTCTTTTATAGATAGCATTAATTTTATTAATAATAATATCACTGTTGGTGTTAAGTTTTTTGTAGGTAATATTGCTATTAAGTTCATTGGAAAGAAGTTGTTTGTAAAAAAATTTTCAAATAATTGCAAAATTATTACTAGCTTTATCAACAGTGGTTATACAAAATTTATTTTGAATATTTTTAATATCTTGTCTTAAAACGGAGTTAAAAATTAAATCCTTTTGAAAAATTAATTTGTCCCTTTTAATATTGATTTTAAAATCTTTAATGATATTCTCTCTCCATTCAAAGAAACCTTCAATTGGGAAATTATGTTTGTAAGATAATTTTAAAATAAAATCATCGAGATTTTTAATAAAAATGGAAATAACTTTGTTTTTAGAAGTTGGAAAAGATGGTCTAAATTTTGAACCTAAAGACATAAATTTTTTAATATTATCGTTGTCAATAATATCTAAATCCCCTGTAATAACGTGTTTATGGAAGTTATCAAAAAAAGGAGTATCTTTAAAATCATCACAATTACATACATAGTTGAAATTATCTGTAGCTATATTCCTATAATTACAGATTAAATTTTTTAGACTCTTAGTGTATCTGAAAGTTGGTTTGCAATTAAGTTGGATAGGAAGAAGGTTTTTATTTTTACCTATAATGGCATTTATGTTAAGATTATTAAAAATTTTATTGGTAAAATCTAAAACAAAATAATCTGGTTTGGGTAAATCCTTGTGCTTATAATTATTCTTAAACCTATATCTAGCTAGATCTTCAACTAAGTTTAAAAAATTAGAAAAATATTGATTTGAATTAATTTTTACTTGATCTAACTTTAAAAAATTTAAAAGTTTGTTGTGAAAATTAAGTTTAACCCCTAGAATTTTAGTTTTAATAGATTTAATAGCATTGGGTTCATCATAACAATTAATGCAATCATTAACAAAATCTTTTAAGTTATATTTAATTTTATTTTTATTTTTACTGTTACCTCTTTTTCCTCTATTATTATTATTGTAATTTTTAAAAAGTTTGAAAATATTATAAATACACTCCTTATTATCAAAAGATTTAAAATTGAAGTTAGTATTTAGACCGTAAGGAAAAATAGATTCATTAATAATCATATATTTATTTTCAGCCTCAAGACGTTTTTTAGGGTTTTTTACGAAATCCAGAACCTCTATTGAAATATTTTTAAACCCGTGTTCTGAAAAATGTTTAATTTCAAGGCTATTGTTATTATTACAGTTAAACTTATTTGTTAAAGACCTATGTAAATTAATTCTTTTGTGAAGGGGTTGGGAGGTTTGTCCAATATATATAACATCACAAATTAAACATTTAATTTTATAAATACAGTTGGTAGCCTTTCAAAGAGGGGAATTTAAAGAAGAATTAGCACTGACGAGCGATTTGCAGGTTAATCATCGATTATCCTTACATTTAAATTTATCATTGGAATTATTAGCAATTTGATTAAACTGAAGCAGGGTGCTAACCTGAATCAGCAGGGGACCAAAAAATTATATAAAAAAATATACAAAATTTGGAAGAAAAATATCTCTTTAACAAATAACCGCGTGCATAAGCAACAGGGGAAAATTTGTATCTAGGAGAAAGAAGCATAAAAACATAAAAAGAGTATTAATCGCGCAAATGCAGCAGAAATTATTACCCTAAATAAACACAAATTAACATGAAAAACATGAATAAAATAAAAATAAAAAACTAAATAAGAAAAATTAAGCATTGATTAAAATTAATTATAAAAGGCTCTCATTTTAAAGTATGTATAAATGTTAGGGTAATATTTTTCAAAAATTTAACTAAATATTTTTATAATAAATAAAAATTAAGAAAAAATAAAAGATAAGTAAAGCAAAGCTTTCCCACAATAGCCCGTTTTTTATTTTATTTTATTTTATGACCGCCGTTGAACAGCCTACCCAATTTTTGGGTTTACGACTACCAATGTTTAACGCCGTAGTCTTGTAATTTTGAACCAATGCAGAAGACAAGGAAACTCCTGGATCGGTACCCCCAGAGGTATTGAACAATAGCCCGTTTAGTGTCTGAAAGTCATAAAGGTTAAGCTAGCACAATTTAATGATCAACAGTCATAATAGCAACAATGTGGTTAGCATTGCGTACCGCCCGCCTTTACTTCATGAAAAAGCTGACCCATCGATCTGAACCTGAATTAATAATTCTTCTTTGTACTAATAGAAGACACACATTTTCTTTTAAATTACTTTGTTTTTAGTAACAATTTACGTAATTATTTAACTCAAATATAAACTTGCAAAATTTTTTATTCACACATATTCTGCATTTTAAAAATCAGATACTAAATGTGTAGTGTATTATGAGATTTTTTTTTCAAATCATTTCAGTTAATAGTTTCAACTTCAATTTAATTTTGAAAAAAATTGTTGCGTAATTTTCAGCATGTTTCTTTATTATTTTATTTGTCTAACAATAATTTTAAGACCACCCAGTATTAATAGCTAACTGTTTATACGTAGAATTCCTAAAGATGAGATAAAACGAAAAGTATTGGAAGTAAATGTCCACAGAGAAGAATTCACAGCATCCAATAATAGTGTGTTATGCTCTAAGCATTTTAATGCGGATTCATTTGATAGAAAAAGATTCTTATATTTTATGACCTTTTGAAAAAAATAAATAATTAATACATATAATCATTTGCAATTGTTTCTTTATATTTTACATACTTTCAAATGCATCTTCGATTCAAAAAATCATTATTTTTATTTCATTGTTTGGTAAAATCATGCTTAACTAATATGTTAATAGCTTTAAAATCAATTAAAAGCAAAGCAATTAAAGCAATGCAGCAATTAAAAGCAAATAATTAAGTGTAGCGCACTTATTATAATGTATTTTTATTAGAAAACTTATTTCTTACAATCACGAATAAAATTGGGAAAGCATTTAAAATAAAATAAAAAAAGAGAGAAAAATCTTAAAAATATTCCTGTACGGCGCGACCGCCAGCTATAAATCTTCCGCCAAAAAGGTAACCCCCATCTTTGAACAAGTTTTCCGAGCCCAAACAATAGACTGGCTCTCTCTACCCTTATATCTCCTCTAAGGCCTGATCAGTGGCAGCTATGTTTTGTTAATCTTTATTTTGTTTAATTGAACTTCTCAAAAAATGTGTTTCTCTTAATCTAACGTGAAGTCATTAAAAAGACCAAGAAATAACAAAATTTAATTATTTTAACTTTATTAATTGCTTTGGTACAGGCTTGTGCATGCTGATTAATATCGATTTATTGATTATTTACTTTTCTATTTTCTACCCCGTGCGCTGAACTGGTATTCAGATTGTAAATAAATAAAAAAAATTTAAACTAGAGTGTTTTTCCAAATAATACTATGTAACTGAGCAATGTTAAGGTGTGATTCAAAATGGGAATCAATAGAACAAGCAGTAAATACAATTATTACATTAATATCAATAAAAATTGAGCTGTGGTGAGTCGTAAGTTTGTAATTTATTTCAGGTGAAGAAATATATTTATCCCTAAAAACTGCCTTGAGAGCTAGGCTTGTTAGTTTAAAATAGCTAAATACTTTTTTTAATAAAAATACTATTTACTTCAATTATAGTAGCATACTAAAAAAAAAAGAGTTCAGTTAGTCAAATTTTTACTATATAGGCAGAAATCGCAGAATAGTGCATGATAACAGCATTTTCACAAATGAATATTTTATTTATTGATAATTTCTATTTTTGCTTTCCATTTTTTGATTAAATGATTATTTCTTCTTTTCTTAATACATTTTTTATAAAATAGCATTATTTAAAAGCAAAATTTCATCAATTTTATTTTTTAACTTTTGAACCTTTCATATTTTTGTATTCCATGTTTGATTATTATATAATGTATGAAATACTGCGAATTTATTCTATGATTATAAAAGGAATTGTATCACCGAAAAGACTGAAACTATACAAATTGATATTAATTAATAATTAGGTATGTCCTTCCCGTTGCTTTGACGGTGGATGAAAAAAAAAAAACACTTGAAAAAAAGGTACACAAAAAAATACCTCATAAGTAACTATATGAATTTAACAGCCTACTCAATGGGCCCGTTAAACGGCAATTTAAAGTAATGAAATATTCATTCGAATAAAATTATAAATATTTTTTAAAAAATTTTAATGCATAAGGATTCATTGAAACACGTCATAGTATTTAGGAAAGTGATTACGGTTCTTAACACCTCCACTACGCATTTTTTTAAAATAGAAGAATAACACTGGGGACCAAATTTTTTGCTGCATTTAGTGCTTGATCTTACCGAATTCGGATAAGGGTATTTCAAATCTAAAATTAGTAATGTTAGAAAAGTTACAGATTTTTTTTCCCAAACCGGTATTTTCGGTATAGTTTATTTATTTATTTTTTTGTCAGGATATACAAGTTCATGAAGAACGAATAGAGGTTTATATTAAAAGAATTCTTAGAAGAAAGGTTCAAAAATTAAAAGAATTCGTAGGGAAGTATAAAATAATAATAATAAACATTAAAATAATTTTTTCAAATAATCGATTGCATGCTTTTACAATCAACAGAGATAAATATTTAAATTGAAAAATGAAGAAATACAACCATTATTATATTTTATGTTATACTAATGCAACAAAGTTTGGTGAGTTGCTTGGCGAATATTTCACAATGAAGCTTTTCGTCAGTAGAAATCTTTACATAAAAATCGAAATTATTTATTTAAAGTAATCAAAACTTTTATCGGAAAAAATTATAATAAGTTTCAATTTTATTAGTTTAAAACAAATAAATATTTTAAAAGAAAATTTATGTACAAAATAGCTTACTGAACAAAAATGATGTGTGCTGGTTGCTGTTATGGTAATGGTAACTACAAGGTGGTCATCTCATCGTGTGAAAGTATTTTTAATTCTGTAATTTAAAAGGAAATATTATTAAACAAAAAAACTGTTCAATTTCAGTACTAAAATTTTTTATCCAATCATCCTCTTCATCAACATCACCGCCATTTTTATTTACATTACCATACATCACATAAAATTGAAACGCCATAAAAAGCAAACAATCTGATTGGTCCAAGTGTGAGTTGTTTTTAATTAAAGGCAATTTTTCTCTCAACGGAGAGAAACAGTTGCTGATATTTCAGGCAGCCATGATTTCTTTATCACACGAGGATTTTCGAGCAAGTAGAGGATAGCAATTGCCTTATCGGTTTACTTGCCGATAATTTTCATCGTGTGATATACCCATAAGCAAAATCTTATACAAAATTCCAGCTAAACTTTTTAGCATTAACTATTTTAATATTCCTTTAAAAATGAACTATTTTATTAATATCGAAAGGGAAATTACTTGGTCCAACTGAATATTTGGTACATCCCTATACACTAAAATATTTGTGTTTCTTATAAAAACTCCCCCCCCCCCCATCAAACTTCTTAATTCACACCTTTTTTTTTTTTTTTTTACATAACATTGCGAGTCTCAATTTCTGCATTTAACTTCACAATTCAGAAAAAAAACCCATAAACTTAATTTTAATGCAACAATAACAAATTTTATAATAATAAGTTTTATAGATATTCTTAAAATAGTATACAGTTTTTTATGTTCCATAATAATATATAAATTATATCTTAGAGTTTAGGAAAATTCAACTTTTTCCAGCTCCATAAATAATTTTGTTTCATAAAAAACTAAATAATTTTTCATAATTAAAGTAAATTGATTTAATTATAATTTATATTATATCAAGAGCACTTGTAAAGAAAATTTGATTGATAAAAATTTCATACAAATTAAGAAATATTCACAAGATTTTATGAGCCCCAATCTCAAATGACAATAATTAACAATTATTTTGTTTCTGAATCTATTGATCTAGAACTAGATTTTGAAGAAACCCACCTTTAAAAAAAGTGGGTTTTCCTGCAATAGTCATCGAGCTCACTTCCGAAGCCACTCCATTAGTCAAATGGAGTGAAAAAAAATTGTACAAGAGAATAGATATGGATAATGATTTGATTCTTATCTGTACCACGATGAGGGAAATAAAATTGTTTGTTTAGTAGCGAATTGGTAAAAAAGTTATTCACCTTTTTAAAAAATTATGTTTTACAAATTTCCCGGCAATTTTTTAAAATTTTATTTAAGATAAGGAATCAGTCACTTCTTATTGTCTGCTAAGACAAAGGGATCATTTGTAACAATTGTAATTAAAGTTAACAGGAATAGTTTTGTTAATTTTAGTCAAGTGCAAAATTTTCAACAACTATAATAATAATAATATGTTAGGATTTCACTTTTAAGAGCAGCATTTCATTTAAAAGCCTATACTTATTTATTTTTTTGCATAATTTTCCTTAATGCAGATATTTGTCTGTGTATTTAAAAACAACTCTTTCAAATTCCTGTAAATCAAAAAAAAATTTTTTTTTTCTGATTTCACAATGAATTGCATGGGTGATTCTATTTTAATGAACAGGATAATCACAGATAGCAATAACCATTTGATTGTCATCTTTTAAATATCTGCCTACTCACCTGCATGCTTTACAATGCTTCAAAGGTGCACACAATGAGACACCTTTTTCTTTTTAGAAACTTAAAAGGCCGTTTTTTTCATAGTTAAAAAAATTCAAGAAAAGAAATTAAAAGAAGAGCATTTTATTGAAGCTACACCAAAAATTATTCATAACAAATATATATTATATATAGATAGATAATTATATCCACTAAATCAAGAAGGAAAAATTAACAATAGGAAGCAATCAAATACAATGTACATTTTTTCTTCTTTTAAATAAAAATGCCATATTTTACTCAAAAGAAATAAATTGCAATTTAATTGAGGATCAGTCAAACACAATAAGGGGATCACAGTGTTGCTGCTGTTGCTCCTGGTGTTGTGGGGAGTGAGGTAAAGCATCTGGGAGCATGGGTTGGTTTTGTTGCATCATAGGCTGCTGCTGAGGAGGCATCATTTGGACATGTTGGGGTGGGGGCATCATCATCTGATGGCTCATGGGAGCAGCAGATGTTGGAATTCCTGGCTGTTGGGGAAAAGGTGCTCCTGGAGGCATTGACACAGGGACTGAAATGACACAGACTTCAGTTAATGGTGGTATAAAGAACTTTATGATTAAAAGTTGTTCATTCATCAATCACATTTCCTTGTATCAGTTACGGAATCAGCCTATCTTAAAACATGCTTTTTGTTTCTACTTGACGTTTAAACTTGATTTTAGATGTTTAAACTTGGGGACGCAGTAAGTGATCTTATACTGCAGCCCCTACACCATTTTTATAATCTTAAGTAAATGATCTTATACTGTACCTAGACGCCTAGACTATAATTGCAGCCATTAAAAAAAAAATAATAAAAAAAAAAGAAGAAAAAGAGATGGATAAAAACTTTATAATAAAGGATTTCATGAAATTTCTTCTTTGGTATATCATTAACAACTTGAATATTTATTTCTATCTCTGAAATACTGAAAACTTAAATTTGGCTTTCAGCATGACTATAAACAATGTGTAAAATTATTTAAAAAAGATTATACTAGCCAAAATAGCTCACACATTCCCTATGATTGAAATGATAGTAAAAGAAAAAGTCTTCTTAGATACCAAACATATTTTAGTTAAAAAAAATGTCTATATTAATGTTTGATTGCAACATAACAACAACCTTCAGAAATTCAAATGGAGCTTCAGGAGCAGAATACTTTTCTGTTTTCTGCAGGCATTACTCAATGATAATAAAAAAAAACTCATTAGTTTTTAAATCATTTAAAAAAAAGAATCTTAGTTGCTTAAATAAGTATTATTTATATAATAAAACAAAATTATTTAATGACATCTTCAGTGTAATGTGGAAGTTAATTATTATAGCATTTACAATTGTATTTACATAAAGGAGAGACGCTAATTATTATAACAATAAATTAATACAATTATATAGTAAATTATTTAAATCAACTCATTTGATTACATTTATGAGTACATACTATATATAAACCTTTAAATTAACATAGATCAATAATTTGTCTTTCATTTATATTGTAGAAAAACATGAGGATAAAAATTATTTGAACAGAAACTACTTAAATTTTAGAAATGTAACCATTTTGATCCAAATAAAATTATTTAAATGGTTTAAAATTAATATTTCTCAAAAAATATTGAGGAATGCATGCATTTATCTTCACATGAGATTATAATTTATTAATGAAATCTACAAGCTGCATAATTAAATTATTAGAGAAGAAACAAATATAATGTTTTTTATCACTGGGTGTCATCTAAAAAATCAGTTTATGGAGTTTAAAAAATATCCTTTGGAATTGCTCTGCTCTAAAACTAGCATCAAATTAAGTCAAGCAATATCTTATTTAATACTTCTTTATATATATATATATATATATATATATGTGTGTGTGTGTGTGTCACCGTGAAGAAGAGAAGTATTTTGATTTTGCTGATAAACATATTATTACTGGTAATTTAAATCTTGTGAAATACTTAGAAATGAGGTACAAAATTACCATTTACCATAAATCAATTAATAAAATTCTAAAATATTTTCTTAATGATCTCAATTGTTTTTGTTTGAAGATATCAAATAGATTCTCTTTACCTTTAGGTATGTAATCAGAATGGAAATGGGCTGTTTATTATTACTTTAAAATTTTGTTTTTAATAATAAAGAAAATTAAAATAACAGCAATAATTCAACAGATTTTTCTAAAATTATTTAATCAATTAAGCAACTATAAAAAATTTTTGTAATTAAAACCATAGACAAAGCTAACAATAATTATACAATCTTCTGTAAAAAAATCTATGTTGAACTTTTAAATAAGGAGTTAAAAAATAGTAAAAATGTTAAGTTTAGTAATTTTTTATTTTTTAAGTTTAGTAAACCCAACTAAAGTATAATTAAGCTCTATAATAAAGTATAATTAAGCTCTATATAAAATCATTGAGTTAATTGTATGTTATTATTAATAAATTTACTAAAAACTTTTTTCTTAATTTATATTTTTACTACGTGCAAATCCAAAAATCCTTGCAAATTGGGCTAATTGTGTTTCTCTCTCTCTTCTTCTTTTTTTAAAATATTTATAAACGTTAATTTTCTAAAATCATTAAAATTGAAAAATTAAATATCTACATTATGAATTATAAACTTTAAACTATCCAGTATAATATTCCTACCTTGCGCACATCCATTTTCGGGCCAATCCCTGGTAACTAACAAATCAAACGTGCTTCAGTACTGCAGTAAGAACGAAATGTAAAAAATCTCTCTAATTACGCATCTAACTCCATTTGCGATTCTGTATTCGTATTTTGTAATCTGGCAATCTTATTACAGGGTTCCCACTCTTTCAACAAAGCAAAAATTAAGCACTTTTAAGGACCTTTTCTTGAAGAAATTAAGGACTTTTTTGAAAAATTAAGGACTTCTGAAAATAGTGTGATTGTTTATATTTATCATTGAATATGCATATGCCACCAGTGACAGTACAAATTATTTAATTATTTACCTTCTTAAAAAAATCAATAAGTAAAAAAAAAAAAAATAATTATTATAATGTAAGAACTGATATAATTGCATTAATTAACAGGCCTTCCAAAGAATTACCAAGCAAATCTGCATATCCTTAAGAAATAATAATAGGGTAACAATCTAAAACTTTAAAAAAAAAAATTATATTGCAACAAAACAAATTATAAATAGTTACCAAATATTTAACTTTCTTGTTAGAAGCAAATCCTGCTTTCTTATTTAGTACTCAGGAAAAAAATTAAGTATTTTTGAAAAAAACACTTGGTTTTCATCAATAAACTCAAGGTTCTTTATGAAAAACCTAGGTGGGCTAAGATTCTTCAAACCCTGTTTCTTACAAATCTGCTTAATTTTTAATACAATCCTGAATTTTAAAAAATGTTATGCTTTCTATAAATCTGCAGTTACTTATTATATATTGAAATATTATACAAATTTATTTAATTTGAGATTTTAGGAAATAGTTTTCGTTATAGATTCCTGTTCAAAATTTTTTCTCCCTGATATTTCTTAGTGTTTACTTAATTCCTATACTTTTTGATTTTCTTAGCGTTTTACTTAATTCCTATAAGCAGATGCATAACCAGTAGAACTGAATTTCCAGAATTCTGTCAATTTTGAAGGTTAGTGTGGGTCCTTAAAACTGCTCCCCCCCCCCAAAAAAAACAATATCTCTTCCATTTGCAGTATTCCCCTTGTCCACACTATTCTTTTCTTTTAGAATGCTTCTCTGTTCTCATAGAGTATCATTCTAGGCAAAGGGCAGAATATATTAAGGAAATAACCAATATATTAACGAAAGGACATGTTTTCTTCCCTTGTCTGTACCCCCCCCCCCCTATACACATTAATTTTTGTCTCTCTAAAATGCTTTACTCTCGATGCATGGTCTAATTCTAAGTGATAAAAGAACTCTTATTTTGTTTTAAAAAATTGAACAGAAAAATTTTTGCTATCAACCATAGTGATGCTAAAAAATTAAAGACTTTTAAAAACCTTGAACCAAAATTAAGTACTTTTAAGGGCCCTTATTTTCTAAAATAAAAATTAAGTAGTTTTTAAGGACTTTTAAGGACCGTGGGAACCCTGTATTATGAAAATATTTTAAATCATTCTTGAAAGATTCCAGTACGTATAAGTTCATTTCAATTCGCTACTCGCTTTATAAATATTTTTTTGTGTTTTGTTCTGTATTTTCTTTACGTTATATTTTCTGTTTTTTGCTCGATACATTTTTTACTTAATGTGTTCTATTTTCGTTTTAATTTTTTGAGTACTCCTCACACTATAGTATTGACATATTTTGCTTTGGGTACAATAATAGAAGGCACTCCTTTTAGTAGATATAATTGTGTGAGCTGATGAAGAGATCTCTTTTCATTATTTTGTTTTCTGGCTTTTTAGTAATATTTTATTTTCATAATTTTTCTTCTCTTTTCCTTAACCTTTAATATTTTCCATGTCTTCTCTATATTTTAAACTTTATATATACAGTGAAATCTGCCAAGTTGACCACCCTTGTAAGTTGGGCACCTGCATAAGTTGACCTCAATTATCAAGAACAGAATTTTTCCTATATAATATAAAGAAGCAAAACCTTTGTAGCTTGACCACCTGTCTATCTTGTATGTTGACCACTGAAATAAGTCAATTTTGTCTAGGAGTATTATGATATTCTATTCTAAAACCCTCATAAGTTGACCAGGAAAAAAAAATCTGAAAATTTTCTGCCATTTTTGCAATGTATGTTAAAATTTCACTTGTTAGGTGAAATAGTGTAAAAAGCTAATCTAAACCCTTTTGTGAGTTGACCATCAGGGGAAACTGTAAGGGGTCAGCTATTGACCATTTCTTTCCTCCGTTCATTGAAAACAGGTGTGTTAGTTGAAAAGTTGCTCTTCCAGTTGCAATAGTGAGCATTTGAATAAATGAATGCTCTGAAATATGCTTTGATCCTTTATTTATGGTCTTTGATCTTTAAGTGTAGTAAATATATTTTAAAGTGTTCAAATAATTTTATTTTGTTAAAGTTTTCAAATTACATGTTTTCGTGTTCTGATATTTTAAGAAATTATACTTATTAAACACTTCACATGCATAACTAACGAAAAAAAATTTTTTTTTTAAAATTAGTTAAATATTAGAATTATATGTATCAAATTGAAGTTCATTCAGGTTTAAACACATTTCTTAGGATATTCATTTGCATATTTTCTGAATTAAATTTTTAAGTCAAGTAAAAAAAAAATTTAAATATATAGCAACATTATATAGGAAACGAAAAAGTAAGCAATGACCCACCCCCTCTATAAGTTGACCACTTGTCTAAGTTGACCACTAAAACAATGCACCACAAGTGGTCAACTTACACAAGTTTTACTGTATATATATACAGGGATTTTCATAATTCCCTCCGGGGTTTCGAAGCGTTATAGTAAAAAAAAGAAGACGAATATGAAAAAAGAAACATATGAAATTATTCCGAAACTATTAAAGTTTTACTTACATACATTACAGATGTTCTATGTGTGAACCTTGGTTACACGACATACATCAATGCGATAGTCCAGTTCCCCTCATATATATTAAAAATTTCGGATGTACCCACATAAAATTATTTTTTAAATATAAAAAATTATTTACAAGATTAAATGTTTTCTTGGTTTCACTATCTGAAAAAATGCACTTACCCTGATAATTACAAAAGTTTGCTTTTAGTTTAGTTGAAATGAAGACTTAGTTTATTTTGTTATTTTATAATGAACAGATTTTACAATTTATCATTAACATCATCTAGACTAATTACCAGCTAATTGGTCCAATAATTGGAAAATATCAAAGTTTTACCCTCTAATGGATATGGAAAACGTGGTCAACTTTTAAGACTACTATCTTTGAGGTAAACTAAACCTTGTGTTTGTTAATTAGGCTAATTACCTCTATCATTAGAAAATTTCAAAAAGAAATGTTTTTTTTTTTTTTTTTCAGTTTTACCCTTTATCTGATAAGGAGTCGAAATTAAATGTGAAACTTTTATCTAACTTTTATTTCATGTTAACTTTCAATAGGGGTAATTACTTCAATAATTACTAAATGGCAAAATGAAACTTTTTAGTTTTTCTATTAATCTTATAAAGAATACATGGTCCAAATTTGTAACTTCTACCTATGATTTTACTTAGTCTTTCAATTAGGGTAATTAAAATTACTGAAACCTTTTTAGATTTCCTACTTATCTAAAAAAAAAGATCACATGTTGAGTGAGTGAGGGCTTTATACTAATTCAATGTTTAGTAAAATCATTTACCTTGCATAGAGTAGGGTTGTTGTCGATAGTCTGCCATTTGAGGATTGAAGGAAGGATGATAAGGTTGTTGTTGTTGCATACTTGGATCATTGCCATTGGGAGGAGGGAGCACTCCATAGTTTTGAGAGGGTGGAACATATGCATGTTGCTGTGGATATGGGGCAGCTTGGGGCATCACTTGGTACTGCTGCTTCTGTTGCTCCTGGCGAAGTTGCATTTCCCGTTCCTGCTCTTGCATCCTCTGGATGGCCAACTGCCTTTGGTACTGCAAATACTCCTGCAATGATATTTTACATTCAGACCAAATCCAGGCTTTAAGCATAATTAGCTCTATTTAAGTAAATAGAAGCAAATTTTATCATAAAAGAATAATACATTTCATAATTATTTGGTCAAGAAGTTCCCAGCATCAACTCATAATAGTTTCAAATCAATCCATAGAATCATTAAAAATGCTCGATAACAAAGTACGACTTCTATTAACATCACGGAATGAATATGAAAACATTCTATTTTTTCCCATTGCTTAAAGCTACCCTTGAAACTATAGTCAAACAGATTACAAAGTTAGATGCATAGCTGTAAGAACATAAGTTAAAAGCATTTTTTTTTGCTAATATCTATAGAGAAATGGAATCATTTATACTTTATGAACAAAGTATTTTTATAACAGTGGTGTTTCACTATGAAATGACTGAATCTGGCAAATTCCGAGACTGGGAACTTATTTTTGAGCACTCAAAGTATGTCTACTTTTCTCTCCTTTATAGTTTTTGAAGTAAATGTTTCATTTCAGATAATTGGGATTATTTAATTAGGTAATTATGAAAAAGATTATCTATAAAGAAAGGCCTCACTAAAGTATAAGAGCATTCATTTGAAAATTTGTAATATAGTAAATTTTATTTTGTTGTTTCTAAAATTATCCAGGAAGCGAAAATTCACTCAAGACAATCCAGAAGTTACATAAACAAGTCCCACTTTTTATGCAAATTTTGCCCAAATAACTTTTTTAATAAATGACCACTTTTGCTCAGTAAATTTTTACGCTAAATCTAAGAGCACAATATTTTTTTTTCTTCAAAAAGTTATTCCTAGTTTCCCTCGTATTTTTCTATTTATAATTTGTCCTTCACATTTAGTGCTCATTTTCCCACTCTTTATTACAATAATTTTAAAGATCTTAAAATGCCAAGTATAGAATCACCTAGGTTTTTTTTCTTCTCTTTTTCGCAAAACTTGAACTCTTCAGAAAAACTAACAATTTGGGATTTATCATTTTAATTAAAAAAAAAGGACAAACTTGGATTTTTTTTTAATTAATTATTTTAAACGAAAAAAGTGTAAGCAATGACAAATCATAGTTAAAGGCAGCAGGATGCAATTTCCACTCTGTTTAGTTCATTTTGGGGCCTCTTTTTATGGTTATTTCATACTGAATACAAAATCCAGTACTTCTTTCCTCCACAGTTTTACATCTATCATCAAATCTGCAGAGAGGTGAGTCTGCCTAGGAGACACTCAAAACAAAAATGCATTAATTGAGTGTTACAGAGTAGGATCAGCTGTCTGTGAAAGAGTGGTTAAAAACTCGAGTAGTATATTTTCCATCCTATTAAAGTCCTTGCTGAAGTTTTATCACTTTGGTAGAGTGATAAATTTAAATATTCAGCAGGATTCACTGCATTAAGATTATCTTCTACTATTGAAAACAGTTGGGTTCGTTACAACATCAATCAAATGAAATGACATCTTATCCTATTCCGGTTACATCTGATGAAGTTTTGATAGTCTATACCTCCATACAACAAAAGAAATGAATAATGTTTGATCACTTAGATATGAAAAAAGGTTGGTTAATTTTAATAAAAGTGATTATATTATGCTTTTTTAGAAGCAGCAATGAATAGCATAAATACTGAAACAGGCTTTATGACAGTTCTGTTATAATTACAATTTCCATCAGTGTTCTATTTTTTGTTTCAATTCAGTAAACTATGAAAATTATACTAGTTTAAAGAATTTAATTTAACTGGAGGTTAAGAAATAATAGTACTAGGTACTAGTAAACATTATTTATTTTGAAAGAAAGAAACCATTGTTTAATAAATATGAAAAGTCAAGAAATTCTAATGACTAAAAACTCTGAAAACTAAGTTTTTTCTTTCTTTAAAAAAATAAAAATTTATTTTTTTAATAATATCTCCACTGGAAGATGATGAAAAAAAAGAAAGGATTCCATGACAGCCAGTTACAAACTAAGGTGAACAACGTTTAAGAGCACAAAAAATATTTATAAATGCAGACAGCTGTTTCGGATGCTCAAAGGGCAGCCTTCATCAGTGCAACAGATGAAGGTTGCCCTTTGAGCATCCGAAACAGCTGTCTGCATTTATAAATATTTTTTTGTGCTCTTAAACGTTGTTCACCTTAGTTTGTATTTTAGCACAAAGGTCGCCCACTTGTGTATTTATGACAGCCAGTTGCCGGATTTAAATTAACGAATAATGACAATTATGATACGGAAAGATAAGATTTGAAAAATATGTTAGACCCTCAAGGGGACAGTGATTCTGCAACTAAAATTTAGACTGATGATAACTAAAAGAAAAAGTTGAAACTTTAACAGTTTGATTCAGGGTAAAAAATTTTTCAATGCAAAACAAAAATATATAAAAAATTTAGGAAACCCTAGAGAAGAACTTGTTCCAATTACAAAATATGTAGATGAATTAGGAGAATGCCATGGGAGAAACTTTTTATTGCACATTTTCTTTCTCCTCCATAAATAACTTGAAGTATGAGTTCAGGCAAACCTTGAGTAAACCACAAAGTTTCGTATGCTGAAACAAAAATTTCAAAATACCAAAATGAAAACAAATTCTGAGAGGATAACTCAGGATCAGTTCTCTTCCAATAATTTGTTAGCATTTTGATTTATTTTTTCAGCAATTGAAACTTCATGGCATACTCTAGATTGAACTCAACTTTTTCTATATTTTAAATTAGTTAAAGCAGAATTTGTGGTCCATGGTATAGCATCCTCTTAAGAGATAAAAGTTTAATATATAAAAATAATGTTGATGCTAAAGATAAAATCACATCAAATGTAAAAGTTTCTCTAAACAAAACAGATGTTGTTAAAAGAGAACATATCGATTATTTTTGTATATTATGGAACACAAATCAAAAGATTTTTTAATGCATAGAGTTAAAGAATTTCAAATGTAAAAACTCCTCAATATGATAAGTGTTAATAAGTACATTTCATGAATGTATTGCATGTTGCTTCTAGATACCAAAAATTAACAATGCTTATGATTAAAAAATTTCAAGATGTTGATCAAAATTTTGTATTCGTATTGTAATAGAATTGTTAATAAAACAGACTTTTGTCTTCTAATAAAAAAAATGAGCAATATATTATTAAGATCAATTTTATAATTCACACAAAGAAAAGATAATTTGTATACTTCTTGCAGAGATTTGTCAGAATGGCAAGTAAATTTTCATGAAGCACTAAAAGAGTATTATTAGACAGCAGTAGATTACTTGCAGTAGAATGTAGAATGGTATAAAAATACCTGCATTTAGATATTGAAAAATCAAAACCATTTTGATGTTATAACTACTATTAAAGGGGTTTTTAAGTAAAATAAATTATTGCGATTATTGTCAAATTAGTTATGATAAAAATAGATATGCATGAATATTTATTAAAATGTGATAGATGTTTTGTCGAAAATTTAAATTGAGAAGGAGAGGAGGTGTTTTATTATACATTCAGAAAATTTAAAGGTAAATAATGTTTAGATAATCATAATATGCCGATTGGATAGGATTGAATGTAAGGTTTAGTGGCACAAAGTCCGAAAGAGGACATGCTGCGCCACGTTAACAGTTCAAAAGACACACATGCAACACTTTAATTGTTTTACAATTATAACTGATGAAATGGTATAAGTTGGTTGATAGAATCAGATAAAAGATCTGAATAAAATCAGATGAAAGGTATAAATAAAATCAGATAAAAAGGTATGAATATGATATAAAATACACGAAGTAAGTAAAATGATACATAATATGCCGAATAAAGATAAAAGTTATGTATATAAAAGATTTTTAAAACATAAACTTAACAATAGCTGTTGGGAATTGCAATTACATTTATTAATTCCATCACCTAATTTCCTCTCATGCGCACATGATCATCATGTGCTCAAAGCAGGGTTGGGTTTTTGACGTCAAAAAGTGGTTTTTGACATGACAAGGTTATAATACTGGTTTAAACCGTCAAAAACTAAAGTTTGCCAAAAAAATATATAAACTTCAAAACTACCAACAGTTGCCATGCATTATATTGAAATTTAATTATACTATAGGTAATCAGCTGGTTTTAAAATATTTTTTAATTAAAATTAAGGTAAAATAACAGATTTAAAATCTCAGAAATTTATATTCAAATGCATGTGCAGAAAAATTTGCACAAAATTTTTTTAAATATTTATATTTTGAAAAAAAAAT
Source organism: Parasteatoda tepidariorum (assembly GCF_982258835.1). NCBI lineage: Eukaryota > Metazoa > Arthropoda > Arachnida > Araneae > Theridiidae > Parasteatoda > Parasteatoda tepidariorum. The sequence goes on from NC_141756.1 coordinate 373,371, forward strand.
TTTTTTTTTTGATACTTAAGAAAATTAAAAGTTTATTACTATGCATTTTTGACATATAAGGAACATATAACTAATATTTATAAGGAACTTACAAGTTGTGAAGTGTATGAAAAAAATTTTAATGTTATACCGAATATCTTTATTATCCAGTATGTTAATTTGAATTTAAAAGTAGTTATATTTGGGAATAATGATAAATATAATTCATATTGTTTATTATATTTATTTATAATTATTACACTTATCATTTTAAAACAATTTTTACCTCTTAATTTTTTCCCCCACTTGTATTAAGAATACAAATAATGCATATCTTGAAAGCAAGAAGTAATTATTCAACAGCTGAAAATTTAGATATTCAACAAAACTATGTATATAGTATTCAGCAAAATGAAATTCACAAGTATTTGGATAAACTAAATTTTCAGCATAGTAAATGAATAGGCTGAATATACTGTAAATCGACACTAACTACTCTGTGTATTTAACAGAAAGCACTTAAATTTGTATTGTCTTATGTTAAAAAGATTATTAAGAAGATTTAAAAGAATATTAAAAAGATTTTTCTTTAAAAGATGTCTAATGTGCAAAACTGCTAATGTTTATCTTTAAAAATGTCTAATTTTTAGTATAATCTATACTATACACTAAATTTGGTTATAAATAAATTTCTTAATAATATCACTGTAGATTTTCAATAACACATGAAAATGAATACATAATATTACAAAAGATGTGAGCTTTCAAAAGTACAAGATTTTGGTTACTATTCAAAATATAAGTGTTTCTTCAAAATTTTAAATTTATTTTTTCTAGAACATATTTAGAAACACTATCCTTTATAAAAAATATATAAATTTTATGTATTAATTAAATTTCACATATGAATATAGGTTTTTGACATTTTCAACATTTTTGACAGTGAGGTTTAAACCATGGTTTAAACTGTCAAAAACTGTCACATGTCAAAAACCTGCCAACCCTGGCTCAAAGTTAATCCAAGCTCCTACCAAGCGCTCTGGCTCGGGGGAGAACTGATAGAAACTCCGATTAAGAGGCATGTTATTTTTGTTTTGTTTGTGTCATTGAATATTTTGTGTGTTCATATATTTGTAAATAAAATTAAACCTTGAATGTTACACTCTCAACTACTGTCATTCAGATGTTATGGAATATTAAGAAGTGTTCTTGGCCTTTAGGTGGAGGTAAAGGATTCCTAAAAAACATAAATGTGGAGAATTGGAATGTAAAAACTGTAGAGAACGAGTGGTCATAAATGTTTAATGGAAACAAAAGGATGTAGACAAATTAGATTAAAAAGAAATGAAGGTTTAATGCTTGTAAGAAGAATTCAGAATGTATAAAAAAACTCTGTTAAACAACAGAAGAAAAGGTTGTATTTGTACTATTGATTTGGAGCTTATACTGAAAATAACTAATCAAGAAAAGGGAACTCATGAAATAAATTTGGTTATAAGTCATAATTACAATGGCGGAAAAAATAATTTAGTATTGAACATGAATTTTGTCAATAATTACTTGGTCTAAACCATTGGTTCTCAACGGGGGCGAAACCATCTCCTTAGGGGCGGTGAGCTTGTTTTAGGCAGTAGGGGGGCATTGGGGATGTTTTGTGCTGTAGGGGGGCGATAAGCATATTTTGTCATTCAAATTTAATTTTATAACTTACAATTAAAATTACTAAATTAAAATTTATTTAATAACTAAAATTAATATTAAGGAAAAAAAGATTAAATTAATATAATAAATAAAGATTATCCGATACACCATTTGTACCAGCAATAAAACGAACTTATACACCTATTCTCTGATCCGAACTAACACAGCTCAGCGCATGAGTCAGTAGGTTTAGCCTCTGACTCACTGAAGGCATATGGTGGAAACTGAAGTGCATGAGCTTACAATTTGAATTTTTGATTTGACCTCTGATTCCTATAATGGTTTTCGTTAGCTTCCTTACAGTTTTTTCCCCAGTTTCGATTAGATCTCATAGTTTATTTGGCCAGGTAAGTGCGCAAATTAATTCTTTATCATAAATTATTTATTAATTTTAAGAAATAGTTGATTTTCTTTCATCGAGTGCCACGCACTTGAAGTAGGGATTTGTTCAATCACTGTTGAACTCTCAACTACCCATGTGCTTACTTGGTAATGAAGTCTTATTAAGTAAACATTCGTTAATGAGGTAATGAATTCGTCTAATGAGGTAATGAAATCTTACCGTTAGCAGGAGCATTTGCAAAAAACTCATCTTGACAAACAAAATAAAGATTTGCCATTTTTCCCGAACATCTTTTTTTCACGTTTCTGAAGGCACCTTCGGTCTCGGGGTTACTAGCAACCTCATCACAAAAATGTGACAATGGTTTGATAGCTCAATTGGTCTAGGAGAGCTCATACCATTGGGGCAGAGTTGATACTGCCTGTTGACAAGGAAGTTTTTGAAGCAGTTTTACACCATCTGGCCGCATCCAATGTAATAAAAAAATATCCCATAAGCAACGATACAGTGCGGTGACGAAATGTTGAGATGGCTGAAGACGTTGAAATTTCTTTATGCAAACTTTTGATATCCAATGAATTTTCCCTTCAAGTTGAGGAATCAACCTTGCCAGGTAATGTAGACTTTGCTGTAGGTATAGGTCCGGTTTGTAAAGGTGGGAAAAATTATTCAAGAGATGCTTTTTGCAAGAAGCTTGATTATAGATATCAAAGGTAAATCTATTTTTAATACTGTCAAAGATTATTTTAAAGAGAAAAACATTCCTCTTGCGAATAGTATGTCTATTGCCACTGATAGGCTCCTACAATGGTGGGTCGACATCGTCCTTTTGGAAAGGGTGGTACCAGATATTCTAGCTGTTAGCTGCGTGACTCACAGACAGCATTTAGTAGGAAAAAATCTCAGCCACCATTTGCATCAATCATTGCAATATGCCATATCTGCTGTAAACAAAATTCGCAGTAATGCTCTCTAGGATTGATTATTCCGACAGCTGTGTAAAAAAAAACCAATGAAGAATTCAATCGCTTGCTACTATACACCGAGATTCGCTGGCTTTCCAAAAGCTTCTGTCTTAATAGGTATTGGAATATTTTCGACTCTGTACTTGAGTTCCTCGAAAACAGAGATGTAGCTCTGAGAGGCAGATTGCTAGAAATTAAGAAAGACTTTGGCTGATTTATCAGCAAAATTTAATGGCGTTAATTTACAACTTCAAGGCGACGAGCTCAATTTGATCCCTACAAAATCACTTATTTCTGCCTTTCTAAAAAAACTCATTTTGTGGAAGTAGAATTTTGTCAACACCTTGACTCTTTTCATATGAACTTTTTCTGATCCTTCTAGAGATGTTTTGTTCTCTGGAAGTCCCTCAATGAGTTTATGGGTTTTGAACCCTTTAGTGAACATTGAAATAGCAGAGGTTCAGATTTACGAGGAATTGGTCGAACTTTTAACTAATGAAACTTAGAAATGGTGATCGTCTCGCAGAATTTTTGCTTAAAGGTAACATCAGTCGTTTCTATCTTGGACTATAGACTATCGTAAAAAATTTTTAAATTGCCATCCCTTCCTTCGAACGTGGATTCAGTGCTGTTACAGATCTTGTCACAAAAAGGAGAAATCAACTCGAAATTGTGCAACGAGGTGATTTGCGTCGTCTCTCACTGAAAGTATTGAACCGATCGTAAAGAAATTGGTTCTGAACCATTAAGTACAATCATCACACTATCATAGTTACTTGAATATTTCATTAATACTAAGTTTTAGTGTAAAAAAAATTTTTTTGGTGTTTTTCTTAATAATCTAATTAAGAATAAATTATTCTTTTAAAGCATTGGTTTCTTTGTTGTATTTTTTTTTTTCATTAAACGTATTTATTTTGATCATAACAAATAGACTGCGATTACCTGCCGAGGGAAAATTATCGACTTGATGTACACATTATTTCTTTTTTTAAAAAACCAAACAAATTTAATGTGTAAAAAATTGCTTAAAAATATTGCCTCTTATAATTCAGCACACCTCCCTACGTTTCCATACTCTAAGTAACTGGATTTTAACAAAGGGGGGCGTTGAAATGTTTTCTGCTCCTTAAGGGGACGGCAACGTTAAAAAGGTTGAGAATCTATGGTCTAAACTATAACAAAAAGAGGCTTACAGCCATAGCTCAGTATTGTAAAGGTTTTGATTCTCACTATAACAAAAAGAGGCTTACAGCCATAGCTCAGTATCGTAAAGGTTTTGATTTTCAAAGTGTTTAATATTTATCAAGGAAAAAAATTTATTTATATTGAAAAAAAAACAGATTATAATAAAAGATTTGTAGATTCAATCAACTTTACATTGATTCCATTGACAAATTTTCTCAATATGCTTAATTTAATAGTTAGCAAAAAGTTATAACTTTTCCTCACTTTTGGAAGACATATAAAAACCCAAAACAATATAAGCAAAATGCCTCGTAAATATTACATGCCTCTATGACTTTTGAAAAATTTAACAAATGGTAAAAAAAAATGATACCAGTGGTTCCCAATTTTTTTTCGGCGATAGAGAACCCTAAATAATCAAGCTCCTTCCAGCCGAATCCTAAATTCACATTTAAAGTAAACAGAAGAAATTTTTTTTTTTGTACTTTATAACCATTAAGAGACTGATTTAAAAACACTGATTGCCACTTGCTTCAGAAATATACAAATTGGAATATTTTTTAAGCAAATGAAGTTTCCAATCAGGTAATATTAAATTTCCTGTGATTATTTATTTATTTAACATTAAAAAGACTTCTTCATCTTGGATTATAGACTTTTTAATATTTAATAATCTAAAATTAGGTTTTATGTTTGACAGTTGAATTCACAGTCTTTTGGAGATGAATCTAGTCCAACTAAAAATTTGCTTTCATATTGCTATATAGAAAAAAGAATTGTAATAAATGTTGAAAGTGATTACTAGGGAAACATATTTCTTAAATAAAGAATTCAGTTATTCTGTTTTGATTAGAAAAGTGCAATGTGAAATACTATTGCAAAATTTTTATAATTGTTGTTAGAAAAATAATATAATTTTTATATAAAAAAAAAAGCCATTTCGCTCCTTGGCATATTACCTTATATATAATTTCAATAAAGCAATTGAAATAACTAAATAATGGATAATTGATTCAATTTCAATACAATTACAAATTTCGAAAATGTTTAAAACAAAATTTTTTTTTGTTGATATCAGTCTTAACTCCTGCAAAACCCTTTAATTTTTCCAAGGATACCACTCGAGGATTGCTGGATTTCACTTTCAAAAGGAATTTGTTAAATATTGCAGATCAGATGTAGACATTTTAAGAAAAGCAGGAATAAAATTATGAAGACTATTTTTAAAAACATGCAACATAGATGCATTTTGTAATGTTACACTAGCAGGTTTATAATGTTACAGAGATCTCAAACATGAAGCAATTTTCCATTGAAGAAGATATTATTCAAAAAGTAAAAATTTAATAACCTGGTAATATTATTTAGCTAAATAATACAACATGCTTTGAATAGTGGTGAGAAAAAAATTAAAATTAGATGAAAAATTTGACATAGTAGATGGTGTTTAGGAAAAAACAGTATATAAACTTTACTGGCATGGATGTAAAATATATTATGGAGAATCAACAATAAATATTTGAAATAATCATGCATACGAGATTTGTAAGATAAAACACAAAAAATTAATAAAAAAAAAATGCTGCATTCAAATTAGTAGAGATGTGAATGTGATTTTAATTATGATAAAAATATTAAAAAATATATTAAAACAGAAATTACAAAAATTACATGAAAATTGTTAAAGATAAATTAGATATAGAATTAGATTATTTGAAAAAAAAAATTAGGTTTCATGTTCATATCACAGACAAATAAATTTTTTTTCTGGGTGATAAGTTTGGCCAGAAAAATAATGCCTCTAAAGAAATATGTTATGTAATTAGAAGATTTTTATAAAATGATACTTAATGATGAAATAAAGATTTAAATATGATTTTTATGAATGATGATTGCAAAGAAACGTCTTATAAATATGAATATTTAAAAACTACATATTTATACATAGCAGCCTTTACAACCAATTCTCCTAGAATCAGATTATACAAAATGCTTGAAAAATTAGGTGAAAAAGTATGATATAGATGCAAGGGGTAATACAGTTGAAAAAGGTTGCATGCTAATTAGGAGAAGGAAAATCTTGACCATATTATGTTATTATAAAGATAATGTGAATGGAAATTATGAATATACTTTAATGGATGGTATACAAAATAATTTATTTCTGATATTTTCTTTATTCTTATTTTATCACCTAAGATTGTGAAAGTAAAAAAAAGACTTAATATTTTGTTGTCTAAAATGACAATAAAATATATAAAAACAAGGATTTCTTGACAGAAAAATTAGAAGCTATGAAATATTGGAATTTTTATGGTTTCTAATTATTACTAATAAAATGAAATTTTTAGCATTAAAAAATGTAATATTTTATATTAAGTATGTGATTCTTATGATTTTTAAATTTTTTTTTTAATATTTGTGAAACTGCATAAAAAAGGTATGAAAATGATTAAAAGATGATACTGTTTTAATGAATTTGTGTTTGTATAAAAATAAAACTGCGCCATTTACTAATTCTGTAAAAAATGCTAACACAAAATTGGAAATGCAGTTCATATCTTCCCTTTTATTTATGCTCATGAAAACAATTTCGCTATTCAAAATATTTAGAACATCAGGTTGATGCTCAGCAGAGGGAAACAATTTACCTGTTTCTTTTTGCGCATTATTTCCAACTTCTGAGCCATTTGTATCTGCCTCAGCCGCTCTGCCTCTTCTGCTTCTCGCCTCATTCTTTCGCGATGTTCCTCCCGTAGAGCATCCAGTGCAGCCCTAGCATCACGTGCCTGGCTCAGCTTATCCTGAAGTCTCTCATAGTAAGCTACAACATTGCAACTTATGAAACAATATTTACATTTTAATAAATTTTTGGAAAATTCTGTTTAACACAAAGGAGAAAAGAGAGAGGAACATTGAAATACTTAATCAGTTGGACAGATTGCTCCAAGTGAAGTAATCAATGCAGTCATCAGTTTTTGAACAGGGTAATTAATGTAACTATATCATCATAGTTTTTTTAAATTTACATCTGAATTGTGGTTATGAAAAAATTTCAAATTTAAAGAAAAGTTAGGCTTAAAATCATTGATGATCTCAATATGGATAAGAAATTTGCTAGTGGCAGTTCAAGTCGAAGAGAGAAAGAAATAAAAAGAAATCTGCTGAAAATATGTAGTTAGTTTTATGAAATATAACGAAGTTTATTTGTTTTAGGAAGGGACTATTGACAATTACATTGACAATGATGAAAGGGCTGTCTTCGTAGTCAGGTAAAAAATTCAATGTAAATTACATTTTGTTAATGGATAATTTTTTTTAATAAGGCAACTATTAATACTGCATTTTTAAACAATAGTTTCTTATCTTTATTTGTCGCACCAACAACAATTGCCAAGGTGCCAAATAGATCTTTAACATTAATTTAAAAAAAAAAAATTAGAGATTTGCCTAAAGGGTGGCGACGAGTTATACCCTTTGAGTGGGTCTGTTATGTTTTTTTTATTTATGTTTTTTAATTTATAGTTTGTTATGTTTTTTTTATTTATAGTTTGCTGCAGGAAATCTTCCCTTTATTTCAACTTGTAAAGTATTGTAATTGCAACAATACTATTTCATTAATGGATTATACAGCATAGGAAATAAAATGTAAGGATGTCAGTTTTAGTATAAATAAACCTGTAAGGTAATTTAAAACAATTGTTTTGAACATTATAGGTACAAAATTTCATTATTTTGGATGAAACTATTTTTTTATAGATCCAATGAATAAAAAATGACTATTTTTTATTATGGAACAAGAGAATAATAGAAAAGGTTAATGGTGGAATGACTTATTATCGTAAACACTCATGGGGAGGGGGGGGGGAGAAAATGCTCTTTCACCCCTGGTAATTGAATAAGTTATAAATTATATTTCACATTTAAAGTTATTAATTTTTAACTTAAAATAGTGAATTATCTTTGCTTTGTGTATATATTGAACCAACATAGATTAACCATAGATAACTACTTCATAGATTGAGTGTAAAAATTGCATATCATAATGGAATGCTATAAATTCCTTTTCCAGAGATATAGCAATATATATAAAGAAAGTTTACAAAAAATTATAGAACCTTAGAATTGCTGAATCTATGTTGTGTTTTGTGCTCTTACCATATTTAAATTAAGGAACTTAAATCAAGTATAATATTTATAACTTTATTGCTTTAAAATTTAAAGGTTGCAATTAATGTAAATTTTTTGGATATTTTAAATAAAATATTGAGTTAGTTTGGGAAAATATTTGATGTATACAGAGTGCAAAAAAAGTGAACATCTTGAATAGCTTTTGATCTAATGATTGGATTTTTACATACTAAGACTTAATGGTTTGAGAGCCTAAACTTAAAAATGCTACTTGTGTTGTAATTTTTTTTTAAGTTACAACACAAGAACATACTTTCTCTGTATAAAACATATCTTTTTTGGATTCTTGACCATCAAAATATAAGAAATCCAAAAAATATGATTCAAATAGTTTAGACAGAAGAAGAGTAGGTGAAAGATTGGACCCTTTTCATGCAATTATAAAAATCTCATATCCGAACAATTTAAATTATGCAAATTTTGTCTGGCAAGTCTTGAGAATAGGCTTCTATCACGAAGTGCTCACTACACGATGGATGAAGATTTCCCCCTTCACATTTTTTTAAGCAATTTTAATTTTATATCTTCAACTAATTTTCATTTCAGTTTCTTCCGATTTTTCATTTAATACATTGGCTTATTTTAAGTTTTAGCTTTATTCTTTATTTATAAATTATCTTTAAATTTTTTTTAACAACAGTTGCTATATTTTATAAACTTAAAAATGTAATGATAAGCACATAAGTACAAATTATTACTATGTATGCTGTGCACGCAACAAATTGTTAAATCTTTAACTGAAGCAACTTTGATTACTATAACATTTAATTAAATGCATCTTTAATTTTGAAAATATATTAAAGTTTTTTAATGATAAAGAGGACCCAACTTTATTCATTAGCCTTAGGCCCCATGCCAACAGCACTGATTTTACTTTTGATTAACAGTGAAGCAGCTGACACAATTTATAATTTGTAAAGAAAGCGTTTGAAAAGAAAACCTTAACAAGTCCAGTTTTATTTCAATAGATCATTTTAATTTTAAAACTAAATTAGTTAGATAAGTTATTAGGTATGGAAAAAATCAGAATAGAATTTCGCAATGATTTAACTAAGTCAAATTAAAATACAATACATTTATATTTTCAAAGCTATAACTATAAACAAAAATAAATAAGGAACTTTAATTTAGGAGAAAAATGAACAATGAATATCTTATTTTGGATCCATTTTATTTAACTACTGCAGAGTTCTCAAGTAAAACATTTTGAAAGTTTGAATAAATGTCTATATTTAATTTTACCAATTCCATTGGGTGATATGTAATAGAACCCTCAATCATCCGATGACATCTTGTAATCTTTGAATAACCTTTAAACTACTTTCATAACAATATTATTTATATGCAGGGTACGTTCTGAAAGTAATGCACATTTTCTGGGAAAAATAGATTTATTGATCCTATGGGTACAAATGGTTAAAATTCTTCGAAATAGTTCCCTTGTGCATCAATACACTTGTGGAGACGATTCTGCCAAGCCTGGAAGGCACCCTCAAATGCCTCTCAGGAACCTTGTAACATGAGCTTGGTTGTTCTCCACCGACTCCCTGTGCTTAACCTTCAGCTCCATGTTCAGTCGGGGGAACAAAAAAAGTCACACGGCGCCAAGTCAGGGCCATAGGGAGGCTGGGGCACCAAGGGGGTCTTACTTTGGGTCAGGTAGTTGGTGACGATGAAGACCGTGTGGCTCGGGCATTGTCATGGTAGAGCTTGAAGGTGTCTTTGATGTCAGGTCAGACGCACGCGACCCGGCGTTTCAGTCTCCAGGTAAAAAGCTGCAGAGACAAATTGTCCTTGCGGAACAAACTCAAAATGTACGATTCCTCAGGTGTCAAAGAAGACAATCAGATGATGAATCAGAAGATGACAATCAGAAGATGAGTTTCTGTCGCATTCCTTCCAAGCCGCATACAAATCTTTATCGCGTACCTCTGTTCCAGCGAACACTCCATCACGCCGTGACTCGATCAAAAAAAAGAAGAGCGAAGACACGCCCTACCGCTCCTACTGCTTGGAGCGACCTGAGACCAGGCGCGTTTGGAAGGACAAATCCCCCCCACACTTTTCGACCAATCTGAGTGCGCTGCAATCAATAGTCGAGTCAGAATAAAAGCATGCGCATTACTTTCAGAACGTACCCTGTATAATAGGAATAATTGTTTTCTACAGGCAAAGCAAAAAACAAATAGCTAACAAAAACTAGTAAAAAAAATGATAAATCAGAATTGACTGAAGTCTTTGCCCTAAAAGTTCTCTGCCCTGCCAATAAAGAATCAACCTTTTTCAGAGTCGCCTTTAAGAACCACACATCGATAGAGGTCAGGTCTTCTCGTAGGGTCATTAAAGTTACAGAGAGGACAGCAAGGATTTGATTCAAATTTGGTGCAGGCGTTCTGCCAGACAGTCTTGTCCAGTTAGTAGACAGAAATGGGCTACGGTGTGCCACTGTGGACTGATAGAAATTTTATAAAGACACAAACTTGTTTTGACTTGCATCATATTTAGTAAATTAGAAGGCTTTGCTGCCTCTTCAATGTCAGTAATCAGCAGCAATAGTGATTCTCCAACTGCATTAATGGAATTAAGAAATACTTAAATATGATTTTATAATAGAAAAATCAATTTGTGCTTCCTAAATCAAATGGTAATAAGCTATTTTTAATATAATTATAAATGAATTTTCAAAGCTATATGCTGATGTACAAAATAATCATTTCATTTTGTAGTTAACATAGCATAATACCAAATACTTTTAACATTTCATAATGATTTTTGTAGCATTAAATTTTTTGTTACCAAACAGAATGTAATGAAAGGTTACTGCTCCAATTCTTTCTCTGAAGTGCAGCTATCTATCTTAATAATGTTAACCTAAGTACCCATTTTAGGGTGTATTGTAGTGAAACTAAACTGACTTACCTCTCATATCATCTTGTTCTTGGACATATTTCAGAAGCTGAGAATGCATATTGGTAATATTCATGAAGAGTGATTGGACATGCGTGTCATTTGCAATGGGGCGCCCTCTGCTGGAATTGCTCTTCATTCGATTTACAAATATCTCCACAGTTGTTCTGAGATTCCTCAGAAAATCAGTCAGTTCATCCACTTCACCATTTTGATATTTCTAAATAATAATAAAAAAGAATTTAGTAGAACCATTCAAAAGTAGCGTTAATTGATTTTCAAATTAATGACAAGTGGGGGAGGAGGTGGGATAAAACCAATATTGAATTCAACCACAAAATCAGTTTGAATGAGTCCTTATTACCTTTATGCTGTAAGAACTGTTGAAACTTTTACAAGTTCATTTTGTTGCAATCATGTTTCACTTTTTCCTTTTCTGAACTTAGTAATAGGGATCTAATTTAAAAAGCTTCCTGCATATAAGATCTGTCCCTGAACCTTTCGGAAATTGCTCAAACATTACTAAACTAAAAGATTATTTACTTTAAAAATAATTGTTTTCTAGAAATAATATAGTAGGGTTACCTCAGAGATCCTACTTTTTCCATAACTGATGGTAGGAGGTCCTGAATTGGGTACAGGGGCACTGGGAGTAGGGCTGCTCCTAGTCTCAGAAGGGGACAGAACAATTTCTTCCTTCTGCTGCTGTTGTCGCTGTTCCCAGTAGGATCTATTTAAGTAACGATCCAATTCACTGTCAACAGGTGAACTTTTTTTCTCTGGTGCTACACTTTCCTACAATGAAATGTCCTATAATCACTTACTACTTAAGGTTCTTGATGCAAAATAAGACAATCAATATAATACCTCTGCAAAACAACTGTTTCTTACCTGAAACTGTTTTTCAGGTTTTAAATGAATGCATTGGAAGAATAAAAGTATATATATTTATTATTTTTACATTTAGACTTAAAAAGTTAACAAAAAAGAAATAATGTGAAAGCAGATGACATCTGATAACAGATTAATTTCCTTTGCAATACATTTTTTGTGTATTTTCTCTTGTATGTAACATTTTTACAAATAATTTTAATAAATATTTAATAAACACAAAACAAAAAATACAAATCAAAGTTTATTATTTAATGAATAAAAAACTTCTAATTTCCATGCAATAAGAACCACATATATTCTAAATTCTTCGGGTTGGAAAATAAGTAAAGGTGACAGATAAAGGACAATGTAAAGAAGCAAGCACTTATCCACATCCCCCCCTTTTCTTCATTATAAGACAACCTTATTGGTTAATAAAAAGGTAATGTCATACTAAATAAGAAGAAAAATACTATTTTTATAAAAAAAAAAATATCATTCATTGCGAAGAAAATGGAGATTTTAGAAACAGTGACAAAAAAGGCTGTAAATTTCATATAAAAAGATAGAAATTTGATAGAAAAGTAGTCAGGGATGAGATTGACTAAAAGGCAAAAAAGCTGAACTTCCATGCGAGTAAATCTTACGTGTGTGTAATCGTTTAATAATGAATTCCGGACAATTTAAGACAAAAAATAATTATGTGTTTATATAGAATTGCGTACTAATTTATTAATATATGAATGATTACATCAATACTTAACATTTAGAAAAAAGTAAAATTACCAATTCAAAAAATAAAGTTAGAAATTATATTTTCTTCAGTTCACACAAAGGAGACAATTATTACTTGAAAATCTGCCTAGTTTAGCACATTAAACTACTGAGAATATACATTTACGTTCCCTTTCTTTAAATACTATTACGTGATTTATAGCGATCTTGGATTCTAAAATCGTATGAATATGAATCGCGATCATGGATTTTAAAAACGTGTAAATACGAATCGCTACATTGAATTTTTAAATCTCGTAATAAGAATATCGAAGTACGGTATTTAATTCACGTGAATAAGAATCGCAATGCGTAACTTTTAAATTAGGAAAATACGAAAATCGATGTTTGATATTAAAATCACGTGAATAAGAATCAAGATGTCAGCAGATTTCGGGGTCTGGATACATGTGAAGCTTGCTTATATTGTTTTTGTTTAGCCATAATTAATACAAATTTACAAGATTTATTGAGTGGGCAAATAAATATTTTCACCATATATCAAGCTTTTCTTTTCTTTTTTTACACATGCCACTTTTTTTCAACATAGAAGAATTACTGAATTACGAAAATACGAGCAATCTGGTGGGCGGGTAAAAATGCGAAAAATCTTATGAGATATTTTCTGCACATAAAAGCGGAGAAAATAGTTAAAATAAGTAAAAATGCGGTAGGGTTGGAAGCTATGTAGTTTAAATTTTCTGTTTAGATTTGAAAAACAGAAATAAATATAATTATTTTATTTCAAGGACTGAATTTTTAGAAAAATCTCAATATTTATTTAAAAAAAGTGAAACTTTTAGAGAATTGGTGTTTTTGATAGAAAAAAAAAAAAACGCTGAAATTCTAGAGATTAAAGTGAAAAAGGCGGAAATCCGTTAAAAAGCGGAAAAATCTCATCCCTGAGTAGTAAAATTTTATCCCCGATATTGTGAAAATTTTTAGTTAATGAAAAAAAAAGGGAGGAGGAATACAAGAGTAAGAAAAATGCAGAATCAGTTAAAAGTTTCTGAAAAGTTTGATTTATCTAAGCTTCATTTAATACATGTTGTATCTTAGTCCACCAAGCTTCAGTGTGTACACTTAAGGGTTCTAAAAAGTACAGTAAAAACTAATTTTATGTAAACAATATCACAATGTATCATGGTATTTTTTTTTAAAAAGAGAGTTATTGTTGCAGTGCTCTAATGTAATAGCTTAAAATGCTTTTAGAATATGCAATACCTACATTATAGTTACATACAAAATCTTTTAATAATAATAATAAAAAAACCAGAAACATCCAAATATATAATCAAAAGTGGAAACCATAATTAAGATAACAAGACATATTTCTGTTAAATACCTGTATCAACTTGATGAATAAAAACTCAAAATGAATTTCAGGTATCTATTAAAATTTTTCATTGCAAATTTTATACCTTTTTTTTATTTAATAAGGAATAATAATAATTTTGAACGCATGTAAAAAAAAGTGCTAGTTAGAAAAGAGCTGTATGTATATGTTACATCCTGCAAGTTTTTTTAAATTATAATTTGATGAAAATAAATTTTCCCTTTAAAATGTTTTTTTTTTCTCTATATGTAAGTGTACTAAAATGTATTTCTTTTCCTATCTAGCATACAGATAGGAAAATGATCAAACACAAATTGAAAAGTATTAGTAACTGAATACACTTAAAAAACAGATTTAAAATAGAAATGAAAATATTAGAATTTCCTAACACATTTGTGACAAATTAAATTACCAATTAAGATCTCTACACAAAAATTACTTTAAAAAATATCCGAACTAAAAATTTTGGAAAAAAAAGGAAAAAAAAAATTATGTCCAAAAAGAAAGAAAGATATAAATAAAAAAATTAAAAAAAAACAAACAAAAGGTAATTTGTAACTTAATCAAAATTGCACTTCAGATTAAAAATAAGGAAAATAGCTACGTCAGTCAAATTTTAAAAACTGATTTACCTTAATACCATATTAAATTTGAAAGCTTTGTTTTGGATTTCAATTAGTGATTGTGTTAAACAGGTTGTAAAGCAAAATCTGAGAAGACTGATCACCTTTTCTGATTATAAAAGCAATTTGTCTTTACATATTTCCTGAAATCCGGGATAATAATTGCAATAAAAATACCAAGAAAGAAAATAAAAGTATAAATAAATAAATATAAAGAAAGTAGAAAGAAAAATAAGAGAGGAAAAGAAAAAATGTTACATAAGGCAAATTTTGGACATAAAGAAAAAAAAAGGCTTCCGGATATTTTGCTATTCAAGTGATAAATATGAAAGGTAAATAATAAATAAAGTGAAATAAAGACAATACTGAAGTCTTGGTCTTCAGAATAATAACCATTGTGTCATTTTTTATTTTATTTTGTTTTCAAACAAGGTAAACAATACTCAAATCTAATTTCAGATTGAAATTTTTCCTGTAAAACTGTTTTTTGTATTTTACATTTTAAATTATACACTTCTAACAAATGCTTATAAATTTTTGTCATCATGATTGAAGAGTTAACTTAAATTGTGGTATTACGAGGAATACTTTTTATGATGAATACTTCTTATAGTGTAAAAGCCGTGTTGTGACCTTTAAACAAAAGACTTAGAGCTGAAAAAACTGTTAATTCATATACTATTATATATTGTTAATATTACAAATTTGATTATTTTAATTGTGCTTCTATCAGAGGGAAGATTTTGCAAATAGAAAATTTTTAAAATTTTTGATTTGTAATTAAACATTTTTTGGCGAGGGGGGATGTAACATAAAAAGCTTCAATTAATCTTTTTATGTTATCCTAATTAATTATTCTAATCGAAATACTTTCACACACTCTTAAAAGCCACACCCTGTTCTTAAATCTGTTTTTGGCTCAAGTATGCATTTAATTAAAAGAAGGACATTTTCCCCTTGCTCTCTGTGGGAAATGCTTAATCTATTTCATGAACCAATAGCAATTACCAAGATTTCCCTCTTTCCCTAAATTAAGACATTTTACGGATTTTACTTTGCAAGATTTTCCCTAACATATAACCAAGGAGCGCAACTTTTACATACTTTTCATGACTGCTCCGTCTAATAATTAATAAATAAATTTTGTACCCTCCTTCCCGGCCTATATATGTATGTATATGTATATATATTTTAACTTATAAAGTAAATAATTTGTACAAACTTAACAAAAGCAGAAGAAATGACACATTTCCCTAAAGCCAAGACTCTTCATTTTCTAAGCTAATGCTGAGGTATTTTACGCTAATATGTGTTTGCTTAAAACTCGATTTAGAGATGAGTAGATTCTAGATTGCATGTTTAGTTCATTAAGATTATATTTTATGGAATGTTATTAGTATATGTTTTTTTATAGCTTCTAAAGTTAAACTAACAGTCATATGAAATATTCAAACATATTTTACTTAGAATACTTCTTTTAATTATAATTCAACATTAAATTTGAATAACATTTTTTAATGAAGTAAAGTTAAACTTTTAGAAAAAAGACTAACTTTCAACATTTAAAAACTTTTTATTACTTTATGTAATTTACTTTATGCGAGCTTTAAAATTAATAAAATGCTAATAAAAAAAAATACTAAATTTTTTTTTACCTATCCATAATAAATACTATATGTTTTGACTCAGTGGTAGGAAGTCAAAATAAATAGAAGATAAAATCTACAATAATTTTAAAAGCAGGCAATATGAAAATGTTTTAAGACAACTTCATTTACAAATTCATGAAATAAAACATAATTTCTTACTTTTTTTAAGAAGGACAATTAGCGTATGTTATCAAATGTAAGCTTGAAGACTAAGTTTAAACAAAACTAGTATATACTAGTGGGCTGCGCCCCCTGCTCGCCAACCCCCGAAAATTGCTACGCAATCTTATATGGTTTGCTTTGTAAACCAAGCTTGCTTCGCTCGCTACAAACTAAGGTACAGTACCCGTTATCCGGAAATCAGAAAACCGGAACGAAATTCGATACATTTTCCCACCATTTAAAAATAAATTTTTTTTTTTCCTCATAAGATTTTAGGATTTTTCTTTCTTTTTTGAAAGATGTTTACCTTACCATCATTTTGGAAATAATCATTAGTGTATTACTCCATCGTTTTTTCTTCTTTTTAAGATTATTTCCAAAAAAAAATTTTTTTTAGTTGGATTTAACAATAAAAAAAACGGCTTTTTGTAGCGATTCAGAAAACCGGAAAAATCAGTTATCCGGAATAGCGATAGTCCCGATCGTTCCGGATAATCGGTTCCCTACTGTACATTGCAAATGCACAAAATTCTAAGAATTCAAAACAATCATTCAAATCCATATAAAAACTTTTCTTTTTAAAAAAAATTACATCTTTTTAGTAAATACTAAGTCATTAAAATAAATTTGAATTCAAATAAATGACATGTAATTCGTTAAACCTATTAGAAATGTGCTATAGTATAAAATCTTAAGATAAAATTTCTAAAACTGATATCTCTTTAGAAAGGTTAAAATTTTGGCTATAATTAAGTCTATTAAAAATTTAAATAAGAGAAATTGCAATGGAAAAACCCTGCATAAACAAAACATTGAATTTCGGAAGAAATCTCGTTTGGTGAGAATGCTCTCTCTTGTCAAAAAATACAAAATAAACTGACCTCAAATAAAACTCCAAGGACTTCGAATCAAATAATTAAGGAAACTACTATCACGTTTAATATAAAAGGAAGGTTTATTAACTAAACAATAAAATTACAGCATCGCAGTTCCAAAAAACAAATCTCACACTCACTCAAAAAAACAATTTACCTTCTTATTAGTCACCATAGCAACCACAAAACTCTTCTCGTTACCATCTATAAACTGAGAACAGAAGTATAATTTTTAAGGTAGGTGTTAATATGAATGAAACATTTATTCAGACACTTGATAGCTGATCAATTGTGAACAATTAACTCCATAGATCCTCATGACTTACATGTATGCAGTGCTTTTTTTTTCCTGTAAATCGTGGGAGGTTTACTTCCAAGAAGGTATTGGCCAACTTCCTTATCAAACAATAGGTAGGTAGGTGTAAGAGGATGTAAACCTAATAATTGAAACCGACTGAGAACTGAAAGCTCCTATTCGGTATCATATGTCTAACTTGAGTATCTATGCTAATGGGAAAATTATATTAATTTATCTGAAGCTACATCTAGAATTATATATTTATATCAAACTTCCTTATATATATATACTTTTATCTTTCTTAAAGTTTAAATAAATATCCTTGTAGAGAGTTATTGTAGATAATTTAATTATTTCTACATCTTGGAAAATATTCTAAAAATGGTTTACCGTGTTAAACTTCGTTATTAGGGTACCCTTCCTGTAAATGGAAAATTTTTTCGGTCCCACAAATGTCAGCTTAACGGAGGTTTTACTTTATATGACAACCAACTACTATACTTAAATGAAAAGAAGTGTTTTACCTCTACTGGTGTAAAAGAAGAGTACACAACTGTTTTGGCAGATGATTTTTTATTCTAAAATAAAGGAAAAAACTCAATTATCTACTGATACAGTTTCAATCAAAAAGAATTGTAGTTTTTTTAAAAATTAAATAAATAAATAAAGTACCGATTAGTAAAAAAGAAAAAGAACTGTTTTATCCACTTTTAATAGCATAGTATAATAAAAAAAGCAGGTATTTTTATTTAAAAAAAGTAAATAGTAAGTAATTAACTTTAATAAATAAGGCTTGCCTGATTTTATAGCTCTCCTAGGATATAAAATTTTAATACACTTGATTTAATTATTTTAAAATCATCAATCAACGGTTGTTCAGCTACATAATGCCAGTAGCTTACATCAGGAAGACTACCTGCATTTAGAGCAGGTGATGACATAATGAGTTAAATGTATGCTGCCATTGCCATACCAATGTAGTGCTGCTTAGTGGACATGGACAGTTATTAGATCAACAAAACAATTGACTAAGCATACATAGGAATACATAGGCAAAACCTTTCCACTTTTTGAAACAACTCAGGCTATGGCAGCGGCTCCCTCACAACCAGACACACGACTAGGAACAACACTTTTATTTTACAAATATGTGAGGGATATTCTTTTGATAGAAAATAATTAATTTACGAAATTGAAACTTAAGTATTTGATAACATTATAATATATAGCCAATTAAAAGTAGCAATTACAATCTAATAATTTTAATTAAGAATGTAACCTACCGAAAAAATTAAGGTTATTGAAACGAAATAATAATTTTAATTCTAATTAAAATAAAAAGGCATTTTTTTACTTAGCTTAAAACATTTTTTCTGCAAAAATTAAGCAATTTATAATACTATTTTGAAGACATTTCCCCCACAAAAGTATGACAAAAAGTTAAAGTGAATTAAATGCAGTCTGATTGACAGATTCCTTGATTGTTCATACAGCCCAAAAAATTTCTTGAAGGAATCAAGTATTAAAAAAAGGATGAATAAATTTATACAACAACCAAAATGTTTTCTATCCGTTGATAAAACAAAACACGGTGAAAAGTGAAAAAAGTGAGTATTTTCATAGTAACATTTTGTTGCATTACCATAAAAAAGTATTTATAAAATTATAGTTTCATTTTATTAAAATAAAAATTAAATTAAATTTTTGAAAGAATATAAATATCAAAATTTTCAAGGAGAATTTTTTTTAATTTTATTCTATATAAAAAAAGTCAGAAGAAATGCTGTTTTTGGTATTCAATTTTACATTTTGCTTTAAGACTTAGAAATTTTAAATTGCTAAGGTGTGTACACAGATAGAAAAAAAAATTAAGAATTGCTATCATTAGTAAAACTTGTAGCAAAAAACACCACACAGGCAAGAAATGCAATCACAGAGTTTAAAATTTATATGCTGAAAAGGACCACAGTTATTTATAAACTTAAAACAGGATATTTTTGCTAAATTCCAATTTGTTTGAAAGTGATTGCAATTTTAAGCGCCTTTAGTGTGTTACATAACTTCCTGTTATTTTTCTGCAAAAAACAAAACAAAAAACATTCGACTTTGAAATTTAAAATTATACCGGGGGATGGCAAAATATACCAGTATGATAGAATAAAAAATAAAATTAAAATATGTTTGGAAACTGAGAACTATTTATTGAGGAATTTGTAGTAAAAGTAGCATACAAGCTTCTCTGCAGACTATAGTAACATAACTAAAGAGTTGAAATTCCACAAGCTGTAAGGGCCATTTTAATTTGAAAACTTAACATGTTATTACATTTTTAAGTGCTTTTACGCAAGTTTTTTTTCACTTTCCTTTGTTTTACACAACTTTACATAATTATTTCCTTTGCACACCAGAAAATATAAAAAAATTAATTCAAGCACCATTTCCTATTATTTATAATGATATAAGTTTTTTAAAGAATATATTTTTTTTAATCATTTATTTCCTTTAATTGTGTCACACATTCTGAATTCTTAAGTTTAATTTACAGTTAAATATTTCTCAAACCATTTTAATACAATTAACATATTATCAGTATGTTCTAACATATTATTATGATAACTATAAAATTTATCAACAAAGTCTTCTTTAATTTTGTGGATTATTTAAACTTTTAAGAGATAAACAATGAAGAATGTGAAAGAACAGAAGTTTCTCAGAAATTCTGTGAGGGTTAAGAAATGGAAGTGAAAAATGAATACTTACTTCTTTACTTTCTGCTTCACTCTGTGATAAAGCAAGAGCCAGTTGTAAGTCTTCCTCTTCTTTGAGTTCTTGTTCACTTTTACTTGTTGAAGACTCCTGAAAGGGAAAGAGATTTTTTAATATAATCAAAAGAAGCTAATTATTCATACGTAACAATGTAAAACAACATTACTTGAGAAGTAGTTGTAGGAGAAAGTTGCTCAGGCTGAGGAGAAATCGATTTGGTCGATGGCCTTTGTACAGGAAACAGAAGAAGAAAATTAACTTATTTTTATTGCGACTTTTTTAGAATCTAATTCAGTGCCTGCCGTTTATTAAAATCACTTTCGTTTTACGCTCTTTTGATTTTATGAAGCGGCTGAATTTATTAAGAGGCGATTCAACATTTGAAAAAAAAATCAAATTTTTACAATACAGTGGGTGATCGGTTAACGAACATAATCCGTTCCAAGACTATGTTCGCTATCCGAATCGTCCGTTAACTGATCATCGATTCACTATAGACTTCTATGTGAAATTGATTAATTCGTTCTGGAGACCCTAAAAATTAAATATTAAAAAATGTATAATTTCTTTGTAAGTTTTTAAAAAAATTATACATACATATAGTCTTGCATATTAACCAGTCCTTTTCATTTTTTGCTTATGGGACGTTGAAGAACATGTCCAATGTCGATTGTTTTTCTCTCTTTTTCAGGATTTTTCCAGATGTAATTAATAGCATTGTCGTTGTAAAGATCCCCAATCCTACTGACATCAGCTTGGTTTGGGTGCCATTCTAAGACCATTGCTCTGGCATCCTCCCACTTTTTCAAAAGATCTTTAATGGCAGATGTCGGCATTGGTCCTCTTTCGTCTTCCTCTTGTTCAGAAGGAGACACATTTCGCTGTGTTTCTTGGTGTTCTTCATTCAAAATTTCTTGGAGTTCTTCTGTCGTCAGTTCATCTTCATGTCCCATTATGAGCTCTTCTATGTCATCCTCGTTCCAATTCCAGATCTCTAGCAGTTGTCAAAATTTCACCCATAATTTCCTGATCACCTCCGTCTCCTTGAACGAAGGATGGACACGGCTTCCGCCAAGCAGAAATCAACTGTCGCTGTGTGACTTATGACCACGCCTTTTGAATGATACGAATAGCTTCAAGAATGTCAAATGTTTCTTTCCAAAACTTTTTTGAAGTCATTGTTCAGGAGAATTGGCTTGCTTCAAAATACCGAGGAAACAGCGTGCGAGTGTACAATTTCTTCAAAGCCGCGATAACCTCTTGATCCATCAGCTGAATCAGCGAAGTCGTATTCGGAGGTAAAAACTGAATTGTAGGCAGGGAAAGTCTGTCAACAAATTATCTTCAAGATCTTTTGGGTATCCTGGTGCATTGTCCAATAGCAGCAGTGCTTTCAAGGGCAAGTCATTGGTATCAAGGTAGTCTTTGATGCTCAGGGCACAAACTTTAAATAGTCAATCTTTGAAAAGATACTACATGACCCATGCCCTTTGATTCGATCTCCAAATTACTGGCAGTTTGCTCTTATTATGGAATTTCTTTTTGAATGCTCTGGGATTTTCAGAGTGGTAAACGATAAGTGGCTTAAGCTTCATATCACCACTAGCGTTAGCTCCCAAAAGTAACGTCAATCGGTCTTTCATAGGTTTATGCCCAGGAACACTTTTCTCATCTTTCGTGATGTAGGTACGGTTCGGTATGCGCTTCCAAAACAAACAAGTTTCCTCACAATTAAATATTTGTTGTGGACGATACCCTTCTGTTTCAATGAATTCTTAAAATTTTAGACAGTACTTCTCAGCTGCTTCTTTATCTACACTAGCAGACTCACCATACATTAATACATGTTTAATTCTAGACCTTCTTTTAAACTTTGTAAACCAGCCAGTGGTAGCCTTGAATTCTAACTCCTCGGATGACGAACCTGAAGTTTGTTCTTTCAATTTCTCAAAAATTTCTCTAGCCTTCTCTTGAATGATAGGCATACTAGTTACATCTCATTTCATTTCCCGTTCATTTATCCAAACTAAAAGCAACCTCTCCATTTTATCATGGATGGCACTGCTTTGCTTCGCAGATGTGATTTTCGTTACTCCTTCAGCTACTTGAGTCTTCTTGATGATATCTTTCTTAGCTAATATTGTGCATACTGTAGACCTGTTCAAGCCATACTGTCTCGCAACATCCAGCCATTTTCTGTCCACTCTCAACTTTGGCTATCATTTCTCGCTTGGCATTTATAGTGAGCACAGTCCTTGACACTCCAAGCTTTTTGGGACACATATTGTCAGATTTTCTGTCTTTTTATAAGGGGTTCAGAAAAGCACATACGAAAATTTTAGAGGAACAGGAACCAACTAGCGTACACAATTGACAAAGTTTCGACTCACACTAGCACCGCACGTGTGTTATTACCACATTCAGGGCTGCCAGTGGCGACTAAAAGACGATTGACTATTTAGAAATTTCTCATATTTCCCGTATTTTCATAATTTCACATATTCTTACGGTGCTAGCGCGTCATCGGCACCTTTATATTTTATAGTCTGCACTGTTTGAAAGAACTAAGAATTCGCTTAATTTATTCGCCATGTCAGCAAATCCACTCGCCCATAACTTATCAGCTGTCAGAAAATATTGATATTCATATTGAAATTGAAGTATTCAAGTGTGTATTGATTTTAGTCATAATAATAATTATTGAATGACCTTTAAATTACTTGTTAATTCAAGTTTCATTTAGTAATTATCAATACTAAGCATGTTTTAAACATTTCTCCTTTCAGTGATTTTATTTTGTATGCAAAATTATAACAAATGTTTAATAAAATTTTTTTTTCAGGCCGAGAAGTGTTCGTTAGAATTCGTTTTGTTCATTATCCGAATATGTATTCGTTGTCCGAACACAAAAAATCTTTCTTGAAAGTGTTCGTTATCCGAACACAAAAATCTTTCGTGAAAGTGTTCGTTAACCGATTTGTTTGTTAACCGATCACCCACTGTATATTCTAAATGCACACACTTTAAAAGCTGAAATAATAACAACATTAAAGCTTTATTTTAACTAATTTAATTAGCTGTTGTCATAACTGGTGGGCAGGTGTTTTACTTCTTTAAAACACCGAGGTTTCAAACTCTTTCCTATCACTAAAGTTTTTTTTTCCTCACAGTTCCTGTCATGTTGCATGTTAGCCGCACGGTTAGTCTTTCCTTTATTTTTTTACATCCACCAGTCGGTTCATTTTTAAACAGCAGTGTATGTTCAGGAAGTGCTCGGAAAAATAATGCTGTTTTTATCTGTGTTGAAAATTTGCTCTGGTTTATAGTCTTTGATGAGTGTTGGCCACACGTCGTTTACCCATTCTGCACCAGAGCTAAAATCAGCATCTTGCTTTTCACCATGCAATTTACAATAGACAAGGTTGTTACGGTCTTTCCATCGGGTTAGCCACCCATCTGTAGCTTTAAAATCAGAATCACCAAATAAGTTAGGAAAGTCCTGCGCTTTGTGAAATAAAATTCCATGGAATATTGGAATTCTTCGTTCACATGCATTTTTGAACCATTCTAACGGAGCTATTTCAATTTCCAACGATTTTCCTTCATGCTTATGCTTTCTTGACAGATTTCCATTCTTTTTCATTTCTTCGGAAATATTTATCCTTTGTTTCAGAATGTTGACAAGAGCAGTTTAGGAAATCCCTAATTTAATTGAAGCTTAACGTTGACTACATTTAGGAAGCCTATCATAGTTTTGCAACACTTTGAATTTATCTTTAAGACTCAAATCCTTCCTTTTTGGCATGCTGATAAAATTTAAAACCAAACGAACTTAAAAATGATAAGTGCTCTAACTATAATTTACTCAAACGGCATAAATAATATGGAACAAGCGCACAGACAGTTTTTGGAAATTTATTCATGTTCTCTGTTAAGATAGATGACAAAAAAAACTTCTCTCCCTTCTATGGCTCATTCAATAAAAAGTAAGATAAGAATTCGACCCCCTGTTGAGTGAGATAGGTTTCTCCAAACTTCATTCAAGTCAAGGAATTGACATTGATTTCTATGAACTCGCCGCTTATTACCTACATTTTTCCTTAACTCTTACACTATGTATATCGCAGGAAAGTGCTAACCACACCTGTTTCACAGGTTTGTGAGTAACTGTTGGTTCTTCTAAAAAAAATCTTTTAACTTCGAAAGAATAAAATTTTATAAATAAGAACAAAAAAAGCTGAAATATTGCACTTTTGATTTATTACGCAGTCAAAATTTTGATTTCAAAAAGCGGCGGCATTGATTTTATTAAAGGATGTTTTTAACATGTATTAATATTGTAACGATTCGGTTCTTGCCGATTTGATTTTATAAAGCGACTGGTTTTATTATTCCGTGATTTTATTAGCAGCGGGCACTGTATAATGACACAAAGAATAAAAAAATAAAAGTTTAAAAATAAATAAAAGATTACCTATTCATACTCATGCTTAAAATCAACAAAAATTTAAAATGACAATTACAATTGACTAAAGTTTACAAGCACTAAGAAAAAAGATAAAACTCTTTGAATAAAGATTTCTACTATTCACAAATAGAGTGAGGCAAAAAAAGTGTGAGGCTTCATAAATAGTGAAAGGTCATATTTTCTTAACCTCCTAAAATATTTTGTGTAAATTTTAAGGAGTTTCCACAGTACAAAGCATTAAGGTTGTTTGCATTTTGTCAATGAACAACATCTATTTAATATAATTTTAAATATAAGTTCCATACTTAAAGACTATTAGTATTTCATGTACTTGTTTTTGTGTCCTGGCATTTTCATACTTCTGAAATTGTGGATAACATAAAGATAAGAATAAACTCATATTGTAACTAACAATAAGAGTACAAATGAAATCTGCATAACACTTTTATAAAAAATTTTGTTTACGAAGAAATTTCTATTAGTTTTAGAAAAAAAAGATTTCTATGTTTCTGAATGCAGTAAACTTCCAATTTACAAAAAAATCATCCATGGAATTTTGTTTTCTACTTTATTAATGGGAATCTCAAACCAATGATTTTAATGATTTACAATTAAATATATCTCAATAAAGATAAGGATTATGGGAAAGTAAAAAGAAACAATTTCAAAAAAGTGTGCTGAAACTAGTTAATTGCGGCTAGCTGGTAAGAGGCATATGAATAAAAATCAGAGAAAAAGAGCCTCTTCCCCTTTATCCGTTGCATCCGGGACCTGTAACTGGAACCAGAGTGTTTTGGAGTTATGTTTTCCCTGGGGCTCTAAACTTTCTACTGCTCAAGAGATCTTTTACATTTTTATTAATAATACTTTTTTTATAGATTTCCAATTTTTCATGATTAAAAAAAAAAAAAAAAGAAGAGAAACTTCATGTTTTCAATACATGTAATTTTGATACAGATAAATTTTGTCTGGCTATTACATTTTATTTCATTTTGTTCAAAATTGAGTTATACACATGAATTTTCATTCTTATTATAACTAACAGTTATGAGATATTAATCATAATATTATCTATAATTTCTCTTAATTTTTATAATTAAAATACTATGTCTCTTTCAATAATAATAAATGTCCTCATTTGTCCTCCTAATTTTAAAAAAAATCTCAAATCAAAATCTGAAACTCATAAACGTGCATAACATATAAGAAAAATACCGGAGGCTCAGCGGAGCTGAAGTTTTAGCTTATTATAAGGGAGAGGAGTAGGAGCATTGAAAATTTTTCGACTCTGGATCCCTTCATTGCCATAATGCTATGCATTGTATTTCTATTGATTTGAAATGCAAGCCAAAGTGCCAATCATTTATTTTTTCTGATTCCTTCTATTGTTCTGTTCTGTTTATTATGATTACTGTCTCAATTTGTGCATTCAATCACAAATAGAGCAATTGAGCTTTAACACAAAGAAATATTTGACATATCTCTCTTCTTTTCTATTTTTCGCTTTGCAAAAGTTTTGTCTACAGTTGTCTCTGTAATCTGTCATTAGGAATGGAAAAAAAATATTATTGTTGAAGTAAAATAATATGGGAGGGCTATCCAAATAAACTGACACTCCTAAAAGTAAATCTATGATAGTAAAATGAAGAGTTAGTGTCTCTCTCATATAATTCTAGAACCGTTTGTGTTATTATCATGAAATTTGGACAGAGTGAAGAAGGAACTTTTAACCCTCTGTCCTACAAATTGTTAAAAATTTTAAATTAGATGGTTTGGGAGAGACACTTGAAAAATTAAAATTTCTTATTAGTTTAGTATTAACCATTGTTATAAATCAAACTGCATGTTTAATCTCTTTTTTAAAATATGTAAAAGAAAAATTACAAATATATTTAATAAAACAAAGAGTTTATCCCATGTTTAATTAGTTTTAAACGCTTTTTCAGGTAAGATCGATAATAAAAGGGGATGAGATGTCACTAAATTAATATTTGCTCAGTTATCAAAATTCATGTGTTTATTTTGTTCACAGGTTTTCTTTTTAAAGGTATTTCCATAAGAGTAAATAATTTAAAATCAACGGTAATTTAGACAAAAAAAAAATTATAGAAGAAAAAGCAAGATTGATGGAGAAATGTGTTTATTCATATCAAGAAATCATGAAAAATTCATACCACTGGTATTGTCTTAATAGGTGCTGTTTTAATAGATGCCACATACATAAATAATGATATGTAATATAGGTTATGTGTTAATAGGTTCATTAAGGTCCTTAAAAGGAATAAGTACAGGATAAATTCTACGATTGTAGTAAATTTCAACTATCAAGAGTTGGCTGAGAGCAGTAAGATCAGGATAAATGATTGTTAATTTTTATTTTCATGGGATCAACTTCTAAATACATGGTTTGATTAGTTTAATAGTGTAAAGGCCCATGAAAGAAAGAAATAATAAATAATTGGATTTATTTAAATTTTTATTCCAATTGTGTTGGTATATGCTTAACAGTTTAGTGCATAATTTTGTAATATTGATTTTTTTAATCTGTATAAAGAACAGGTATTTAGGTTGTAAAAGATAATTCTTAATGCAAAAAAGTAAAATTGGCTTTGACTGTAAATAAAAATTATTAGGAAAAAAATTGATTTTTCATTTTTTCTTTCAGATTTCTGATTTATCATTGTTGCTTTGCCACCAGATTCCTGTAGTAATGGGAGAAAGTATTCACAATACATTGTTCTTAATTGTCTTCCATACAAGTATAGTTCTCAAAAAAATAATTGCCACCATTGAATAACTTTTGATTTAATGATCATATTGTTCCATTCACGGACTTAATCTTAAAGGTTTGAAATGGCGATATGTTAATTATTTAGTTCACATAAGACTTTTAATTACAAAATTAGATACAAAAACATACTTTTTCTGACTAAACACACCTTTTTTTTTTCCCATTGGACTTGGATTACTAATCCCCATGATAAAGGGAGTAGCCACAATCTAGGAATAGTTTGGTCAGGAGAACGGTTCAAAGTTTGGATTCATTAATATTAATTTTATTTTTTGCATATTTAATCATATCTCCAGAAAATTGAGCAGAAAAATTTCTGCACACAATTATAAAACTCATTTAAAACATAATTCTATGAAAAAGAATAACTTTTAGTAAATATTAATTATTTTCAGACGTGCCAACCTAGCAAAATTAACATTCAGGAGTTTCCCTAACAAGAATTCAGGAGATTTCAGGAGGGGTAAAAAAAGGTGCATGGTATGCAACATTTAGCACTTCTAAGGAATTTTAAGTAAAAAATTTATTAAATATAAGAATGCAAGAAATTTTACACACTAATAGAGCAATAATTGTTTAAAAATATTAAATGGAAATAAAATAATTAAACACAGATTTAGCAACACAAAACTATATTAGGTAGATACTCTTTAAATAAATACCATTTCCTTAATAAAACATTATTCAAAAACCCTTGACACTGTAATAAAAATGCACAAAAACTTCTAAAAAATAAACAAATTTAATAACTATTTTATTTTAAAAAACCAATTCAATACTAATGTATAAAAATACTAATGTCTGTACAATAAAGAACCAATTATCCGGGATGCTCGGGACCATCGCTATCCCGGATGTCTTAATTTCCCGGTTTCCTGGATCGACAAAAAAGTGTCGTTAATCGATGTTTTATCAAACCCAAATTACAAGGAAAAAATTTAAACACATTTTAAAGTAAGAGAAAAAAGAAAAGCACTCCTAAATCTAAAAAGGAAAAAAATTGTAGTAAAATAAAATTTAAAAGAATAAAAAAATTTGCAAGTTTAGACAAGAAAAACAAGTTTAAAAAATAATTACGATTCCTAAATCAACTAATAAACAAAATCAATGATTAAATAACGCAATATATTTCATGGGGGGGGGGGCGAAAATAAAAGAAAAACCTATTAATCTAAATAAAAACACTTGAAAATTATCGAACCGAAACGATAGTTAAAAAACGGCACTAGCATAAATATTAAAACCTAGAACAAGGCAAGATCAACGGACTTTAAAAAAAAAAAACTAATGAAAAAATTTGGTAATACAAATAATTTTATTGAGTGCAAAATTTATCATGAAAAAGAAAAAAAAGAAAGTGGAATCAGAAAAACGAAACTGCAATCTGCTTCATAAAATAATTGTATGCTTAAATTAATAAACAATTCTCCTTTTTTTTATTTTTATAAAAACGCGATTTTTAATTAAAGTAGGTGTGATTCCACATCAAGAAAAACTTGCGAATGATACCGCACTTCAAAAGAAAAACATTTTATTTTCATTAATCGATGTCAAATAGATAAATATATTTTTCTCTTTCATCTTCTGTTCACTGATATGCATGTGCAATGCATTTTCCCCACCCCCTCGTAAATCAAACAGCAAACGAAATCATCATGCCACTCCT
Source organism: Parasteatoda tepidariorum (assembly GCF_982258835.1). NCBI lineage: Eukaryota > Metazoa > Arthropoda > Arachnida > Araneae > Theridiidae > Parasteatoda > Parasteatoda tepidariorum. The sequence continues at coordinate 402,926 of NC_141756.1, forward strand.
TTGAGTTTAACGACCTAAAAGAGAATAAAGATCTAAAATCTTCAAGGTCGCGGAAGAAATGACGTTTCTCTGGGTAAACGGGGAAAGAAATTCTTCCCTTCCTCACATTTTCCTCTACTCAACTTCAAGGATTAGTCCAGTTTCCGCTTTTTTTTTCATATCGTTTTAGTTCAAAATGGCGGGAGAACCGAGCAATTTTTTTCCGGATTATCTGGATACCAGATAAATGGTTCTCTACTGTATGCATGAAAAAAAGAGTTGCAGACTTAGCTCTCCGCTATTAAGTCTTGCTTAAGTCATTGGTACATGATTTGTTGAAATTGATCCATACTTCCGTTTCGACTTAAGACATCCTTGAAAAAAAAATTTTTTTTTTTAAATATACGAAGACTAAACGAATAATTGATATCACGTTGCTAGTTTACGAGCTTGTTGCCAACCGTGGAAAAATACGCATTAAAAACTATAAAAACAGCAAGATACAATCATAGAGTTCAACTCTATGGATACAATATCAATTCCAACTATCGAGAGTACGAGTTTCCCCACTCCTGAACGGACGTCACTCGATAACGACATGTGACGTCATTGCATTCCACACGAAAGAAGAGGAAGATTTCACCCGCCCCCAGTGTAAGGGGGCGGGTGAAATAGGAGTGTTAAGAGGTAACGTTGAAGAGGGGGGAAAATAAAGCATGTTCAGCTACGCTTCAGGCAGATGGTAGTTTGATAAGAGGGGATGGAATTCAAGCTGAAAGAAAAACTTACTTTCGCGGAAAAATTAGGTAATTTTGAGTTTGGCCGTCGATCGCAGTAAAATTCGGGAGTTTTTCAAATCAATTCCGGAGGGCGGGAGAATAACTCAAAATTCGGAAGACTCCCGCAAAATGCGGGAGAGTTGGCACGTCTGTATTTTTTATTAATTTTATTTAAAAACAGTCTAAAAAATTTTGAATTACAAGGTAGAAATTTTTTTATGTCATTTTAAAGAATGTAATTTTAAATGGCAAAATACAAAATTCCAGTGAAATCGGTCAAATAGTTCCTGAGAAATCAAATTTTAAAAATGTGACTTTTAGAAAAAATAAAAAATAAACAAACTTTTGTTTGAAGAAAGAACCACAAGATACAAAAATTTGCCCAGTTACATTCTAAATTATTATATCAGAACTAAAAGAACAGCTCAATATGAAATGAGTTGATTTAAACATATTTTTAAGATGCATTTCAAATAAATATGTTAGCTTTTACTGAAGAAAAAGAATGCATCTGTGTCACTTAAGAATTTTATCTACAAAAATTTAAGTGAGCAAAGCAGAATATCAGAATCCAAAATCCAATAAAACAGATCTTTTAGTGATGTGTCAACAAGAGTATTTTGTATAATTATCTATCTTCTGTAAATTTTTCAACAAAAAAATAAGCACCTTTTAAAAACGCTACACACCCTGTCAGTAGTTTTTCTAAATACTTAAATTGTTATTTCATATATCTTTGAGTCACACTTATTTTAACTCATAAGATATTTTGCTCTTCTTTTCTTCTTCTAGGGACTCAGTGTTTCTTCCGATTAATTCTTTCCTTTTAGTTTTTTCTGGTAAAGGGATAATAATGGTAAAAACGAAATTGTTTTAAACCCCCCCCCCTCAAATACGTAAATGTTAAAGAAATTTGCAAAATTAAAATTATGAGCAGCTTTAGGAAGAAATGTGTAATAATACTTGATAAGTGGAATAAAGTTCTGGTTAAAAAGAACATTGATAAAGTACCTTTTCACCTAATATTTCTGCTTAGGGACATGATCTATACGAATACTACTTTCAAATAAGACTACATGGGATAAGATAAACTTACCATGATTTGTAACAAATAGTGGTAATCACAGAAGTAGTTTTATGGATTACTGCCCAGAGATGCTCTTTTGTTTAATTAACTTGATTCCATCGAAATATTAAAAAAAAAATTTTTTTTTTAAAAATTAATGAGATATTTTTATTTTAGCTAGCTGTAGTGAATACAAAATTTTCAGAATATTTATGAGATAAGATAATTTCCTATAAAAGAAATCAGCAACTGATTTACTCATCTATTAAACACTATATTTTTTTATTCTTACATAATCAATGAGAGCATTGAAGTAGTATCATAATGTATGAACAAGAAAAAAAAGTAAGAGTTCCTACATACTTGGTCAATTTTTCCCAGCATGCTTCACACACTCTGACGTCTTTCTCGATACCAAAGCGGGGAATGGGACAGCTGCGAGACGAGCACTTGTTGCAAAATATCTGACCGCAATTCCTACAATGATGCTGTATAAAATACGGAATTAGAATCGAAATAAAACTTAAATTATAAAATCGTTATATCTTTTTATAATATAAATAAAAAATAATATTTTTAAAAACCACGTTTTTGTAGTGGAGAATAATAATTTAAACAAATTTGAAAAACAAAAAACGTGGGGCGCATGAAATACATAACAGTAATGTTATATTAGCGTGTGTATGTGTGCTCTTGAGAATATGTGTATGTATATCTGTAATTGTAATTGTATCTGAATGTGGATGTGGAATATGTTTGTGTATATGCATAAGTATGTGGATGTATATGTGGCTGTGCATGTGCATGTGCATGAGTAAGAAAATGTGTATATGTATGTGTATATGTACTGTTATGTATTTCATGCACCCCATGTTTTTTGTTTTTCAACTTTTTTTAAATTATTATTCTCCACTACAAAAACATGGTTTTTAAAAATATTATTTTTTATTTTGAATTTTTTTATTTTAAATTATAATTTTTTTAATTTTTAATTTTTATTTCATATTTTTCAAAAATTATTACTTTTTAATTATTATTCTTCACTACAAAAAACGTGGTTTTTAAAAATATATATTTTTATTTAGATTATTTTTCTTAGTCAAGAGTAGTCAAGACTACTACAAGACCACTACTAAAATAATAGAACTTTCATTTTAAATTAGGGATACAAAAATCTTTATAGAAAAACAATACCTTTACGACTTTCATTAGTTTTATGCTGATGACAACCAAAAAAATCTGAAAATGAATGAGGAAAAACTGGATCCTACCACGTGATTTTTCAGCCAATAAAAATACTCCGACAATAAAAATCTTTTCACCTGATATGTAATACTAATTTAAAATAATGGAATCGACAACAAAAGACAATCTCGAAAATAATTTTTTTTAAAATTTTAATTTTATTTTACTTTGTATGTCTTTTTTCTCTTCATTTTCATGCATTGTCATCCAATTCTGAACTGCCAAATTTGAAGTTTGTAGCTAGTCGGGAAGTTAGTTTAAAACTGATTACAAAATTCCACCCGGACAGACATACACGAAGGCAAGTTTATATAAACGTGGTAATAAAAAGGAGGGTTTCTGTCAGTTAATGAGAGGGCAAATAGGCGCAAAGACGCATGTGGGTATGATATTGTTAATAAATCAATATAAATTTGTCTGAAATGAGTTTTGAAATAGTTTATATAACAAAATATGTCAATGTATGTCAGTTTATACATTTAGTTTTTATGTTAAAACTTAATTTTTCAGTCAAAATGTATTTATTTAAATTAAATAACTAATCTAAAATGAAATTTCTAAGTAGATCTAAAATATAAAGTAGAAAAGTTTATCAATCTGCAAAGCCTTATTTTAGTATCATATTTTACATGTACAGTTAAGAATGCTTTTTAAAGGTCTTTAATGATTATAAAATATTGTTCAGATATACTAAAGGTAAACTGTAAGCTTTTGCTAACTGTACGCTCACTTATTATTTCCAAATCAGACTATAACTTCGAGTATTTATGTAAAAAAAAAAAAACATTTTTCTTTTCAAATTTAATGCTATTACTTATATGTATTTGATTTGAAACAGTATCCAATAAATACTTTTTTGAATAACACCTTTTATTAAAAAATATTTAATTTCAATTTTCTCAAAAATTAGTTATTACATAGAGATGTGATATTTAACACTGACAATTAAATTATAAAACTTTCTCTTGAGGTGAAAAAAATTATTAATATGAATATATAATTTATTACTAAATAAATAAAATATTTTGTAAATAATAGATCAATAAATCCTTTTGAGATCCATAAATTTTGTTAAACAAGAAATTTTAAAATGAAAAGGGCCCTTTCTTTCATTAGCAATAAACCTATTTCTCCCAAAACAGGTTTTTTTCCTCAGTGGAAGAAAATTGCTAACTCTGTTAAATATTAAAATTAAGTTATATGTTTTATGCCCTTGAAATCATATGAACATTAATAAAGTATTGTGATATCAGTAAATAATTTATTAATAAAGAAATAAATTATTTAAATAAACAATCAATAAAATACTTATTTAATTAATTAGTAATTTCAAATATAAAAACTCATAATTTTTTTATTTATTTAAATACTTAACACACTATTATCATTTAGGAATGCAACATTAGTCCAACTAAATATAAGGGCAAATAAAGAATAATGTATTACTTATATGCAAAAAGAGTTTTCTAAAATAAATTACTTTAAAAAACATATTTCTGGCAAAATTTTCGTAGTTTAAGAGACAGCTTTAAAAACAAGTAAAAAAAACATGATTAAAAAATAACATCTAAAACCATGAACAGAAATGTTAATTTATGAAACTTCCCAAATTAATAAAACTAAAATGCAATGATTTTAATAACAAATAGCATGTTCAAATGGATGAACTTTTCTTCTTAGTAATCAACAAACAACTATCATTGTAAACAAAACTCATTTGGATCTCAAACACATATTAAATTCATAAATATACTGGTATTTATAAATTTGGGCTCTTCTCAGAGGCCAATATTATCGGTATTTTAAACAATTTTTTTAAAAAAAAAGGTATTATCTTGGTTAGGGTTTCTCCAACAGATTACCTTCCTTTGAATAACAGTAAATTGAGTTCTGCATCGATGACAACAACTTCCGTCCGACCAGTCAGGAGCAGTATCAGCAACAAACATTGCATCACTTTCCTTCAAAATTTGCAACTTGTAGCCTAATTTGAAACACAATATTATTTAGTGTTAATATTCACATTCAAATACTTCAATTATTTTATTGAAAAACATACATTTTCTTATCCATCCATTTAATATACAGTGCACTCCCGATTATCCGGGTTAATCACCGGGACAGGTCGCACGGACAATCGAAAAACACGGATAATCCGAAAACTCCTTTCATTAAAGAAAAATTCAATATCAGTACAAAAAATATAAAAATTACTGACATTTGCATGCATAACATCAAACTAGGAATTTTCCTTATTAAAAAATGTGTAATGCGTCTTCGCCATATATCGATACACATATTTTACGAACCGCATTAATGTCACCGTAATCAAATCCTCCCATATAATCTAATAAAGTTTCCACAGAGCAGCAGAATGAGAAATTGTATTTCATTCATTTACTACATCTTCTGCATCAGTTACTATCATCACTATTTGATTTAACAACATAACGATGTCTTCATCAGTCAAATACTGGAAGCCATACTCACATGCATCACTTTGAAACCAATCTTCTAAATTTTCTTCATCAAGAATTTCGAACAGTGGCGTACGCAGAATTTTTTCAAGGGGGGTGTTCATAATTTTCTGAAACTACTAAAAGAAATTCGAGTCTGTAATACAGCACTATTATTTCCCTAATTTAGACAGCTAGACAATTTTGACTTTTTATTTAGACAACATTGTTTAGTTAAATTTTGATTTGATTTTTTAAGTTTAAGAACTTAAAGTAATATCTTCTAAAAAAAGTCCAATGTCATATGGGTGGGAAGTAACACTTTGAGGGCCACTTTCACATTCATCAGATTTTGTTATGCTAGAAACGTTTTCTTCAACGGAAGTATCACAATTCTGTACAACAGAAAAACGTTCAAAATTCTCGAATTGTCTCAAAGACGACAGAACGTCTAGGATTCCAGAATCATCGCGTAAAGACCTCGCGAATGACAGCCAGTCTCGAAAACTGTACTGGCAGGACAGAAAGGAACCAGTCCGTAACAGTATCACGTGAATTTGGTTTCAAAAGTACAACCCTATTATAGTAAACTAGGAGGCTTCGCTCCCTGCTCGCTAGCGCTCGCCAACCCCCGGAACTGCTTCCGCAGTTCATTTCCGAAGTTCCGAAAACTTTTCACTGTAGAAAAGTCGAAACCTGTGCATTTCAATATTAATTTGAAATTGCAAACAGTTCACATATTTTTCTTAATCACACTATTCTAAATTTCAGTTGTTGAGAAAAGTTTTGTTTTAAAGTCTTTCCCACCGGAGGGCTAAAACCATGTGTTGTAAAACAATATGAAATAGTACTGAAGGCCGGATGTAAAGCATCGGCTTCGATGAAGATAATTTTGTGAGAATTTTTTTGATAATTCAGTGAGAATTCACCCGATTAGACATATGATGCTCACTACGTGCTCTTGCGCACCGAAGCCTCTCAATTAAAACGTATTAGCGTTTTATAAAATATAGATTAGCCATATGATGCTCATTACGTACTCTTGCGCGCCGAAGCCTATCAATTAAAAATGAAAACTGTTCCCAAGACGAGAAAAGAAATATCATCGGTTTTATTGATACATACGCATTAGCGTTTTATATAATATAGATGTTTTGAGAAATACCGTGAGGAAAAAAAAGTAGGCATAAGGCAAATAAAAATATATAGTCTTAAAAAATAATAGCTCGCATAATTTCTACTAAAAATTTTTTTTTGTTGCCATTTTGTCTGAGCTCAAGGGGGGTGTTTGAACCCCTAAACCCCTCCCTTGCGTACGCCACTGATTTCGAAACCTTAGATTTCTTTTGCTTGTTCGAGAATACTGTTATCATATTTTTCTTGAACATCTGAAGAAGATTGTTCATCAAGCGGTATGATCTTTCTCCAAGATCGTAAAAACGTAGACGATTTTAATTTTGACCAGGCTGCTGATATTCCATATACTTCAATCCACTAACGAATATTGCTTCCAAAAATTTGGTAGCGTTATAACTTCATGAATCAAAATTTTTTAGTCCTGAAAATGTTTCTCTTTATATTTCTTGTGTGACTCCGGAATGAGCACGGATAATCCGCAAACCGGATAATACGCGCACGGATAATCGAGAGTGTACTGTATATACATTTGGTACACTATAATTTTTAAACGGGTGCAGCATTTTAGAAACATAAAATCCAGCATCATGGCAGCACGATGATGCGGCAATAAACTGACAAATTAAAGAAGATATACAGATTTAATTTAAAAAAAGGAAAAAATAAGGAAATAAATAAATATATATATTATATTACATACTTGAAAAATACAGTATTTATATATTTATCTACTTTTTGTAAATATTTAAATACGTGGAAAACAAGCACAGCAATTTATACAAAATTTTAGATAGGCTAATTTTACTGTCCTTAAATTCAAATTTTCAAGACTTCACAAAATTTACAAAATATTCAATGGTTTTTGACATATATAAAAAAATTTAACACAATATACAGTAGACAGTTTGAGACCCGATTCTTTAGATCAATGATTGGATAATAATTTTTATACTTTTTCTATAAAAGATGGCAAACACACTCTACATGCTAATTTTTCAAAACAGTAAAATTTTTATTATTAGGCTAAATTTATTAAACTATAAAAAAAAAACGATTATTTGCATTTAAACATCAAACACATAACAAATTCAGGAAAAAATATATATTCAAAAAATTGCGATCCAAATCTTTTCATAATTCCTCAATCAGAAATGAAATATAAAGAAATAATAAAGTTTTCAGTAATTTGAACCATTACATGGATGTTTTTCAATAAATAACCAATTCTACTTTATTTTCTTGTGATTACAATGTTTTATATGGGATAATAAACATTTTAGAGTCTCGACGGGAATAAAGTGATAATTAACCAACTTATTTAGGAATTGAATTATTGATTAGTTATTTTATTCCAGTTATCAGTAGCTGTGAACTAAGCTAAGCATTTAATAATATACTAACAACAACATGTAATTAAAATGAAAGAGCTTTTATGCACTTTCATGAAACTCTCATAAATTTTTCATTTTTTCATTGCATTGTTTTTGAATACAATGATAGAGAGTGAGATCATTTCAGACAAGATTGTTTTCTTACCACAGTTAATTGTTTGTAAAATTTTATAATAATTTAAATAATAATAGGCAAATTGGTTAGGTTTGGTGCAAAAGAGGTTTTATTCACATTTGAGTTTTAAACAGATTTTATTTGCACGCTGATCTATGTTTTTTTATTGTTATACAGTGGAAACCTGATTTTACGTTGTCCGTTTCGTACGTTATCCCGCTTCTTACGTCATTCTCTGCTGATAAGTGAAAATTGCCTATACCGCTAATGTTTAAAAATCCCGGATTTTGCGTTACTCCTCTTATAAAAATTCTGCTTGATGCGTTTTTCTACCAGCAGCTCAAAAAGAAATTTTTTTTCTACAATTCTCACACAAACTTTTTTCTAGTTTTTTGAACAAGAGAAACTTATTTTTCAGCTGTGTGGAGCAATTCTTGGATTCTTTCTGTTCCGCTTTGTGTATTTGTCAATGGTCGTTTCCTCAATTCTCCCCCGTGAAAAATGGTTTCACTCATTTTTCCGTGCTAGCATACCAAATAAGATTTTCAGTTGGTTTTGTTTGAGTTTGAAAGCTATAGCATTTTTTCTCATTTTCGAAACCTCCGTCATTGTGTTCTTTTCTCGAAAGATGTCGAACCAAAAATGCTTTTTCTGAGCGAAAAGGCTGAAATCGTCGAAAAAGCTAAAGAATTTCATAGCACTAAAGTTGATCTTGCTAAATCTTTGGGTATTGCGTATTCAACTTTGCAAACGATTTTAAAGCAAGAAGCTTCAGTAGAACTAAAAGCTAAAAAACTCGGAAAATATCCCAAGAAGAGAAAAACCCTTAAAACATCTCCAAATGATGAGTTAGAAGTTTTTTTAATTAACTGGTTCAAGGAAGTCAGAGCAGCAAAGATTCCTATAAATGGATCAATCCTGAGAGAAAAGGAACTTGAAATTGCTGAAAGGCTTAAACTACAGGGCTTCAGTGTATCAAATGGCTAGATCGATCGATTGAAAAAAAAGGAACAATTTATGCTTCAAATCTATCTGTGGCGAATCTGATAGTGTGGATATGACAACTGTGCAACAGTGGAAAGAAGAAACTCTGCCAAATTTATTAAAGGGCTATAATCTAAGTGACATATTTAATGCGGACGAGAGGGGATCTTTTTCAACCTATTGCCAAACAAGACTTTGACAATTAAAGGTGAAAATTGCCATGGAGGAAAGCTTTCAAAAATGCGCTTGACTGTTTTGCTCTGTGCAAATGCTGATGGAAGCCAAAAGTTAACGCCTCTAGTGATCGGTAGAGCAGAGAAACCACAGTGTTTCAAAAATATCAAGAGTTTTCCTACCAATTACGCTTCAAACAAAAAAGCATGGATGACTCAAACATTATTTGAAAATTTTCTTTGAAAACTGGATAAGAAAATGAGTTTTCAAAAGCACAACATAATTTTATTCCTCGACCAATGCACTGCTCATTTAAACCTTAAATTGAAAAACATGCGAATAGAGTTTTTTCCAGCTAACTGTACGAGCCATCTTCAACCACAGGATTTAGGAATTATCCGATCATTTAAAGAGAGCTACCGGAAGCAACTGGTTAGAAAATCTCTAATGTTTCTTGATTTTGGTGACTTTCAGGATGCTTCTAAAGCAAAAATTAATGTTCTTGAGACTCTTAATTTGATATCTTCAGCTTGGGACAGTGTCGACCGAAAGTGCATTATCAATGGATTCAATAAAGCAGGATTTATCGGACGAGGGCGCTGCTGTTTTGGAAGAAGAAGAAGGCAGCGTGCCGGAAGTTGAGGATCTTTTGGAAGTTGATGGTACATACATCGACTGTGACACGGATCTCATTACTTCAAAAATCCCTTCCATAAGTGATTTAATGCTCGATTCTGACGATAGTGCTGAATGAAATAACTGAAGACGTGCCAACAGCTGATCAAGCAATACAAAGCATAAAAACTCTAAAACAATTTTTACTTGCAAATGTAAATCAAGAAGCAAATTTGCAAAAAATTGTTAGTACTGAACGAGCTGTAGATGAAATTGTAGCTAAAAACAAAAATGAAGTAAAGATTACTAATTTTTTCCATTAATTTAACTGGTAGGTGTCAATTTTTTAAAAATATGCATGAATTTTTCCTAATCCCGATTTTACACTATTGCGCTTTGAGTGTTTTTTATCGCTAGTCCGACCGAAAACGTAAAATCGTGGTTTCACTGTATTTAAAAATCAAAAAAATTCAGCACGTACAACAACAGTAGAAAAACCATTTCAGCAAACTTTTCTAATATTAAAATATCTACAAATTTTCCAAATGACACTTGCCACACAATTTTGAAATAATCATAAACAAATATTGAATTCCTTATGCGTTTGATGCAGGGTTCCTACTCTTTTAACATAGCAAAAACTAAGGACTTTTAAAGACTTTTTTTGAAAAAAATAAGGATTTTTTTGAAAAATTAGGGACCTAAAAATAGTATAATTGTTTATCATCGAATATACATATGCAATCAGTGACAATGACCTTTCGTAAGAAAGATATATACAAAGTTATAAAAAATTATATTTATATTCAATAAAAAACAATTTTATTACAATGCAAGTACCGATACAATTGTATTAATTAACAGGGTTCACTAAAGTAGGAACAGGCAACTTTTGCCTACCCGGGTTGGATCTTATGTAAAAATATTTTCAGATTGTTAAGAGTTAATGGCATGTATGAAACTAATCCGCATTCCATTTTCAATGATTTCATTAAAATTAAAGTGCAGAAATTAAGATTCAAATTTTTTTTTTTTTTCGTTTATGAAAAAAAGAAGAAATAAAGAAATTTGGAAAAAACATCGAAAAAATTATTAGAACAAGTTTCTTTATTTTACTGTGTCACAATTTCAGTTATGAGCAGTTTTGATTAATATTCAGTTATGCCAAAAAAAAATTCTTTCTTTTCTGTTAATAGAATGTTACATGGGTATATATTAAAAAATTTAATACTAAAAAGTTCAATTATAGTTACGCACGAAAGTAGTTTTCTTAACTATGACATGTATAATTAAGCCCTATTTCAAATAAATACAGGACCTACTAATATCTAAGCACCTTAAATCATTCCACTATTTTTCTATTAGGCCTTTAAATTCATTGTAATCTATATTTTATAGAATAAAAATACAATTATGCTTGAGAAGATTTATAATTTTTAAACCAATATGCTTTTTATATTAGTTTTCAGTGGAACACATAAATAAAAGAGTCAAAATGATTTTTCAAAGTTATATACACATTCCTATGGCCTGAAAATTGGTAAGGTTTCTTAATTAACAAATTCTGATAATTATTTTTTTTCTTCATCATTTACAGATATTTATTTGTAATATTTCTTTATCATCCTCTATCATTCTTAATATTTTTCTCTACTATTAGCATGATTTGATATTTTATTTTTATCCTAAATTAACAGTTTAAAACTGAAAGTGGTATTCTTTTATTATAAAGTAATCCGGCAATATCACCTTATCAGGTAATGTTGTAAAAACAATATTGAAAAGTTTGGAAAAACATATTGAATACAGTATGTAACTTAACCATTTTAAAATTATTACAAAACAGCAAATGTTTTATATTTACTTTTATTATGAGCTTTACATAAAAAAATTTCCAGTCAAAACTGTTATTAAGAAATTAAGAATTAACTTTACATAATATTACTACACAATCTAGCAAGAAACATGGACTAATTTTAAAGCAACCAAAAAAAAAGTATATTAAGTTGCAATGTTAATTGAACAAAATGATTAAAAAAAATCTAAATTTAAATTTTAATCTAATAGACATTAATAACAAAAAGTTTGGGATCTTTTAATTGAGCAGATTTAAATTTGTTACAAGTGTGCTTAGTTTTCGTTATGGATTCTAGTTCAAACATTTCTTCTGAAACTTCTTATCTTAGGGCTTTAGGTTGTTCTATATTTTCTGTTGATTTTAAAGGATAACTTGGGGTCTTCTACTTAGAATTAACTGCCCCCGCCCACAAAAAATGGTATGATTCCATGTCCAGTATCCCCCTTGTCCACACACTATTATTTTAATTTGGAATGCTTCACTCTCCTCATAGAGTATCATTCTAGGCAAAAGGAATAATATATTAATGAAAGGACATGTTTTCTTAAAAGTAGCTCCCTCACACACATTCCTTCTAGTTTCTCTAAAATGCTCTACTCTCGATGCATGGTTAAGCACTTTTAAAAACCTTGTACCAAAAGTAAGTACTTTTAAGGGCCCTTATTTTCCAAAATAAAAATTAAGCAGTTTTTAAGGACTTTTAAGGACCGTGGGAACCCTGGATAGGTTGTTTGTAGAAAAAACTTCTTTTATTCAAACACATTTCTTGGTGATCTTAGATTTCACAAAATATTTTGAATTGTCAAAATGTTTTTTCTTTCTGGTTTCCGAAGCATTTTAAATGCCTTTTTTCTAAATTCCAAATCTTAACATGCATCTCAAATATTTTTATGAATCATTTCAAAAACCTATTAAGATATTTGAAAAGAAATTACTGGAATTATTTATTCCTAAAGAACTAGACATGCAATATGAGTGTGTAGATTAGAATATTCACTCATAAAAGAGGAAAGAACCATAATCCAAACGAAACCGGAATTATGAAGGGGTAATTGTAAGCCCAACTCAAAAATCCTGAAAATTTCTTGAGTAAAATCATTAATGACAAATTAAAAAAAATTTATGTCTTTATAAATTTAAATCATCGATATTTAGATAACATGAAATTCTAAATAAATTATATGCAGCTTGATTTAAATGGATAATTATGTATAAGTTTAATTTTATCTCTAATCACATTTATTATTCTACCAGAAAAGGTATTTACAAATGAAAAAGATAAATTGTAGTTCTTGCCAAGTATAAATTGTAGTTAATAATATTTTTAAATAAATAACAAGAATTTTTATACATAAATGTGATTATTGATTTCTTGAAATTCCTGGACCTTGCATTTCCAGATACTTCTGGATCACAATTAGAGAAAAATACGGAAATAAAAATTTTTCCAAAGCCCAATTTTGTCACTGTAGACCAGAGTTCTAACCAAAACATCTCATTTGGCAATGTAACAAACAATAATATAGGCCAAAATATTAGATGTACAATTAAAAAAATTTCTAGCTTTTGTATTCAAAATAAAAAATTTTCTTTCTTTAGTTTTTTCCTTGACCACATAGCTTTATTTCACTCAATTAATTAGAAAAGAAATTAGAAATTCAATTAGAATTTTTTAACTCAATTGGAAAATAAAATAAAAATTTACTTATTTCAATATATTTTATAATGTTACTTATTATATGTTTCTGTAATTTGATACTTTTTTTAGAACTCATTCAGTTGTTTGAATAAACTAATAGTTAAGTTTAGATCAGTAACTTAGGGGTGGGGAAGAAAATTGTGCTAAAAATTGTTTTTATTTGGCAAATGTTTTTTCTGGTAGATTAGCCAATTTGATTGAGGTTAGTGGAATGCCAGTGCTGTGAATAATAATGTTTTAGCATGCGGTTGACTAAGTAAGAAGAATAAAAAATATTTAAAGAGGCACCTGGAGATATATCAGAGAAAAATATCATGACAAAAATAGAAGTTCAAGAAAACATAAAATCAATTTAAACATGAAAGATATTGACTTTGATTGAAATAAAAGTAAATACACGCTATAAAATTTTTAAAATATCAGTAAAAATATTTTTGTGTAATTTCTGATAATTCAAACCTAGAAAGCCCTCCTTTTATGACTCTATGCAAGCTAAATAAGATTAAAACAATGATTTGACAATAGTGTGAATGAAGTGTATTTACCTTCCACTTTTAGCATGTTGAATATATCCTGAACAGCACGATACTTTGGTTCATTTCTGAAGGCATGAGCCCAAACCTGAATTAACTCCAATATTCTATTCCTCACATTTTCATTGGTAGTGGCCTAAAGAAAGGGATTGAATTTAACGATTAAATACATTCAGAAATATGAGAGTCTAAATATAAACTGAAAAAGCAAAAAATCACTTTCAAATAATAACATACATTTTTATTCTAAACACAAATATTGGGCAATTAGAAAGGACACTTAATATGTGCCAAAGTTTCACTTTTTGCTTTGTTTTAAAAAAGGTGAAAATATTGATATATAAGATTACTTAAACATTTTCGTAAAGGTTAAATTTTTTGTTCAAAGAAATTAAAGTTTCATTCATAACACAACTCTTATTTTATTTAGCTTTAATGATATAAAGAATTTTTTTTTCATTTATTTTGATTCAAGAACATCTTATAAATTTTTTTTATTACATTAAGAATACAAATTCAAGACAAAAGAATTGCAAGTACATTTATACATCTCATAGTAAATAACATTCAATAATATGAGCTTAAGATTAGAAAAATGCACTGTGCAAGAAACTATGGCTGACAAAAAAAAGGAGGAATGAAGAAATAAGCAAACAAATATAAAAGGTAATAAAAAATCTTCACCTTAATTAAATCTTTTAACTCTTCCATGAATGGCCGGGATGCTACTTCGGCATGAATGGGACTGCCACAGTTTTTCATACAAGATTCCAATACCTAAAATTAGACAAAATTCTTAAGGTGATATAAATGCTAAACAGAATTTGATACAAATGTTAAACAGAATTTGAGCTTCCTAATAGTTCAGACATTATTTAATTAAAACTCTATAAAACTAATTTTAGAAAAAATAAGGGAAGATAGTGATTATTCATCAAATTAATGAAGAGATGAAATACATATTAAGCATTAAGGAAAAATCTTGTGAAAAAGAAGGAAAAAAAAACATCTTTTGCATATTCAAGGAGTTATCTTAATTAAGAAGTTACGTTGGCATCTTAGAAAATAAAAAGAAGATTCTTAAAAGAAGAAGAATAAAAAGAAGAAGAAGATTAGAAAATAAAAGAAGAGAAGAATAAAAAGAAGAAGAAAGGTTTCAGAAGTTGACTTCTTAAAAAAAATTAATAAAAGATTCTTACAAGCTACAACTCGAAGTAGAAGCAAGATGCTTAAGAGGAAAAATCAAATGTGTATTCGTTACAAAAAACATTTGACTTAGTGTGGAATAAGTGATTAAAAAAATATCATTTTTATACAAAACAGAAAAAAAAAGTTTGTGCAATGTCAAATGTAGGTTTGTTCAGGATTGCATAGATATCTAAGACCCTTTTTTAATAACGGCAGGCATTGAACTTCCGTTCTTTGCCTAGAAGATGCCAGAGGTGTTGCTCATTTATCATTACCTGGTGGGTACCTGTGAACAAAAGTCACAGAGGCGAGCAACATTACCCACGCCACACTGCCACAGATACCCGTTCACACGTTATGCAATAGAGGACAACACACAGAGAAATCCCTTCCTTGAGAGGGATTTGAACCTGCAGCCATTCGCAATTTCAAATTTTGCATTAATACAAATAATATTTATTCAGAAAGATTACAAATGCACAGATGCATGTAAATCCTTAAAAAATATTTATAGAAATAAATTTAATATTCCTCATGATAATACATAACTAAAAAAGCTTTTTAAAGAAGTTTCTTTCTTATTCTTTTCGTCCTTTTGTTTTTCTCCTTTTCTTTCTTTCTTTTTTTGAGACTAATGTTCATGAAAAATTCAAATATACATAAATGGTAGATATATGGAATATATACACAGAGGAAATAAGGTCTCAGAAAACAAAAAATAATGCAATAAAAAATTATAATAAAGGAGGAAAAAAATGAAAAAATTGATCAATTAATTAAATTAAGGCAAATTAATAACAAAAAGATGTGACACTTTTCTCAAACCACTGTTACACTTGGAAAAAATTAGCACTTTGTGATATTATATCAATATTGCAAACAAGGAACAATACAAATACTATGAACATCAAAAAAAATATAGATTTTTTCACTAACATAATTTAATCAAGTGAAAACAGCAACAAAATGCAGAAAAAAACACAGAAAAATGTTTTAAAAAAATGTATAGAGTTGAGAGATAATAGCATATTACAATTAATTTGAGATAAATTATCTACTTAAATTGGTAAGTTATAAAATATATGAAATTCAAGTATAACAGAGGAGAATTTTTTTTTTTAATGTGTGTTCATGCTGAAATTAAAAACTGATCTGATTGGTTCATTGCTTTGGATTCAACCAAATATTGGATACGCGTAAAGGTAATATATGAAACAGGATAACTCAGAAATTATAATTAGAAAAAAAGTCATTTTAAAATAGAACATTTTAATTCAATGACTTTTATAGAAATTAAAAACATTTACTAAATAGATTTTTTTATTTCAATTTAATGTAGGAGAAGGTTGCTAATTTTTTATAAAATTACTAAGTTTTATAAAATTACTCAAAATTTAAGAACTAATTTTATTAGTTGATTGCCCAGGATTTGCACGTAATATTAATTTAATTTATGTAAATTAAACAAAACTTTTTTTCAGAAAGAATGAATAGGGTTGGAAAACAATTAAATTAAAAGCCTTATGTATTTAATGAGAAAAACCATATGAGTAAAGGATATTCACCCTGATTAAATATTACATGAAAAGCGAGTATATCAATGAACAATTTTATATTAGTTTCTACTCATATTTTAACATGAAATATGAATAAAGGTTGATGGTAAAGTTCAATTTCTATTTTAAATTTGATTCGGTAGTGGCAGCATGCCTAAATGAAAATGGTTTTGTCTTGACGTATTTGAATTTATTCTTTACATTCTATTTAACACTGAAAGTTACAAAAACTTGCATAAATAATTTTAAAATCTTTCTGTGAATATTTAATTAAAATGTTAAATGTAAATTTGAACAGTTAAAATAAAAGAGGAATGACGTAACTAATTTGACCTTCAGTGTATTTGTGTAGGTGTATTTATTGTATTCATTGTAAAGTATTGTACTGAGTTTTTTTTAAAAAGGAGATCACGTTAAACATTAAGCTAATTCTACTTTAAATTTGGAAAGAACGTGGCACATATGATTTTACATTTTGACATCCAACATCACCTTGTCTGACTCCACATTTTAAAACTTAAGAGCGTAGTAAACTATAACTAGTTTACTGCGTTCAAAAAACCATGACAACTCAAGAAGGGATTGTATCAAACACTGTGAAGGGATTTTATATGTCACATTTTACAACAATAATTTAGAACATATTAAAAGAAAATAATAACCTGTAAAGTGTACAGAACCACATGAGGATTAGTAGCATAAAGTTTCTTCTTTATACAGGAAACAGCATATTTTGGTCTAAAATACAAAAGAACAATGTTAATAATAATAATAAATAGAAAAATATTAGCATAAAAAAGGCTAACTGTGATAAGATTCAGAAGAGTATAGCCTACTAATATTTTTTTTTTCATTATTAAGCATTACAAAATTCTAATATAAGTAATAACAGATTTTGTATGCTCTTACAACATAAATTATACACAAATAATCCGTACAATACTTAAAAAACATCAGTAAATATTATCAATGTTTATAATAGCAAGAATGCATTTGTTGATAGATATGTCAGTACATGTACTGCAACTATTCTGAACAAAAGTTATTGACAGTATTCTAAATTTCGATGACATTTTGCTACTTGAACAATAATACTGCTACAGTTTATTATTCAAAGATATTTTTAAAATAAGGAGACATTTTAGTTATATAAACTGTATGCATTTTATTTATATAAATTATATAAAGCCTTTATTTTCAATCTTACTCCCATTTTCTTCGAATTACTATAAAAAATTAATTTCAGTATAACAAAAGTAACTTTAATAATAACTATTTATTCATTATTTTATCTTTGTATTTTACGAATACATGCCAGGAATTTTGTTTACGTAACTTGGCGTTAAATAATTGATGTTTAAAAAATTATTAATGGATATTCATAAGAAATATCCACAAAATTAGTTGTTAAAATTGATTGACCTATGATTCTAAAAGGGTTTTAAATAAAAGTTGCATCTGATTTTTATCTTGGTAGATGGAGAGTATTTTTTAAAAATTAAGTGCACTTTTGAAAACCCTGATAAGGCAATTAAATAAAAGATTGCCTTGTAATCAACTTAAATTTTACTTTCTGAGCTAGTAGGGTGTTAGAATTAGGAAGTGAATGGAAAAAAAAAATCTAAAACCTTTTCAGTAAAAATTAAAAAAATAAAAGAGCATTATTTTATTTAGTTTGAATTCTTAAATTATTTGTTTTCTCACTTAAATCTTCAAAGTAATTTTTCAAAAGTTGAAGTTTTAATAATTATTAAATATTTTATGTTAGATTATTCTAGGACACTTATTTTTTTTACATAATCAATAATTCATTCAATTATTGCAAAATGGACAAATTTGATATACTTATCTTTATATGCTTCATACATATTTTAATTAAAGATTATAAGAATCACCAGCATAGAATTATAAGACAATTAATAATATAACCACTTTAAATTCTTAAAAGTAGTACCTTTTTAGATCTAAAATATATAAATTCAGTGAGTAACAAAATGCTATATAAATTGCTTTAAAAAAAAATTTTTTTTTTTAAACCATTGAATTATTATTTAATGACTTTGTTGATTTGAAAATTCGAGATCTTTCAAAAAAGGACAAATGATTTTTTTAAATGATTTAAATAAATTTTTTGAGAAGAAAATGAAGTTAGTAAGATCAGGATTTAAATCTTTGACACCCAATCTGGCATTTTTTTTCTTTAATGTTCAATTAAAATACAGATTTCCCTTGCATTCATTTTTGGCACTTAATATACAGTAGGGAACCGATTATCCGGAACGATCGGGACCATCGCTATTCCGGATAATTGATTTTTCCGGTTTTCTGAATCGCTACAAAAAGCAGTTTTTTTTTATTGTTAAACCCAACTAAAAAGAAAATATTTGGAAATAATCTTGAAAAAACGAAGTAATACACTAATGACTATTTCCAAAATGATGGTAAGGTAAACTGATGGTATCTTTCAAAAAAGGAAGAAAAATCCTAAAATCTTAAGAGGAAAAAAAAAAAAAATTTTTTTAAAATGGCGGGAAAGTTTATCGAATTTTGTTCCGGTTTTTTAGTTTTCCCGTTTACTGATTTCCGGATAACTGGTTCTGTACTGTACTAAGTGATACAAAAGAAAAATCAAATTTAATACAGAATTAAAATTTAACCAATGTATGAAATGGCAATAATACATTTTACTATTGTAAAACACACTTATAAGTTATGGGTTAACTTTCTTGAAATATCCAGACCTGCCAACCTTAGAAAATAAAAAAGCAGGAGACTCTTTCTGTATCACGACATAGCGCAATATTGAAAATTAAACCTGATTCACACTTCCTACAAGAAGTTTATTTCAAAATATATTATTTACATTACATAAAATAGACCACAATAAGATTCTGACACTGACTAATAAAGATATGTGTTCTTACTATAAAATATAAGGTTCTATAGAATTATATTAAAACATATCTTTTGATTTTTTCAAATTTAGGAAGAAGTTCAAAACTAACAAAATATGTCAATAATGAATACAATACTTTATAAATGCATTTCTTATTTTTTTTTAACTGCTACTGTTTTAAAACTGCAGATGTTGCTGATTCAGCATTATTTAAAAAAAACCTGGCATCTATAGAAAGTGAAAAAACATCTTGCCTAATGGTGTCCAAGATATCTCCGATTTTGCCATTTCATTGGTTATTGCTGCTGTTTTGGTTCACACTCAACGTAATTTTTAGTGATGTTGCTATGGGGCAAAGTTTTTCTAAATAAATGCCCAGCATGATCTGAAGCACAAGTTGGGAAGGAAATTGCACAAATTGTTGTTTTTTTCCTCTATCTTGCACTAAATAGAAAAAAGCAGGAGAAAACACCCTGAAGGCCTGAGGGCGAAGATTTGAGGCAAAAGCAGGAGACTCCTGCTAAAAGTAGGAGAGTTGGCAGGTCTGAATATCTATTGTTGTACAATTGTAGCGGTATTTTACTATAAAATATTAAAATACAACCATGATAACGTGTGTAACTTGGTTTTTAAATAACTTGAAATCATTTTAGATTCCCAACTGGAAATATTGAGAACAATTTGAAGTACTTTTTCAATTACATGAAACTTAACATATTTAGTTTTTACAATAATCTAAAAAGATTTTCATGTATTGGATATGATCAAGAAAACAGAAATTCCATTTCTTTAAGTACAAATTTGTGCAAAAGTTGGTGCACACTCCCTCTGTAACGACAAAAAGTTTTCCGAATAAAAAGGATACTCCTTTATTATTTCATTTTATGGGATTCATTTGGTTACAAATCATGATGGTGTCTTTATAATAATATTTTGTAAGATATGAAGTGTTTTTAAACCCAATTATTTCAGAGATTTTCCTGGATTAAAAAAAGTATCACAAAATATGAAATAAAATGGCACTTTTCTGAGAAGATTCAAACTGCATAAATCTTTCTTCAATTATTGAAGGAAATGTATTCTTAGGTATTAATTATAATTTTACACAGATTGCTTTTATGAGTGTAAATAAAATTATATTATATTTATGTATTTATGTTAGGTACTGAGATATTTCAGAAATAGGTATACATTTCAAATAAATATATTTTGGTAAGGATATTAATTTCATGCGTCAACACCCTATATCACTGTGAGCTATCTCTATACTCAAAACTCTAAATATCATGTCTTTTCAAAATGACCATGCCAACAAATATTCTTTGTCATTCGAAAAGCATTTTTATTCAACACCAACAGCCTCTTAACTGTTTTGGTTTGATGTTCATGCTTGTTTCACAAGTAAGGCGATCTCCTGAAGCAATAAAGGAGGATCAACTAGTTCTATTAAGAAATGAGATTTGCTTTCTGTATTTATGGAGAAGGGAAAAACCCCTTCAGAGTTCTGAAGAGGTTTTTTAGAATCAGAACTAATCCGATTCAGAATTTTTGCTTTGATTGAAACACCATTTTTACATTCAAAGCAAATAAGTGGCTTTCATGACAACTTGGTTAACAGTTAGTTTAGCTATGTCACAAAATGAAAATATGATTAGCTGTCCATCATACATCAAAAAATTTATTTTACTTTTATTTCCTAGCAGATCTAACACATTTAAGCAAAATTCATTTTAGTAATCTTCATACAATCAAATCTATACACATCACATTTTAAGTAGTTCCTTTTGTAGATAAATTTTAAAAAGTTTCTTTTTTCTTTTTATAAATTTAAATTATAATGTAAGCATTACTGGGCATCTATAAGATGGAATTCTTCTCCCTGCCCCCTAAAAAAGCAAAATAACCCAAATAATCACACTAAATGAGCTAAGGTGAATAATTTAAAAAATATTATTGCATAATTATAAAAATTAATATACAAATATTCGCAACATTTTCACACCCTTAAAGAAAAAATTATAAATAATAAAAAACTTACTGATATATAACAATGGCAATGATAAAAACAAATTAAAATGACTCAGTTCAGCAGAAGAAATGTACTTACGGCACATCTCCTTGACGAATACTGTCACATATATTCAAAATGCTTTCCCAATCAGGTTCCAACAAAAGATGACTAGTGGCTTTTTCTAAAAAAAATGATAATAACATACTTAACATAGATCTAACTAAAAAGTATAATAAATTAAAATGGCTTTTGTAGTAATTTTGGGAAAATGGAGGAAAAAAATCATTGAGAAAAAAAAGGGTCTACAAATCTCAGGCCATGTAATTGGCACCCTATATTTTAGTACAATTTAATATAAAGGATAAAAGCTGTACATTATTTTTTATTCAAGAACATGATGGCTCATAAAAATGACACATCTTTGTCCTTGTAGGCACTGACTCTATAAAAGCAAAGAGAACTCTAAAGGGTGATTACAATACAAAATGTTTGTTCTTAGCAAATGCTGAGTTTTTAATCTCACAATTAAACTGTCAAGTTGAGATGAAACTAATTTACTGACAATTCATAAGTAAGTTTAAGCAGGTCTTTCTTCTATAAACCTTACATTTTCAGAACTGATTTGTTTTAAAAAAAAGTTGCAAAAAAATAATTTTTCAGTAACTTTGATATCATTGGACACTCATTTACTCAGAAAATATTAAAAATAATTTTTGTGAAAACAAGTTCTCAAAGAAAAGCTTAACAATTTAATTACTTTATTAGATTTTTTTATTAGATTATTTTAATAGAATTAATTTAAATTTATACCTGATTAATTTTAATAGAAATTAATCAGGTTAATTCATTTTTTCAATCAAAAGTATCTGTAAGATCATGTTAGCTTTATCAGGTAATATTATACTAGAATCATTCCCTTTGCAATTTTACTGCAATTTTGTTCTACGATGCTGGTTTTTTTTTCTTCTTTTTTTTTCCGATGTCCACCTGGAGAATGACCTAGGTCATACAGACATCTGAAGGGCAGATTTGTTGACCACTTTTTCAGGGGCACCATATTAGGTGGGCCAACGTTGCTCCCACAGTAAGGACAGATAGTACAGAGAATGAAAGAACATCCATGTCTTGCCCGGGATTTGAACCCAGAACCTCTATACAGGCCGGTCGGTTTGATGCTGGCTGTAAACTACTAAAGTTTTCTTATTAAAATATTTTTATTCTGTGAGGATTGTGGTAAGTAAATATATTGTTGTTATAAGAAACAAAGTTTAAAATAGTGCTATGGTAATGCTTTTTGTTTTTATCAGAAATTAAATTTTAAATTTATTTTCTGAACTCTGTGGAACTGTATAGTATGGGGACATATTGGTACATTTTAATTATCTAAAATAAATAAAAAATGAAAATTGATAATTTTATTTTTAGTCTTTTGTTAACCTGCATTCTAGCAGACACTTTTCCCTGAAAACTTATTTTCATAAGTCAAAAAATAAACAAAGCATACTGGGGACATGAAAATGACTGTTTTTCTGAGAATGACCCATATGTACAATATATGAAAGGTGATGACACAGAGGAGGAAGTAAGAAATTACGTGAGTAAAATAATAAATTTTGAAGAGCAAAAATATTATCAGTCATTTAATACCTTGACTGACTATAATTATACAGTTAAACCCTGCAATAGTGAGCATGGCTTATAGTGAACTCCCAGATATAGTGATTGAAATGCTCTCTCCAGTGTCTTGCTATACACGTATTAAGGTTATTTATTGTGGACACAGTGAACCAAAAAAAAAAAAAACGAAAGGAAACTAAGAACTTTTTCTGTCTTTGATTAATTTTTCTTCATATTTGTAATAATTTTGAAATTTCAACAAAATAAATACATATACCAATTTTAAAACCATCTACAGAATATATGGATGAGCATTTTTTCTTGTTTGCTTCTTTTATCTCTCTTTCCCATCCCTAAACAAAGGCCAAACCCATCAGACGTTGCACCTGTAAGGGGTCAGTATGGTCAATATCCATTTCCTGTCAGAGGCAGCGTGTTGGAATGTGTACTTAGTTATTATTGGTCAAATGGGTTGACACTAAACTGTGTTGTTAAGGCGCTCCTTTCAACACGTTTTTACTCTCAGTTCAGTTAAAGAATCCTGCAAATAAGTGTCAAAAAACATAAGTGTCAAACTATGGTGAGCACTAAACGTAAAACGTTCTCCATTGAAGATGAAATGGGCAGAAAGAGAAAAATTGAAAATGGATGTAATCAAGCTGATATTTGCAGGGATTATAAATTATCGAAATCTATAATTTGTAGCATATGGAAAAAACAAAACAAAAGGCAATTAACAATTTCTGCTCATAAAAAAAAACTTAGATGGCCATAAAAATTAAACCAGATCACAAGGATGTTGAAGAAGCATTACTGAAGTGGTTCAGCATTCGAAGAAGCCGCAATATTCCAGTATCTGAACAAATGATTCAAGTCAAAGCTGATGAATTTGCTAAGCGATTTGGTGAGACTACTTTTATGTGCTAGGATGGCTGATTAGACAGGTTTAAAAAGAGAAACATAAAGTCAGGAAAAATTATCGCAGAGTTGGAAAATTTGAGGATTGCTCATCTGCAAAAGATTACTCATTTATTTTTATTTTTACATGAGACGAAGAGTAACAAAAAATAAAAGTTAAAATATTTTTTGTTACTGCGTATCATTTTTCAGTTAATTTTGTATTTCATTTTATTGGTAATTTATTTCAATAATGAGCAATAAAAGGGAGGAGTTTGGAAACATTCGTTAAAATTGTTTGTAGAATGGATATAGTAAACTCCCAGTTATAGTGAATCAAAATTTCGGTCTCTTGAAGGTTCACTTCGTGGAGTGGAAGTGGAGTTTGACTCTATAATTAATAGCATTTTTAAATTACAGTCTTATTGAAAAAGTTTTACTGATTTATTACTTAAAAAGCACTTGATATTTACAATACTTTATATCCTCAATTGAAGTTACTTGATCTGTCTTAATCTACAGATTTTTATTCTTATCAAGTTTTAATTTATTCAAAAAATTAATTGAAATAAAATTGTTTTAAAAAAGTACGAACACATTAAAAGTAAAATGTTTTTTTAATATTAATATTAGAGTTTCTTCAGAAATATTTTTTAAAATAAAAATTAGGAAAATAGATTCCAAACCCTTACTTGTTGGAAGAATGGACATTTACAACTGAAATGGTTTTCAGTAAAAATAAATACATTAATTGGTGCTTGTTTTCAAATCAATATTATAAAAATAAAACAAGCAACATAAAATTTTCTTAAATAAATTACTATACATAGAATGATAAATTAATACTACCGAATAACTTGTCAAATGTTGAAGTACGACCACCAAACAATCCCGCCATTGCACAAATCTCTTAACAGAAATGAATCTATAATAATAAAATCTTAAATAAGTATTTGACAAATAATATTCCTTATCATTACTTCTTAAATAATAGTGTTTAGATTATAAAATAGAATCCAATTTCTAGAAATAATTTAAAAGTTCCAGAAGAAAAATATGATTTATAAATTTATTATTTTCAATGTAAAAATTTACAAATATTGTTAATCTTTCCTCATTTGAGAAAAGCCATCTAGCACCTGTGGTACATATACAGAGACGTACTGGGTCCAAGTACCCGGAGAAAATTATATTAAAGCTCTCAAGATATGATGAAAAGTAAAATTAACATTACGAGGTCTAAATTTTGGCTCCCTCTCTCAACCTAACTATTGGGACAATATTTCCCAGATTGCGGCTACCCCCTAAAGGGTTGCCACAATCCCTACAATTTTTTTTTTTGGGGGGGGGGGTCAGAAATCCAAATCTGTCAAAAAAAACTTATGTTTATTGAAAGAAAGCATGTTTTTGAGCCTGATTTCGAAACTGAAAATATCATCTGCACTAACTGATTAGTATACACAAGATTAACTCCTCAAATCATTAAGAATGAGTCCTAGAATGTGAAAATTATATTATAATTCAAGGTGGTTCATTTGTTTTTGCTGCCCTGTACATCTGTATATATATATGCCACACAGTACATCTGTACTGTATATATTAGTACAGAAACTGTTATCTGGAAATCAGAAAACTATAAAACCAGAACGAGATTTGATAAATTTTCCTGCCATTCAAAAAATTATATTTTTTTCCTTGTAAGATTTTTCTTTCTTTTTCCAAAGATGTTTACTTTACCATCATTTTAGAAATAATCATTAGTTCTCTACACTGTCAGGAGCCCTGTGGCAGAATTTTTGGTGGCTTTCTGTGACAAACCTCTCTAGCACTAATATCTTTCTGCAAGATACTTTTAATAATAACTAATATACATGCTATTAATTATATTTAAAGTAACAGAAACTTAGTATTTACAAAGAAAAGCCTATTTGGATATAATAAAATTGTATGTATTTTTTTAAAAAAATTAATATGCAATATTTTTTTATTCTAATATCATGGGCAGTATTCTGACATTTTTTAAGAGGAAAACACATGAATTATTTCTTTTTTCTTATTTTGTAAATCACAAAAAAAAATAACTAAATAATTAAAAATCATAAAATCAGTGAAAGAAAAAAAAACCCAGGTTTTTTAATTTTTCCCAAAAGGAAATAAAAAAAATCATGAGCATTTCTTCCCCTCTGATGCGTAAAAAAGGTGAATATAATTGTGGAGGAAAAAATTCTTTCAAACATTTCTACAGAAAAAAAGCTTTTTGCTTCAATACTCTTTATTTTTCATTCTTCTCAAATAAGAATAAAAAAATTAAGAACATTTCTTTCCTCTCCGATGCGTGAAAAAGGCATCTTTTCAATATAATTTTAGAGAAAAAAAAACTTCTAAAATTTTGCAGAAAAGAAAACCAAAATTTTTTACTTTCTAAAGGGAAATTCTTTCTGCAAGGACTCTGTAACGTTCTGCGACAATGTCACCGCCACGGGGGGTCAGGAGAAATAAGAGTCTTGTACCAACTATCATACCCATCATCACCACCAACTTAGTACAGTACAGAATCCGTTATCCTGAAATCAAAAAACCGGAACGAAATTCGATACATTTTCCCGACATTTTTTAAAAAAAAATTTTTTTTTTCTCATAGATTTTAGGATTTTTCCTTCTTTTTTGAAAGATGTTTACCTTACCATCATTTTGGAAATAATAATTAATGTATTACTCCATCGTTTTTTCTTCTTTGTAAGATTATTTCCAAAATTTTTTTTTTTTTTTTAGTTGGGTTTAACAATAAAAAAAACGGCTTTTTGTAGCGATTCAGAAAACCGGAAAAATCAGTTATCCGGAATAACGATGGTCCCGATCGTTCCGGATAATCGGTTCCCTACTGTAGTTTCTATTCAATCATAGCTCAGTGAGTAAGGGTGACTCATTGAACACCTGTTTTCTTGGCCCTTAAGCCTGTAAGTTGGTAGTATATCTAACCTGTTTTATATCATAATAATAAACAATTGTGTCCTGAAAAGTTTAGAATCAATCCAGTCATCACCTTTAATGTTAAGCTTATATCGATAAATATCGACTTTTGATGGCCGTAATTTTACAACCTTCTCATTTTACATGCTTAACTCTTTCCTAACAATTTCTGTTTCAGGATTTTAAAAATTCTAATTTTTATTATAACTTGTGAATTTTAAATCACACATTTAAACGATTACTTATTGACAGGCTTTATTCATGCTAATTTTATCGTAAATTTAAACGATTTTTATTCCCTATGAATACAATGTTTTGCGACATGATTTTGACGACTCTGTTACTTTAACTACGATATCATTAGGACATGCGAGTTTCGAATCATGTATTTGAAAACAGCATGTATTGATTAACGACAATTTTGGTCCATCCAAAAAGCCGGGAAATTCAGACACCCGGGATAGCGATGGTCCCGAGCATCCTGGTTAATTGGTTCTCTATTGTACTATTTTATGTGTGTATTTCAAAAAATAATTATCACTCCTTATCAAAATAAGTAGTTTATAAAAAATAATTAAAGGAATGCTATAAAACTATCACTGTGCCTAAATTTTTTTTGAAAAAAGTAAAGTTAAAAAACTGATTAATTGATAAACATTATAAAAGTTTTTTCATAATTTAAACTAAAAATTATGAAAAAAATAAACATTTAAAGGTACATTTTTAAAAACAAACAAAACAAAAGTAATTATTTAAAAAATAGTTTTAAAATCACTTACAAAATTTATTAATATATCCCCACCAAAAAAATGGAAACTTATAAAAATTTAACCAGTTGAGAATAATCTTAACAAAATAAATATTTGTAATAATAATCCAAATTAATCCAATAAACACAGATAATTTAACCAGTGTGTAATTATTATTTAAATAGTTAATTTTTTTAATAGAATATAAATAAAAAGGCACTGGTTTTAGGAATGGTGGCAAATTTTTATGAAACCCCATAAATTTTCCTTAATTAAAATTTTAAATCCAAATTTATATTACTCATTTAAATATGTACTTTTTTCTTACCCGTTCATACTGTGAGCTTTAAAATTTTTTTTTGTTAGAACTCAATACATTTCCTTTATCCCAATATATATATATATATATATATATATATATATATATATATATATATATATATATATATACAGTACAGAACCTGTTATCCGGAAATCAGAAAACCGGAAAACCAAAAAACCGGAACAAAATTCGATAAATATTCCCGTCATTTAAAAAAAAAAACTTTTTTTTCCTCATAAGATTTTAGGATTTTTCTTTCTTTTTTGAAAGATGTTTACCTTACGATCATTTTGGAAATAATCATTAGTGTATTACTTCATCGTTTATTTTTGTTTTTAAGATTATTTCCCAAAAGTTTTTTTTTAGTTGAGTTTGACAATGAAAAAAATGTTGTTTTTTTTTTGCGATTCAGAAAACCGGAAAAATCAGTTATCCGGAATAGCGATGGTCCTGATCGTTCCGGATAATCGGTTCCCTACTGTATATATAATTGATAAAATGGGAAGATTTTTTTTATAATTGCTATTAGATTGTTACTAATTATAATTTCTTTCATTTTTGAATAAATTCTAATAATTATACAGTATTTAATTTTTTGCAAAGATATTACTAAGTTTCCTGGTAAAAGCATGTAGTGCTTAGAACTTTAATGTTTTTATAAAAATTATCATATTTGCACCAACATGACTAAATATGAAGCGTTAATCAACTTGCTTCCAATGCTTTCCATAAAAAAGTTCATTCTAATATATTTCTAAAATGGTAGATGTATTTCTTCTATTTAAAAAAGCTGTAGAAGAATGATCTTACAACTTGTAAATCAAGAAAAGCTAAGTATCCGTTGTAGTTAAATGGAGGCTTAACATTTCCATTCTAATCGCAAATCCTGTAAAATATATCAAATTTGACAAAAAAAATCTATAACTAAAGAGAACATAAAAAAATTTTATAAAAAAAGAGTAACTTGCCTTTTAAAAAAAAAATTTAAGCAAAATTTCAACTAATTAAAAACTCTATGTTATAGAACAAAAATGTGATTCATTGCAATAAATCTTCTAAATATTTTATTGCTTAGAAATTTGCTTAACATCAAACAGAATCACCCTATTAGACAATTTATAAAAGATATATATTAAAAGAAGTGATAAAAATTTATCTACACCACAAAAAAAAAAAAAAATTAAAATAAATATTAAATTTTCAATTCTTGAAAAAACACAGATATGCTCAGCTCTTTAAGTAAACATTTTCTAATGTGAGCAAGAATTACGTTTTAATATTTTAACCTAATAAATTTAACCTAGTTATTTCTTTTTGTGGCATATTTAAACAGTTTTAATGTCATTAATTATAAATATGAATAATCTAACAAAATGTTTTTGTTTGTGTGTGATAAGACTCTTAAAGTAATGACATTTATAATACATCAACACACTGCCAAAAATAGTGCTGAATTCTCTATCACATTGTATTGCAGAGAACGATGCTGTGAGAAATGCTTTTAACAGCCTCTTGTTTATATTGCTATATAATGTATCAGCAATAAAGATAGATTGTTTAATTGTTTCATATTTTTTACTGAAATAACTCTGTTTAGTATACAAAAAACATTAATTTCAAAAATCTAGAAGGTTCTAAGTGAGATGTAATATTTTAGTATTAGAAGGATAAATTTAAAGACAGTATATAAAAAAATAGAAATTTTCAGCATTGTAAAATTATAAAGAGTAAAACTGAGTTTACTGCTGATTTTCCAAAAATTAATAAGTTATAAATTTTAACAGTTTAATAATATGTATTGAACTGTTAAGATTCTAGAAATTTATATATTTCTGAAGAAAATGACAAATGTCCAAATATTAATTAAAAAGATTTAAGTGTTGTGTCTCCCTTTTTTCCGAAACTCACCTACCTATAATTAAAAATAATACAATCACTCAGATTTTGAAATGCTACAGCTAAATATTTGAAAATGGAATTTTAAATTTAAAAAAAAATCAGTTAATTCAACAATAAATTCGATAATAAAGAGAATGCTGGTTTTTAGTCAAAAATTAAGCAATAAATTTATGTTAAGACTTTAACTGAATTAGGAAAAAAAACATAGCATTATGGTTAATGCAACACTAATTTAGTTTATCTAAATTACTAAGATAAAACAAAATCCAAAGAAATACAAAAAAGCGAATAAAATAGATGAATAGGAAGAAATATCTTGAAACACAATAACATAACTTGCTGTGCTAAAGTCAGAAAACTGCAAGTTATAAAAGATATAATAGCAACTATACCTTATATATTTTTATTATTTCAAGAAATATATTTAAATTTTAATTACAGCAATAAATAACTTTCTAATCACAAGACAATTTCACTAACGATATGACATCAGAAATTGACACAAAAACAAAGCAGACAAGCTGTAAAATAACTACTACTACAATCTAAAAAAAAATAATAATTTATTGAGCAGTAGCCGAGATACTCAAGCACAATCTGATATGCTTATTTTTACAAAAGCGTTTATCACATCACTTGAGTACGCCATCTAGGGAGAAGACCGGTTGAGGCTGAGTGGCAGCACTTCGCACTCTCGTACCACATCTCCTGGGTTCGATCCTCGGGCCGGGCAAAGTTAACTCAACCTTTCATCCTTTCAGTGGGTCGATAAATGAGTACCACGCATGCTTGGGAACTAAACACTGGGGGTTCCGCGCTTGACTGACCACCTAACCAGAGCATCTGCTTCTGCACCCCAGTGCCCAAGGTCAAGAAAACTGAGATGGGCACAGTAGGTATTGGCCCTCTACGGGCTGTTGCGCCACTGAGTTTAGTTTAGTTTCATGTTTAATAGTCAAAAATATTTTTTAAAATTTCAACGACGCTTTCTCCTAGAATTATGTTTAATGCAGTTTTTGGTTCCAGATAGTCTCCTAACTTAAAAGTTTCTGATCTATTTGAAAATCTGGACAGAAACTAGCGTAGTTCCTTCTTCTTTGACTCTCCACATGCTAATTAGCGATCGAAACGGACGATAGGTGGCGTAGATCCGAACTCTTTACCTATGGCAACTGTTACGTTTTGAAAGGCTAAACTCGATCTGCAGGCCAACGCGTGAAGGCATATCGAGTTTAGCCTTGAGTTTTGAAATAAGAATTAAATAATTTAGTAGCCCCTGAATCTCACAGTAAATCTGATTGAGACTGGATCATTCCATTTATTTCAAAGGTGGGGAAGTAGAATTTACTGCGCATCACTTCGGTGCAGGAACTATGCAGTAAATCCAATTCCAATATCTTCCTTGAAGACACATAAGCTCCTATTCTTTCTGCAAGTAGATTTTTAAAATTAAAACGATGGCGCCATTTATCAATTTCGGATTTAAATATACATTTCTAATAAGTTTTAAATTAATCTGATGTTTTTAAAGACAATATTTTTCACACTCTGATTACATTTTTTTAAAAATCATAACTAATATTAGATAGTGTCTGAAATATTTTTTTATATCTCTTCATGTATTCTTATGAAGTTGAGGTAAGAAAATCTAAGTAAAATCTAGAAAGATTAATCATAGTATAGAATTGCCCTGCCCGGTATACCCTACAGGCCTACACTGATGTTTTTTAAGGTCAACGGCCAATGCCTGGTATACATTTGGCAGGTATACCCTACACTGATGTCTTTTTTTAGGTTAAGGGCCACTGCCCGGTATACCCTACACTGATAATTTTTTAAGGTCAATAACAAAAAGATATAATCTAATATTAGAAAGATGCAATATAATACTGCCGTGCTAGAAAACGCAAAACTCTTGAATCCTATCCTCTAATATTAGAACTAATATGATATAAGATTGTATAGTATTCGATCTAACATACGAACTTTCAAAATAATCATCTATTTCATTACTTTT
Source organism: Parasteatoda tepidariorum (assembly GCF_982258835.1). Taxonomy (NCBI): domain Eukaryota; kingdom Metazoa; phylum Arthropoda; class Arachnida; order Araneae; family Theridiidae; genus Parasteatoda; species Parasteatoda tepidariorum. Next base: position 435,079 of record NC_141756.1, read on the forward strand.
GGTACAGCGCCACATTTTTGCCAAAGATTATCCCATATTATTAATAAATAAACATTTATTTATGAAAGAAAACAATAAATTAATCTACTTAAAATATCATTTTTAGCCAATGCAAAGAAAGCGAAAAATAATATTAGTGGTAGTTTGCGAACGATTGAACTCGAAAAACTTTTTCAACTGTTGAGTTGTATGTCTCTTCTGTACGTTTGTTTACGACGCCATATTGTTAGAGCTTGGTTGCTTTCTTTTCAATTACATAAGGTTTTATAATTTAGTAATTATTTGAAAACTTCATACATTTCAATGATAGTTACATGAAACGTTTAAGAAGTATTGTAAGTAATGTTTTTGCTTTAGTTAAAAATCATGTATCTAATAAAGTCAGTTAATATTATGAATTGTGATCATTTTGTTCGCACATAGTTCTTCTTCATAGTTCTTCTACATAGACTTCTCTGTTAACTTATTGTCTAGCTAGTAGCTATAAATAATAAGTAATGTAATTAGTTCAAAATATGCTTGTAAAACAACGTTCGCTAAGTAATTCGACTATGACAAAGTTTTTCTGCTAACAGTGAAAAAGATAAAAATAATTGTCTGTAAGCAAATTAGTCAAGTTAAAACAATTAGAAAATTAATAATCTGCTACTTTTAGCTCAGTTTAAACCATTACATTCTAGAATGTTTAACGTTCAATACAGACAATGTTGTTACAGTATTAAAATTTCATGTCTGAAATATTGTAAAACAAGGAATTAAACATTTTTATTTAGATTTCTTAGGAAGATTTCAGTATCGTGATCTGTCCCGCCAAGTGCAATCGCAAAATAAACTCATGTTTATGAAAATTGCAACACCATGAAGGAATCGTCATAATTAAATGAAATTTAATACACAGTTGAGTGGTAGTGGTACAAATAAATGGTTAAACTTTCAAATCAAACAGACAATAACAAGAGATCAAAATCAGTATTTTGTGTAGTCTCCACGCGCCGCAATAAGTGGTGCTACACGACGTGGCATGGAGTCAAGCAAACTTTGAATGGCTGTCTGAGGAAGAGAATTCCATACTGTTTGCATGCGTACCCAAAGTTCGTCTGTAGAAGCAACAGGACGAGGATCACGAGCGAGACGCCGATCAACGAAATCCCACACATGTTCAATCGGCGACATATCCGGGGAATAATCCGGCCAAGGAAGAAGTTGTACCTATCGCTATGCAAGGAAGGGTTGAACAGTCCTAGCAATATGAGGGCGGGCATTGTCCTGTTGAAATACAGCACCTGGCAAGGCTTGAAGGAAGGGAACAGCTTGGGGCTGTAGAACTTCACTGATGTAGTGGTTGCTGTTCAGATTACCCACAATTCGTAGCAATTGAGATCGTCCATGATATGCTATGGCACCCCGGACCATAACTCCGGGTGTTCGTCCACTGTGGCGTTCGATAACGCACTCCAGAAGGTGACGTTCACCGGCATAGCGTCTGACACGAATGCGGCCATCATGGTATCACAAATTGAAACGAGATTCGTCAGAAAACACGACACGCTGCCAATCAGCGCGCCAGTCCCTATACTGGTTGGCCCAGTGCAGCCGCAGGTGGCGATGGATAATCGTGTGTGTGTGTGTGGGGGGGGTCCCGTATAAAGGATTCCTAGCGCGCAGTCCACGCTGCAGCAGACGTCTACGAAGTGATGAAGCACACAATGAAACACCTGTAGCTATTGACCACTGTGCTGCCAGTTGTCTAGAGGGAGCCGTACGATTCGTCAGCGCGATGCGGATCAGGTTTCTATCATCGCGAGCTGACGTGACATTTCGGAGTCCACTCCCACATTTCCGAGTTGTCTGACACTCGTCCGTCCACTGCTTCCAAACTTGCATCACTGTGCTGCTGTTGCGCAGCACACGAACCGCTACTGCACGATAAGACAATCCAGCTTCACGAAGGCCGATGGTTCTCTCCCGCTCAAACTCCGTCAGTTGTTGAAATCTCGCTCTTTTTCGTCGAAGAAGCATAAGTAATGACTAAGCTAACGTTTACCACAAGCAGATAACCACCGATAGCCATAAACGCCTCGCTACAGCCGTCTGTTTGTTCGGATCCATCAGCCGTTCAGAGGGCGCTGCTCGGCGCTGAGGATCTGAAATTCTAATTATTTGCATATCATGTTCTACTTTGCATTTCCTGAAAATTTCAGCTCTCTCGCATAAGTCCTTTATGGTGTTGCAATTTTCCCAAACATGAGTTTAGATTTTAAACTTGCAATTTTTTTTAAACAAAAATAAGTATATGTTTGCCCGGGATTAAGCCTTTTGAGTTTGTCCTATTCTGTAATGCTTCTTTTAGTTAATAAATATTCATTAAATATTTAATATGATAATAATTAGTCGAATACATAATTATTGTTCAATAAAGTTCTTAAATAAATTTCTATTAGATATAATCTGAGACTAAAAATTTAATTGAACAATTAAAAAAATTAATGTTATGCATACTGACATTTAAAAAACGTCATGTAAACATATTTGGGGGGAGGGGCGAACTATATTTAATATATATTTACAACTTTGAAGTATGTGAATAGAGAATTCTCCTTCTACATGATTTTTTCAACCATGAATTGATGAATTCTTATATAGTGTCTTTTTACATCGATGTTCTTTTAAATTAATCGAATTTTAAAATAAGCAATGGAAGAAAATAAACAATTGTTTATTTAACACTTTTCGCCACTTTTTTTGTTGGCTTGTCACGAAGAGTTTTGCAGTTCGAATTTTTTTTTCATTGCAATGATAAAGATAAAAATAAATTTTTAGTAAACAAATTTGCCATGTTAAAATAATTATTAATTAATCGACTACTTTTTAGTTTAAACCATTGCATTTTAGAATGTTTGAAATTTTTTCATTATTTATGTTATAGATTATTTGAATTTCCTGTTTAATATATTGCAAAATGATGAGTTAAATATCTTTATTTTCATTGTATGATTATAGACAGATGTTTTTGATATATGATTAATTATAATTATTTATAAATGATAGCAAATAAGCAACAATATGGTCTATTCAAAGTGTGTTTAAGTTAAATGAAGAAGGGTGCTTTGAAAGGTGTTAAAATTTTTATTTATGAAGTTTAAAAAATTTTTTTATATATATATTACAACAATAATATATATAATTAATATATATATTACAACTTTGAAATATGTGAATTGTTAAAGAATTCTCCTACATGGTTTTTTCAACCATAAATTGATGAATTTGAATTCTTATAGTATCTTTTTATATTGATGTACTTATACGATTTTTAAAATAAGCATTTGTTTATTTAATATTTTTCGGCACTCTTTTTGTTGATTTGCCATATAGCGAGTAGTTTTTTTCTGGTCTAATAAAAGAAGTTGAAAGGTTTTGCAATTTGATTTTATTTTTAAATATATGATAGTTTACTTGGGAGTGCTTATGAGCTAAATTCTTTTAGTTGATCTCCTTCCCACTGTGTTATTTTTTGTGTGACACTAACGAAATTTTTTTTACGCTGGTATCGATACCGGAATTTGCCATTTAATTTCATTGTAAAGGATATTTCAATTTCTTAAAATCATTTTCAAATTAAATAATTAAAGTTTCAAATAAATATTCAATGCTAAATAGATTTAAATTTGGTTCTTTTTTTTTTCATTTCAAAATCTAATTTCTTTTCTTTTTAAATTTCAGTATAGCTTTTCATCTTCAAGGAAATATATTTTTAAAATAAGCCATGGACGAAAGTAAGCAATTGTTTATTTCACACTTTTTTTGTTGCATTCCACATAGTGGGTATTTATTTTCAGGTCTAATAAAAGGGGTTAAAGAGTTTTGCAGTTTTAAATTTTTTTTTTTTAAGCATATGATAGTTTGCTTGAGAGTGTTTATGAGCTAAACTCTTTTGTTAATCTCCTTCCCACTCTGTTACTTTTTGCTTTTCGTGTGGCTCTACCAAGATTTATTGATGCAAGTATTGATACCGCAATTTACTCATTGAATTTCATTGTAAAAGATATTAAATTTTTTTAAAAACATTTTTAAAATAAATATTCATTGTGTAATAATTTTAAATTTGGTTTTTCCATTGTAAATTTAATTTTCTTATACAATTTCAGATATAGCTCTTCATCTTCAAGAAACTTTTAAGTTTTTAAGAAAAAATTGTTAGTTATTTTACATATTATACATTAAATGTTACATTATAAGTTAAAATAACCAACTTTGAAATACCGTCTGCTAGATCTTAGTACACATTTTAACACCAAAAAAAAAAAAAAAAAAAAAAAATAAGAAAAAGAACTTTTGAATTTAAAATGTCGGTGCAGGTAAAGATGATAAAAGAAAAATTTTGAAAATAAATATTTCCTAAGTGGAGGTACATCAAAGTTAACCATTTTAACAACGTTATTTATCAAACACCTGACTTTGGCTTTTCTTAAAAAGAACTTAGTGATTTGTTTGAACAAAATTTAACTTATATTTCATTAATCTGCCTTTAAAAACCTGTTCAAAGTATAATAATTAAAATTATTTCCCCAATGTAATGGAAGATTCTTCAAGTATTGTTTATAAAAACATTTTCATTTTCAATAAACATTGGGGAAAAGGAAGATGAACCAATTTAAATAGAATAATTGGTTACTTACGTCAAATCTAAAATTTCTGCACGGGTCTTGTTCCTCTTTACATGATCGTTGCCCGAAACTTTTCTTTTCAAATAGTCACAAAATTCAAATAATAAAATAATCGATAAGGTTAAATAAAAAGTAAACAATTCGAAAAATGTAAAATAATCTTAACACGAACCAAGTTGAAACGAAATACTCTAAGGTGTAAAGTGTTTACTAAAATGTTTAATTTGTGTGTATATACTGGGGTGTGTAAATACGGGAAATTAGTTACTGATTGGAGCTTAAACAATGTTATTGGTTAAAAATTAAGTCAATCAAGAAACTTTTCTTTTCCTAGGCCTCCCACTTTCTTCAATCGTAAGTTACCATTTATTTGTATCTCAACCCCCCCCCCCCTCGAAAGGAAGACAATTTGAATTTTCTGAGATATGGACTCTTTTCGCTAAAAAAAGGAAGGGAAAATGAGACGCCTATAGGATGCTTAAAGATATCTGAGATGAAAGAATGCTCTCTGTCTGTAGCAGGGTTTAAGCTGAGTCTAAAAATTCATTAGCAAAAAAGCTAAAATCTGAAAAAAAGTTTTAGCAAAATGCTAAAATGCCATTAGGCTTATAAAATTACTTTATATCAAACAAGTACTGTAAGTTATCTGACAAAGAATAGCTTAATGTACAAGAATATCAAAAAGAATACCTATAACAAAAAAAAACAAAAACACATTTATTATTTATCAAAACATTTTGGTTTATAATTAACAATCTTCCTTTCTTTCATGTTTGCCCATTTTACAAATGCTTCTTGAAAGTTAAATGCACTTTCAGGGCCCTCAATATTAATCATTAACAAATTGTTTACATGGTTGATTAACAACCTGTTTCGAATATTAGTTTTAATCAAATTAAGGCAGCTAAAGCCCCTTTCACAGTCAACAGTGTGCATTGGCATTGTTGCACAATACTCTATAACAGAAGTTATTAATGGGTACTGTTCAGACACATCATTGGTATATAAAAATAAAAGTAATTCATTAAATGACATGTTTTTACATCGTTGCATTAAGATGTGTTTAAATAATCCCCATTCACAAAGTAATTCAGTTTCTGTAAACTGAAAATCTTTTCTGGGAGATTCCGAAAACAAATTGAAAATGCAACGGATTTCCTTTACACCATAATGCTGTAATTCTTCCGAACTATGGGGCATCCTGCTAGGTATAAATATATTGAACATTTCGATTTTATCCAAATCTCCCAATCTATCAGTAATATTTTCAATGATACAGTTTAAAAAATTGTGCATCAAATTACGGAATATTTCCCTCTGTTTCAGTCCATCTAAAATTATATGGCCCTGAAACTCAAGTTTTTCACTTTCCTTCTTAGGCACATCATCTAAAAAACTCATATAAAGAGTGCCGGTGCCATTTTTTATTTCTTCTAAACTTGAAATACAAGCCTTCACACTTGATTGAACATATTCAAAATTTAAATTAGATTTTTGAAATATGAGGCTTAATTTATTAATGTTGAACATGATATCATTCATGATGGCAGTGGTTGCTAAAAACAAAAAAGTAGTTATATTTTTTAACAACCCTTGAGCAACAGGACGTTTGTCTTCCATTAAAACACTAACAAGAGCTTGCCAGTTGCAATCCAGAGCTGTAACTGAATTCCCCAAAGACAACCACCGAGTTGTTAATAACTTTATGAATTTCCTTGATTTTTGTTCAAGGATATCTTGAACATTCTTCAATCGCCTGGTATTTGCAGGGGAGCATTCAAAATAAGAGTGAATTCTTTTTATTATGTCCTGAAACTTTACCAGGTAAGCATTCTCAGACGCTGCTTGGCTCACGGCTAATGCTAGCCACACAATGTACTGAAATTAAATGCGGATTTTGGTTTTTGAACAGAGCAGCAACCCCCGCTCTAACACCAGTCATAACTGAAGGTCCATCTGTACCTAAGGATGAGCATTTTGTAACATCTATTTTCAAAGAAGAATAAATAAAATCAAAGAAGAATAAATTAAATTAGCACTTGCCATTTTTGTTGATCGCTATGCTTCATCTCGTTTGATCACGTTTTTTTCGTGAACGCTAGCGTCATGGTTCTTCTTGCGAAAGATATTTAGATTTTTTCTCCTTCTTGCTTGATCAAGTCTTTTTCATGGATGTTAGCGTCATGGTTTTTTGCAGAAGCTTTTTTTTTAATGGAATTTAGTAAAATCCTTTAGCAAAAATGCGAAAATGCTTTGTTGAATTTTAGCATTTTTGAGGGGTCTTTTCGCATTTTGCGAAAAAAGCTACCGTAGCGGAAACCCTGGTCTGTAGTAAATTAATTGGTTACACTTGTCTTGTCTTTAAAATGGTTCTTCTCAGAAAATTTAGCTTTGTATTCTAACACATATGTTGGTGACTTTGGCGAACAAAGAACACGGGGCGAGCTCAAATGATCAGAAAGTCGCTCTCCCAATCGTGGTTGCAAGGAGAAAAGTGTTGAACCAAGCAGACTCCTCAATTCTGCTTTTAACATGTAAAATCTATGGCGGGCTTGTCATACTTTGAATCGATTTTTCTTGTTTAAGAATCGGAGTGATCAATTTAAAAAAAATACTAATAATTTTTTCAATTTTTCCTATCTACGAAAATGTAGGTCAATTTCTTTTATCTTTGTTACTTTTTGTAATATAGCCTTTGAAACACAAGTCACTGTCTACCTTTGAGTAAGGGAGGAAGGCAATTTCCACCCCCAAGTTCATTCTCCAAGAGACGATTGCGGACTAATCTTCTCCGTAGGGGGGTCTTGCTCCCTCCCTCCCAAATACTTTTATTCAATTCAACTCTTTTTGAAAATCTTTGACCCCCGCAGGTTGCATTCCCCCTTTTCTGTGGCAGTGGTTAGTCGATTAGTTTCGGGTTACTTAACACCTCAGGAAGTACACGTACCCCCACCGAAAATGTAGAGGAGACAGTGAAACTGGTTTTGGAGGTGCTCTATATTTCATCCATGTTCGGACCGAACACTTACTGAAGGTTAGAAGGGAAATGGAAAGGCCTTTTCACGTATTCTTTGACCAAGTTGGTGACAATCACGGTGGTCCTTTACAGGAGCCTTCGAATTCATGAAATCGAATGCTGGCAATATACAGCTTTTGTTGTTTTACGGCGGGATTGTTTGTAACACGCAGAAAGCAAGATCAGGTTAAATTGGACCACGTTTCCCAGCAGTCTGGTGCTTATAATAAAATGACAAGAACAACAATATTTTTCCCACTCATTTATGCAGAATGACCAATTTTTATTTTAAAAAAAAAGTTAAATGGACAATTGAAATACCTTAATTAATTATTTATTTATTTCAATCTGATGTACTGTCCGCAAAAAAAAAAAAAACGAATCACCCTGAATAACTTTCGTTCTAATGATCGGATTTTCACGAACTAAGTGTCAATCTTAATGGTTCTTGGGGGTGACCTCAAATATGCTAATTAACTAGTGCTAACTAGTAATTAAGTTACGAAATCGGACACAAAAACGTACTTTCTCTGAATAAACATACATTTTTTTTTACATATTTGGATTCTTAACCTTCAAAATATAGGGGGTAGCCGCAATCTGGGAAATATGGTCCCCATAGTTTGGTCAGGACAGCGATCCAATGTTCGCACCCCTTAATGTTAATTTCCCTTTTTACGTTTTTAGTCATATTTTCAAAACTAATAAAGCAATTTAAAGAAAATTGCACCTGCTCATAAAACTCATTTACCCAAAGATAATTTCATGAAAAAAATAATTTTTAATAATTATTAATTATTTCTTATTATTTAATTAAATTGAGGATGAAAAAATTTTGAATTATAAGGTATGAATTTTTTTATACCATATTAATCTAAATATTTTTCAATTGAAAAATCTAAAATTTCAACTGTTTTTATTTATTAGAAGCTGAGAAAAATTAAAATTAATTATTTTAAAAAAAATAATTTGGCGACAATAAAGAAATGATTAAATGGGGCGATTAATATTAAAATGTGATAAACTTGCGAGGAACTTGACTTCTCTCGCGTAGTGTAAAATTTCATTCATATTTTTTTCGTTAATAATCGTTTGCTAATCTTTTTACTTTTATTTCTTTCTAACTATAAAATACAATGTTTCGTTTTTAGTCGCTTAATAATTTATTTGTAATTTAGTAAAGAAATTTGAATAAAATATTTTGAATAAAAAACACTTTATTCAAGGAATGTCTAGTTTTATAAAATAGGATATGATATGATCTTCTGATATAATATGATTATACACCAGATTATGCTTTTAATGTGACTATTTTTTATTTTTTTATTTTGTTTTTCAATAACTGATACAATTTCAATAATATACATACGTATGCATAGATTTGGAATAATATATTTATAAATTTATTGAATATATATTTTATAAATATTAATAAAAATACGTAGTCAACATTTTTTAGCATCTCTCACAACATCACAAATTTCTCAGCATCTTATAGGGTAAATTAACGAATGAAGGAACACTTAAGCTTAGCTTGCCTTTAAGAAAAAATCATAAAAATTTCAAAATTTGTAATTTTAGCTAAATGATGGTGTCGACATATTTGTTATTAAATACAAATTATGTAAAAAAAAATTAGATAACTTACATAATATGGTTTTAAGCTTTTGGTGGTTTAAATATTAAGTAGTAAGATAACCAGTGAAGGAACAGTTCTTACCAGTGAATAAACACTAAATTTTCCAGTGAATGAACACTTAATTTAGAGAATGTTTGATGCTCGTTAGGAATCCATAAGCCACACAAATGTGTAAAAGCAAGATTTTTTTTGGAATTACAACATATAATCACAGTTAACGTGGAAAATTTTACTTTTTTTTCAGTCATGGAATGGAAAGTAAAATATGTTTGAATACATAATTTAAAAAAAAAATTTTTTTTCATTTTTTTTCTCACAGTTTAATAGTCCGTTTTACATTATGAATGCTTATCATTGCGTAATCCGATGATGTTTTTATTATTACAGTCAAACCCCGCTATAGTGAACCTTTAGGGGAACGAGATTTTGGTTCACTATAACCGAGAGTTCACTATATTCGTTATGAGGGCAATTTAACTAATGGTTCCCAAATTCCTCCCTTTTATTACACGTTATTCAAATAAATGACTGAAAAATATTATGTAGTAGCAAAAAATTTATTACTTTTTATTACTCTTCGTCCTGCGTACAAAAAAAAAATTAATCTTTAGCTTTTGAGCAGTCCTCAACATCAGATATGGAAACATTTCCCGACTCTCTGATAATTTTTCCTGAATTTCTGTTAGTCCACTTTTTAAACTTGTCTAACCTGCCATTCGAGCACATAAAAGTAATCTCGTAAAATCGCTTAGCAAATTCATTGACCAGTCTTAAAACCAGTAATTCTTAAAACCAGTATTTCAAATATTATTCTCTAAGGGAAGTTTTGCCTTTTGAAATTATCTTCGCATTGAGCTGAGTTATCGGTGGATGTCGCCTTAAAAAAAAACTTCACCTATTTTTCACCTGGATGATTGTCTTTAAATGAATTTTTCCTACCAGTTCCCGTCAGGACGTTAAAGACCGCAATAAGATAATAAATTAGCTAATTATTAGCACAAAGGCTTTTACTATTATTATTCAAGCTTTTATTATTATATTTAGTCAGTAAACATAGCTTATTAAGGTGTCTAGGGTATGATGTAATAACTAATCACTACATTTATAACGATAAATTAATAAATTATTATTATAATTCATTAAATAAATTTGGCAATTAAATTTGCATTTTGAAATGAAATTTTTATAGGAACTATTCATACAACATTTAACTGAATTTTAGGTGTCCTCTATATCGCAGAGCTACTAATTATCCATTTAAAATCATATTTCACACATACTGTTCATTCACTGGGAAATCTATTCCCAGTGAAGAAACATGCCTGTTCCTTCACTGGTTAGAAGTTGTTTTTTGTACTTTCAACATAATTTTGATGTATAATATGACTAAAAGTACAGAAAAATTAAAATTTTTCTTTTATTTTCATTAACTTGAAAAAATCCTAATAAAGGAACACTTGTTTATTCATTGGTTTTTCATCGTTTGGTAATCCAGTTAATAAGCACCCCCTAATCTCAGTACTTGCTAATGTTATGATGCTTGAAATAAATAAAATGTAACTTCAATAACCATATTTTGAATTATCTTTATCCCAATGAGAAGAAAAGCATTATTATATGCAATTAATTGTACTTTAAACTGATAACTACCACCACTGACTTTATAATTGTGTCAAAGAAACAATGCGTTGAACAGATACTGACAAATTCAAAACTTTTTCCAGAGAAGACTCTAAGACCAGGTAACTCAATGCGTTGTTAGATGATTTCCTATTGTTAGGTAGTAAGCTACTGTTACCAATCAATCTAAATTAAAACGTTTAAAATCTTATTTTTGAAAAATATCTATGAAATGTTCCTTTACTGGGGTGTGTTTCATCACTGGTTGGTTTATCCTATATCGTCTTAATCTTAAGAGAAATTTCCGGAAGTCTTTCACAAGTGCTTCGCAGAACTATTTTACCAATTATTTAAGTAAATTTTGACATATTTAAGAACCTTATTCTTTACCCTTTTACGTTTATTATTTCTTCATTAATATACTAATCAATTTTATTAGTTCTTTAATTTAGGTTTTCTTCAAAGTAAAGTTCCTTTCTAAATTATAGTCAAGTTTTCTTAAAAAGAATTATTGTCTGCTAGCTAAGAATAAAACCTTGTTAAGAAACTAAAACCATTCCGCTGTTTAAAATTATTTAATGAAAAACAGCTGATTGTTTACTTCTACTATTTTTTTTTGAAAAAAGAGTATAAATTATTGATTGTCTTCTTTTTGTTTCTCGTGACTTCAACATAGATTATCTAATATAGTTTTGATGTTTTATAAGTCACTACAAAGAGTATAAAGATACAGAACATAAAAAGCTGTCGAATACGTAGCCAAATTTTTAAGCGTCTTAAAATATCTCAGTACTTTAAATGTCGTCCTAACATCTTAGTTGTGAAATTAAATTTTTAATTATCTGATCACGTGTGATTCACTAATTATTTCATTATATCTTTTACTCTTTCTTTATGATACCAAGTAGATTTTTTTCCTGATACTATACTAAACTATTTTGTTTAATTTTTTACTTTAGCAGGATTCCCAAGATATTATTGTAGTATAATTTGTTATCAGGAAAATGCCTTACTTCGTTAAGTAGGAAATACTAAAAATTGAAATTTGTAAGAAGATTCCGAAGCCGTGCCAATTTTAGAGTCATCTGATTTTAAAAAAATGTTATAAAAAATACGCAATTTCCGAACTTATTTTAATAAAAAAAAAACGCGGCAAGAAGGCTAACATACTTGAACAGAAACTGTGAAAACTAATTTTTCCTATATTTCGTTAAAGGAGGATAAGAATGATATTGCTCCAAGGGACCTACTCAATAATTTCGCTATTTCCAGAATGAAATCTGCTTGATCGAAACATATTATTCCTTGAAAATTAAAACGGGGAAAAAATTAGCTTTTATTATTTATCTAAGCTTATTCCATTTATTTAATGATAGCGGTATTAAGGTTAAGAATATGCGATGGAAGTCTCGTTTACTATTATACTATAAATGCATTACATCATGTAGCTTGAATAATTTATTTTAAGCATATTATTTAATAATTTTAAGCAAATAAGGGTAAAAATAAACACGATCAAAATACTCCGAAAGCATACCTTAAAATATATGTAGAATAAACTTTGGCATCGATACATAAAGTATACCTTTTCAAAACTTATTTTAATATCGAGTGAAGTAATTTAATATGTTGTGGATAATCCCAAGAAACTGAATCGAAAATATAAAAACTTCATTGATTTAGAAAAATAATAGATAATAATCAAAGTAGATAGGTTTTGAACGTCCAATAATGAAAGTCACAAGTTAATCAAGCCTGACAAGTCTTGAGAATGGGCGATTATATTTGAACGCTCGAAGCATGTCGACTTTTACTTCCCTCTTCATATGTTTTGAAGCCAGTTGAGTTTTTATCGTCAATTATACTGTTTTACATTTGGTTCTTGATCATTATTTTGATAAGGATTTTACACACGTTAAAGCAAGCATATGCATTTTAATATTTTAACAGGATTCATGTGGTCTTTGAAAACGTAAGAGCATCAATATTGTAAAAGTTATATTTAACTTAAAAATTTAAATTTTGAGACCGGATATTTTGAGTTAATGAAGTTAAATATTTTATCTTTTAAGTTTTTGGGCCCCATTTCAGTATCTTAAGGACCTTACTAGCTCTGTTTAAAAGGAGAGTATCAGATATATATATTTAAGAAAACATAAATAATCATAGTAGTAGTATTTGGTGGTAAATGTAGCTTATCGTAATTGAAGAATATGCTGTGCGACATTGTATGGTGAATTTGCGAACGTAAGTTTCAGAATGCATCGAAACACGAGGATGCTATTTGCTAATCATCTTTATCCAAAGAAAACCATGTAACCTAAATATCTAGCAGAATGAAGCGATTTTACAAACAACGAATCATACAATATGCAACATATTATTTCAATATCTTATTCTTAAACATAGCATAATTTCAATATCTTTAAAATGCCACTAAACATTCAGCAATTCCTTGAGTTATAGAAAAAAGAAATATCGTAAATTACAGAAAACCTTGTGGTGCATTAGAATTACTATACAATCCATATATTTTTTTTCAGCACTTTTTTTTTCTTCAAACTTTCTTGCCTAGAAGACTCGATTAACCCTTTCGCGCCGACTGTCACAAATACGTGACAGCATAAAACAGTATCAACCAGGGTAAAAAGATAAAACTGGTAATCAAAGTAATTCTTTAGCAGTTTATTTGTGGGCGGGGTTACAATTGTTTGATTTATTTAATTCACCACTACTTACTTCAAAATAAAATTATTTAGTTATACTTTGAACTAAAATTGATTATATGTATGATTAAACTAACAATAATTAAATTCAAGGCAAAGTAAGTCTGTGAAATTAGCAACGCCTGTATTTAAGCTACCGTTTTCTATTTATTTACATCCTGATTCTGATTTTGCACGAATGCTTTCATGAATCACCCGTCCCCAAGGGGTTAAAGCTGTAAAAATGATTATCCCTAAAATTTTGTATATAGCTGTAATAAGTTATGTTAATTTGATTTTAGTATGAAATCCTCGAATAAATTTAGCAAAAACAGCAAAATCTAAACAATATCAGATAAAAAGTTAATGTATTTAAATTCTAAAAACTTAGAAAATCATAAATAATTTATAAATCGATTCAAATTTTCTTTTCAAAGGACATTGAAAAAAATATTTGTTTTTGCTTTTTACACAGAAATCAGCTTGAAAATTGTCTATTGCCTAGAAACTTCGAGATATTTTCTATTAAGAATGAATTAAACCTCTCTGAGCAATCACAAAACATTATTTCAATTTTTTTACAGTCATAGCATGGTTGCCTAGCAACCTAGTAAAATTAAGCGTTCCTCTTTTGAATTAGTCAATGGGTTCTCTTAAAATATTCATTTGCGCACAAAAAACGACGGCACAAAAAATAATTGAAAATGGGTTGACTAAAACTATTACAATAAATGATAAGTTACTGATTGCACCTGTAGATTAGTGAGCTCAGAAGTTTTAAACTAATAATTAAAAAAAAAGTTTATTGAAGTTACCAAACAATGCAACAAATGGCAAGCAACATTATCACAAGAGTTGGGAATTTTAGCACAATTAACTCTTTCTGGCAAATGTCCATTATAATGGATATGATTTCGAGATTTTTTTAGCCCTGCCGATCGCCGTTCTTTAACAAAAAAATTATGCAAATGATTCTTTATACCGTTAAGAATGTAAACATAAGCACACCGGACAAAAAATTAGTCACCCTTAGAGAAATCACGAAAATCATAATTTAATCGCGTATAACACCGCTTCTGTCATAACTCATATTTATTCACTAGAATGACGAAAGCAATGTTGACTTCACTTTAATTTGTAATGAATTGAAGACAGAAGAAATGCATTTTACCTTAATACACACATCTGTAACAGTATACGATTGCGAAATCGGAAGTTATGAGTTGCAAGTCTGTTGATAATATAAGTTAAAAATTATTGAGAAATTTTTCTTTAAATGTTCAGCGTGTTCTGGGTCTGAAAGATATCCAAATATTCTGGAGAGTTTTTTCAAGTTTTTCCTTAGGAAAATTTTTATTTTTATTTGTTGCTAAGAAAATGGCGTCTGACTCTGCCAATGATTTTGATGGAACTAAATGAAAGCGTGATGAATTAATGTTTGATATTTACAGGCTCGCACTAGAGGGCGTACTCGAGCGTTGCGATCGCGAATCCTAGAGAATTAACTGTTGAGACTATCACTGTTTTTTTCACCATTAAATAAAATTCTCTTTTCAAATCATAATCACAAATCTCATTTACACACTTAAATACAAAATTTAAATTCAAACTGAAAGCTTTGTTATAATTTTGTCTGAAATAAACTAAATTTCTATTGAGAGCCAATCTTGTATTTTATCTTTCAACAGATCATGCAAAGTTTAGTTATGCAAATTAAATAAAGATTCAGTTAGATAATATATTTGCCCCATCCATTTACTGGCAGTTGAAGAGGAATCCACTTCTCTTCTTTCCTTGCATGCAATCTGAAGAGGGCTCTCAAGACAAAATAATTATAGAATTCGTGATCGCAACATAGGGTTTCGTTGTTGTATGAGACGAATGCCTGCGATTTCTATATGAACAGTCATTCAGTTACTCTGGAGACGTCTTTAATGTAGCGTGTAGCATTGTAACGTTCCTTCTTTATTGTGGTTTATTAAGTTTAAAAGAGAAAAATTGTTGATATTCTTTCTTATGCAAATAAAACCAAAATGTTTTTTTTTTTTTAAGAGCAGGAACATCCAAAACACATGGGAAAAATATTTGCAAATAAACAAAAAAAAATATGTTTCTTCTTATTAGAGTTAAAACCTAATGCCCGAGAAATTAAATTTAATGATATAACATGAAAGGTCTATTTAAACTTTACATTCCATAGTTTTAAGAATCATATTACTTCGAATCAATATACTTTTTGCTTATTTTAATGTTTGATCAAACATTAAAATAAGCAAAAAGTATATCTAAGGCTCATAATTTTATATAATTTAATTTTGTAAAAAAAAGTTTTTTGACAACAATTTTTATCAAAGAATTTTTATCAAAGAATTTTAAGTTTCAATAAAAATCATTATTTAGAAACTAAAAAAACGTAAAATAAAGAATTCTTACAAAAAAAATAAATAAATAAACAATTCTAAAAATTCTTCACATTAAAATAAAAAACTTGCTCATATTTTTTTCTTCTGTTTATTCACAATCGGACGTAGAAAACCATTCTATAAAAAATTATCAAATAATCCTGGATATCAGCTTTTGGATTCCTTGTTGCCTTGTTGTTTGCTGATTTTTGATGCCATTTTTTAGTGCTACGAAAATGCGTCTTTGGGATTTGCCAAAAACAGAACAAGATGCAATTTTATATTTTCAGGAGCGAAACATGACAACAAAAAAAAAACGAAAATGTACCAATTCCATGACATGAAACTTTATCTTGGTAAACGTACGTTTTGGAAATGTTCTTTCAGTTGGAATCTTATTTATTAGAGTTCATATGGCGACAGCATCAGGTGAAAGAAAATAGAGATTGTTTTGAATCTATGTTAAAATCTATATCGACCCATTTTCCACCGAAATCCGATCGACTACTTTGATTCTAAATAAAGTGTTTTATTTCATGATTTGTCGAAAAATTTTTTAGGTGTAGATTGGCCGGCACTTAAAAACCGCTTGTAACAAGCCCTCATCCCCAGATGTCATCCCAGAAAACTATCCCCAGATGGCGCCGCAAGCGCAACAGAAGTAATAACTTTTATTTTTTCAAAAACTTAAAAACAGTAGAAGTAGATGTAATGTAACTAGAGACGCGCTATGCAGCGCTAATACCTAACTCAATATTTTCATCACTTTATAATCATCATTTACCATTTAATGTAAATTCATCTATTATCTCTATCATTCTATTTGTCATTAAAACCAATAAAGGTTTATGAATAATCAAATTGGCGGTCTAAAGGTAAGTGGAACATTTTTCACTATTCATATAGAAAGCAAGAATTCATTTTAGATTGAACATTTTCTGGCGCCCGAACAGGGACCGCCATTAAGAGATTTCTTGTTTATTTTCGATTAGAAATTTAGTTTCATAGAATAGTGACTTTAAGTGTATAAGTAGTTCGTTTATAAATTAAGATGGAGAAATCCAAACAAAAACGTACTACGATAAGGTCATTAACAACTAAGTTATTAACCAAAATCGAAAACCTATATCAAGATGATAAGGTGACAATAGATGAATTGCATGAGTTAGGCTGAATTAATGTTAAAACAAGAACAATTGAAAGAAATTTATCTCGAAATTCAGATGGGTATAACGGATGTAAATGAAATCGATGCCGAAATTATAAAGTGTGATGAATATTTGACAAATATTGTACGAAGTAGAAGCAGATTAAAAAGAAAAATAGAAAAACTGTCGACTTCGGTAGTGTCTCCTGAGTTAAATTCGAACATTTCCGAACCGAAGATAAACACTAATATAAGAATAAATGAAACTTCTTCTGTGAAACTGCCTCTTTTAACTATAGAGAAATTTTCTGGCGATCCTTCAGACTGGCAAAGATTTTACGATCAGTTCGAATCTGCCATAGATAAAAACACTGATTTGTCGAATGTTGAAAAGTTTAATTACTTGAAAACATATTTAGTGGGATCGGCTTCAGATGTGATTAAGGGATTCAGTTTAACAAATAATAATTATGTATCAGCAATTGAAACATTAAAAGAACGCTTTGGCAAGAAAACGTTGATAATTAACTCTCATTTGAATAAATTGTTGAGTTTAACCCCAGTAGAAAAATCAAAACATATTTTTTCATTAAGAAAACTTTTTGATTCTTGTCAAACTGAAATAAGAAATTTAGAATCTTTGGGAATTAATCAGGAAAATTATGGGACTTTACTCTGTCCTATACTTATTAAATTACTTCCCTCAGATATAGTGTTAGAAATAACTAAAAAATATAGCAATGATGATGAGTGGAAAATATCAGAGATCCTCGATATTTTAAAAACAGAAGTAATTATCCGCGATAAAGCCACGGCCTTGAGTTCGTCTATAACACGAATTTCAGATTGTTCCCCCTTCCCCTCCTCAAAGCGTAGCAGTGGAGGCAAGAATTAGAATAAACAAAATAAGAATCGCATATCAACGGCGTCAGGTTTATTGAATGAATCGAGTAATAAGAAAAATGTATTTCTTGCGGTAACGATAGACATAATTTATGGGATTGTAATGAATTTAAACTGAAAGAAATAAATGAGAAAAGGGAAATTTTAAAGAGGAGCGGTTGTTGCTTTATTTGTTTTCGCTTTGGCCATGCGGCTAAAAAATGCAGGAGTTTTGTAAAATGCGATATTTGTTTTAGACGTCATTATACATTTATGTGTCTGGAAAAGAAAACAGATAGTAAAGTGGAAAGTACGGTTTTATCGAATGAAACTTGTAATCCGGAAGTATTAATGCAAACGTTAACAATTCGCATAATAAACGGAAAAAAAGAAATAATAATACGCGGATTGATAGACACGGGGTCCCAAAAGTCGTATCTTTTAAAAGAAACAATAAATAAAATAGGTTACAAACCAATAGGGCAAGAAAACTTAAATCATAGTTTTTTTGGTGGATTGCAAAGAAGAAATTAGCATAATAAATACAGAATTTTTTTGAGCGATTTAAATCGGGATTATTTTTGTAACTTTGAAGTTTATGATTAGGAAAAAATTTGTACAGAAATTCCTAAAATAAGAGACGGCTCGTGGATTAAAGAAGCGAATAAGATAGGAATTAAATTTTGCGATTATAAAAACATGGGAGGGGTGAATTCGGAAACTAAAGAAATTGATTTACTTATTGGAGCCGACGTTTGCGGTAAACTTTTCACAGGTATTATTAAATCGGTTTCAGAAAGTTTAGTTACTTTCGAAACGCGATTAGGTTGGACACTTATGGGTAAAACTCGTGATCCCGAAAACAGTAATAGTACAAACATAGTTTTGTCCCTTCATGTGGCTCAGGCTGAAATTTCGGATCTCTGGAAACTAGATACGTTAGGGATATTAGACCCAGGTGAAAAAGAATCAAGAGAAGAAATTGCAAAAGCTACTGAAGACCATTTTAATCGCAACATTAAGGTACTTGAAGATAGGAGATATGAAGTGAGCCTTCCATGGATCTTAAATCACCCTACTTTGCCTAATTATAGAAGTGTTGCTGAAAGAAGATTGAAGAACTGCGTTGAGGCCTTAAAGAAATCAGAAATATTAGAAGATTATGAAGCGGTATTTAAGGAATGGCTACGAGAGGGAATTATCGAAGAGGTTAGCCCATACGATACAGCCACCAATGAACATTTTTGCCACACCGAGCTGTGATAAAAGAAAATTCTACTACCAAGATCAGACCCGTTTTTGATGGTTCGACCAAAATAAAAAATTTCCCCTCTATCAATAATTGTCTTGAAAAAGGACCTAATCTTGTGGAGCTCATTCCTTCAGTGATCAACAGATTTAGATTAAATAAGATTGGAGTCATTGCAGATATTCGAAAAGCTTTCTTACAGATCCAACTGAGTGAAACTGATAGACCTTTCCTAAGATTTCTATGGTGTGAAAATGGAGACCTTTCGAAGATCAAAATTTACCAACATAGAAGAGTGGTGTTTGGCTTGACTTGCAGTCCATATTTGTTGGGAGCCACCCTACGGTACCATTTGAAGAAAGCGCCAGAATCAATGCTGGAAACTGCAGTTAAATTAGAAGAATCATTTTATGTAGATAATTGCTTAACCAGTGTTGAAGATAGAAAACATTTGCACAAATTTATTACTGAATCACAGTATATATTGAAGAGAGCTCAATTCGATCAAAGAGGGTGGGAGCATAGTATCTTAAATTCACAAGAAGTAGCCATCCCTAATGAAGAAAGAAAAGTACCAGTTTTGGGACTGATTTGGAAATTAAGTACTAATTCATTGACTTTGGACTTAAAGGAAACATCGCAGGCCTCTGGGACTTTAACCAAAAGAAAAATTCTGTCTGAAGTTCACAAAGTATTCGACCCCATTGGTTACACGTGTCCAGTAACATTAAGACCGAAGATCATGCTTCAGGAGTGCTGGATGCTAAAATGCACTTGGGATACAGAATTATCATCTTCTATTAGAAAACCGTTTGAAAAATGGCAAAAACAACTAAGTCAATTGAAAGATATAACGATTCCGAGATGTCTCTTGGACAATCCTGAAGGTTCGAGAAATTTAAGTTTACATATTTTTTGTGATGCGAGCAAGGTAGCTTATGCTACATGCATATTCCTGAGAAGCCAAACGATGACTCGACATCATGTCAGCTCATTCAAGCTCGATCTCGAGTAGCTCCTCTAAAACCCGTCACAATACCCAGACTTGAACTTTTATCCTGTACAATTAGAGCTAGACTGGCATATGGAGTTAAATCAGACTTAAGACTTGAAAATATTCCAAATTTTTTCTGGTCAGATTCAGTAAATGCCCTCTTTTGGATAAAAAGGAATGAAAATTGGGCCCTTTTTGTTTACAACAGAGTCCAAGAAATCAGATCTCTCAGTTTGCCAGAAGAATGGAATTATGTTCCCGGAACTCTTAATCCAGATGATCTTCCCTCACGAGGATGTTCTGCAGAGCATCTTAAGCAATCTAAAAGGTGGGAGGGCCCTATGTGGCTGAAAGATCCACCACAGCTCTGGCCAAAAGATACTATCGATCTAGATTTGGACATTATCAACGCTGAAAGAAGAAAAACGGTAGTGACTTCAACAAATTTATTCAAAGGACAAACTCCGTTATATGATACTTCAACATCATATCGAAAAATGATAAGGGTAACTGCTTGGAATTACAGATTTTATAGAAACATCAAGAGTGCTACGGATGAACGAAACTTCGAGAAACAGCTGACTATTGAAGAAATGAAAGACGCTGAAATGGTTATTATGAAGTACGTGCAGAACAGATGCCTAGCAGAAGAAACCAAGCATTG
Source organism: Parasteatoda tepidariorum (assembly GCF_982258835.1). Lineage (NCBI taxonomy): Eukaryota > Metazoa > Arthropoda > Arachnida > Araneae > Theridiidae > Parasteatoda > Parasteatoda tepidariorum. The sequence goes on from NC_141756.1 coordinate 456,064, forward strand.
CCATACTTCTTTACAAACTATAACGGATTATGAAGGCCTTATACGAGTCAGAACAAGAATAGCCATGAGGCAGGATTTGAGAACATTTAAGTATCCTATTGTTCTACCATCTGACCATAATGTCACTCACTGCCTTATACTTGATAAACACAAAGAACTAAATCATGCCGGAACTCAAATTGTAGTGTCAGTTCTAAGAGAACAATAATGGATCCTCAGATGCAGAAAAACTGTTCAACGAGTGATTAGAAAATGTGTCACTTGCAAAAGATTCAGTGCTCGTCTTACAGAAGTGCTAAGTGGTCCTCCACCTGAAGATTGTGTACGAGAAGCATTGATTTTCGAGGTCATTGGAGTGGATTTGTGCGGACCACTCTTTTTAAAGGATGGAAGCAAGAGTTGGATCGTGCTATTTACCTGTGCGGTTTTTCGAGCCATTCATGTTGAATTAGTTACGTCACTTTCCACGGATAGCTTTCTTTTGTCATTTAGAAGGTTCATAGCACGACGAGGAAGACCCGCAACGGTTTTTTCTGACAACGGCACAAATCTGACTCGAGCGGCTGCAGATCTGAAATCAGTAGACTTCGAAAAACTAAAAGAGTTTGCTACTTCGAAAAAGATTTACTGGAAGTTCTATCCTCCCTCTGCACCCTGGTGGTGGATTTTTTGAAAGAATGATTGGAATGCTAAAATCAATTTTTCGAAGAGTCTTTGGAAGAGCAAACCTTCTCTATGAAGAGCTATACACTGTCATTTGTGATGTTGAAAGCATCATAAATTCCCGACCACTTACGTACATCTCAGAAGTTCTAGAGGACCTGATACCATTAACACCTGCCATGTTTTTGCACTAAATTAAAGAAGCAGGAGCAAGGGCGCCGTCAGAATAATATAAAAGAGGGTGCAACCCTCTAACAAACAACCTCCCCCCCCCAAAAAAAACTTTTTTTTTTCAATATTCTGTTATTACATTTTGTTTTGTTGTTACATATACTTTCATCTGTTAATGTTTTTCAAGATACATTTCTTCATTGTTAACAAGATATTTTAAAAAGGTACGAATTTCTTGTAATTGCAAATTTTGCCACGAGAAACTGTATTGATGGCGCTGGCATAGCTACTGACTTTGAGACACAAATAACTAAAAACAGTAGTTTCGTATGCTAACGTGTTTGTGTACGCTTAACATTGGTATTTATTGTGTTGATGAAGTTTTACAGTTGTGAGAAGTCAGTTTGTGTTATACACCTTTGTTAAACTAAATAACTAATGGAAAATATAATATTATTTATCTTTTATTAAATGAAACTTAAAAATATAGCTTAGATATCTGCCAAGTTTGTGCATGCATGCTCAGTGTGCATAAGAAAAGAATCAAAGTTTACTCAGAATTCATTGAAAAAGTTATAAACAGATTTGGAGAGCAAACAGGACTATTACAATTCTTGTTTGATTAAACAATTTTTTAATTGTTATATATTATTAATTACTTATTTGTTTTTTAATAAAAATATTTTTAATAAAATTTTTTTATAACAAAATTGTTTTTCTGTATCTCTTTAATTGATTAAAAAAAGGCCAGGGGGTGCAAGTGCACCCCCTTGCACCCCGCTGCCGGTGCCCTTGAGCAGGAGTACCAGATATTGATCTAATTGATGCCACAAGGATGAAAAAACGATTTGCCTATCGTCAAAAAATTCGAGAGGACTTAAGAAAACGTTTCCGAATTGAGTATTTAGGACAACTTAAGGATTTTGCCAGCAAAAAGAGAGATTCTCAAGTTAAAGAAGGAGAAATCGTTCTCGTAGGAGACGATAACAACAAACGCATCAATTGGCTTTTAGGCAAAACAGAAACTCTTTACCCCGGCAAAGAAGGAAAAACAAGAGTGGTGCGCGTAAAAACTCGGCATGGATCATACTTACGACCATGTCTAAAACTTTATAGACTTGAATTGACTAATTGAGTTTCGTCATGACATTCGTCGTCCAAAACTCAAGGTGGGAGGGGAGGTGGTGGGATGTAACGAGCCCTCATCCCCAGATGTCATCCCAGAAAACTACCCCAGATGGCGCCACTAGCGCATTAGAAGTAATAACTTTTATTTTTTCAAAAACTTAAAAACAGTAGATGTAATGTAACTAGAGACGCGCCATGCAGCGCTAATACCTAACTCAATGTTTTCATCACTTTATAATCATCATTTATCATTTCATGTAAATTCATCTTCATCTATTTGTAATTAAAACCAATAAAGGTTTATGAATAATCAAATTGGCGGTCTAAAGGTAAGTGGAACATTTTCCACTATTCATATTGAAAATAAGAATTCATTTAGATAGAACACCGCCAAATCTGTAGCGGCGGTGGCGTTAATACGTAAGTACCGAATTTTTATTCCATGCACTTTTGAATCATATTACTTCAAACATTAGAATAAGCAAGAAGTATGCATAAACACATATAATGTTATACCATTTAATTTTTCAAAACAAGTTTTTTGACAGAAATTTTTATCAAAAAATTATAAATTAAAACTCTTAAGATAAAGAATTCTTAGAATAAAAAAAACGATTTTAAAAATTCCTTATATTGAAATTAAAACTTTCATATCGTTTCTTTTTTTTATTCTTATAGTTCTTAATCAGTCGTGAAAAGCCCATTCTGTAGAAAACTATCATCAAATAAGAAGAAAAATTATTAATAAGCAAATTTTTTATTATAAAAATCATAAGACTAACCTGCTTTATAAATCCGCAGAATTCCAAATGAAATGTTCTTAGTTTGAAAATTTTATTTTCAAATAATATATACATAGATTATCCCTTCATCACTTTTAGATAACTTACCACGCAGCAAAATTTTACAATTGTAAGATCTCGATAAGAATTTTAATATGTAGCTTAAAAGCAGAATAGCTGAATTCTAGTTGAAATTATTCTTTCAAAACTATAAAACACTTACCAAGAAAGCGAAAAAAATTTATTAATAACCAGCACAAATGATACTATTTCAAGTAATTCGGATGATTCTTTATTATTGTTTTCCGAATTGTATAGATACAGAAATATATACTATTCTATAAAGAAGAAGAATTATTCTATAACTACTGCAGTTCTGAATTCACATTTATTCATTGGAATGAAGAAAGCAATGTTGACTTCACTTTAATTTGTAATGAATTGAAGACAAAAGAAATGCATTTTACCGTAATACACACATCTGTAACAGCATACGATCCCGAAATCGGAAGTTATCAATTGCGAGTTTGTTGATAAAAGAAGTTAAAAATTATTGAGGAATTTTTCTTCAAATGTTTGGCGTGCTCTGTTTCTGAAAGATTTAGTAATATTCTGGAGAGTTCTTTCAAGGTCTTTTCCTTATTGAAATTTTGCTTCTTATTTGCTGCTAAGAAAATGGCGTCTGATTCTGTCAGTGGTTTTGATGGAACTAAATGAAAACTTAATAAATTAATCCCTGATATTTTCAGGCTCCCGTTAGAGGGCGTACTCGAGCGTTGCTATCGCGAATTCAAAATACAATGCTTGCTCATCATCAAACATAAAAGTACGTAGCTTTGCTGCAGTAAAAAAAAAAAAACTTAAGAATGTAATTAGAATGAAATAAGAATGTAATTACGTAATTTTTACAATGTAATTTACATTACTAGTGGACTGCGCCCCCCTGCTCGCTAATGCTCGCCAACCCCCAAAAATTGCTACGCAATCTTATATGGTTTGCTTCGTAAACAAAACTCGCTTCGCTCGCTACTTACTTAGGTACATTGCAAATACACAAAATTCTAAGAATTCAAAACAATCATTCAAATCCATATAACAACTTTTTTTTAAAAAAAAATTACATCTTTTTAGTAAATACTAAGTCATTAAAATAAATTTGAATTCAAATAAATGGCAAGTAATTCGTTAAACCTATTAGAAATGTGCTATAGTATAAAATCTTAAAGCGTAACAGCACGACTGAGACCCATTTTTCAATGAATAACTAATAACAATAATAAAACAAGTAAATTCGTGATAAAAATCAAAAATCGTCAAATAAATTCGTGAAAAAAAGAGCTTTCGACAAAATACTAAAATAGAGATCGATCGACAAAGACTACTCACTTCTGCTTAGCTTAAGATTATTTCAGTTTCCGTTTTAAAAAGTGCTATATGTTGAGCCACCTCAGCTAGATTTGGCATGTGACATTTTTAGCGGTAATCATTGGTCGATTTTCTAGCGTTGCCATTCGGGGAGTTCTAATGAGGCTTTTTTTGTCGCCGTGTGAGAGAAATATATATAGATATTTCATATTAAGATAAATTTTGTCTCGCAGTGGACTGATCGTTAAGACACGGTTCCCAGCAGATCACCGAAGTCAAGCATCACTGGCTGCGGTCAGTGTGCGGGTGGGTGACCACTTGGATCAGTCTCCGTAGGGACCGAGTGTGTGCGGTATTGGTCCTCGTTAAACTGTTCTACCGTAAAGTGCTCGACTTCGCGTGCAGGTCGTTGGGCTACCGAAGCGGGGTGCCATCCTTTTCGCGGAGGATCAAAATTGTGATGGCATGTCTTCGGATTATCCTCAGGGTTGTTTCCCAGACCGTCGCCAATAGCCCATTGTGTAACTCTAGTGCAACGTAAATGAACAAATCAATCAATCAATAAAAAAGACAATTTTTTGTGTCTCTTCATTTCCACGAGGCCGGGCTCGTCGGTCTTCTTCCCAGGCTATAACTTCGACAATGTTGAGAATAGGCCGTTGATGAAATGTACACAATAGGGAAGTACAATAAGCAGAGAACTCTTTATTTTAAGCTGCAGATGCTTTTTACTCTTTTTCCCCTTCTTACTCATGAGAAATGTGTCATGATAGTGTTTTCCTAGATAAAAAAAAGTCTACTCAAGGAAAAGATTTTTTGTTTAAATGTTCAATAATGTATGAAAAAAGTAAAATTAAAAATTTTTAAGGCAATCGAGCGCATTTTTATGCTCCCTTGAACTGTGCTCCTTTCGCCCGTTCCGTTGCACCGTTTTTTTTTTTTTGCTTAGACAAAGTGTTCACTCAAAAAAAGTTATCCAGACTTAGCTCAAATGTCACGAATGATTAACACCAATGGATTCATTGGAAATCGTCTCTATTTTCTTTGGAAGTTAGAATAATTGCTTTCACGTAATTTGTTCACAACCGCTTGTTCTATATACCATGTTCACCATAAAGACCAACCATTCGACGGCAAGTTTCCGTTTTAAGGACCATGTGCACACTGGATGGGTTTTTTACACATACGAAAAAAAATCGCATGTGAATGAGAACTAGATGGGTCGAAAATATTAACCTGCAAAAAGCTCGCGAATCAGGTTCCCGTTTTCGCATGCGAAAAATCGCTTCCAATGTGAATGGTCCTTGCCTTCTGCCATACAAAATTGAGCCATAGTAAGTTACTGATTCTCTACGTATTGCTCTTCGCCCGAATGTATTAAATGTTGTCTTGCGAACTAGATAATCTGCGAAAAACTCTTCCAACCTAAACTTATAACAGTAAAGAGTGCTTACGTTGCTGACGATGTCATTACTTTTTATGTGGGCAACACTTTCTTCCCAAGTATTATACTAAAACCCTCCAAAATAAGTCAGATCAAATAAATCAAACGTTCTTTATTTTAAATATTGAACAAATGGCATACATAATAAAATGTTGTAGATGAAAGTGTTTTCATCTCTCTTTGAGTATCGTTCCGTAATGTGGAGTGTCGCGATGATCCACGTGAGAGTGGCAGAAGAGAAGGCATCGAAGTTGCACCAGTGATCGCCACATTATTTCCCAGGAGGTCTCCACTGCCACCGCCGCATTCGCTTCGTCCATCCTCATGAAATCGAAGTCAGCCGTCTCTACGTTACCCACCCCTCGACGCCTCATTTGGATGATGACAGCCACAGCTATGATGACCACCACCAGAACCGAGCACACGACAGGAATGATAACAGTAGACAACTGTGGCCTCAGGGAGACTGAAATGGAATTCTTAGTTTATCTCTGTGATGATAGATATAGTTAAGAAATATAATTCTTGTATTTATGAATACTCGTTTATTCGGACGGATGTAAAATAAAACGGTTACCACTACACTACAAAATCATGCACAAAATTGAAAGTCACATTTCCATATAATTAAAATAATTCCAATTTTTATTTATTTATCATTATATCCTGCAATACCCATGCAGTTAACGTTATTAAATTCAGTAAAATTCCTATTAAAGAGCAAATCAAAATATAGACTAACTGTATTCAGTGTCGTTTGGTACGATGCTACTGTTACAATCAAATAATTTTTTCCTGTATCTTTCCCTTCCGAGGGGGGATAAAACTTATTCCCACAGTAAATATACTAGAATATTTAGTATTTATTAAAACAGCACCTGTTATCACAATACTACTAGTACTAATAATGGAAAGTAGTTAAGGATCATTGGCGTCGATAATAGCTTGACAATATTTTGCGGTCTTCCGAAACGAACAAATAACTTTTCTCTATACATTTTGCAGTTTGATACATAACTTTATTTATATTTCAATTACCTTTGAATTCAAATTATTTATGTTTGCAGAAACATTTTTCGAAAGCGATACGATAAACAAATTAAACAAGTGGTTTCAGATTATCTTAGAATTACTAATTCGGTGGCGTGGTCATGAAATGTTATCCACGTTGATCCTTGAGCTTAATTAACCTGACAAATAAGAATAATTGACTAATAAAAACGTGCAATAAAGTATTTTTTTGATCATAGCTGTAAGTTAGAAAACATCATTGGTAATACCCTTTAAATAAATGAAGGAAAAAAAACAAAAAAAACAGAATCATCTACAGTTAAACCAATAAAAGAAATTTTTTTCAAGCGCTGCCTTCGAACGATCGAATTGAAATTTTTGAGTGATATTTAAGATCGGAGGTTAAAATGGTCATTCGCATCCTGTGTCTAAATTTCAGGATGTATACGTTTTCGAAGTTAAACAAGAGATAGACACCGAAATTGGGTTCTCATTCGCGTGCAAATTTTTCGCAAGCAGTGAGAACGGTTTTTTTAAGCTCTAAAAATTCAATGACCCTCTATGGGAACGTAATTAAACCTGTATTTATTGCAACTACTCTGGTCTTCAAAATTCAGAGAATTCTCAGATTTGTTTGACAATATCCAGAGTAACTGAGCTAATTTTAATGAAATTGAATTTGAACATAGATTGATGAAATAAAATAAATATAAACATTCTACTTTTATAATACACAACACAACCATGACCGTGCGTTAAACTCCTTGCGGTTAAGCTGTGTAAAACCAATGGTTTCTGAGTCGAAAGGAAAAAATGGGTTAATATGGGGCGAGGATGGCCTCTCTGATTAATTTCAATAACATGCAGACCTCAAATCATGATTTCATACTGAGGATAATGCAGCTTAGGTATGTATCTGTGGCAGTCCTACTCTCTTAGTTGTTTCAGATCCTGGATCCTCAATGTTTTCAGATCCTGGATAATTACCGGTGGTGATTGTACTCTACAGACATGGGTTGAAATCTGAAGATCCTTCTAGAGAATATCTTCACATAACAGAAAATCCTCAAGAAGATAAGGTCTATGTGGTCGCACATTGTAATTCATTAAAAATGAAATCAAGGTGAACTACACTATTAAAGAAACGAAATTCCAAGAAAACTTTTCTGTGCTCGTAACTGTTCCTCGTCCTAAGAGTCATTTGGGCATTCAATATTGTCACGGAATGCCCCCAGATGGCGTCTTATAATGTAAAAAAAAAACAAAAACAAAAAAACAGATTCTTCTGAGAATACAAAGACGGCAGATGTATGCCTAAATGTGTAATGTATCGAAATAAAAAATTTTGTTATTGTTTTTGAATCGATCGCTCATCTTTGAATTTAACAAATATTATGCTTTTTTCAGGGGGTTTAGTTTTAAGTTCTGCCAATTTCTCAGACATTGGAAAGGGTGCCCCTCTTGCTCTTACTTCCATATGAAAAGAGCCACCAACCCACCGATGCGGAAGTTTGCTTGTGCACATGCAATACAAAAACATGCATTTAATAATAAAATACTAATTTGGAACTTTCAAGCTAACTGATTAAAGATTCAAAACCAGTCAACATTTTCATGTTTTGGAAACTTTCCTAATTCCCTCCCTTGATTTAATATCGGGTATAAACCGTTTTTTCCCCATCTTATGCAATAATCATTGTTTAAGTCAAAAATTAAAGAGGGTTAACGAAATCATTTTTAGAATGAAAAAAAGTTTAAAAGAGAAATGAATGAAAGCATTCTAATCAAATAAATTGATTCTTCCCTTACTTTTAATCTATCCTGTGTTTTGATTGACCTCAATAATAAAAGCTCATTTTTTACCTCCATTCTAAAAAATACATGGCGAAACTTCCTAAATCGTCGCAATTGGCGTATTTATGAAAACCATTTTGGTATGGTTAATTTATAAAATTGCTTTTGTACGATGTTGTTTAAGGTCTTGTAAAGAAGTAATCAACCACATGAAATCTAATTTCAAAATTTTTTATTTTAGTTAACTGAGAAAAGGAAACACTATTTTATCTACACAAGTTCATTTTACGAATATTTTGTTGGAAAATATGTGAACAAGATTTATTCCCTTTATATACACTGTAAAAAACTATTGTGTATTATCCATCAGATTTTGATATTGAAAAATTGTGTGTTATTTCAGGTTAACACGGAATCGAGAGTTCATACAGATTTTAAAGGTGTAGTTAAAGTGAAACTCGTATAAATGCGAAAGATCAGATGCATTTACTGAATTCACGAAATATTTTCGCCAATGGTGGTGTTCGTTTGGAAAACGTCAGTCGAAAACGCTAGATTGTTTACAAATCGAGCACGAGGTTTGTATCGCATTCTGCTGTTCCTTACACAGAAACAGAAGTACACTGTTATAAAACTGTTTCGATTCATAATGAAAATAATTACATTTTTAATAAAGAATCGAATTAAATAATATTTCATTATATTTCATTCATTTAATATTATAATATTTCATTTCTATTCGCTTCTGTTTGCTAATTCCTTTTATTCTCTGTGTGTGTATATCAGATTAACAAACTATTTTAATTTTAAGAAAGATTACATAGATGCACATCCTACTTTATGTTGCATCGTAAAAATAACTTTACTGATTTTTATGCGCGTCATATCTTACTGTAATTTTAGTGTTACTGAATAACGGCTACTTTACATCAAGAGATTAATATTATTGTAGTGAAGAGTTTGCCACTACACTTTGGTGTAAAGTTGTTGCATTAATTTTTGACTCCGACTAAAAAATTTTTATAGTGTAGAATGTAACGACATGAATAAAAAATGTAAGTCTTTTGGTGATATATACCGTCATAAATGTGTACTTGGACGTTCCTCTGCATTGAAGAGACGAGGTTGCTGACGTAAATGGCCAACTGGAAGTCTCCAGAATTCCTAAAGTAGTAGAGGATGGGAATAGTGCATTCGGGTGAGGTGGCCGGATCACTGCAAGAGAGGTTTGTCTGGTTTTCTGAAGAGGGCAATAATTTCCAGCAATAGTCCACGGGACCACTTAAACAAAGAAGAAAGTTTTTTTTTTTGATTCAGAATGAATAATACCTAAATGAATGTTTTCATTTTGCATTTTTCATGTTCCTTCATAGAACTATTTTTTTCAAGTACTGTTATATTAACATATTTTGTGATTGTGAGTGGTTTATTAAAAGAAATTCATTTAGCTTATTACCTAAAATTAATTTTATTTTTAACATCATTTTTCTGGAGGGAAAGTGAGTGGGAATTTCGTAAAAAAATTTCCTACTGTTAAAAATTTGCCATAAACTTGAATTTCTGTGCTTAAAAAAATAACCGAATTTAAAAAATTCTGTGAGTATACTCGATGAGAAATGATCACATGAAAATATCTCCTAAGTCTTTCTTCGTGGCTATTATTTACAGTTACCCACATTTATATGAATAAAACCCTCCTTCCTCATTGTTAACTTTTTATATTTGCTGAAGTTGTCAACAAATAGAACAAAAATCATAAGTTGAGCAACGGACTCAATTCTGAGTTTTCGACTATCACTTCTGAATTTCGTAGCCTTAAAATTTTGAACCCTACCCAGAAGACAAAGAAACTCCTAGATTAAGCATTGGCACAAACTGGGCTTAATGGAGGACTTTTTGATGGAGCTAACCAGCATTTGATTTACGTTAAAATGAAAACTACGAAAATCTAGTATGGTTATCCCGACGGTAAGGGGATTCTTACCCATGAGTCATCTACCACTGAGTATATTTGACGTCAGCGCTGAGGTCGGTGAGGGCAGACAGCTGAATTCGTATCAAATGGCCATCACTGGGATTCGAATATTTTTACGATCAATTGTAGATTGATTTATCTTTATGAAGCCAATGTGGTAAACCTCTTCAGCACTACGACTTGCCTATATAATAGTCTGTTAGATGGCTGACCGTAGCAGTTAGTCATGGGACCATAATAGAAAAATCTTAACTATTGGATTTTTCAGATTATTTAAATAATATAAATCATAAACTGTTTAAAGAGAGTTTTACAATAAACTGCTCTTTTCTAAATTCAGGACAAGATTAAAAAAATCAACTTAACGAAAAATTCGTATGCGAATGTAATTCTATTAGTCGAATTTTTCGCGGGTCTATTAATCAGATTCGCATGCAGTGAGAACTGTCCCTTTACTTAACTCTGTCAACCATTGTTCACGAATAAGTAATGTGGGGTCATCAACTCACCTTCCGTTGCAGGAGACTTCCAAGTCCAAAAGCTGCCCATGTTCCAGGTAAGTGTTCCCGCTGATGTTGACGTTGAAGAAAGGATCTGTTAAAAGATAAACTATTCCAGTTAAGTCCTTTTCATTTTAACCCAACTCAGTAGATCATGCATTGGTAAAAACTAGAGATGAGAAAATCTTGGACGGTAAAAAACCTCGGAATATTAAGAAATAAATCCGAAATTTTGGGGAATATTGTGAATTTTTAAGATAATAGTTATCTACATTCATTTTAAGATAATAGTTATCTACAATCATTTTAATAGTTATCTACAGAACCAGTGATTAGATATTTATATTTACTTGTGTTAGCCTGCAAGGCAAAAATTAATCTGTGGTGCATGCCCCCGTGTCGCATTAATTCTCCTACAGGAAAAATTATAATTACTTTCAATGTATTTTTTAAAACTATTTCATTGAAATAATCATATATAACATTTAAATTCCCATTTAAAGTAATTATTTTAATAAATTTCTTTTAAATGAATTATTTAATGCAATTTCTTTGAAAAAATAATTAAAAAGAAATTTTAAATAAAAATAGATTTTAATACTTGAAAGAAAAGAAGTATAGAACTATTTAAAATTTCTTACAAACTTTTGTCGCATGGTATTGAAATAAATAACGATGTTCATTTTCATTTCAAAACATGCTATCAGAGATTAAGCTCTTCGTTAGTGTTTTAAAATACTACAAAAATTTCATCCTATGCCGTTCCTACTTTTTTCGGGAGACAGTAGCACTTCTTTCAAGAGCTACTTATGCTAAAATTAAGAGATTGATTTGTATACAAATTTAATGTACCCGGAATGAACCAGGACTTTTGGAAATTTTCTATCCAAAACCCCAGTTTACTCTCGGTAATAAGCCGGGTTTTTTTTTGCACTCTTTGCTACTCCAGTAAAAACTCCCCTTTTACTTTTTAAGTTTAACTAACTAGCTTTTTCTTCATATTGAAAGTACCAACCGCTTGTATCTCCCAAAAGACTTCAACTATCAACCACTTAGTTAGTAGTGCTGCAACATATTTAACCCACTCGTCGTTTGAATTCAAATTTGGGATGGTTTCTTGAATGAACTCATTAAGGGTCGACATCCCTGCAGAAAATTTGATTTTACGTATTCGAATTCATTTTATCTTCTTAATCACAATATCCTCGTGAAACTGTATGTAACAGTACTGTATAAAATAAAGAATAAAACGAGTGAATGATTTCCATTTATGAATCATTTGTTGCACACTCAAACCCTTATTGTAGCTCTTATTTTTATATATGATTTGAAATGTATGATACTACATACCAGTCACCAATCCTTGGAGGAGAGTTACATCAATATGTCATATTTCAATAATAATAGGATTCATTTTTGTGACAGACTGAAACTGTTTGTCATCGGATACATTGTGATCAGGGGAAAGGGTGACAAGCATTAAGAAAAACCACCCAGTGAAGATTTATAATCTAAATGGTGTTATTTTTCTCGGAAATCCTATTTTGTCTACAAATTCTCTCTGCTATTGGCAGATAATGGGTAATAATTTTTTTCTCCATTATTAGTAAACTTAATGCGATCTGGGGATAAAGCCGCGATAAGTTTGCCTACACATTCGGAGTCTTCCTATACCATTAACGAGCCTCAACCTTGCTGCTCATTGGAGAAGCGTTTTGTGTAATTAATATTTAGAAGAAATTGGCGATATAAAAGAATGATCAGTAAACTATATTGACAATTATCTTCCGGCAAAAAGAAAAAAAAAAGAATTTGGAGGGCTTAGGTGGCTTATTAAGTATAACACGAGAGGATTTCTTCCCTAATATGCAGCAATAATCATGGCTTTTCCTTCACACAGGTCACATGGAGGCTACCAAAAAATGCTATAAGCACATTATTTGCCTATTACAAAGAGAATTTGTGACCCAAATTGGATTTTCTAGCAGATAATGTCATATCGCAGAAGTTTGAGTTATGTATAATAGGGTCCATGTCATTCCCATGATTTCAATCTTTAAGAAATATCCTTAATAAGGCTAAAAACAAGCAGTTTCTTGCAGAACTAAAGGTTCTCATCCCGTTATTAAAAATAAAAAATGAAAGTACTTGAGTAATTTTTTCAATCCAATTTATGAATCAATGAATAAATACATTTTTAGCTATACCAAAATTTTTTTTAGTTTCTTTTTTCCTTTAAAAAATGTTTTTTTTCTATGCTTATTTGGCAAATTCATTTTTTGCAAACCTCAGTCATTTTATAATATTAATTTCAAAACTTATGTAACAAAAATTTAGAAAATAAATTTTGAACAATGGAGTATTTTTTTCAATAATATAGTTAAAATAATAAAATTATGTAAACGTCAAAAAAATAAGCACAATAAACAAAACAAATAGCTAATAAATGATTTAACAAAAGTAGTTGTAAATTGAGGTATCCCAATGGGTGCGGTAAAATTTTTTTTGAAAAATAGCCTTAGTTAACATTTTAATTTTATTTATGGTAAGCAAGAGCTCTAATATTATAAATCTAAAGTAAACATTAAAAATTCTTTAAATACTTTTTCAAAATAACATATATTTAAGCATAAAACTACAATTTTTCTTATGTCAACAGCTCTACAACAAATTGTAATGTTTGAATATCAAAACAATTTTTTTTTAAATCAATAATATCATTACCTGTGTTTTGAACAAAAATCGTTAAACAATTTCTAGGGTACAATAAAATATAACTATATATATATATATTGTTTAGTAGTGATTTTTTAAATGAAAATGCCAAACATTCGTACTTGAAGCATAATAAAAATAATAAATTCGCACTTAGATATTAGCTTTTAATTCAAAACATCGCTATGTCCCTTCTGCATGCTAAGTATCAAAGAATTCTATCTAAAAGCTTTTTTGTTGTTGTTCATTTACGTTGCACTAGAGCTGCACAATGGGCTATTGGCGACGGTCTGGGAACCATCCCTGAGGAAGATTCGAAGACATGACATCACAATTTTGATCCTCTGCAGAGGGGATGGCACCCCCGCTTTGGTAGCCCGACAACCTGCACGCGAAGTCGAGCACTTTACGGTAGAACAGTTTAACGAGGATCCATACCGCACACCCTAGGTCCCTACCTTAGAGGAGATATAAGGGTAGAGAGAGCCAGTCTATTGTTTGGGCTCGGAAAACTTGTTCAAAGATGGGGGTTACCTTTTTGGCGGAAGATTTATAGCTGGCGGTCGCGCCGTACAGGAATATTTTTAGGAGTACCTAAGGTTTTTCTCTCTTTTTTTATTTTATTTTAAATGCTTTCCCAATTTTATTCGTGATTGTAAGAAATAAGTTTTCTAATAAAAATACATTATAATAAGTGCGCTACACTTAATTATTTGCTTTTAATTGCTGCATTGCTTTAATTGCTTTGCTTTTAAAGCTATTAACATATTAGTTAAGCATGATTTTACCAAACAATGAAATAAAAATAATGATTTTTTGAATCGAAGATGCATTTGAAAGTATGTAAAATATAAAGAAACAATTGCAAATGATTATATGTATTAATTATTTATTTTTTTCAAAAGGTCATAAAAGATAAGAATCTTTTTCTATCAAATGAATCCGCATTAAAATGCTTAGAGCATAACACACTATTATTGGATGCTGTGAATTCTTCTCTGTGGACATTTACTTCCAATACTTTTCGTTTTATCTCATCTTTAGGAAATCTACGTATAAACAGTTAGCTATTAATACTGGGTGGTCTTAAAATTATTATTAGACAAATAAAATAATAAAGAAACATGCTGAAAATTACGCAACAATTTTTTTCAAAATTAAATTGAAGTTGAAACTATTAACTGAAATGATTTGAAAAAAAATCTCATAATACACTACACATTTAGTATCTGATTTTTAAAATGCAGAATATGTGTGAATAAAAAATTTTGCAAGTTTATATTTGAGTTAAATAATTACGTAAATTGTTACTAAAAACAAAGTAATTTAAAAGAAAATGTGTGTCTTCTATTAGTACAAAGAAGAATTATTAATTCAGGTTCAGATCGATGGGTCAGCTTTTTCATGAAGTAAAGGCGGGCGGTACGCAATGCTAACCACATTGTCGCTATTATGACTGTTGATCATTAAATTGTGCTAGCTTAACCTTTATGACTTTCAGGCACTAAACGGGCTATTGTTCAATACCTCTGGGGGTACCGATCCAGGAGTTTCCTTGTCTTCTGCATTGGTTCAAAATTACAAGACTACGGCGTTAAACATTGGTAGTCGTAAACCCAAAAATTGGGTAGACTGTTCAACGGCGGTCATAAAATAAAATAAAATAAAAAACGGGCTATTGTGGGAAAGCTTTGCTTTACTTATCTTTTATTTTTTCTTAATTTTTATTTATTATAAAAATATTTAGTTAAATTTTTGAAAAATATTACCCTAACATTTATACATACTTTAAAATGAGAGCCTTTTATAATTAATTTTAATCAATGCTTAATTTTTCTTATTTAGTTTTTTAGTTTTTTATTTTTATTTATTCATGTTTTTCATGTTAATTTGTGTTTATTTAGGGTAATAATTTCTGCTGCATTTGCGCGATTAATACTCTTTTTATGTTTTTATGCTTCTTTCTCCTAGATACAAATTTTCCCCTGTTGCTTATGCACGCGGTTATTTGTTAAAGAGATATTTTTCTTCCAAATTTTGTATATTTTTTTATATAATTTTTTGGTCCCCTGCTGATTCAGGTTAGCACCCTGCTTCAGTTTAATCAAATTGCTAATAATTCCAATGATAAATTTAAATGTAAGGATAATCGATGATCTGCAAATCGCTCGTCAGTGCTAATTCTTCTTTAAATTCCCCTCTTTGAAAGGCTACCAACTGTATTTATAAAATTAAATGTTTAATTTGTGATGTTATATATATTGGACAAACCTCCCAACCCCTTCACAAAAGAATTAATTTACATAGGTCTTTAACAAATAAGTTTAACTGTAATAATAACAATAGCCTTGAAATTAGACATTTTTCAGAACACGGGTTTAAAAATATTTCAATAGAGGTTCTGGATTTCGTAAAAAACCCTAAAAAACGTCTTGAGGCTGAAAATAAATATATGATTATTAATGAATCTATTTTTCCTTACGGTCTAAATACTAACTTCAATTTTAAATCTTTTGATAATAATGAGTGTATTTATAATATTTTCAAACTTTTTAAAAATTACAATAATAATAATAGAGGAAAAAGAGGTAACAGTAAAAATAAAAATAAAATTAAATATAACTTAAAAGATTTTGTTAATGATTGCATTAATTGTTATGATGAACCCAATGCTATTAAATCTATTAAAACTAAAATTCTAGGGGTTAAACTTAATTTTCACAACAAACTTTTAAATTTTTTAAAGTTAGATCAAGTAAAAATTAATTCAAATCAATATTTTTCTAATTTTTTAAACTTAGTTGAAGATCTAGCTAGATATAGGTTTAAGAATAATTATAAGCACAAGGATTTACCCAAACCAGATTATTTTGTTTTAGATTTTACCAATAAAATTTTTAATAATCTTAACATAAATGCCATTATAGGTAAAAATAAAAACCTTCTTCCTATCCAACTTAATTGCAAACCAACTTTCAGATACACTAAGAGTCTAAAAAATTTAATCTGTAATTATAGGAATATAGCTACAGATAATTTCAACTATGTATGTAATTGTGATGATTTTAAAGATACTCCTTTTTTTGATAACTTCCATAAACACGTTATTACAGGGGATTTAGATATTATTGACAACTATAATATTAAAAAATTTATGTCTTTAGGTTCAAAATTTAGACCATCTTTTCCAACTTCTAAAAACAAAGTTATTTCCATTTTTATTAAAAATCTCGATGATTTTATTTTAAAATTATCTTACAAACATAATTTCCCAATTGAAGGTTTCTTTGAATGGAGAGAGAATATCATTAAAGATTTTAAAATCAATATTAAAAGGGACAAATTAATTTTTCAAAAGGATTTAATTTTTAACTCCGTTTTAAGACAAGATATTAAAAATATTCAAAATAAATTTTGTATAACCACTGTTGATAAAGCTAGTAATAATTTTGCAATTATTTGAAAATTTTTTTACAAACAACTTCTTTCCAATGAACTTAATAGCAATATTACCTACAAAAAACTTAACACCAACAGTGATATTATTATTAATAAAATTAATGCTATCTATAAAAGACTTAAAATTAAACCAAATAATATTAACAATTTTCCTTTTCTTTTTGCCAATCCAAAATTCCATAAGACTCCAACCAAATTCAGGTTTATTGCAAGTGGCGTTAATAGTAACATGAAAAAAATCGGTATTTACTTTGAGAACATTCTTAAAAAAGTTTATAACAAAATTAATAAACTTACTAAAAATAATAACTATTTAAATTGGAATATTAAAAATAGCATTCAGGTTTTAAATACACTAAAAAATTTAAAAAATGTAGATTCAATTCACTGTTTTGATTTCGAAAACCTCTATACTTCCCTTCCAACTAATAAAATTCATGATGACCTTCTTCAAATTCATAGCATGTTCAATCTCAGTGATATTATTAATGAATATAACTGGAACTTTCTAGTACATATTAACCTTAACAACAATTATATTCTTTTCAATGACCACCTTTTTCAACAAATTAATGGTATTCCCATGGGAAATAATTTCAGTACTAACATCTGCAATATTTTTCTTTTTCTACAAGAATATAGATTTGTAAAATCACATGTTAATCTTCCAATTGATTCTCTCTTTCTCAGATTCATTGATGATCTATTAGTTATTAATTTTAATGATTTCGATATTCTAGCAAAACATATTTATCCAAATGAATTAATTCTTAATAAAACAAATAATAGTAATTCTTCAGCAAATTTTTTAGATTTGACTCTTAATATTAATGCAGATAAAAATATTACATTTAAACTTTTTGACAAAAGAAATGAATTTAAATTTCCAGTTAAAAAATGCATAGATTTCAACTCTAACTTAGCCAATAAGGTTTTTTCTAATATTATTGCCAATCAAATTCATAGATTTTACAGGAATAATTCTAACTATAACGAGTTTTTATTAGATACTGATATATATAAAAACGATTTAATTAATAGCCATTTTCCTAGTTCATTTCTTAATTTCTATTTTAAAAAAATCTTAAAAAACTTGGTACATTAATTTTTAATTTTTATTTAATTTTTCTGTTTTAAGAATAAGCTCTGATTTTTTCAAGGTAGGAACTAACTATGATAAACTATTCCTAAAGCCACTGGACGGAATAGTTTGGATGTATGACCTTTTATACTGGATTAGTTAAATATTTTTTAGTTACTTTTTAATATTTGTAGCCTCTTAAAATTAATTTAATTTTAATTGTCCAGTATAATAAACAGTTTATTTATTTATTTATTTATTTATTTATTTATTTAATTATTTTTATTTTTGTATAAGTGGAATGGGCTCTGGTTCGTAAAGAACCACCCCAAATGAATGCAGGTGATACGTGTATACTTTAAAATTATGTAAGGTTGTATGAATGAAGAATAAAACCTATAAACGGTTTTCTATTCCTGTATGCAGGCTCTGATTTTTAAATAAGTCACCCTATGAAAGATGGATATGTGTATTCTGTAAAATTATGTTAGATTTTATGAATGAAGGATAAGTCTATAAACGGCTTTCTATCCTGACAGACTGACTTTTAAATTAATTTCCCTATTAATGATTTTTTTTTAAGACTGCATTTTTATTATTATTTCAATTTTATTACCTTTTTACTAATTGTTTCTCATAGATGGCAGCACTAATATTTTACCTAAACATTTTTTTCTTCTTCTTCGATCAAATGTTTTTTTAATTTTATTATATTCGATTCAAGCTATAAGCAATATTTTACATCTTCGCGATTTTTGTTAACTGTTTTATTATTGTACTTCTAAACCTAAACCGCGTTTTAATTCACGCCGGTAAGTTTGATTTCCTTTTACATTTTTCTTTTATTTCATGATGTTTACAACATTAGGTTTTTGCGATATCGACACATATAAAGAATAATTTTTATCTTAGGATAATTATTCTTTATTCAGAAATATCGCATTATTTATGGCAATTAGATGTGTCTTGACAACGACTATTTGCCTTTACCATTCTTGTTTCTCTACCATTTAAATTTTTATTTTTATTTTATTCATGTTTTTCATGTTAATTTGTGTTTATATATATATATATATATATATATATATATATATATATATATATATATATATATATATATATATATATATATATATATATATATATATATATATATATATATATATATAGATAGATATATATATACTGGTATGCAATTAATCTTTTGCGCAACTTTTTTATGGTTTTAGTGTTATTCATAATTTTTCTGATAAAAACAAAATGTTTTGTTTTATTTTTAAAATAAATATTTATATTTTTACATGCTGCACAATTTGGAATTCTAGTTTGCCTGCCATGCGATAATAATTTATTTCAAACAATGCATACAATTAAAATTTTAGTGAGTTAAGATAACATAATAAAAGAATTTAAATTTAAATAACAAATTTTGGTTTTGTTATTTGTCACTTAATTTTATTTAAAAAAAAGCATACGAAATTCCATATAAGAGCATACTATCTACCTGCTTGAAATATTGATAGTTCTCGACTTAATTAACATTTTATATTAAAAAATTAATGTTCAAAAAAATAATTATTCACTCTTTATTTCTAGAAATCAAAATAAAATACCTATAATAATAATAATAAATAGCTACTCCTTTGACAATCTTATAACAATTATTTAATAATAGGGCCTATTATTAATAATATAACCTATAATAACCTAGTTAATATTTTTCTCAATAATAAGTGTACAGTAATAAATATAAAACTTCCTACATAAATATGAATATCCATACAATTTTTCCTACATAATAAAAAAAGTACTCTTCGACTTATAAATTTTATTTAAAAACGTAATTTTTAAAAGATAATTTTATTTTTTATCCAAAAAACTATGTATGAAATGTACTTTTATATCTTTTTAAGTCTGTACAACTAAAATATATAATTAAATTCGCTTGAAATTATTAAAAAAACATTATTTTAACGCATCATTATAAGTTATAGAGCGAAAATAAAATGCGATTTGTTTGTAAACATTGGAGTGAAAAAAATGCGCCAAATCCGATGCGCGTGCTCATCAAAAAAGGAGTAAAAATATCAGAATATTTATATCAATATGAAATTTAATTGTAATGAAAATACCTATAAATGTTAATTACATTATAATCTATTAATTTGAATAAAAATATAAAAAAATAATAGCTATTTTGCTAGTTAAAAACCAATTAAATTCATTTCATAACCTGACATGCTAACATAAAAATTGCAAATAAATGCTTGTAAGTGAGTATAAAAGTATAAAAATATTATTTGTGAAATGTGAAATGTCCTCCTTGAATGAATTTTTCGTCTCACCCGTATGCACAGCAGTATACTACCATTTTTTTAAAATTTTATAGTGCAAAACGCATCTCATCAATCCACCTCTAGTAAAAGACTGGGGATAGGGTTTACTGGAGGAAAAGTCGTCCAGGAATCACGTGACGATGTTCTTTGCAACGAGGGATGGGGGACTGGTTCTCTCTACCTAAATTACTCCTCTAAGGTCCCTACGCAGACTGATCCAAGTGGTCCGATCGTCCATGTAAACTAACCGTTTAAGTACCTTGTTTGAATCTGCTTTTACCGTTGAATAACCACTCGCTAGTCGTGCGTGAAAAAATAGTTGCATTGTCATGTAATATTTTTCTAGCGTGCTTATTTCTTACCGGATTTCTGCAGGTATGCATTAAGGAGGTCATTACATTGTAGACATCAAGTAAAAATATATGCCTTCGTTTCAATTAACTTATTTGTCATAAACAACTAAAAAAAATTTAGAAACAGAAAGTAAATGAAAAACAGACTTTACTCTTGACAGTTATCTCTTTGTCGAAATGTCCCCATTTGTAATGAACATGATTTGCAACCTGGTAAGAAGGCATCCGTCCAACGATGTCCACCCTTATCCACTTGAGGCCCGGTTCTTCGAATCGATACTGGACTGAAGAGCGGTCGTTCGTGAATCTCTCCTCTCCTATGCTCCAGGAGTACGCGAATTCAGAGTCCAGCAGCACTTGAGGTGGAAAGAATACTTCCAGTGAGAGGCTAGCCTCCCAACCTGTTCCAATGTATTCCTGACCACTCTTGTCCTTCACCGAACCCAGAACATTTATAGTACCTGGTATGTATTCTGTTGAAAAGAAGCCATAAGTGCTTTTTGAGCAGGGTTACATTCTATTGCGCATAGACAAGTCAATTTTTTTTTATTAAAAATATACAATAAATCGAAACCATTCACAACAATTTTATTGCGAAAAAAAGAATACTATGGTGTTTTTATAGATAGAAAGTCAACAACTCATAGTTGAAACAGCTGTTTTCACAAGTACGAAATCTGAAGGGGGATGAGCAAACATAGATATCCTGATGCAAATACACAGTCCAGTCACATTAATGTGACCATCTGTCAAAAGCCAGAATAACCACCTTTGGCTGAGCGGACCGCTACGAAACGTGCAGGAAGAAAGTCAATTAGGCTTCTGAAAGTGTTCACTGGGATGTTGAGCCATGCCGACTCCAATGCCGTGGCCAGCTGCGCTAGATTACGTGGTTGAAGATCTATGGCCCGAACAACCCGATTGAGGTGGTCCCACAGATTCTCGATTGGGTTCAAATCCGTTGAGTTTGCTGGCCTGGGGAGTACGGTAAATTCAACCTGGTGCTCTTCAAACCACGCACATGCACTGCGAGCTGTATGACACCTCGCATTGTCCTGGTGGTAGATGCCATAATTCTGAGGAAAAATCATTTGCATGTAGGGGTGGAAATGTCCGCAAGGACAGATATGTACATGTACTGATCCATCGTGCCTTCCACAATGATTAGTGCACCCAGTGAATGCCAGGAAAACATTCCCCAAACCATAACGCTCCCTCTTCCAGCCCGCAGCCTACCGGCAATTGTTGCAGGGTGTTTGCTTTCAAACGTTTTACGCCGTATGCGCCAACGTCCATCTGTCCCATGGAGCATAAAATGTGATTCACCGGAAAAAGCCACCTGTTGCCACTCTGTGGACGTCTAGTTGCGGTACTGGAGGGCAAATTCCAGCCTTTGTCACCGATGAACAGCAGTCAGCATAGGTGCATTAACCAGGCGTCTGCTGCGGAGGCCCATGCGCAACAACGTTCGCTGAACAGTTGTTGAGGATACACTTTTGGTAGCCCCTTAGTTCATCTGGACGGTCAGTTGCTCAACAGTTGCACGTCTATTCGTCTGAACGCATTTCCGCAGCCTTCGTTTGCCTCTGCCATCTTTGGCCCGTGGTGCACCACATGTGCCACGCCGTTTGTTTTGTATAGTGCCATTTTGCCATGCACGGTATACTTTTACCACGGCGGCACGCGAACAGTTCACAAAACCAGTCGTTTCCGAAATGCTTCCACCCTTGGCCCGAAAGCCAATAATCATGCCCTTTTGGACGTCGGATAAATCGCTACATTTCTGCATTGCGACAACGATTGAAATGCTTTTCGATGACCTAGGACATCCAATATATACACTACACTGTAATGTGCTGCCACCTGCACTCTGTGAGTGGTTATTTCACGTTGACGTCGAAAGTAGGTGGTGGTCACATTAATGTGACTGGACTGTGTATATTTCCTATTATGGTTGACTATAAGGTGATGACTATATATAATTGACAATATATGACTATATTGACCAAAATGACAGTCACCTCGCAACGAGGTAGACAATTTGGATGATAGAGATGACTTGATGTTGGGGTTTCAGTTTACTAAAAAGATCGTTATTCACAAACCGTTCAAGATAAAGGAACAAAATAACGTTATTACAGTTTGAAAATAGGCTTTAAAAAAATTGCGTCAAAGTTTTCTCGCCATAGGTTCATGAGATTACATCAGTTTCCTTAACAGATTGTCGAAGAGAAAACATGAAAAGAATTACTCGTTTTCATTTTCTAATTATTGATGCCTTACAATGGAACAGAAAACCGATGCCACCTTTCCCCCCAATCATAGCTCATGAATTGGGGAAAGAAAAAAATAGTTCCTAATTAGTTAAATAATTAAGAAAAGATTTGAATTAATTTAATTGTAGTTTTTCTTTTTCCCAAATATGAAATCTTGAAGTCAGGTGAGTTTCAGACATCATTTTGAGCTTTTTGAGGAAAATAGCTAGATCTGTCAAAAATTAAAAACTGATTTACCTTAATACCATATTAAATTTGAAACTTGTTTTGGATTTCAATTAGTGTTAAATTGTGTTAAACGGGTTGTAATGCAAAATCTGAGAAGACTGATCACCTTTTCTGATTATAAAAGCAATTTGTCCTTGCACATTTTTCCTGAAATCCGGGTTAATAATTGCAATAAAAATACCAAATAAAAGTATAAATAAATATAAAGAATTAGAGAGAAAAAGAAAAGAAAAAAATTATAGAAGGCAAATTTTGGACATAAGAAAAAAATAAATAAAAATTTTTTGTGGATATTTTGATATTAAAGTGATAAATATGAAAGGTAAATAATACATAAAGTGAAATAAAGACAATACTGAAGTCTTGGTCTTCAGAATAACAACCACTGTGTCATTTTTTGTTCAAACAAGGTAAACAATGCTCAAATCTAATTTCAGATTAAATTTTTCCTGTAAAACTGGTTTTTGTATTTTGTGTTTTACATTTTAAATTACACATTTCTAACAAATGTTTATAAATTTTTATCATCACGATTGAAGAGTTAACCTAAATTGTGTTATGAAGAATACTTCTTATAGTTATAAAACTGCAATGTGATCTTTAAACAAAAGACTTTTGATACTGAAAAAAACTGTTAAATCAAAAAAAAAAAAAAAAAAAAAAAAGAAACTGTAGAAAATGAAAATTTTAAATTTGCTACTACAGATTTTTGATTGTGTTAAAATTTTTACAATGAGAACATATGTAAATGTTTTATAATTTATATTACTTTTATATATTGTGAACATTACAAATTTGATATTTTTCATTTTAATTGTGTTTCTATCAGAGGGAAGATTTTGTAAAGACATAATCTTTAAAATTTTTGGATTGTACCTAAACATTATTGGCGAGGGGGATGTAACATTAAAAGCTTCTTGTAATCTTTTTATGTTATCCTAAGTATTATTCTAATCGAAATACTTTCTCACACTTTTAAAAGCCACATCCTGTTCTTTAATCTATTTTTGGCTCAAGTATGCATTTAATTAAGAGCAGGACATTTTTGCCTTTGCTCTGTGTGGGAAACGCTCGATCTATTTTATAAACCAATAGCAACTACTAAGATTTCCCTCTTTTCCTAAATTAAGAGATTTTACGGATTTTACTTTGCAAGATTTTCCCTAACATATAACCAAGGAGCGCAACTATTCATGTGCACTTTTACTCACTCTCATGACTGCTCTTGTCTAATAATTAATAAATAAATTTTGTACCCTCCTTCCCGACTTATGACCTGTTTTAATCCTTCCACTCGGCAACGACGTTATATATATATATATATATATATATATATATATATATATATATATATATATATATATATATATATATATATATATATATATATATATATATATATATATATATATATATGAATAGGGTGAAAAAACAAGCATCAACACATCAGCACTGAACAACACAACAAAATCGTGCACAAAACAAACGTCGGCACAAAGGATAAAGCTAAAATAATCCCTATGTTTGCTACCTTTCTCGGGGGCTTTACTTTTTAGATTTAGCAAAACACATAATTAGTAGTTCATACCATCGAAATAAAGATTATCTGTATCATCTGACATAATGCTGTTGTTCGAGGCAATTCATGGTTTTTAAAATTTACCACAATCAAGCTACTATCTCCTGTGCTTATATGTTCGAGGGGCCCTAAACAAATCTGTCATAGAAATGTACAGTATTGGTGCAACTGTAATCAACAAATTTACTCATAAAATATTTTGTTTCTATGTTATAGTATATTTCGTACTTTTTAAAGCTGCATCAATTACCATTAAGTACCTAATACTAAAAGTAATAATCATTAACGTCAATAACAATATTGCCATGAATGCAGACATCAGAAGATCTTACGCTGAAAACAAAAGATTGAAATGTTGGAACTTTGCTTCCAGCTAGACTCGAGATCATCTGACTCTAAACTTTGGAAACTTGTTAAGAGCCTCAATAAGGAACAACAACAACGTGAAAAATGTAACACCATTGTTGACGAAAATGGTAATCTTGCACAAGGCGACAAATCGGCTGCTAACGTATTAGATTTATTTTGTCAGGATACAAGCACCTTGAATTTTTCCAAAGAGAGTTCAAAGGTAAAAAATAAGGCCATAAACGTTTTACATTGATGTCGCACATCTTCAACAAGAAACCCTATCTTCACAAGTAACTTTAATTTGCGCGAATCGATGTGTGCAATGAGTGAAGCAAATCTTAACAAGTCCCCGGTACCGGACGGCATCCATGGTCAAATGCTAAGACATCTGGGAAAGAAGTTTATGAGTAGATTCCTAGACATCATAAATCAATCCTGGTTCCCAATGAGTGGAAAAGAGCAATCATCACTCCGATCAGAAAACCCAACAAAGAAGCCAGCTCTCCCGATAGCTATAGGCCAATCGCACTCACCAGCACTGCTTGCAAGATTATGGAAAGGATGATTTTAAGTCGACTCATCTTTTAGTCATAACTTACTTCCGATAGTCATAACTTACTCCCGAAGGAACAATACGGCTTTAGGACAGGACACATTACTACTGATCAAGTACTATTCTTTGGACAGCGAATACGTGATGCCCACAATCACCTGCCCACGAAACATACTGCAGCTGTCTTTCTGGACTTGACTAAGGCATTTGATAGAGTTTGGAAACAAAAACTTATTGTCAAACTCTTTACTTTCTTCAAAATTGATGGATTTGCCTTGCAATAGATTAAAGATTTCTTGAAATTCAGACTTTTTAACGTCAAATTCAACAATGTTTCATCTGACACCTTTACTTCCATCCTTGGGCAGGGATCCGTCCTGAGTCCAACTCTGTTTTCTTTGTTTCTGGTCGGAATTGTGAGGGTCATTTCGAAGCGATGTGAGGTAGGACTATTCGCTGACGACATTGTCTTATGGTGCTCTGATTCAGATGTCAGCAATATCGAAAATCACCTTAATCTAACTTTAATTCAAGAGTTTGCAAAGTGCAACAAATTGACCTTTAATCATTCCAAATCATCTGTTAGTTTCTTCACTACTAACAAACGACTCTACAGATTTCAAGCCAATATACTCCTGAATGGCCAAACTCTACTTGTTGAAAAACACTCCAGTTACTTGGGCTTCACTCTAGATCCTGAACTCACCAACAATAAGAATATAAACAACTTAGTGTTGAAAAGTAGAAGGAGACTTAAAATCTTAAAGTAAATGCTGGACGAGATTGGGGAGCTGACGCTACCACCTTAAGAGCCACATATCTTGTTCTCATCAGACCAATCCTGGAATATGGAGCACCTGTCTATAGTTGTGAATCTGCTTCAAATCTCCAACGTCTTGAACGAGTCCAGCTTTCTGCTGCTCGCATTATTACTGGACTCAGAAACAGTTGTCCAAATGACATTGTCTTGTTTGAGGCCGACCTCCAGCCTCTAGGTCTCAGAAGAAATTATCTGTTAACTATATACTTTAATAAACTCTCTAGCCTTGGACACCAAAACAGAACAGCAGATTATCTACAAAGGTGGAGCAGCAACCAAAGACTAAAGAAGAATAGCCAACTTAGCCAGGCCGTAGTTAACAACGTTCTTGCTGGAAATGTTGAGGATTGCCTTAATAAACAATTCATTGACCCAACTGAAGGACTTCCTGGTGTTTATTTCCATCAACACCTTTCATCACAAATTAACAAGAAATTGGATCACCGGGTAATGCTTTAGCAACTTGCTTTGGAGGTTATAAATACCATACCCAAACACTCAATACTGGTGTACAAAGACGGAAGCAAGACGGGCACATCATCATCTGGCAGCGGTGTCTACATTAAATCAAGTAATTACTTCTTTAACATCTCCGAAAGGAATCCTGATTACTGCTCGGTTTTTAGAAGTGAGCTCATTGCTATTGATACTGCCCTGGATTCTCTTCTTACACTACAGGATCAAAATAACATCTGGATACTCTCTGACAGTCTCAGTTCCATACAGTACTTATCGCATTGGAGGAAGGTGAGAGACAAAACAGGAGCTTCAATCCTGCGCAAACTTAAAATCCTCTCAAGATTGCGTGAAGTCCACCTCCAATGGATGCCTTCTCACGTTGGGGTTCTGGGCAATGATATCGCCGACATTCTGGCTACCCTTTGGAAAATTTGCCATAGGATTGCCATAAAAAATGCCATAGGATATTCCTATGGGGTTTTTGCCTATGGTAAAATTTTGCCATAAACGTATGGCAAAAATTTGCAGTACATGCATTGCAAAATTTTGCCATAGGCAAAACCCCACAGGAATATCCTATGGCATTTTTTATGTGGCAAAATTTTGCCATACGCATAAGGCAAAAATTTACCATAGGTAAAAGCCCACAGGAATATCCTATGGCATTTTTTTACATGGCAAATTTTTGCCATCAAACTAAGATGAGCTACAGCTTATGAAGAAATATTTTGCCATAGGCCATGGTACACCTTTGCCATACAGCTATTGCAACATTTGTCGTTGATATTTTACCATACTTTAAAAAATAGTTACTTACAAGAATCTTTCGCAATGGATGCAAAACTTAATGATTGTAGAAAAAATATATATCCAGAAAGCTTCTTTTTTTTTTTTAAATTTCTTTGATAAACTCCCCTTGTTTTACTTGCAGAATCCTTTTTGAATGCTGTTCTTATTCAAATAAATTTTAAACGGTTAGTACTAACCATTAGAAAATGGGTCCGGTGGTCGGAGCGAGTGGGGAAAATATTGGTTATGTTGATTAGAAACAAAATATATTGAGTACAGGTAACCAATATTTGTTAAAGCTGTAAAAAACAAGAAAATGGAAAGTGGGTCCATAGGTAAGACCGAGTATTGTTTATTTGTATCTCGCCCCGCCCTATTTAAGGGCATGCGAGAGTAGATACATACAACATACATAAAACTTACACAAAACATCAGAAATTATATCAACAGCAAGAAGAAAAAGAATAAAACACAAGCGAACAACAGTTAAAAACATGACCCCAAATCCAGCCAACACATTGAAAATCGCAAAGATCATAATTAAAAGAGTAAAAACAATATATACATAAAAGTGAATAAAACATCCATATCGTGCGTGGTAAAAGCAATGCATAAAAGTAAAAGATTACATAAGGAACAAACTGGAATAAAATTTACAGTTGAAACATGACCCAAAACCAAGTCAAACATGAATAAAACCGATCATACAAAAGGAATAAGTAAAAGTGAAATATTACATTAAGAACAAATTGGTAAAAAAACTAGCAGTTAAAAACATGACTCAAAACCAAGTCACACAGGTATAAAACCAATCAAATTAACAATAAACGCACATAAAAAAGCTTGAGACACCCAATTTGGAGTGCGGGGTTCCGAATCCTTAAGTGTCACCACCCAAAATATCTTCAAGTGTCTTTTTTATGATACATTTAATAATACCCCTGCAGGTCGAATTAGCAAAACATTGAATTTGATTGAAATTTTTAAAATGTTCTCCACGGAGTGTTCGGAAGCGTGGACAGTATAAAATTAAATGATCAATGCTTTGAATTTCTCCACAATAATTGCAATCAAGGGCTCTATTAAAAAATCTATTCTGATACTCACCGAACACTCCATGGCCCGTAAGAAATTGATTAAAATAAAAATTCGCCTGAAGTCTACTAATATTAGGATCCTTAATAAACTTATACGTTTGTCTGCCTTTCTCGGAATCCCGCCACTCCTGTTTCCAACGCATGAGATTATAGCCTTTGACCAATGTTTTGACTTGGGCGGTGGAGCTCGGGACCTCAATGTCAACATTGCCGAGACTGATGGCGTTTTTAGCAACTCGATCCGCCTCCTCGTTGCCTTCAATACCAATGTGGGCTTTTACCCATCCGAGAAGAATATTATTTTTCCAGATTTGTTTGGTGTTTTCTACCAATTCGGAATCAGGTTTAGGATTTTTTAAAGCTTGCAACGAGGAGAGCGAATCAGAGTAAATAGTTGCATTGGGATATTGGTTATTTGCAAGCCATTGTAAAGCAGTGTTAATCGCCATCATCTCGGCCTTGTAAACACTGCAGTTATTGCTCAGTCTGATGGAGGTTGCCAGAATGAGTTTTCCATCTCTCCTGACTATCATTCCCATTCCTGTTCTATGTTCAGAGGTATTATTCATAGCATCGGCAACCTCCATCCGCGAGCCGTCCGTAAAAATCTCAATTCCCTTGTTAGTTGGGGTCAATCCACCAAAGGGGACGGATTTATAAAGAGAAGGGTGAATATTAATAACTGGTTTCTCGAGTATCGTTGCTCTTAGAATTTCTTGAATATTACGGTCGTATTCCTCAATTCTGTAATTCCATCTTAACCTCTTTATACAAGTATCCTCAATAATTCTTAAATGAATGGGTTTCACCCCCGCCAGTATCTGGAGGGCCTCAGTGCTAGTTGTTGAATAGGCTCTTGTAATCACTATTAAGGATGTTCTTTGAATGGCATTAATTTTATCGTTAATTCTAGTAGTGTTACGATACCAGACACTGGCGGCATAAAGTATGATTCTCTCCGTTGCTCTCTGGTAGATAATCTTTAAAATTTTTGGTTTCAGGCCCCAAGTTGCCCTGGCCACCCTCTTAATCAAATTATTAAATTTACCAACTCTCTCCTTGACGTGATTCAAGTGAGCTATCCAAGTCAATCCTGGGTCAAAGAGAATTCCTAGATATTTAAGAACTTGCACCTGCTTAATAGATTGTGTATGCTGATAACTCATCTTAATATTTGGTAACCTCCTTATTGTCTTCTTGGTTTTTGGAAAGGTTATACATTGTGTTTTGTTATCACTAAATTTAAGATTATTATTATGAGCCCAGGATGACAGTTCGGAGAGACAGAAGGTGGCCAATTGGTCAAAGCGATAAAGAATTGGATGTCTCAATAACAACAATATATCATCCGCAAAAGCAATAATACGGCAATCTTCAACTTTCACATCATTAAACTGGCTAAAATTGATTCCATAAAAAAAGCTAAAAATTGAATTAACATAAATCAACCAAAGCACCGGGCCAAGTGACGAGCCCTGAGGAACTCCCATATTAATATTTCGTTTGAAGATATCATTGCCCTCTTCATCTCTATAGATAACCTCTCTATCCTTTAAAAAATCAAATATCACTCTAACTAGATTATCGGGCAATTCCAATTTGTTAAGCTCATTTTTTAAAGTTTTCCAATTTGCGTTATTAAAAGCGTTGTCAATGTCCAGAGCCACCCCGATGGTATGTTTCTTCTCTTTCTTTGCTTCCTCCACAAAAGATACGGCCTCATAGATAGCATCGTCAGTTCCTCTTCCAGTGCGGAATCCAAATTGGCCAGGGTCAAGAAGCTTTCTGCTTTCCAAATGATAAGACAGTCTCTTTGTTAACATCTTATCCATAATTTTTCCCCAGACGGGAAGCAGGGAGATTGGTCTATAAGAAGCCGGTAAACTTTTATCCCTATCTGGTTTTGGGATCAGGGCGACTCTGGCACATTTCCAAGATGCTGGAAAAATATTCAATAGGAGGCAAATATTAAAAATGGCCAATAACCAAGCCCTATTTATAATAAAAATTTCACGAAAAATTTCATTAGGTAGTCCGTCAGGACCCGGCGCTTTGTTGCATTTAAAATCATTGACAATCGCCTCTAGTTCAGAATCAGTGAACGGTGGGTCATCAAAACCCCTCAATAAAGGATTCCCAGGGTCATAGTTGGTGTTAGGGAAGTGGTACGACATGATGACCTGTATCGTTTCCTCAAAGCTTGAAGTTGGAATACCTATCTCATTTATAACCGGTTTGTGACTCTCCGCCCTCAGATCTTCCCCCTTTGCGATTCTGTAAGGTGCAGAAAATGCCCCGTTTTCATTTACTTTGTCTAGGAAGAGTTTTAAATTAGTTATTTTGGCCTTTCTAATATTTTTTTTATAGATCGACAGCTGCCTTTTGAATTCAATTCTAAATTTCACCCGCTCTTGGTCATCCACTGTCCGTTGGTATCGTCTTCGTAGCGCTCTTACATGCCGACGCATTTGGCCCAGAGCCGGATGCCACCATGAGGAATGCAGACGCCTTCCCGCAACTGACTTTAGTTTACTTGCGTTACATGCATTCACAACATCCTCTGTTATTCTCACAATACTGTTTTCCACTTGTTCTGGTGTCTCAATGAGACTGAGGTCGTGCATTTCTATGATATCTCGTAGTTTCATCCTGAGGGCTAGCCAGTCTAGTCTTTCAAATTTAATGTTACATTGTCTAGTTTTCTGAATGATCTCGCTCCTATCGATCCCCACAGTAATGAGTGCATGGTCGGAACAAGAAATGTTGTCATGGACCTCATATTGCGCCAGTTCCTTAATATTGGTGACAAAAAGATCCACCCAACTCTGGCCCAGGATAGAGTTAAATGTTGGCAGTCCATTAGGATCATTAACGACATCAAGATCATGTTGTGCGAAAAAGTCCAGAAGAATCTCTCCCCTGGCATTTGTAGTGGGACCCCAAGCTCTTGACTTTGCGTTAAAGTCTCCAGCAACAATAACTTTTTTGTCAGAGTGTTTGGTCAAGAGTGCTCCCAGGGTCAAAAGATTCCCCGTAATATCCTCATTTGGAGAAAGGTATACTGATATGAATATTATCTCCTCTCTATTCAAGTTAAAGGTGACTGCAACAATGTCACGTTCATTCATAACGTTAAACAGGTTATTTACCCCTTGCGCAGTTAAAATTGCTGCTCTTGGTTTTATACTCTTATAATGGATTTTCCACTTAACAGGAAAGCCGACAATATTGTTCCTTCCGTCAAAATAGGGCTCACTTAGGCTGATTACTTGCAAATTCAGATCTATGATATCCTCATCAAGCTGGTGGTGAGCCACGATAGAGTGATGCAGGTTAATATGGCCGATTCTAAAATTATTATTTGGACTATAACCCATAATCAGTTCTTCGTGATTCTCTCTGTTGTGCTCTGTAATATTGATTACATACTCTATCGAACGGTGAGTGATTTACATCCAGTTCCAGTCTGTATTTCTGGTTTGCCTTGTTACAGTGAGTACAAAATAGGTCCTCCCTACAGTCCTTATCAGTATGTTCCTCTGATGAACAATTTCTGCATATTTTATTTGACTTGCAGAATTTTGCTATGTGTCCAACCGAGGCACACTTGAAGCATTGTCTCACATTTAGGGATTCCTCGAAACCATACCTCTTCCATCTGATGTTTAACTTGTTCCTATACCTTAACCTATTGTATGCCGTCGGCGTTATTTCCAAGATCCAGTTCCTCTTCCCACCTTTGGGTTTATGTGATGTCTTGATCTTTATTACCTCTCCTTCCAATTCAAAATTCTGGCTAGTCAAGCACTCAATTATTTCCTGTCCTTCCATCTCCTCCTCCACGTTGAAAACAATAATAGTTGGATGTTTTAATTTAGGTGGTTCTACGGTGAATTTTTCTGTTAGACCATGTCTTCTCATTTCATCACTCAATACCTTAAGGTCCTCTGCATTATCCGTTTGAATCAACACTCCGCCATGACTTATATTAGTGATTCGCTTAATCCCTATCTTCATGCTAGCTGGGTTAAGTTCATGAACTATTTCAGATCTTGTTCTATCCGACGTTCCTCCCTCCTCTATAGGTTTTACTATAACGATGTGTTCCTTACTCTGGCTATTTGTCACAAGCGGTCTTCTCCAGCTTTTCTTTACTATTTCCGCATATGACCTACTGGCCATTGCGTTGCTTCTACTGTTGTCCTCAATGATGGGATCTATAACGGTTTCATTCAATTCCTGGTAATTATCTAACTTGGCCTTTAGTAGTGCTATTTGTGTGTCTTGTGTAGCCACAAGTGCTACCATCTCCGCCAAAATGTTCATAACAAAGTCCTTGTCAGCCTTATTCATTCTGCAACCATCCTTAAGTAGAACCGAATGAATCTTATTTTGTATATCCAGTGCTGGTGTGATTGTGGGGCTGAACATTGAATCCCCAAGGTCTGGGTCCCCCAAATGCTGTTCTCCATCATCGGTCATCATTCGTGAACAATCCGATCAACAGATTGTCACCATGCCAACCACCCCCAATATTAAAATTAAAAGGGACTTACAAATAAAACCCACTTAAAATAATCACAATATAATCGGCAAAGTTAAAATGCGACAAGGTAAAATAGATAAAATAAGCTAAAAAGCAAGAAGCTAAAACC
Organism: Parasteatoda tepidariorum; assembly: GCF_982258835.1. Taxonomy (NCBI): domain Eukaryota; kingdom Metazoa; phylum Arthropoda; class Arachnida; order Araneae; family Theridiidae; genus Parasteatoda; species Parasteatoda tepidariorum. Next base: position 489,648 of record NC_141756.1, read on the forward strand.
AACTTACCAATAAAAGGCCAAAATGATAAGATCAAAAACACAAGCTAAAAGATTAAGTACAAAACCCTAAAAAGTTATATAAAAACACTAATAGCGTAATATACACATACATTAAAATCAAATTAAAGCAAAGGCTAAACAGATCTTAAAAATAAGAATTTAAAAATCATCTAAAATATTGAAGTCCAGATGTAAAAAGATCTGAAAAAATTTAAGTACAAGTCCAAAAACTCATTAAAAGTTAAAGTCCAAGTATTCAAAATAATCGAAAAATATTGCCAAGTCCAAAATGTAAACAAACCAAAATAATCGGAAATATTACTAAGTCCAAAATGTAAACACACCCAAAACACCAGAGTATTAGCCAGTATTGCAAAGTCAAAGCAATAATATAATAATGCAGTAGATTAAATTAAAATATGCAGAGAATCACACACTACCGTAAATTAATTAGGCCATAATCACATCCATCAGGGCTGCACTAGTTGATAAATCCAATCAGAAATACGCTACACTTTGTAATTAGCAACAAGTCACTCGATGTATATCAAGATGCAGGTAGAACACAAAAATCCGCAGCAAATCCTAGCAATCGCAATAAGCGACTTTCGTACTCGTAGTAAAACACAAATCCACGAGAGACAACAGCAATCCTATCAAATTATGTGTTTATTTACCTTGCTGCTCTATACGGCCGCCATTGCCGCCATCTTCCCGATAGTTGCAAGTCAGCAGAGATTTACAATTTCTTACCCAAAGAACACAACAGCATCACAAAACTATCACTAGAATCGTAGTAAGACGATAAGAAACGTTAAAAACACAAATTCACAGTTTAAAATCAATAGAATACCTTATTTTATACACTATCGAAATCTAAGCAGAAAAACACAACCAACGTCAGGTAAGACCGAGTATAAAAAACATTAATTTGATTTATTGGTATCATAATTAGTATTTAGATAAGCGTATCAGATATTAGAGGAACCTAAAAGAAAGCGAAGTAAAATAATGACCCGATGGTCGGAACGAGTATGAAAATTTTTTAAATTTTGATACGTGATACTAAGCTAAAAATTAAACAGACTACTAAAACAATAAAATACTATGAAATCTCAAAAGATAAAGTGTGGGGCCGGCGGTCGAAGCGAAATTAGTTTAAAATAGACCAAACGGGACAAAAGCCGAATATGTAACGGTGCAACCAGTGGTGGCATGTGAACAAAATTTTGTCTACAAAAAAGATGGTATTAGACTATGAAAAGCTAAGAATAGAAAACAGGCTAAATTAGTTGATCCCCTACTAGTGAGGGATATAAAACTCAGAAAATTTATGTTGAGTTGTGTTAAGCACAGTTAGAAAAGAGAACGCAATATAGAAACATTGGTAAATACAAAACATGTTTAAGACATGATTAAAATTGGTAAAATTAATAATTGCTATTGACACTTGGTCAGGGATAGTAAATAAAAATTAATTGGGTATAGGGAATCGCTATGACGAAAAAGTTGTAAACTTAAGGAAAGATTAAATTGTTAAAAGCATTTTTGGTAACAGCAGCAGATGATATGGCCAGGTACTGTCCCGTTGATGACATTGAAGCAAAACAATTGTCAACCAGTAATCCAGCAAATCTAGTTAAGTGATGACCCTAAGCTATGTATAAATATGTAACAGAACATTGTACAAATATATGTGGATACTTAAGAAATTTTAGTTGTAAGATAGTAAAACACAGAGACATGATAAAAAACAATTTAATGGCAAGCAAAAATTAAACATAAAATAAAAATATAAAGCCCTAACATATGTAAGATAATGTAAGAAAGCATTGCAAGAACCTAAGTGGAATTAAAATAAAAAACTAATGAGAATGTAAACACTGACTTTGATATTGATACATAACAGCAATAAAATGAAATTGTCACCGAACAATTTAAAAGAATTAAAAAATTTTAATTATTAAAGAAATGATGGATCTGCCTTGATGATAAGCACTTAACTGCGTTTCTCATCATGAAGATTGTTTACAAATTGCTATGGGGAATAGAGCACCATTAATAATGGAAAAGTGATGTGAATTTAAAAAAATTATATAAAATCAGAGGGAGGGGGATAAAATAAAAAAAAGATGTCGTTTAATCAGAAACAGTTGGGAGAAGGAAATATAAAAAATTTAGATAAAAACATAAACAGCAAGATATTAATTAAAGTGTAAAAAGTCAGCGCTAACAAATGGCAAAATTTAACATAGCGAAAACCTATACCCAATCGCGACATATTTTGAAAAGATACAGATAATAAAAGTACCAGACCGCCGGAATTTAAAAACTTAATAAATTCAGATAGATAATCGCATAGGCGTTTGCAATAAAATATTTTTGACCAAGAATGAGATTGAAAAAATATTAAAATAAGTAGCCAAAGTTAGCGAAAGATTCCACTTGTAGTGGATGACACGTTAATATGGCGGTCTGATACTCTAAGCCTAAATCAATGGAACATCGGATTTCAAACACTCAAAAATGGAAAAATTGGCCACCCGGAGGCCGGAAAAGACTCACCAGGAATGCCTTGTGGGATTACATGTTGAATTTAATTAACTTCGGGGTGAAGAAATGGATATTTCTTTCTTTTAGAAGATGTTTTTGAGGACTCCATAGGAGTTGTTTCGTTGGTGGGGATTTAGATAAACTTTTCCCTATGGTATACTGCCACACAAATCTTTATGATTACCATTGGCCTATGGTATATTGCCATACAAATTTCTATGATTGCCATAGGCCAATGGTGACGTGCCATACAAATCCTTATGGGTACCATTGGCCTATGGTATACTGCCATACAAATCTTTATGGTTACCATTGGCCTATGGTATACTGCCATATAAATTTCTATGGCAGCCATAGGCTTATGGGGTTTTGCCATACAAATCTCTATGGTAACCATAGGCGAATGGTATATTGCCATACAAATTTCTATGGTAGCCATAGGTTGCAATAATCTTCTCTATGGCGAATTTTCCTAAGGGTAAGGAGGGGACAGAAGAAACTTTGATAGGTCCAAATTCACTCACCTTCATTGAACTGGCATCGAAAAAGAAAAAAGAAGACCTTGTTTCCTGGCTCGTACCCCCCAAGCATAACTGGTACCAGAGCACACGTACAGGAGGTGCACCCAACATTCGGTGCAACCGCAAGGAACAGACGGCACTTACCAGGCTTATCAGCGGCCACCTTAAGTCCCTTTCTTTCGAGGGTAGTATTAAAATCTATCCAAACTTCCCCAGGTGCCACAATATGCAGGCTTCTCCTCAACATATCCTGGACTGTCTTGGTCTGGACAAAGGGGACATTCTGAATAACCCACTTTTGGTGGTCGACTTCCTCCGTGTCATGAGTTTCATGGACATTGTTTAGCCCTGCTAACTTTGGGGATAAAGAAGGAGAAGGAGGAGTATTAAGAACGAGACGAGAGAAGACTGCTTACGATTTGGAATTCTTATGACATGGAGGGAACCTAAAAAACCACATTGATGATTGTTATTTTTGAACCTGCCATGTTCGTGGGCATAGCCGAAAAAAAGACAAATATCTTATCCTGATCACATTCCATCTGCCATACGCCCAGCTCTTCAAGGGCATGATGTTCCTGTGCCTTTTCCTCCAACTGAATTGCCAGCCATCTCTTCTGAGTCTTCAGACGCGGAACATCCAGAAGTTCAAGGTTCCGACATCGAATATAAGTCATTTGACACCGGTTCACCTCAGCCCTTTTCTCAGGTTGAACTAAATGATCTGACTAGAGATCTGGGCCTTTCGAGAGAGACAGTTGAATAATTGTTTGTCTCCAGACTGAAAGAAAAACAAATTGGCCAAGGGAACATCTTTTTATTGCTACAGGAATCAAGAAAAAGAATTTATTAAGTACTTTGATGAAGAGGAGAACTTGGTCTATTGTTTTGATATTCCTGGATTGATGAGCAAATTTAAAGTCATCTGCGATAAAGATGAGTGGAGGCTGTTTATAGATTCATCTAAAAGAAGACTCAAAGCTGTCCTTCTTCATCATGGGAGCCAGTATGCATCTGTACCAGTTAGACACTCGGTATATATAAAAGAATGCTAAGAAAACCTGACTCTCGTCTTGGACAAAATAAAATATATCGACCACAGTTAGACCATTTGTAATGATATGAAAGTTATATCCATGCTTCTTGTTCAACAAGGTGGATTTGCAAAGTTGTAATGCGTCATTTGTGAGTGGGACAGCCGTGACAAGATTCAACATTGTGTCAAAAAAGAATAGCCGAGAAGGCAAAATCTTGATCCAGGCTCCAAGAATGTAATTGGAAACAACTTAGTTGATTCAAAAAGTATTGCTATCCCCTCTAAATATAAAATTAGGTGTAATGAAGCTGTTTGTCAAGGCTGTTCTAAAAGAAGGCGATTGTTTCAAATACATGTGATAAAAGTTTCTAGGTTTATCCCAAGCTAAGTTGAAAGAGGTAAACTTTGATGGTCCAGATATCCGCAAACTCATCAAGGATGAAGATTTTGAAATCAACATGACAACAACGAAAAATGAACCGTCGGTTGCCTTCAAAGATGTCGACAGTAAATTTCTGGATAACTACAAGGATCCTAACTGTAAAGAAATTGTAATGGAAATGCCGGACAAATTTAAGACTTTGGATTGCTCCATGAGAGTCAAAATGCATTTCCTTCACTCACATGTGGACTTTTCCCTCGAAAATGCAGGAGCAGTCAGTGAAGAACAAGGTGAAATGTTCCATCAAGATATCAAAGATATGGAGAGCAAATATCAACGAAGACGGGACAAGAACATGCCCACCAACTACTGTTAGATGTTAACTTGAGATAGGTCTGAGATTAAGCATAAAAGAAGATCATCAAAAATAAGTTTCAGAGGAAAACGAGTATGTACTTATGAAGAAACTGTTTTCTTTTGTTTTGTTTATTGCTTCAAACTTTCATGTGCAGATAGACAATATTTGCTATACTTGGTCAATCGTCAATTTTACGTATGTTACCTGTAAATTAAAATGGTATGATGGTGATTTCCTTCTGGAAACTAATGTAAAAAGCTTAAATTCAAGGAATTTATTCTTTTTCTCTCGACCAGAGCTAACTTGTGAGATCTGGCAAAAGTATTTTTTATCATTTAAATCTATGAAAAATATGCCGGTAGCTCAAAAATTAGTTTACCTTCACAAGATTTAATTTCACATGGATTGAAATGAATAAAGACGACAGTTACCAGATAGAACATGCATAATTGTTTGAGAAAATTCCTTTTAAAATAGGATTTTAGTGAAAACATCGATATCGATTTTAAACTTCTGTTTGCGAAAATTGCAACACCATGAAGGAATCGTCATAATTGAATGAAATTTAATACGCAGTTGAGTGGTAGTAGTACAAATAAATTATTAAACTTTCAAAGCAAACAAACAATAACAAGCGATCGAAATCAGTATTTTGAGTAGCCACCACGCTCCGCAATAAGTGGTGCTACACGACGTGGCATGGAGTCAAGCAAACTTTGAATGTCTGTCTGAGGAAGAGAATTCCATACTGTTTGCATGCGTACCCAAAGTTCGCCTGTAGAAGCAACAGGACGAGGATCACGAGCGAGACGCCGACCAACGAAATCCCACACATGTTCAATCGGCAACATATCCAGGGAATAATCCGGCCAAGGAAGAAGTTGTACTTATCACTGTGCAAGGAAGGGTTGAACAGTCCTAGCAATATGAGGGCGGGCATTGTCCTGTTGAAATACAGCACCTGGCAAGGCTTGAAGGAAGGGAACAGCTTGGGGCTGTAGAACTTCACTGATGTAGCGGTTGCTGTTCAGATTACCCACAATTCGTAGCAATTGAGATCGTCCATGATATGCTATGGCACCCCAGACCATAACTCCGGGTGTTCGTCCACTGCGGCGTTCGATAACGCACTCCGGAAGATGGCGTTCACCGGCATAGCGTCTGACACGAAGGCGGCCATCACGGTACCACAAATTGAAGCGAGATTCGTCAGAAAACACGACACGCTGCCAATCAGCACGCCAGTCCCTATGCTGGTCGGCCCATTGAAGCTGCAGGCGGCGTGAGGGGGGTCCTGTTTAGAGTGAGGGGGGATCCTGCATAAAGGAGTCCTTCCGCGCAGTCCACGCTGCAGCAGACGTCTACGAATTGATAAAGCACGCAATGAAACACCTGTAGCTATTGGCCATCGTGCTGCCAGTTGTCGAGAGAGAAAGAGCCGTGCGGTCCGTTAGCGCAACGCCGAACATATGTCTATCATCGCGAGCTGACGTGACATTTCGGGGTCCACTCCCGGATTTCCGAGTTGTCCGACACTCGTCCATCCACTGCTTTCAAACACGCATCACTGTGCTGCTGTTACGCTGCACACGAGCGGCTACTGCACGATGCTTGCACGATGAATCCAGCTTCAGGAAGGTCGATGATTCTCCCCCGTTTAAACTCCGTAAGTTGTTGAAATCTCGCTCTCTTTCGTCAAATAGGCATAAGTAATGACTAAGCTAACGTTTACCACTAGCAGTTAACCACCGATAACCATGCTCGCTTGGCTACAGCCGTCTATTTATTCGTATCCATCCGCCGTTCAGAGGGCGCTGCTCAGCATACGCATGCGCTACGGGTCTGAAATTCTAATCATTTGCATATCATGCTCTAGTTTGCATTTCCTGAAAATTTCAGCTCACTCGCGTAAGTCCTTCATGGGGTTGCAATTTTCACAAACATGAGTTTACAAAAAATCCTGATGTGATGGTGAAAAATGAAGGTCATTTTCGGAATCAGGGCATCAAATAACATATTAGTCAATAATAACTTCTCTTGTAATTTTCAAAAACTTCAATTTCGCAGGCTTGTGTAGTTTTCTTTAGAACAATGGGAACCGCTAAGTCAATTAAATACTGCTATTTTTTAAACTCATCTGAATAAAAAATATAGTTAAAAATATTTTTAACCTTACTCCGTCGTTTGTTTACAATTGTATTTAAGTTTCAAGTTGAATGTCGTATTTTTAGAGCTTATCCATTTCTCAATACTAACTTGATTATTTGACAACACTAGAGGGGTTTAGCTCATGCGAATTTTCATACTTATCAATATATTTCGTAGCTTTTAAGAGGTGTGAGGTACTGTCAATAAATTATGAACGAAAACGAGTATTTTTAAACAGTCAAAGCCATAAAATACTGCAATTAACTTGTAACTTGCATCGATTACTTTGGTTGTTATTTTGGAAAAAATGCTGGAATTTGGTTAATTTAACTAAAATATTTATGGAGATATGATAATTTTTATAAAAAACAGTTTTTTTTTCTCCTAACAAACAAAATGTAAAAACAAACAAAATTGAAAAAATTTAACAAATGTTAAAATTTAAATACTAATTAATAATAAAATTATCATTTTTAGCATCGCGAAAGATATTAGCATTTAAGGTAGTTCTCTTATACTGCAATTGCGCAGAAAAAATTTAAAAACAAATTCATATTCTCGTAGTGAATAGTATTTAGTAACTAATGAAAAAATTCCGATTTGAATGTCTTGGAAGTTTAAAAGGTTTCTAGCAATTTTTTAAGCAAATTATGTACTTTTTAAAAGAAAGGTGTGAATAAGGGGTTTTTCATAAATTTTTATTTTGTACTATTAACCAATGTATTATTAAAATGATAACAGCATTGTGGGGTATCATCACCCATAAAAGTATAGTTTCTTTCACATGTTTTCTTTCCTTATGACATCATATTATGTGTACGGACGATTATTGTACGTTAATATTATTTGTTATTATATTTTGTCTCATGATACAAAATGAAATTTGTGTAAAACTTCTTATCATTTTGAGTTTTCTTTTAAAAAGTATAAAAACTACTTAGAAAATAGCTAGAAACATTTTAAAATTTCAAAACATTCGTATTGGATTTTTTCATTAGTTATCAAATACGATTCAGTACAAAATTATAAATCTATTTTTTTAAATTTTCCGCCCACGCGCACTGCAGGAAAACTAATTTAAATACTCATATCTTGAGCAAACCTTTGAGAACTTTTTTTCAAATTTAAAAATTTCTTTTTTGTAATTAATTAAAATTAAAATAAATTTATTAATTAATTTTCAATGATTTTAATTTTATTGTACGGTATTTTAATTTTATTGTATTTTCCATTTCCAAAATTAGAGCAAAAAATAAAAAACAAACTTAAAATATAAATAATAATTTTTTTATAAAAATGTCCCTATCTTCATAAATATTTAAGCTAGGTGATGAAAGGATTCGGAAGCTAGGATTAGCTAGGATTTGATGAAACGATTCGGAAATTTGATAGGTACAGTATTCAAAATAAAAATCGTTTTTTTTTCCTTCTGCTGGTTGGATTTTCAAAAGCAATCTTAATGATCCAAAAGGGTGACATTAATTATGCCAATTAATTTTGATCATCAAAATCCTAAAAATCACTTAAAAATTTTATTCGGGGAAGTCGCAATTTACAAAATATGCTCCTCATACTTTCGGGCGGAAAGTTGTCTAAAGTTTGGAATTTAACTGCTAATTTCACTTTCTTTGTATTAAAGCGTTTCTAGGAATCGAAAAATTATGATATTCATGAATCTAAAGATAATTCTTAGTAAAAATTAGTTTGTAATATTTAATTACGTCTTGTTATTCTCTTTAATAAATTCGAACAAATATCGAATTGTAAGGTTTGCAAATTTTTATATATAAACTATATATGTTTCAAATGACAAATTACAAAATTAAACGAAATAAATAGAATAATTTCTGGTTAAAAATAAGTAATATTTTTCAATTTGATTTTTCAAGAACTGTTCGAACAGTTACATTCAAACTTTTTGTTATTAAAAATTAATATAGTTTTGAAGAAGTGTTTATACGTTAAATTTCAATATAAAAGACAGTACAAAAGAAAATCGTAAAAGTGTTTTTAAAAATTGTTTTCTTGCATGGAATTTTCTTTATTTGAACCAAACTTGTAATTATGTAAAAATATTTACGATTTTCCTTTAAAAAAACCAGAGATATGGCAAAGTACTCAAAAAGGTAAATTATCAACATTAATAAACCCTAATTTTCGACCATTCTCATTTATCAATGGAGACCATATTTTAAAAATTCCTCATTTTAATAATTAAAAATCCAAATCCGTCAAAAAAGGCAAGTTTGTATAGAGAAAGTAGGATTCTGTAACTTTATTAATTAGCAAGATTGAAGTCCCTTTGAACCACTAAGATTGTTTGTAAAAATCCGATTCTTTAAAAAAAGTTATTCAGGGTGATATCTTTTACGTTCTGCTTACTGTAAATTGCTTCGATGCACACTAAGCATTTAATATAATCTTGCTCATCAGTATGGATGCAGTTTCAGGTTTCTGAGTGAATAGAAATAAAAAAACCAAGCCTTGACACATTAGCTGCATTTATTTGATTGATATTTTTGGATAAAAATTAAATTATAGTAAATAAATAATGAATAAGCAAGGACTTGAATTAAGTGGTATTCACACTGCATGCGAAAACTCCAAACGCACATGCAAATGTTTCGAAACTGCATGCAAGACCGACTGCTTGTGCATGTGCGAATCGCTTTAACGTACGATCTCACATGTAAATCGCATGTAGTTAGAATGCTCCATAAAATTAAAATTTTTAAAAAACATAATTTTTTAAAAATTTCAAACTAGCATTTAGGGATCACTAAAATAATTTGTGGGCCCTGGACAAATGTCCCATCTTCTCATGTACTGATGAGGAACCAGTCAGAAAGCAGAACGAACCACGAGAAAGTCCAAGTGGAGAGGATCTGCGGATTGTTCATCTCGATGTGGAATAAAATGAACAACGGTGAACGATCATTTTCGTTAATTTAATACCTATGTCATTAAACGATGCCTCAAACAGCGGTATGAGTTCAAGAGTTCGGTAACACACATCACAATTTTATTGACCGTTGATGACCTTTCATTGAGGGCTTCATCCCTGACGATCTTTTCTAAGCTTTCAAAAAATTATTTGTACCACCGGTGGACTTGGTGTGCCGATAAGCATTTATGACCGAATGGCTTCTATATAATTGGAAATCTCTTGGACTTTACGTGTTTCGCACGGGAGGCGTAATAATAGTGTCCTTACTTTTGGAATATGATTGAGTGACCATACTTATGATTTCGTTTTTCTCCAACAGTCTGAGGCTGAGTATTTTAACTTCACAGTGAAATCCTTAATAAAGCGTTTTGGAGAAACCAGGTCTTTTTCTTCCTTTTCTTTTCTTTCCTTCCTTTTGCATTTACTTTTTTTTTTTTTTTTTACCTAAGTCAAGTCATTTTCATGAGCTGATTCAAAAACGTTTTCCTTTTTCACTTCTAGTTTAATTCATCAAACTTTAGTATCTTTTAAAAAAAATTTTATTGGTTCTGAAAAAAAAATATGTTTAAATATAGTTCAGCTTCTTATTTTCTTAGATATTTACTGCATTACGTGCAACTTTGTTTCGGATTATTATCTTGTTGAAAAACAAGATCACGCTCAGAATTTCACGTTCCTGATGGGAGAGCAAATGTACTAAATGAGAAACTTGCGCACACTCGTGTACCGCAAGGAGACCTTATTGCACACTTTGTCGAGATGTAAGTGTTCGCTGGGATAACGAAAATTAGGCGAAGGGAGCTGAAACTTAGATTTGTCCACCCAGAGATCCCTCGTTCGCTGTATTTTGGTTCAGTCTTTATATTTTCCCCAAAATACCTTTTTTCTTTTAAAAAATGTTTGAAGTGATTTCTTTATTTCCGAATACCCTAGGTTTTCAAGCTGCCGTCCTATGGAATACCGAATCGGATTTCGCAGTTCTCTCTCAACTTCCTTTTCTGTAACTTTAGATGTTTTCAAAACAAAATGGTCTGCAGCAGGAAAATTTATTATTTTGGACGATCAGTTCATTTCCTCTTCATATATTTACCCATTTGTGATCATCTTTCAATAGTTGGACACACTGATTTCCTCAGGTGCTGAGCAATTTAGCAGTCTTCTTTTCAAATGATCACTTGACTACGTGCTTATACACTTTGTTCACGCGTCGTCAATTTTTAGCATTTGAAGGTTCTTCCCTCAATTCGCAAAACTGAATGAACATTTTTCTGTCAATAAAATTGACATCGATTCATCTCTGATTTTATCAAGATGATGATTGAGCATGAGTATGAAGACGTACACGAACATTTAAATGAACATTATGAACGTGGTAGTAAACAGACGAATTATAAGGGTTTATTAAAACACCTCAAGCTGTCGTCAATTAGGTGTATCCAGAAACAAAACATGCAAATTTCAATGTCTTTTCATTCCCTCGTGTATATATATATATATATATATATATATATATATATATATATATATATATATATATATATATATATATATATATATAAGTTCAAAATGAAGAATAAAACAAAGAAAAATTATAGACATATGAAAAAAAAGGGGGTGGGAAATAATAAGTAAAAAAAAAACAATAAACAATATTTTATTTAAAAAAAAACAAAAAAAAAAAAGAAAGTGAAATGTTAATTAAAAAACCGGAAAAAAAAGCCGGAAAAAAAGATATAATCTTTTCTTCAGCCCACACGATTATATCCGCAAAACAGAGTGCTTTCTGATATTGTATCAATAAAGCCAAAGCAAAATATATTAATACAATAGTGTGAGGAGCACTCAAAAAAATTTTTTTTATAAAATAACTACGTAAAAATAGATCATAAAAAGTAAATATAACATGTAAAAGCAGATAATAAAATAAAATAAAAAGAAAAAATAAAATAAAAATAAAAAACATTAAAAAGGGGGGACTATAAAGCGAGTAGCAAAATCATAACAACTTACATGGACAGTTATTTTTCAAGAATGATTTAAAAATGTTTTCGCAGAAAGATTGCCAGATTACAAAATATGAAAACAAAAGATGAAAACAAAAGCGCAAATTGAGTGTAACAAAAGGGTTCTAAAGTGTCGTTCTTACTGCACTGCTGAAGTGATTTGTTATTCTGAGTTTTGATTTGTTAGTTACCAAGGATGGGCCCGAAATGGATGTGCACAAGGTAATATTATACTGGATAATTTTAAAAATTGATCATAAATAGTTTTAGAAGATAGATGTTTATTTAAGAAAAAATATAAAATAGAAAAGAGAAACATAAATTGCCTGCTTTGTAAATAATTTTAGCCGCGGATTTGCACGATATGGATTAGTACATAGAAAAATTATTTAAATTATCAAAGAAAAAATTTTAATAGATAATTTTTAACACGGATTTGCCCGAAATGGATTTGCACATGGAAAAATTAACAAAGAAAAAATTTTAGCAGATAATTTTAACCACGGATTTGCCCGAAATGGATTTGCACATGGAATTGTATAAATTAATAAAGAAATTTTTAGCAAACAATTTATCCACGGATTTGCCCGAAATGGATTTGCACATGGAAAAACTGTATAGATTAACAAGGGAAATTATTTAGCAAAGGAATTTTTAGTAAATAATTCTAACCACGGATTTGCCCGAAATGGATTTGCACATGGAAAGATTAACAAAGAAAAAATTTTAGTACATAATTATAGCCACGGATTTGCCCGAAATGGATTTGCACATGGAAAAATTACATAAATTAACAAAGAAATTATTTAGTAAATAATTTTGGCAATGAATTTTGGCCTGAAATGGATTTGCACATGGGAAAATCATAAAAATTAACAAAAAAAATGTTTAGAAAATATATCCACCAAAATATACGATTAATTCAATGATTTTGTTACATTAGTTGGGTATCCATTGTTTTTTATCAGATTTTGAAAGAGTTTATCGATCTGTATTTTGGATAAATAAATATTACTACATATTCTTTTAATTCTGTTCATTTCATTAAAAGTGGTATTTAAATAGATGCTCCTAGAAACATTAGAATTCCAAGTAACTAGTTTATTAATGTTAAAATTAAAATCATTTCTTTTATCGTATAAATCAACAAAGCAGATATTTTCAACTTTCATAATACCCAAATCCAAAAAATTGAAATTAATATTATCATCATGATTACGAAGTAAGATTAATTCCTCAGGGTATATATCACTCAATAAAACAGTAAAATCTTGGAAATTAAAGATAATTAAGTCATCAATATATCTAAAAACAAATTTAATACTCAGAGTAAAATTTTTTTCATAATAATGCAAAAATAAGTTAGCTAAGAGAGATGAATAATTAGATCCCTGTGGTATTCCATTAATTTGAAGAAAGATATCCCTTCCATTGTAAAGATAATTACTAAAAAGACAAAAATTAATCAGAATTTCCCAATAATCAAAATCGCAACAAAGGATATTTTTAAAATCATGGTAATAATTCAAAAGGACATCTTTTAGTTTAGAAAGGGGAATGCTATTGAAAAGATCCTGGAAGTCAAAAGTCGCAATAGAATTAATTTTATTATGTTTAATGAAATCTAAAATCGGTTGATTATTAGTGATTATCCAAGAGAAACCTTCTTTAGTAATATAGTTAATAATCTTATTTAAGTAGTTAGAGAAAATGGTGCCAGGTTTAGTTAAATAAGGTGCCAGGTTTAGTTATTTAACTAAACCTGGCACCATTTTCTCTAACTACTTAAATAAGATTATTAACTATATTACTAAAGAAGGTTTCTCTTGGATAATCACTAATAATCAACCGATTTTAGATTTCATTAAACATAATAAAATTAATTCTATTGCGACTTTTGATTTCCAGGATCTTTTCAATAGCATTCCCCTTTCTAAACTAAAAGATGTCCTTTTGAATTATTACCATGATTTTAAAAATATCCTTTGTTGCGATTTTGATTATTGGGAAATTTTGATTAATTTTTGTCTTTTTAGTAATTATCTTTACAATGGAAGGGATATCTTTCTTCAAATTAATGGAATACCACAGGGATCTAATTATTCATCTCTCTTAGCTAACTTATTTTTGAATTATTATGAAAAAAATTTTACTCTGAGTATTAAATTTGTTTTTAGATATATTGATGACTTAATTATCTTTAATTTCCAAGATTTTACTGTTTTATTGAGTGATATATGAGTCGCTCAGAAGCCAATGCGGTTAAGTCCAAAACACAACAATTGAGAAAATTAATGTTTTTTGATACATTAGTTTTTGAACTTCCTGGTTTATTAATTTAATTAGAAAAGTGTATAAACTCTTTTTTCGAGGTGTAAACTCTGCGAAAAAACAAGATATGTACAGGATGTGTAAATAAAAACGTAAGTATTTATTGAAATAATGACAGCATCTTAAAAATTTTAGGACTTATACCTTTTGGCAGTTGAAAAAGATAGGAAATTTATGTCTTCTAGTATAAACGAACTTCGATTTTTCTCAATCATCGCTAGATACAAAGACTAATAGACAATAAACTGTTGGATTATTTCAAAAATTGTTTTTTACTTCAAAGCTAAAGTGGCACTTCTCTTTGTTTTAGGAAATGAAAAAAAATTTAAAAAAAATAAAAAATACCACATTTTAAAAAAATACTACGAAAAATACCATACCCCTTTTTTTGGTGAAAAAATACTACCGTAGTATTAAAAATACTACGTTTGGCAACCCTGGTTACTATGAATTTCTTGTTTTTCAGTGTTACCAACAAATATCGAAAGAAGAAGAAGAATTTAATTTTTATTTCAAAGTTTATGTAAAAAAATATTGATAAAAGGTGGACTTATTCACAATGGCTTCTGAAATTAGTATATAATATATTCAGAAGCTATTAAAAAAATTGCTGTCTAACCTAGAAAAAAGTAACCAACGAGTAAATCCTTTAATAACTAAGAAGATTATTATTTATTTCATCAAAATTTCCAAAAATCAGAAAATATCAAAAAATGGATGGTCGCATTGGCTTCTGAGCGGCTCATATACCCTGAGGAATTAATCTTACTTCGTAATCATGATGATAATATTAATTTCAATTTTTTGGATTTGGGTATTATGAAAGTTGAAAATATCTGCTTTGTTGATTTATACGATAAAAGAAATGATTTTAATTTTAATATTAATAAACTAGTTACTTGGAATTCTAATGTTTCTAGGAGCATCTATTTAAATACCACTTTTAATGAAATGAACAGAATTAAAAGAATATGTAGTAATATTTATTTATCCAAAATACAAATCGATAAACTCTTTCAAAATCTGATAAAAAACAATGGATACCCAACTAATGTAACAAAATCATTGAATTAATCGTATATTTTGGTGGATATATTTTCTAAACATTTTTTTTTTTAATTTTTATGATTTTCCCATGTGCAAATCCATTTCAGGCCAAAATTCATTGCCAAAATTATTTACTAAATAATTTCTTTGTTAATTTATGTAATTTTTCCATGTGCAAATCCATTTCGGGCAAATCCGTGGCTATAATTATGTACTAAAATTTTTTCTTTGTTAATCTTTCCATGTGCAAATCCATTTCGGGCAAATCCGTGGCTATAATTATGTACTAAAATTTTTTCTTTGTTAATCTTTCCATGTGCAAATCCATTTCGGGCAAATCCGTGGTTAGAATTATTTACTAAAAATTCCTTTGCTAAATAATTTCCCTTGTTAATCTATACAGTTTTTCCATGTGCAAATCCATTTAGGGCAAATCCGTGGATAAATTGTTTGCTAAAAATTTCTTTATTAATTTATACAATTCCATGTGCAAATCCATTTCGGGCAAATCCGTGGCTAAAATTATCTGCTAAAATTTTTTCTTTGTTAATTTTTCCATGTGCAAATCCATTTCGGGCAAATCCGTGTTAAAAATTATCTATTAAAATTTTTTCTTTGATAATTTAAATAATTTTTCTATGTACTAATCCATATCGTGCAAATCCGCGGCTAAAATTATTTACAAAGCAGGCAATTTATGTTTCTCTTTTCTATTTTATATTTTTTCTTAAATAAACATCTATCTTCTAAAACTATTTATGATCAATTTTTAAAATTATCCAGTATAATATTACCTTGTGCACATCCATTTCGGGCCCATCCTTGGTAACTAACAAATCAAAACTCAGAATAACAAATCACTTCAGCAGTGCAGTAAGAACGACACTTTAGAACCCTTTTGTTACACTCAATTTGCGCTTTTGTTTTCATCTTTTGTTTTCATATTTTGTAATCTGGCAATCTTTCTGCGAAAACATTTTTAAATCATTCTTGAAAAATAACTGTCCATGTAAGTTGTTATGATTTTGCTACTCGCTTTATAGTCCCCCCTTTTTAATGTTTTTTATTTTTATTTTATTTTTTCTTTTTATTTTATTTTATTATCTGCTTTTACATGTTATATTTACTTTTTATGATCTATTTTTACGTAGTTATTTTATAAAAAAAAATTTTTTGAGTGCTCCTCACACTATTGTATTAATATATTTTGCTTTGGCTTTATTGATACAATATCAGAAAGCACTCTGTTTTGCGGATATAATCGTGTGGGCTGAAGAAAAGATTATATCTTTTTTTTCCGGTTTTTTAATTAACATTTCACTTTTTTTTTTTGTTTTTTTTTTAAAATAAAATCTTGTTTGTTGTTTTTTTTTTTACTTATTATTTCCCACCCCCTTTTTTTTCATATGTTTATAATTTTTCTTTGTTTTATTCTTCATTTTGAACTTATCTAATGAGTGCTGTTTACTTGCAGCTTAAGCGCAATAAATGATACTTATTGTTTTTCTTAACTTTCTTAGTGTTTTCTTGTATTTATTTATTTATTATTTATATATATATATATATATATATATATATATATATATATATATATATATATATATATATATATATATATATATATATATATATATATATATATATATATATATATATATATATATATATATATATATATATATATATATATATATATATATATATGTATATACACTATCTAGCCATTAATGACCGGACACCCCTTGAAAGGCAGGTGGACTCGTCCTGGCGGAATAAATACGCAACCTGTGGTGGGGGAAAGACCATTCGCTAGCAGGCGACGGCCATACGAGCGTTAACAGTGAAAATGAGTGGACGGCGAGAGCTGAATGAGGCGGAAAAGGACATGATCATAGGCTCCCACAGATTTGGTCATTCCATACGTGCCATCTCCGACAAGTTTCAGATACATCGGTCAGCAGTTGGTGACGTCGTGTTTAAATGGGAACGAGGGGGAGTGATAAAACCGCAGTAACGACCCGGCAAGTCCAAAATAATGTCCGACAGGGATCGACGATCTCTTCGACGTGTAGTGAAGGCAAACCGACAAATGTAGTTGAACACTGTCGCTACCAGCATCCAGGCTGCATCTGGCAGTGTTGTCAGCACACGTACCATTCGTCGGGAGCTGATTGCGTAAGGATTCCATGGACGAGCAGCAGCACCTAAGTCAAACATCTCTCCATCAAACGCCCGCCACCGATTTCAGTGTTGCAGAGCACGTCGCCAGTGGACAGTAGAGCAATGGAAAAGCGTTATGTGGAGTGATGAGTAACACTACATGTTGTGGCACTCTGATGGACGGGTGTGGACCTGGCGAATGCCCGGAGAACGGTACCTACAGGAGTGCATTGTCACCACTGTGAAGTTCGGCGGTGGAGGAATTATGGTGTGGTCCTGTTTCTCATGGTTTTGCCTTGAACCCTTGGTGTTAGTGTGTGGAACCCTGAACGCAGAAGGGTATAGAGACATCCTGGACAATTTGACTCTTCCCACCCTGTGGCAACAGTTCGGTAATGGCCCGTTTGTGTTTCAATACAATAGCGCTTGCCATTCATAAAGCACATGCCATCACGGACTGGTTTGATGAAATGGGGGTGCAAGAGCTTGACTGGCCATCCCAAAGTCCCGACATCAATCCAATTGAGCATCTCTGGGATGAGTTGGAGCTCCGGTTGAGGGCCAGACTACAACGCCTCAAAACCATCACTCAACTCTTCGCTATGTTACAGGAGGAATGGCGGGCAATACCTGCCGCCGTGTACCAACACCTAGTGGATAGCCTTCCTAGAAGGGTTAAAGCTGTGATTCGGGCGCGTAGCGGCCCTACGCCCTACTAACTTGATACTAGCAACTCATGTATCCGAAATGAGAGGTGTCCGCTCATTAATGACCAGATAGTGTATATATATATATATATATATATATATATATATATATATATATATATATATATATATATATATATATATATATATATATATATATATATATATATATATATATATATATATATATATATATATATATATATATATATATATATATATATATATATATATATGAACGGTACTATTTTAAAGCGTAGCAGTTAAATTAAATTTTAATTAAAAATGTTGAACTATCATAGCAAATAAAATAATGGTTCAACCAATAAAATAATTGATTGAACACCCTTGAGTAATAATCTAATACCTGTGACATTGAATAAAGTATCAGCAGAAGCCACCCGATGCTGCGTGGGATGAATCAGGTGGGCGTAAACTCGTACAGCATGGATGCCGGGTTTCTTTGTAAAAATGAATGATGCCGTCGCTGTCTCGTTTCCAGTGACCTCATCTACATTCCCAGTGTCGCTCTCAAACTCGAAAAGATAACTATGGCCAGAACAGGTCATTCTAGCGTATATAGTGACTGGAACATCTAAAGTCACTGGACCATCATTACTGACATTCAACTGGCACTCGTCTTCTGCCTTTAAAGAGAGAAGTAAGAGTTTTGTTTTTGTAGTTATCTTGAATAAACTTTAAACATACTAGAAAGTATGATCAACCATCTAATAGAAGTCAACATTCGACTAGGACTAAAACTGAACTTAAAATCTCGAGTCGTCTTAACTGAACTTAAAGCGTAGAAAAAAATCAACGTCAAATGAGTAGAATTCGAAGATTTTCTTTGACTTAAAAATGGATATCAACATCAAGTATGACTGAAGAATCTTTCTTTTTTCAAAAATAGCCTCTTATATATTATGAAGAAGGAGGGTGAATATTGCACGTCACTTACTTATGGATTCACTTCCACCGAAAATACTCCTTATGTGCTAAGCTAAAATAAGCATTGAGAGCATTCGATGCCATGGCGAAATTGTCTGGAAGAACAGACGAATTCACAAATAACGTTTTCGTGATATCATAAATCGAAGGTAATGAGTATTAATGGACATGTTCTCGGAATTAGCCTTTCCACTATGTTGACACACCTAATATTTCAAATGAGAATTGCAGGTATACACAAAGAAAAAACAAACAAAAGGCAATATATTGTAGGGTAAGTCGGGGAAAGAACTTTGAAGCATATTAGAATTTCGAATGTATAAATTCCTAAGCAGAACGTTGCTAACAGTACTATACATTGTTTTTTCGCTTTTCTTTTCAACTCATTTTTCACGTCTACTATTTATGAGACTACCTTTCCATGATCGAATGTTTCTTGTATCAAACGACGCGGCCACGATGAACAATGAAGGTAGATCAAGCTCTGCCATTGGATGGTTTTCTCAGGAAACTATTGAGGTCAGTCATCCATTAAGAATATATAATAATCCATGATAGAATGTTTCTTGTAACTTATTAATATAATATTTATTTTTGAATTCATCATATTGAATTAAAGCTCCCATTTTCGCTCAATTTCTGTTGTTAGAAGCTCTTTAAGACCATTTTTATGATCTTAATTGCTAGTCTAGAAATTAAGGAATTTATTATTTAAGAATCAACTATATAGTCCATTCAAATTATTATGAATGGTTACAAAATATAGGGTAGTTTCAAATTTTTAACATGTTGTCTGAGAAGGTTCTGATTTCACAGCTTGAAAAAAAAACGTTTTGATTATTTCTTATTCTTTTCTTCAAAAATCACTCAAAGTATTGGTGTTACAAAAAATTGTAAATTGCGGTTTTTACTTAACTGAAATATGTACAATTTGAGACCAATGTAAAGTTTGTAGCTGTAATACTTCTTGAAATAGAGCTCTTTGAATTTTAGCATTTTTACAAAAAGCATGAAAGTTTTTTAGTTTTAGTAAATTATTACTTGATATCAACTGAAAAGTAAATATTATATGATGTAGAAGCAATAAATATTTGAAAATATACTCTAAAATAGAATGGGTGGAATATTTTTAGAATTGGGATTAAAAATATTTTTAAAACCATACATATATACATTATACAACTTATATTAATATTGTATTCTCATCGAATAACATTACATTGGTTCTAATCATTCACAATGAAGATCCTCTCTCGACATCTTTTTTATTCAAAATAATTTGCATTGTTATTTCCGTAAGCTTGTTTATTGCAATATATAGAATAGTGTAAACTTTATTTTCTGTATCCGTTCCAACTATCCTTTTTTACAAGTTTATGAGAAATATTGTAGAAGTGAGTTCGTTCACTATCAGCTTTTCCGAAGACGAGGCCTGATGAAGATCCCGATTCAAGGGTTCTTTCTTAATGGGGACCAAACATGTCTGCAACTGGTTGTGGCTTCTCAAGAAATGTAATTTGTCAACGTTTGTTGATGGCAATCTTGCTAAAGTGAAAAGAGTTTAAGCAAGATCTATTATAAATTTGAACTACCACATTTCATCAAGGTTTTGAGTAGTCAGATAAACTTCATTTAACGAAACTAGGATATTTTACTCTGTTGCTTGGAGAATAAGGAATGATGCTGTTTAATCTGAAGTTTTCTATACTGCACAAATAATCTGATTAATTAGTTTTACCAAGGACAAGCAACCTTGCCGCACACACTGATAGTATGAATAAGCATAATGCAAATTACATTGTTGAATTTGTAATTGGTTTAGCAATGTGACCTCATCCTGTACTTCTGGAAAAAATGTTATCGTATGTTGGTGACAATGCTGTGAGAAGGTTAATGTCCGCACCAACTACAAGTACAGAGTTATACCCAGAAGCTACAGAAATGGCAGTTGTGCCTATCATTAGGCCAGCATCTGCCTCTTGCATCTTCTTGAGCAGTCTTCTGATTACTTTCATTTGTAAGAAAATGTTTTCTTTAGTTTATAACACCGTTTCTTCTTCAAGCATAATTTCAGGAAGAAAATGAGATAGATTCATTCCCAATTTTCAGTAACACCCTCTTTCTCGTTATATTTATGCAAAAAATGAATGCCTCTCTGAAGAAGATGTCTTTTCACAATTTTTCGCAGCAAGTAATCGACCAGAACACAGTGGGGGTTCTTCAGGTATGACATTCTCTGTACATGATGATGAATATAATTAAGATTTTTTTGAACTAAAGTGACTGGCTGCTTTGCTAAGTGAGTCCGACTTAGGATGTATTCTTCGTAACTTTTGTTAACTATTACACTAATTCCATCGCAACAAATTATGCAACTGTCAAGGAATGCAGCTATTTATCTCCTCTACATTTATCATTATGAAACACGTTGTCATAGTATTCCCCTATTAGTTGTTATCGAACCTATCAAAAATTAGAAATTTTCTAGCGTTTTGTATAATAACTTGGAACTTCAAGGAGCTTTATCTTGAAGAAATATTGCTACTACAATCCTCCTATTTGATCCAAGATTATAGATAATTCAGTTAAGTAAAATATTTTCAAATATTTTTTGTAACACCAATACTTTGGGGAGTATTTCGAAAAAAATCGGTGACAATTCAGGGATTTTTTCAACATGGCTCTGCGCGCAGAGCTCGGGGAAACTGGAAAACGTGAATTTTTATCACATTACCTTGTCAGACTACAGATTAAAAAATCGAGCTTAATTTATTTATAAATGCTGTTAGATTACAGAACTATTTAATTATCCTTAAAACAAAAACATAGAATTTTAATTATTATAATATTTCATTGTTTAGAAAAAAAATTAAATTAGTTTAAAATAAAAAAGCAAATTACATAAAAAAAATAAAACTTTCGTTTCATTTTATTTAAAGATAATTATCTTTCCTCATTTCAGTTCAGATATTAAGCTTAGGTAATTAGCTTTGAACTGAAATTATTCAATTTATAATGCTGAAACTAAAATTTAAATTGTAAGTACTATTTAAACTGTGAATTTTATTGAGGATGTTTATTTTGAAATAAATTAAAGCAGTTAAAGAAAAATGCAGTAGTAGTTTATTTACTGGAACTATACAATGGGCTTTTGACGGTAAGCATTCCCAGCTTCCTGAGGTAGATTTTCGATTTTGATCCTCTAAAGAAAATATAGATTTTTTTTTAATGTCCTTCTTTTTCAGATTAGTTGAGTTACCCTTCACATACGCACTTTTTAAAAGTGAAGAATAATAGTAGTGACCACATTTATTGTTGTATTCATATAACTAATTGATGTTATCCAATTCGGATGTGGAGATTTTAAATTTGAAATTAATTTGGTTCGGAAAGCTAAAATTTTTCTGCTTAGTTTATTTTTTGTGTGAGATTATAAAGAATGTATAGGTTAATGTTCATAGATGTACACTTGTCAGCTCCTATGAAAATAACACGTGAGATTAAATACCTGTGACCTTGACGTATCGTATCATAAACAGAGATGTAACATCGCCTTCTTCCTACCACTTCATAAGCAGCATAAAATTGTATAAAAATAGACTGAAATATTCGATTAGGATAGATTAACATCCATTTTTGGATTACCAGGCAACTGCATACCGGGTAGTTGCACTTAACCTTAAAAAACACTAGCGTAGGAAATACCGGGCACTGGTGCTTAATTTTTTTTTTAAGAAAAAGCAGTGATGGGAATACTGGGCAATATCACTTAACTTTAAAAAATATCAGTGTAAGGAATATCGTCAATGGCACTTAACTTAAAATAAAAATCATTGTAGGAAGCAGTGGGCTAAGATTTGTAATTTTACAATAGGGCATAGAAACTGACTATTATTCCCACATCTACCCGGTATTCTCAACACTGATTATCGATCTTAATCGTATATTAAATTATCGAATAAATATTTAAATTAATATCAAACCACATTTAACATTCGTTTCAGACATTTATCGAACCGATTATGTGATAGCTGACATTCATCGGTGAAAGTCGACACTCACCAATTTTGGTCTTTCACAGTGACATATATAGCATCGAAATTTTGTTTCAGGTGCATTTTTTTTCTGGCCAATCTGTGAATCATTCCTTTTATATCATAAAAATTTTGACTGGAAGTAATAATCCTTTTTAAGACATTTTTTTCTTTGTATGATCACTTTGAGGAACTAAATATACAAAAATTATTAAGTCTGAAATTTTAAAATGAAAATGGGACATAGATTCTAAATGTTTTTTTACGCTATAAAAATAATTAAATGTATGATCATTATACTTTAAAAGGAAATTATTCTACAAAAATTGGTAATTTGCTTAGTCAAAAATAGAAAATATAAACTATACTACTTATTCACTTATAATGATTGCAAAATATATAAAATTAAGACAAGTAATCTCACCGTGTTTAAGAATCAGTAAGTTTTTATCATTAAATGAAATAAAAAGTAGTTTGCTTTTTAATATAAATAAAAATGCAAATTAAATTGCAAAAAGAAGAAAAAAATTAATAGTCGTTCTAAGATTCTCTTTTAATTCATTAAATTTTTAAAATAAAATTACGACTTTAAAAAAATAAAAAGTATTTCACTAAAGAGCATACTCATCCTAACTAACATATCAAAAGTAATTCTTAATTAATAATGCACATCACAAAAGATGCGAAAAAAATGACTAGCTCAAATTACTGACTTTTTAAATATCAGTCATTTTTCAATTTTTATTTTGTTCCCTTGTAATTTAGTAAAATAATTTAGTAATTTAGTAAAAACGTTTCTTAGAAATACAGTAATATTTTGTAAGATAAATTCTCAAAAAAGACAAAATTTTTCGTAAAACTGAAACTAGTGTGATTTTAGAAAAGTTAGCTGTAATAAGTAAATTTCATTTGAAAAGTAAGTGAACACCTAAAATGCCATAAATTTTTCAGAAAAAGTCTTTTTGTAAACATTTTCATTCAGTTTCAATCCGCATTAATGATACACTTTTGAACTTAAAGAGCCTTCTCTATAAAAATATTTTATTGCCTCTCTCGCCTAAATGAAGAAAATGTTGAATTTGACAATATTGATAATTTTCTTATTGAGTTAAAAATAATGTACCTGTCTCCACTCAACTTAATACCTCCTCTAAAAAGATTTCCTAAATACTGTTTTAGAGCAATTTCCATTATTTTTTACATACCTTACTGAAAGAAATCACATTCAGGAAGACAACACACGAGTAAAATAACATTTTCTGTCTTCGCCATGATTTTCTGGCCGCACCTGACAAAGTTTTTTCACCTGTTGTTGCTGCTTCTGCAGCTGCCGCATATTATCTCTTTTTTCCCTCGTTAATTCCCTTTTCTTCAGAAAATAGTACCTACATGACTTTTAAATGCTTGCGAATGCACTATTTTTCCATTGTAATGCAAAATATTGTAATAATTTCCAAATAAAAATTTTTTGTTAGCGAGTGTACATTTTTACGTATAACAAATATCGCTTTAAAGTTATATCAGTTATCTCCATAACGAATGAAATGCATGCTAGCCATGCCTTCATTTGAATTATTCTGGTTCTTTTAAAAAAAATTTATTTACATAATTACTGACTAAAAAGAAATAGCTTATACAAAATTTTAATTTTTTTTTCAATAATGTCCATGTATTTTACAGACTTGAATTCATTCCATCCTGAAGACAAGGGTTTGTGTTAAACCTCTTATGACAACTTTAAATAATTTCATGAGAACGGTTCTTGCTCAAGAATTTCTTGAGAATAAAGCTTAAGAAAGGCATCGAAAATAAAGGTATCTTATTTGGCACACCACACTGCTTGAAAAACAAACAAATGCAGCATTCTTTCCTTAGCATCTATGCCCAAAATTAGCTGCCATTGTAAAGGGTCTTACCTTGTCGAACGTAGCCCCTTTACTAAATCTAGACAACACTTTCAATGACTATTAATGCAGTCATTCAAAAGTTGCGACTGTATCTGACTTCAGTAGATACTTTTTTAAAGTTTTAGTCCCTTCTAATTTGGAAAAACTTCAGTTGGTTAGTTCTCGGATGTGAGATTGTTGAGTGTGCTGACAGTACGTAAGCTTAAAAATGAGATGAATGATGTTTAAGACTTCGTGCGCGATATTCCCCTAAGCTTCTTATTTTGAAATTTTTAGGACGGAGTTTCTAATTCTTTTAACAAGCCTATAGCAAACCTATCTACCGATAGCAAATATATTAAAATCACAATTTTTTCCCCTTCTTTTTCCACTGGTTTCAGAACTTTGCTCTAAGTCTCGGAAGTGATAAAGTAGAAAAAATCATGCCAATTTTAGCTTTTATAGTTTAAATTAAAAACTTTACGAGCATTCCAAATTACGAAAGCTAAAAATAGCATATATCTAAAAAGGCAGAAATGAAAAAAAAAATGCGAAAATTGAATAATGGTTTTTTGACATCAAAAGTTGATTTTTGTCATGACAAACGTCGAGGCTGTTAAAAACTATCCAAAAACTAGGATGATACTTAAAAGACAATAATGTCTTAATTGTTTTTAAATAGTATATTGAACTCTTAAACTAATATAAATAATAAATATATTAAGAATAATTGCAATTTGAAGTAGAATAAAGCTATAAGTTAATTATTATTTAATAACTATACTTAATAACTATTATACTAAATAACAATTATACTTAATAACTATTAACTCTGTAATAGATAAAAATGGTCAGGTTTTTTTCCAATGACAAAGCTGCAGCAGATGGCCTTGAAGCCTACTACCAGGAAACTAACAAGTTGGATTTTACAAGGGAGAATAAACCTGTTTTGAGAAAAGCTAAAAACATCATTCATGGCTGTCGAAGCTTCGATTTGGGTAACTGAGACTTATCTAAAAACTTCTCACTGCAGGAATTACTCCTTGCAATGGTCCTTCTTGACCTGACAAAACCTCCTGGCCCAGATGGAATCTTTGACCAAATGCTGGAAAATATCGGCTACCAAGGAAAGCAGAGGCTATTAGATATTATCAATCTCTCTTAGAAAACTGGACGCCTTCCATATGACCGGAAAAGGGCCACTGTAATCTCCATAAAGAAAACTGGCAAAATACTTGGGGCCGTATGGATTTCAAACCGATTGCACTGACTAGCACAGTTTGCAAAATTATGGACAAAAATGATCTTGAATAGAATGCAATACTTTCTGGAAAGTAAGAACTTAAGGCCATGCGAACAATTTGGCTACAGAAGGGGCCATAGAACCAATGCTCAAGTTCTATTTTTCTGCCAAAACATTAGAGATGCACAAAATATAAAGCCTACCCACCACACAATCGGTACTCTCTTAGATCTCACAAAAGCATTCGATAGAGTGTGGAAACATAAATTGTTAATTAAACTGCATGATATCTTCAACATTCGTGGCGACATCTTGCCATGGATCTCGGATTTCTTACATCACAGGTCAATCAGAGAAAAATTTACCAAAACTTTTTCTGACCGAGTTGAGCATAGACAGGGAGTTCTTCAAGGTTCAGTACTCAACCCAATGCTTTTTTCTCTATATTTAGCTGGCATAGAGAAATTATCACCCACTGGTGTAGAAATTGGCTTGTTTGTCGACGACATTATTCTCTGGTGCTCTGGTACCAATTTAATTGAAATGGAGAGGAACCTTAACAGTACTCTTTCTGCATTGTCAAACTTTGCCCCGGAATTTAAACTCTGTTTTAATCCTTCCAAATCCATTGCCACCTTTTTTTACCACCAATAAAAGATTATACAATTTCCAGCCAAAATTAAAAATGGGTAACCAGGACTTTGCTTAGGAGAAGCATCCTAAATATCTGGGATTTATTTTAGATCCCGAATGGACAAGCACATTGAACATATTGTTTTCTCAAAAGGCAGAGTAAGATTAAATATTCTTAAATACATAGCGGGTAAAGACTGGGGAGCTGATGCTTTCACTCTGAGAAATACATATATAACATTTATTAGGCTCATCTTATGGTTTCCCTGTTTATAGCTGTGCCTCATCCACCAACTTGGATAAATTGGAGAAGGTTAAACTCAGTGCTGCTAGAATTATTACTGGACTAAGACGCAGCTGCCCTAGAGAAGTAGTTCTCTATGAGGCTAATTTCCAACCACTCCAAACTAGAAGAAAAACCAACCTTACCAAATATTTCAACAAACTTTCCAGCTACGGTCAGCATAATAGAACCTTCCTATATTTAAACAACTGGGATAACAATCAAAGACTTAAGTAAAATAGTCCCTACAGTCAGACTAAACTTCTGCGTTTGCCTTATAATGGAATTGAGCCCCACTCCTTAAGATCTTGTCTGAATACCTCAGAGGAACTCCCAAGAGTTCGTTTCAACTTCGATTTTACAACCCCGTTCACCAAGAAGGACTTGATCCCAGCTCATCTCAGACAGTTGGCGTTAGAAAGCATAAATAAGATCCTCGACAATGCCATAACATTTTTCATGGACTGCAGTAAACTGGATGACCACGCAGGCAGTGGCATCTACATTGAGAAACCAGGGAATAGACTGTCTATCTGCCTCCGCAACCCGGATTTCTCATCGGTCTTCAAGAGTGAATTAATAGCAATTGAAGAAGGCTTTGAAGCTGTTCTTAATGAAAATGACTTCGGGGAATTCTGGATCCTTTCGGACAGTCGCAACTCTCCTCAACACCTCCGCAACTGGATTGCAGTTGGAGATCAAACTAGCATTTCTATCCTTCGCAAACTCAAGCTCATTTCTAAATTTCACGATGTTTATTAGTGGATTCCATCTCATGTTGACATATACGGCAAATAAGCAGGCGGATGAACTTGCCAAGGAGGGATGTTACCACGCTGATCTTTCCTCTTCAACACTTACCTTTTTAGAACATCAATCCATAGTTAATTCTGAAATTTCGAAGGGCTGGAATTTTCCTCCCTGCCATCATTGGTATGCGGGCAAAAGAGCCAGGTTCTTCATTCGCCCTCAATTGTGACAGAGCTTCTAAAACCGTAATTTCCAAATTAGCAAGTGGTCACACAAAAAGTCTCTTGTTTTTTGAAGGCAGGAAAATCTTCGAGGTCTTCTCCAAATGTCAAACTGAGCAGGCTTCTCCCGAACTCATCCTGGTCTGTTTGGGACTTTCTAGAGAGGACATATACCCTTTTGGTTGTCGATTTTCCTAGGGTCAACGGTTTGATGGACCTCGTCTGATTTCGTCAGGCATTTCGAGGATAAGCCACAACAACAATAACTTAATAATTATTAGACTTTTTAAAAAAATTATATCTCATTTTAAAATTTACTTTAAAAGAACTATTTATATCTAAACTGTACACTTAACCTTTTATTGTGCAAGGATGTTATTTGAATATTGGGCCGACTCCTCTTACTACAACAACCTTACTCAACTTGTTTTTTTTAAAACTTAATTTTTTGCTTAGTTGAGTTAAGAACATCAAAAATTGGACGGCCAAGGAGAAAAAAAGGCTGATTAAGCTTAATGGCTCATCAGCACTTCGAAATGAATAAAAAAAGATGGAGTAGGGCCACCATTCAACATGCAAAATTACATCTAAATTTCAGAGACATGTTTTAAATCTTGTGTATTCACTGCATAAATAAAATGTCATAACATAAATAAACTGAAAATATTGTTTCTCCAGCAAGGTGTGATAGACAATTATTGTTCATAATTATTCGTCAAAAAAGCATTCTGGGCCATCGAAAGATCTTTGGATACTATGTATCGCGATATATGTTATCGATTATAATGATTATGATGACTAAAAAAATATCGGTATTATATCTCAATATCTTAATCTAAGCATTTGATGCCCTCGAGTTGCGAGAAGATATTCGTTTTAATCTATTTCGATAGGTAGTTCAACATAACTCTATAGATTAGGTAACTAAAATTCAGGAAGAAAGAAAACTATTGAATCCTGGTTTTAAGCGTAACCAAATGGATCAATATATCATATTTTTTTACCCAATAGAAAATCTAAGTTTTATTTAAAATTTCTTACATCAGTAGATAGTCACGTATTTTTTGGTATGACGCATGAAGTTTGTAAAAATTCGATTAAAACACTTAGTTCAAAGTTCTTTCTTAAAGGAAAATCACGACGAAATTATAAAAACCAATATTTTTATACTTTTACTGTACATAATTTAAAAGTTAGAAATTATTTTACTGAAACTATAAGCTAAATATATCAATAACAAAGATACAAAGAAATTCGCTATGCCCTACAAAGGAATATTATAAGCCTTCGCAAATTGGAACACCACTTTTTTCGTAATAGCAGAATTGAAGCTTTTCAATTTTTGCTAGATTTAATTACAACGTGCACATTATAAACTAGCTGATTTCTGAGGCCTAATTGATCCACGCTAATGAAATAATAGCTTTTGCAACTTAACGTAGAGTCTGCAGTCTTCGGCAGCACTCGCCAATGTACAGCTTTGCATGGATAAGTTTCAAAAGCTCAATTAAAATAGTGATGTGTGGAGGTGTTTGAATTCCCGGTGCAAACTTCTCGTCCCTGCAATGAAAGAAAAAACATAAAATGGTTCTGGTATTTAAAAAAAACTGATTCATGGGTAAAATATTTTTGTACATGCATAGAGAAATTGTGGAAACAATTTACTTTTACCAACATAATTTTTGTTCCTTTTTTATTGCAAGGAAAATTTTAGTTTTAGACCAGTTATTTTTCTCTGAAATTCTAACGTGTTATTTTCCATAAAATATTTTTCAAAAGCTAAATTTACATCAAGTAAAATTTTAATTACAGAACAGATCGGTAATATTTTTAAAGTGTCTCAAGTCATTCATTGGATGCCTCTTTCAGCTGGATGTCTGAGGACATCCCTCCTTTCTCGCCCCTGATTAAAGAACTGAAAACTGAAGTTGCAAATTTAATTTCGATTAATATGAAAGAGCAAAGAACACTATCTGAAAAATAAGAAGTGTAACAGTTTTGCCCCTCTTCTGCAAATGTTCTCTCTAAACAAGTACATGATTGTTAGAATTGTATGACAAACGAAAATTAACACTGAAGCAATTTCAATATCTTAAACAAGTCGGCATTAAGTTATCCTTTTCTTTATCAGCCCTTCCCAAGACATTTCCAGACTAAACTTCCCTCTGCAAGTTTTTTGTCCACAGTACCTGCAGATATTTTTATAAATCAACTGACCATTTTAAATTTGGTCTTCATTTCCTTCAAGTGTCTGCCATTCAAGAATTCCTTCATGCATCCTGATAACTCAGTCTATCCATTTTATGTTTTGAAGTTTAATGAAATTAATAGTATTTTGATCTTTATATAATTGGCATAGATCTAATTTAGTTATTCTTAGCCATACACCATTTTGTCTGTACATTGCGAAAAAAATGGAACACTTTGAATGACTTTAGATCTAGCAATCAGATTTTCGCATTCTAGAACTCAATTTTAATGGTTTAAAGGAATGACCTTAAATAAGCTAATTAATAAATGCATTTTAATTTGCAAAAACAGACACAAAAACGCTTTTTCTCTAAATAAAAATACCTTTTATTTGGCGAATTTGGATTACTAATCCTCCAAATATAGGGGGTAGCAGCAATTAGGAAAAATAGGATCCGAGAGGTTTGGTCCTGAAAGCGATACAAAGTTTGTACCTCTTTATGTTAATTTAACTTTTTTGCAAATTTCGTAATATCTCGAGATTTCTAAAGCGAATCAACTTTTTACACACACTTATAAAATACGTTTATCCAATGATAATTCATTACAAAAAATTAGCTTTGAATGATTATTTATTACTTCATTTAATGATAGCTTAAAAATTTTGAAATTATTTGAACTATTTGAGTAATAATAATGATGTATTTACACCAGCTACCCTACGTACTACATTTCAATTTTTCTTTTTAATTTTAATTGTTATCAAATTTTTAACTGGAAGAGGATCAAATAATTAAAAAAGTTTTATTTTAAAAGCTTTTTTCAACTACTTCCATTTTCTAAATACTTGTTTATTGCAGATACTTGAATACATGGCATTAAGAATAAGAAAGGAAACTAATGAGAGATCAGATACTTCCATTACTGAAAAAGAAATATTTAATGGATCTGTTTCTGTAACAGAAATTATTAATTTTAAGTAAAAAAAGAAATTTTTTTTCAAAAGAAGTAAGTTAGAGAACAAAAGGAAAAAAAGGTGTTAAAGGAAAAAAAGGACACTCTGTCATCTTAATGCAGAAGCAAAATAAGGCCTTGATGATAATTCCGAAAAAAAAAGGATTGATAACATCTGATGAAGTAGAAGATAAGCAAGGAAGTAAAGCAACGAGGTTGCTTCAACTTCTGTTACTGAAAAAGAATGACCGAACTGAAACAGAAAGTATTAATCGTACACAAAATATAGAAAACAGGAATTCACAAATTGGAGCTGAAGACGTGATAACGAAAAAAAGATGGTGCCATAATGGAAATAATATAAGGGATAACATTGTTGATAGAACATTTAGACAGACATACTTTATACAAAACAAATAAGATTTAGGTTTTGGAATGAGCACTTAAATTGTAGAAATACGATAGGAATTCTTTAAACGTGTAAATCATGATGAAATTGTCCGTGTCAAAAATATTGGACGCTGAGCATTTATGCTGAGTGACTACCAACCCTTGTATTTTGATTATTTCAAATTTAACGAAAGAAGAATACGTTCATCGCTATAAGGAAGAAGATAAACACTGTTTTTATGGAAGAAATTAACAGGAGGCTGTAACTTAGTAGAAGATATTATAACTGAAATCATTTTAGTGGGAGAGGATGATTTGACATCATGGAGACTCACGGTGAGTCAGGCTCTGGCTTCGTTAGTCCAAAGGAAGAAGTCCAGCTCTTCGAAAACTGCTAGGTTCGGTACTAGAAAAAACAACTTATAGGTTGAGCAACAGACTCAGATTTAGCAGAGGGTCATTTGAACTAAGTTCCAGAGCATAAGAAGCAAAGTGGTACGCCACCTGTGAATCGGTTGTTGGACATGCGTGGTTGTACTGCCCACCTACCGCCATTTTATTATTTCTAAAACCATGTGTTAGGAGATTTAATTAACATGGGGATGAATTCTGAAAGAAACTTCTTAATGTACTGTACTGTTTATCAATAGTGTAGAACAAACAAATGATAAACAAAAAGAGAAAACTTTTCTTCTTCACCCCAACGCTTCCCCATTCCCAGTATTGGTCAGGAGGAGAGGAGTCCTAGGTAGCAAAAAGATATGATCTAATATTAGAAAGATGCGATATAATACTGCCGTGCTAGAAAACGCAATACTCTTGAATCCTATCTTCTAATATTAGAATTAATATTATATAAAATTAAATAGTTTTCGATCTAACATTCGAACTTTCAAAATTATAATCGATTTCATTATTTTTGGTCCAGCGCCGCATTTTTGCGAAAGGTTATCCCATATTATTAATAAATAAACCTTTATTTATGAAAGAAAACGATAAATTAAATATTATTTAAAATACTAGAGGGCTCCACCCCCTGCTCGCTGACGCTCGCCAACCCCCGGAGAATTGCTTAGCAATTCTTGCTTGGTTTGCTTCGCAAAACCAAGAATGCTTTGATTTCATGTATTTCAATATTAAACTGAATATTAAATGTTATCATCGAAAAGAATTAATTTTCTTAAATGCAGAATAAGCAGTGTGTCAATATCAATGTCACTTTTTTTCGTTGACTACAGTTCCTTCTATGTCCTATTTGTTCTCTAAATGAGCCAAAATTGTCAGAAATTAACATCAATGTGCAGATATAATCTTAATATGAAACTTGTTTAAAAAAAATGATAATCACAATAATGCAGACTTTGTCCCAAAGAAATGAATATATTTTTAACACATTTAATTCAATATATATATATATATATATATATATATATATATATATATATATATATATATATATATATATATGCAAACACTATAATATTTTTCAATAAGCAATATTGTTAAGAACAGGGTAATTTTTAAAGAATTTTTATCAACGGTGGACCTCTGCTTTCATCTTGAAGAAATTTAGCACTAAAAGTGGCAAACGCAAATGATTTGATTGATTTATTGAAATTACATACATTTGCTGACTTGTGTGCTCAATATAGGCTTATAAGTCATTGTCAAGTAGAAAATACAGATAGAACAATTCAGAGAAAGACATCACAAAGAATACATCCAGGGTTACGGCGGGATTCGAACCCGCTACCTCCACGCTTAACAGAGCGTTTGGACCGATGATACCGCTCGGCCAGGGAGGCCCCCCAAATGATGAATTGTATACACGGATATTTTGACTAAATAATTTTGCTTCTTGCTCATCAGAAAGAAGTAAGTTTTTCAAAAATAAAGGATATTCATGCAACCAGATTAAACTTACGAATTAACGTTTTAGAAAACAAATAATCAGATTAATCAATATATCAATACGAAATAAGTTGAGATGTTGTAAAACTGAAGAATGAAATTCTAACTATTTTGTGATTGGTTGCATCTCTGAAAAAGAAAATTCAGACTTGTAAATTGCTTTTTTAAGCTTGCCGTTTTCAGACATGTGATTGGCTGTTGTGAACGGCGGTTATTCTTCATTATTAACTGCAAAATCGTGCTTTAAAACTAAAATAAATAAAAATTTAAAATTATGTAAAAGATTTGAATGCCCTAAATGTCTTCCCTGAAAGATTCTGAATGAATTGATTCTTTAATCTTAGATTTTCATCACGTAGTTAAAAAGTTTTTCAGGGGACAAAATTAACTGCAAAAACCTTTTTTTAGAATAGAGAGATAATTTTCAGCCAATGCTATTTTATGGCAGATAATATTAGTGGTAGTTTGCGAACGATTAAATTCGAAAAACTTTTTCAACTGTTTATGTTGAGTTGTAACTCCTTCTGCTTGTTTACAAGACGACAAGATGGCGATCTTGTTTCCGCTCAGGAGCATTCGTTTCTGCTATTTAAGATATTTATAATTTAGTGGCTTTTTGTAAACTTTATAAATTTCAATGATAGTTACATGATAAATTAGTATCGTAGATAATGTTTTTTCCCTGAGTTAAAAATCAGCTAGAAAAGTAATTTAAAGCACGATCTGTTTCAGATTGTAGATGTTGTAGAAACATTCAGTGTACCTACTTAATAACTTCACCGCTAAATTAAAACATTTAAGAATTAATTTATTGATCATGTATTCAATAAGGTCAGTAAATATTTTGTATTGTGATCATTATTGTTCACTCGTAGTTGTTGACTTCTTTGTTGAAACGTATTGTCTAGCTGTAAGTAATAAGCACTGTTTTTCTGCAAAAATGAAAAAGACAAAAGTAATGGTCTGTAAACAAATTAGTCGTGTTAAATAATATGTATATATATGTATAATCTGCTACTTTTGACGCAGTTAAAACCATTATATTGTAGAATGTTTAAAGTTTAATACAAACAATATTGCTAGCATATTAAAATTTCATGTTTAAAATAGTGTACAACAATCAATTAAACAATAATATTTCGTAATAAAATCTTTAAATATAGACTGATTTTTATTTGAATATAGGCTAATCTGTATGCTTTTGATGCATCATTATCTATTATAATTCTCTTACGTGGCTCCCAAATTTTGGCTGTATTTCTTTTCTGCCGGTGGCAACTTTTGCTTTGTTTTGAAAACATCAAGGCATTCTGCCTTTTAATGATGTGTTTCTGATCTAATATATATAATTCTCTTACGTGGCTCCCAAATTTTGGCTGAAGTACTTTGTACAACTAAATAAGATTATTTTCACAACACTTAAATATTTACTTTATTTTCTTCATATATCAGTCGGCAAAGAATTCTGTTAGGTTAAAAAACATTTCGCTAAAAAAATAACGAATTCTAACAGAAATAAAAATAAACAACTTAAAAAATAAAAATGCTGTTGCCAGCCATAGAATTTTTTGAAAGTTAACTTAATAAATCAAAATGACATAGAAACGCAACTAGATCAAAATTATGATACCTGAGCGCTTGACGTAACAAATCCTTCAATTCTATAAGTGTTGTATCGCCAAATGCCCAAATTAACAATTGTGTTTTTAAAGAAATTCTACAAAAAGTTTTAAATAAACAACATACTTCTACAACTGCTTCTTGAAGAACTTGGCTCATTGATTAAAAATATTGTTTTAATTTTACAGTACTAACTTTACTTCTACTTTCTTTATTGCTATGACCCTCTTTCATTACATTTTACAACTTCATGCTAAATTTGAGGACTTTAAGTTGTTTTGTGGTTGAATACTGACATTTAGAAATGTGTACATAAAAAAAATATTTAGAGGTTAAGAGTTGCCTCAGAAAAATTTGAATTGTTGACATTGAACTTAACAATGGAAACAATCGTTTTTGTGAAGAATTGAATTGTATTGTTGACATCAAAACTAAAAATATTGTGTTTTAACTTAGCAATACTACCTTAATTTATACTTTAGAATTGTCTCGGAGAAATTTGAATTGTTAGCAATGACTTAAACAAGAAGTTTTATTTTAACTGACAAATACTATATTATAATTTTAACTTTTTCTATGACTATTCTTATTTTATTACTCTTTTCTTTGTTTTTTATACATTTTATATTTTTATGATAAAATAAAAAAACTTATAATTGTTCTGCTTCTGAACACTGATGAAAACACAAAATGATGGGCTTCATCAACAATTAAAAATATATACATTTATTTCACAAATTCCATATTAGGGTGGCGCCCTTCAGAGAATTAAAAATACAAAATTATCTTCATCGAAGCCGATGCTTTACATCCGGCGTTCAGTGGCAGACTACTATTTCATATTGTATTACAACACATGGCTTTAGCCCTCTGGTGGAAAAGACTTTAAAACAAAACTTAGTTACTTTTCTCAACAACTGAAATTTAGAATAGTGTGATTAAGAAAAATATGTGAACTGTTTGCAATTTCAAATTAATATTGAAATGCACAGGTTTAGAATTTTCTACAGTGAAAAGTTTTCGGAACTTCAGTATTCAAAAAAGTATACAAAAACTAGACGTTAAGAACGTATCCAATGAGCGAGCAAAGCGAGCATTGGATTGCGAAGCTATCCGAAATGAACTGTGAAAGCAGTTCCGGGGGTTGGTGAGCGCCAGCGAGCAGGGGGCGAAGCCTCCAAGTTTATATTAATTTGTAAATGATTAAAAAATAAACAATAATATGGTCTATTCAAAATGGTAATTATGGTGAATGTAGAGCTTTGATTAAATTATATTTTTTAAATAAATTCCTGTTAGAAATAATCTAATGCTGTAAAAAATTAGTTAAACTATAAGAAAAAAAATATTTGACAAATGTTGGGTATACATACTGACTTTTAAAGAATGCTATGTCAAAATATTTGGGGGAAGGGACGAACTATATTTAATATATATTTACAACTTTGAATTATGTGAATTGTTAGAGAATTCTCCTTCTATATGATATTTTCAACCATGAATTGATGATTTTGAATTCTCATAGTATCTTTTTACATTGATGTTCTTTTACATTAATCAAATTTTAAAATAAACAATGGAAGAAAATAAGCAATTGTTTATTTAACACTATTCACCACTTTTTTATATATAAATAATAAGTAATGTAATTGGTTCAAAATATGCTTGTAAAACAGTGTTTGCTAAATAATTCGACCCTGACAAAGTTTTTCTGCAACAATGAAAAAGATTAAAAATAGTTGTCTGTAAACAAATTAGTCAAGTTAAGACAATTAGAAAATTAATGATCTGCTACTTTTAGCTCAGTTTAAACCATTACATTCTAGAATGTTTAACATTCAATACAAACAATATTGTTACCGTATTAAAATTTCATGTCTAAAATATTGTAAAAAAAAAGAATTAAACATTTTTATTTAAATTTCTTGGGGATATTTCAGTATCGTAATCTGTCCCGCCAACTGCAATCTCCAAATAGATTTTAAACTTGCAAATTTTTTTTAAAAAAATATGTATATGTTTGCCCGGGGTTATACCTTTCGAGTTTGTCCTATTCTGTAATGTTTCTTTTAGTTTAATAAATATTTATAAAATAATAATTATAATAATAATTAGTCTAATAAATAATTATAGTTTAACCATGTTTTTAAATAAATTTCTATTAGATATAATCTGAGACTAAAAATTTATTTAAATAATTAAAAAATAAATGTTATGCATACTGACTCTTAAAGAACGTTATGTAAACATATTTGGGGGGAGGGCGAAAATATAATTAATATATATATTACAACTTTGAAATATGTGAATCGTTAAAAGAATTCTCCTTCTACATGTTTTTTTAAACCATAAATTGATGATTTTGAATTCTTATAATATCTTTTTGTATTGATGTACTTATACGATTTTTAAAATAAGCATTTGTTTATTTAATATTTTTCGGCACTCTTTTTGTTGATTTGCCACATACCCAAGTAGCACAGGGATATTGTAACAGCTTTGATCTACATCGACCGACATTGTCAATATTGGCGAAAACCGAAATTGTGTGTACGATATTGTACGATTCCCGTCGATTTCACATTAAAAATCTGTTTGTAAAATTTTCATTTAAAACTTTATTGTGTTCTTAAATCAAAATTAATCATTTAAAAGACAAAAATTGACGTCAAATTGTTATAATTCCAAAAAATAAATTTAAAATACAAATTTAGAGATATCCGAACAACAACCGGATAATATTTGATATCAATATTGTAATCGTGTTTTTGTCACGACATCGATCGTTTTCATTAAATACTGAAATCTATGATATTCACCACTCGGAACCGTAACCCGTTAAGATGCTGTTTATCATTTTCCGCTACACCTGCCGTCTATTTATCTTTTGTCTTCTTATATTTAAATCTAATTTCATCTCATAAGACTTATATATTAGCGCATAATGTAAGTGGAATTAAAATGAATTCTATTTAGCGAGCCCGAAAACTCAAACCAGCTGAAGATGAAGGAGAATTAATGCACCTTGTTGAAGTGAGCGAATTCTCTGATCTTGGTAGGTATGTTCTGTTTTTAATATATACAATTATATATTGCAAGAATTACATTGATTTCCTCCTTTTTCATGGCCAGGCTGCTTAACTATTTAATTATATCACATTATTCAATTCTCATATTCACAAACAGTGGCGAAATTTTATAGTATGTTTGAAGGTGTTAAGCCTTCTGACATGCTTATGTTTATATTTTTTCACACCTGCAACTTGTACGTTCGATGAAAAAATTTTTTTAATACTTAAACTAATTAAAAATATAAGAGCTAAGCGAGCTAACAAATAGATCATATTTGCATATTGTTTAATTATTAATTTGTCATGGTAGATTAAAATGTTTTTTTTTTTCGAAATTTTAATATAATATTTAATTTACAAAAAATAGAATTGAATCATGAAAATTTTATATGTCTACATCTTACTTACCGAACCGAATAGCTCATTAATCAAGTAATGAATAATTTCGGAAGGGGTTTTGATATGTGTATATATATTTGCTAGAATTATGCCAATTTCCTCTTCTTTTTTTTAGTCCAAGTTTGTTAACTATTAAATTATATCACATTATTCAATTCTGATATTCCCAAAGATCTTGTTTACTTTTATTGGTTCTGTGCACTATAACAATTTGTCTGCTTCTCTCGGACTAAAAAAATGTCTGAAAGACTTGAAATATGACGAAAATTACCTTTATTTATTTTTTGACAGAAATTTACCAGTTATATTTTAATCATGCCTTAAAATAATAACTTTTTGACATGCTCAATATACGCCGACAGTAGCGTAAATTGATTTATTTTTACTGTTGTATTTTCGTCAGTTATTGATATTGATTTTAAATATCCCGATAAACAACCTGAAAAATTGGAATCTTGTATTTGGGTATTTACTTTCTAAGTCAATAATTGTGTTGAATTTTATCAGTTATTGCTGCTGATTTCTCCATAGTTTTTAAATCTTTTTTTTTTTATACGATATTTTTATACAACAGCCTAATCTAGAAACGAAACACTCATTTGAGACTACCGATTCATGTGAATTTGTCGTCAATCTTTTTTTTTTTTTTTTTTTTTTTTTTTTTTGCCAAGTACTACTGCGTATTTAATGATTTGCAATTTTTTTTATTGTGATGATTAGTTACAAAAGGTGAAGGAAATAATTTCTGTGTCCCCCGGCCTCCCAACAAAATGCGAAAATGTTACATGTAATGTTATAATAAAAATTACACATTAATTTTAAAAAAAAGTTATATATAGTTTTTTTCTTTTTTTTTAAACACAGCGCTTTTGTTATTTTAAATTAGCAGCATACATGTTTATTATTATGAAAGGTATCTTTCAGAAAGATATTAGTGCTAGAGAGTTTTGTCGCAGATAGCTCGAAAAAATTCTGCCTCAAGGATTCAGAGTATAACAGCTTTGGTTATACCTATCATTTCAATTAATGTTATTATATTGCCTTTTTAAATTTATTGTTGTGTTTTTGTCGGAGAAAATAGTAACTTCGGTAAGTCATGACAACTTCTTGGAATTATTGATGGAAAGTCAGGGATTTGAAAATCTTAAATGTCGCAGATACACCGTACATAATGAAAAGCAATCTATAGCTGAATATGTCCCAACTTTGCAACATATTTTAACTTATGTGATTCTTAGGTCAAATATGACTGTGATAAGTGTTTTGATGGTATAGGTATTTCTCCACACACAATTTATACTTAGAATTTGTGATAATTGGATTTGTAAACATACAATCTGATACTGCAATGTTTAATATATTTATGCAAAGGCAATTGCTTTGAAAGCTTCTCATATACAAAGTAAAGAACTAATGCAAGAACTCTTTTAGTGAAAAGTCACTGAAGTCATAAATAATATATTATAAAAATGAAAAATTTAGATAATTCCTTCCTTCAGCAATCCCATGCCCGTTTTACTTGTATGGTCTTAATTGATGATAAAGTATGAGATACATTTTGTAATGGTTATTAAAACAATATATATATATATATATATATATATATATATATATATATATATATATATATATATATATATATATATATATATATATATATATATATATATATATATATATATATATATATATATATATATATATATATATATATATATATATATATATATATATATATATATATATATATATATATATATATATATATATATTTTTTTTTTTTTTCCTTCTTTCAGATATGTTATTTTGAAACCATCTGTAAAGGCTATCTATGCTCTTTTACTTCAGCACCATTTTGGAATTGGCGATGACGTATTGTAAATTACAATGAAGAGGGAAACAGTGTTTTGAAAGCCTCTCAGCTGTTACAAACGCCATCTTGGGTAATTTTTTAGACATAGAATTTTAAAATTTGTAATAAGACTTCACTTTTTCATTATCTTGCACTAAAATGGATCAGTTATTCCTTAAATTAATTACCCTGGTCCTTCCTGTTTTATTTTGCTTAGTTTGTATTCTAAACTCTAATACTTTTATATTTTACAGCATTGTATGTTTCAAAGTTCAAAAGTTAGCCACTCTTAAAGTTTTGTAATGTTTTTCATGGCGTCTTAAAATTCTATAAGTTTTGGCAATAACAAATAATTTAATTTTAAACAAGCTAGAACGGTTTTGTTATCAGCTTTTTCCCGGTTACAAGCAGGCATTAATATTTTCAAAAACTAATTTTTATTTTCTCAAACAACGTAATTTTGGCGATAGTCTGCATTCCGCAGCGTTCGCTTTTTGAATATCGTGTTGACGATGTCGGGCGGCATAGTACAACGTTTGTAAATGCAGAGAGATGTCGATCGACGTTCCCCAACGTTCTTACAATATTGAGCAATATTGTTTTGCAATATTGAATGCACGTTATAAAAGGGGTCCATTTTTATATCGTACAATATTTCGTTACGATATTGTACAATGTTCAAAGCTAAGTTTTTACGATATCGTTTTTGTGAATTGTGCTACTTGGGTAGCGAGTAGTTATTTTCTGGTCTAATAAAAGAAGTTGAAGGGTTTTGCAACTTGATTTTTTATTTTTTTAAAAAAAATATATGATAGTTTGTTTGGAAGTGCTTATGAGCTAAATTCTTTTAGTTGATCTCCTTCCCACTGTGTTATTTTTTGTGTGACACTAACGAAATTTTTTTACGCTGGTATCGATAGCGGAATTTAACCATTTAATTTCGTTGTAAAGGATATTACAATTTCTGAAAAACATTTTCAAATTAAATAATTAAAGTTTCAAATAAATATTCAATGTTTAATAGTTTTAAATTTTTTTTTCTTCATTGCAAAATATAATTTCTTTTCTTTTTAAATTTCAGTAGGGGAGTGTCGGGTACCCCCACCCACTGTCAATTTCATATGTATAGAATATTTTTTCAAGTCAATGGGCCATCGGACAATAATTCTTATATTAAAAAAGGATTATTTTCAAAGTTTCAAGTATTTATGCAGCTGGTAACATGGTAAACAATAGTTTTGAAAATATGTTGAATACAGTAGTCAAGAAAATTAGAAAAATTGGTTGAATGTTTCGATTAAACTTCATTTTAATACTTAAAATATAATTTTTTCTATACATACAGCATTAAAGTATGTAGTCTTAAGTTTAATTTGTGCAAAGAAAGAAGTTTATATGTGAAAAATTGTTCGAGTAAAATTACAAATCTACAAAAAAATTGGATTTCGGGTAGCCCCGCTCACATGAATGTTGGATAATACCGCCCAATTTTATTTTGTCGATAAATGTACGGTTGCAAAGATTATTATTTTATTGCTTCAAATTTGAATGTTATATGCATTTTTAACAACAAATATATGTTTTAATATTATATGAAACATAAATTTATATATTTAAAAATGCAAATTAAATATTTTCAAAATGTAATTGATATATCCAAATTTAATTTAATATTAAGAAATCATAAATATTATGATAAGCTAATCGCATACTTATTTATTTTCACTTATTTGCGAACGAATCAGTCTACAGAAGCATTTGAATGCAATTAAAGTAAAAAGTATGACATTTGTTATTATTAAATGATAGAATTCACTAAAAGTATA
This sequence comes from Parasteatoda tepidariorum, assembly GCF_982258835.1. Classification (NCBI taxonomy): domain Eukaryota; kingdom Metazoa; phylum Arthropoda; class Arachnida; order Araneae; family Theridiidae; genus Parasteatoda; species Parasteatoda tepidariorum. The sequence continues at coordinate 532,052 of NC_141756.1, forward strand.
TAAATACGTAATAAATAAAATAATTTTGTGATAAAAATGATAAATGAGGTTTATCTATTGTCAATACAATGGTCATTTTCATTTACACCTGAAAAAACAGTCAAAAAACATAATTTTTGTAACTGGGCGGGGCTACCCGACACATTTTGAAAAGAGCTCATATACATGTTTTTTTTAAATTTCTATTTTTTTTAAGTTAAACTATTCTTTTTGCATTATTTAATTAGATGATAAAATAATAGAAACATACAAAAATATTGATTATTACTCAATATTATACAGAAATATAAGCAATACTCCTTAAGTGGGCGGGGCTACCCAACTCTCCCTTATAGCTTTTCATCTTCAAGGAAATCTACTATTTTTAAAATAAGCAATGGTTGAAAGTAAGCAATTGTTTATTTCACACTTTTTTTGTTGACTTGCCACATAGTGAGTATTTATTTTCAGGTCTAATATAAGGGGTTAAAGAGTTTTGCAGTTTGAAATTTTTTTTAAACATATGATAGTTTGCTCGTGAGTGTTTATGAGCTAAACCTCTTTTGTTAATCTCCTTCCCACTATGTTACTTTTTGCTTTTCGTGTGGCTCTACCAAGAGTTTTTGATGCAAGTGTCGATACCGCAATTTGCTCATTGAATTTCATTGTAAAAGATGTTGTAATTTTTTAAAAACATTTTCAAATTAATTAATTTAAGTTTAAAATAAATATTCATTGTTTAATAATTTTAAATTTGTTTTTTTTCCATTGTTTAATAATTTTAAATTTGTTTTTTTCCATTGTAAATTTAATTTTCTTTTACAATTTCAGATATAGCTCTTCATCTTCAAGAAAATCTACTGTGAAGAAATTGACTTCAAAAGAAACTTCTTCTCTAGGCCAATTCAATATTTGAGAAGAACAGTTGGATACTACACACACTATGAAATCGCGCACTATGTTGGACAGCTGTAGTTCTAAGTTCGATCCTTACAGTGAATGTATACAGTGTGGATCAGTGTCATCTTCAAGAAAATCTACTATGAAGAAATTGATTTCAAAAGAAACTTCTTCTCTGGGCCAATTCAATATTTGAGAAGAACAGTTGGATACTACACACACTATGAAATCGCGCACTATGTTGGACAGCTGTAGTTCTAAGTTCGATCCTTACAGTGAATGTATACAGTGAGGATATTCAGCAAGGGCCACTATAAATCTGCCATAGCGAAAAGTCCTCATGTGACTTTTCGTATACACATTATTGCATTTACTGAACATTACATAAAAGCTTTTAATTACTGCTTGGAAATATAATTTCAAGTAAATAAAGACTTACAATTGGATGAATAAACTCAAATTGTATCAGATATTTCTAAAGTCATGAAAAAAAGTTATTTTATTTTATAACAATTATGTACTTTTAATTTGTGTTTTATCAAAAGGTTATCGATGTTAATTTTAAACAATGAAGGTAATGTATTGCATTTACAATTGGATGAAGTTTATTTTATAGTGTGTTTTGTTTTTCAATAAAATTATTATGTTGTAAAATAATTATGTTTATCTTAGATTTTTTTTCTTCACTACTGTAGTGTGTAATTTTTTCTACAACTTAGTAATAAATCTTCATCATTTTAAAATTTTGATTTGTATTGTATGATATTTGTATTGATAAAATGTAACGTTAACAAATCCTTATGAGTGTTTAAGTGTCATGAAAACAGTTGAATACATTTAAATTTTGGTTATTTTAATCAGACGGCATGATATCGGAGGCAATTTTTTTTTAACGCTGATTTTAAAGTTTATCTCAAAATTGTAAATATTTTTATTATTTCAATTTCAGAAATTTTCTCCTGATTATTCATTTGAAATGTTAGATAAAAAGTTTGCTTTTTTATTTTTATCATGTTTAGAATAATATAATTGTCAAATAATTCTAATTGTAAACATTTCTTTGACTTTAAGCTGAATAACATTTTAATATAGAAAATTTTCACATGATTATTCATTTGAAATTTGAGACAAAGGTTTACTTTTTTATTTTTATCATGTTTAAGATAATTGTCAAATGATTCTAATCGTAAAAATTTCTTCGACTTTTAGCTGAATAACATTTAAATTCAGAAAATTTTCACATGACTCTTCATTTGAGATTTGAGACAAAAAGTTTGCTTTTTTTATTTTTATCACGTTTAAAATAATATAATTGTAAAAAACCTCTTTGACTTTTAGCTGAATAGCATTTACATTTTAATGAAAATTCCCAATCAATGTAGAAAAGAATAATGCTCAAACTTTCATCTGAAAGGTTTGTATATTCTTTGTGAAAGGTTTGTATATTCTTTGAAAATATTAATATTTAAAATTTAGCTGAACATTAATAGCTGCATTATTTTAGCTGTAAATTTTTTGCAAAGATTGTTAGTTTAATAGAACATAACTCCTTTAAATAATTATTGAATTGATGAAAATTTCTGATGTGCCCATAAAAGTTGTTTTAACATTATAAAAAAAATATTAGCAATTTTCATGATATTAGTTGCTTTCCTGGTTTCATTCCCTGGAAAAATTTCTACCTTGCGTTTGAGTTTTGTTTTTAGGTGTTTTGCTAAATAAAATTTCAAATACTAAAAGAATAAAGTTGCGTAAGTATTTCTCCGTTTAATTTCAGTGGAAGAAAAAATGTGTAAATCTATTGAAGTAAGTAATTTGAATATATTTAAATTATGTTCTTTATTGCGTCAATTATTGCAAAAAATGACAACTTAAAAATTGAACAATTTTATTTTAGAATTATAAGGGGGGCTTAGTTCAAATGTAAATATATAACTTTATATTTATATAGTGTGGTTTTTATTATATAATTTCAGAATATAAATAATGAATGATAATTGTGAAATTACAAATGGCTTAAGTTACACATTTAAAATATATATATTTATTATGAACTAACAAATTAATTTGAGATTTTGATAAAATAAGCCCAGTTTTTTTAAAAAAATTAAGAGTACATTTGAAAATTAAAGACTTGAAAATTATTAATGATATAAAATTTGTCAGAAAACCCATTATATGAATAAAAGAAAAAAATATCAATAAAAGTTTGCAATAAAATATTATTTCCTAATTAAGTTTAAAATAGTCATAAAAATCAGCTGGACATAAGATATACTTTGGAGTAAGGAGAAAAAAAATGGTAGGTCACAGAATTCACTGATATAATTTTATTTAGTATTTCTGTATTACTAAGTAAATAATGCGTGGAATGACATAGAACTACTGTTCTATGTTTTATTGCCTCACAACAATACAGAAAATTAAGTAAAATTATATCGCCGAATTATTCTACTACTATCCATATCTTCCTCTTGCTTACTCCAAAATAAATAAAAAGCAAAGCAAAATAATATCAGAAAATACAAAATCTAATATTATATAGCATCAAAACTAATGCAAAATAATATTATGGCGAACGTTAGATAATATTAGTTTGCATAGAATCTAATATTATGTAAGGCTGAGCAAACAGCGATCTCTTGTATCTTTCTAATATTAGAAGTTGTGCTAGATAACGTTAGATTTTGCCGATTTTCTGATATTATCTGATATTAGGTGCTACTCGGAGGGTGCAAACCAGTTTATAGAACCTCTACTGTTGTGCTCTAAATTTTGTTTTCTTATATACAGGGACCACACCTAACCTTGGGGGACTAGTTTACATTATGTCAATGAGAGCTAGACTTCCTCCCCTCTGTTATTTTTCTTTGACTAGTCCAAGGAGCTAAAAGGCAGTCTTCAATGGGTGAAGAAGCTTTCAAAGGATTCATTTACTTCGATGTGAAATAAATTAACATACAATACCTAGGTAATGCTCGGCGTCTATTCCTTGTAAAGGTGCGAGAGATTGTGTTGACTTAAGAGCCAAGAAAAAATGCTTATCCCACACACTCTAAGAGTGTGCGAAAGAAAAAGGAAGAGTCTAGAAATTTAAAAAAATATCGGTGATACTATGTTTCCTTCTCCATCAATCAACGAAATGAAGCCTTCAAAATTACTACTTGCAAACTGCGATCCTTCAGATATTAAAGCAATACTACCAAAGGCAGACAATTCAGTGATTTCAAAAGAAGAGGCTGCAGGAAAACGAAGTCTGCAGCGAGCAAAAGGTGATTCTAATTCTCATTATTCTGCTCTGTTCAGTTTTTTAGTTCACATGTCTTGTCATTGACGTTACTACGAATGATAAAAAGTTGGCGTAGTATAACGAAAAGTGATTTCAGGAGAGCGACAAGAAGAAAAGTAGGTTTACTTGAACAAAAACTGTTAAAATTTGTTTTTTTTTTTGTAATACAGTTTTATAAGACATTATATGTTAGATGTACACTGCTTAAAAAAACGCTCTGTATAACTTTTGATTCAATTATGAGATTTTCATGTACTCAATCAGTATGTTCCAGGTCAAGTCTTAAATATGCTGATAAGTGAGTGCTGCACAAAATAAGCATATTTTTTTTTATAAACATATTTATAAGCATATAAGCATATTTTTTTTCAAACAACTTCGATTTACTTCCAACTTTACTTCGATTTAATTACTCCTCAAAATATGAGGTTAGTCAGGAGAGTCCCCCTTAATGTTCAGGTTGTTTTGGTCCCTAAATGTTAATGTTTTCTTTTTGCATATTTCGTCATCGAAACATTTTCCGCTCATCGAATTTTCTAATGGGTTATGAAGAATTCTCAAGATCAATTGCACGGTTACAATAAAAAAAGCGCTCGCTCCATGGTAACATATTAAAAACTACACTACTGGCCATTAAAAGAGCTACACCAGGAAGGAATGCCAATAACAGAATAATATTTGTTGGTCACCTACATTAGTTGGAAGAACAAGTGATTAAATTTTCAAAATATTTGGATGCATAGATCCTGAGGAATCAGTACTTAGAGCAGCCTCCCCTGGCAACAATAACAGCAACTATTCTCCTGGTCATCGAGTTGAAGAGAGATTGGATAGTTTGGACGGGTACAGCCTTTCATGCAGCTTCAACATTATTCCACAATTCATCAACCGTAGTGACAGAAGAGTGATGATGCGCCTGTCGTTCGGCAACCATTGATCAAAAGTTTTTAATTGGTGAGAGATCAGGAGAACGTGGTGGCCAGGGCAACAGACGAACATGTTCTGTGTCAAGGAAGGTCTGGACAGTACTGGCAACACGCGGTTTTGCATTGTTCTGTTGAAACGTAGCGTTATGGAGGCCTCGAAGATAAGACAAAGCAACTGGTCATAACACATCAGAAATGTAACGGCTGCTGTTCAAAGTGCCTGCAATGCGAACAAGAGGTGATCGAGACGTGCATCCAATGGCACCTCATAACGTAACTCCAGGTGATGGGCCAGTATGACGATGTCGAGTGCAAGCTGCCAATGGGTATTCTAAGCGATGTCATCAAACACGGATGCGGCTATCGTGATGCTGTATACAGAACCTGAATTCGTCTGAAGAGCTTTGACCAAGTTTTGCTATTAAACAACCTAAGAATAAGAAATATTCCTTCTAAATTTTTTATTAATTGTATTCCCTCTAAATATCTAGTTTTTTTTAAACTTAGTCAATCTAAATAAAAGAGTCTGAAAAGCAGTATACAATAATTATCGCTTATTAGAAGTAAGTGAAGAGACCTCATACGTAAGTTCTTGAAAAGAAAAAACAGATTTCTTTTAATCTGAATGTTATAATTTAATGAACAATATCTTGTACAATATTTTATATAGCAAAATTTTTTTATCATTAAGTAATTAAAAAATTAATTTATTTTTGCTACTTATAATATCATTGAAAACTGGTTTTATTAATACATATACATTGATGATGTTCAATAATATTCAAATAATGGCTTAGTGCATTTATAATTGTTTCTTTACTATTTAACTATAATGTGAACTGTTTTTCTAAGTTAGATAGAAAGTATTGGCGCTTTTATTACTTTTTTTCACACTATCTGCATAAAGCACTATGCTAGGAAATATACTAACAACAGTAGAAGAACATCATTAAAGAAAGATAGAAAAAAGTATGACAAAAGTGTAATTTAAAATTTTTTTCCTAGCTTTTACGGAAAGTAGTAGAAATTATTGACATTTTGTTTAAATATTAGGGAGGACATTTTCTTCTGATAATTTAGATGTTTCAACATTGATATATGTGTCGCGAATTTTCGCAATAGCTCTCCTGCGCATGCTGTTTTGGTGCGCCTGCAGCGCCATTAGTTAGTTGATTTTAAGATCTCGATCTGTGAACGAGCATTTTTAGCGCCGTACGATAATTAGATGCTTAATTGTTTATTCTTTTGTTCGTTATATAATCTCGTTATTAAAGTGATTGTCCTCAAATACGTTAGAGTCATTTGTGCATTAGAACAAATTGATATTTATTACCCAATAACAGTGGCAGTCCTGGAGAACGGGGTAAGTAGAACTTACCTTGTATTATAGAATATTTATCAGTTTTTGCTTAAAATTGACAATTGGCGCCCAGAACAGGAACTGCCATTAAACGGTAATAAACTATTATTGACATTTATTGACTTTTTAACGAAACTTAACGAAATCTTACATGTTTGAAATAAGACATTAAACACCAATTTAAAGAAATTAAGATTAACAATTAAGAATAACTATAAATTACTCACACTTGCAGAATGTCTGAAGAAGAATTGAATAAATTAAAACGAAAACGCGGCTTAGTGAGAGCTTCGGTGACAAAGATAATTACTAAATTCGAAACTGACATTCTAAAACCGGACATTAGTGTGGAAGATCTTGAAGAATCACTCGAAATTTTTGGTGAAAAAAGCGAGGAGTTGAAAACTATTGATTCTCTAATTGAGGACTTAATCAAAATCGATGATATGGAAGAGGAATTTAACTGTATAGAAGAGTACAAAGAAAAAATAACCAAAACAAAATTTAGAAATTTAAGATTTATTAAGAATTTAAACAAAGAACTTGGTTTAAATAATTCTTTTCAAGAAGCTAATTTTTCTATAAATAGTCCCAATCAGAGTGACATTCAAACCATTGTAAAGGAACTCATAAAGTTACCTAAATTAACTATTCCTATGTATTACGGAGAAATTTCTAAATGGTTAAATTTTTGGAATTGTTTCAATTCGTCTATTAATGAGAATAAGAACCTCAATAAACTTGATAAATTCATTTATTCGAGATCATTTTTAGGATTCGCGATGAATACACTTTTTGGTTGGACCTTAATGGGAAGAACTGGAGAAAGTCCTATAACGAATTAAGTGCTTTTATCACTTCATGTTACTGACTTAAATATTTGTGACTTATTTTCACAGGACTCTCTGGGAATTACGGAACCGAATATTTCTCAAACGAGATCAGAAATTGAGGAAGCAGCGAAAGATCATTTTGTTCGGTCGTTAGGAAGGGATGAAGAAGGTAGGTATGAAGTGCCACTCCCCTGGTAGGAGGTTCATCCTGAATTACCGGACAATCGAAACCTTGCCGAAAAGCGGTGAAAGTCTTGCGTAAAGGCGTTACAAAACAGAAACTGTTTACATGAATATGAAAACGTAATATCAGACATTTGTCGAGCTTTCCAACAAATAAACGTTGCTCCCTCAGATAAGAAATTTCTGCGGTTCTTATGGTGGGAGGGAGGTGATCCGGGGAAACTTATTGTTTATTCGCATTGCCGTGTAGTTTTCGGCGTAAATGCCAGCCCATTTTTACTCTCCGCGACTATTAATTATCATTTAGAGAATGTAGATAAAACCAAGAGACACATAGCTCTGAAACTTACAGATTCTACTTATGTAGACAATTGTGTGGCAAGTGTGAACACTATTGAAGAGTTAAATTATTTCATTACGGTGTCTAAAGAATTAATGGCTTCAACACAATTTGACCTAAGGGGTTGGAAACATAATCGGCCAGATAGTGATGAGGAAACCTCAATTTTGAACTTGTCTGGAGATAACTATAAAGAAATCGTTTCAGTATTGGGCCTTAAATGGAATTTATACAGAGATACTTTATCTTGTGAGATAAATGAGGAAAATCAACCCATTCCGAGTAAACGAAATGTATTATCCATGTTAAGTCGAATTTTTGACCCTATTAGGTTTACAAGTCCTGTCACACTAGTTCCTAAATTAATCTTGCTGGAATGTTGGAAGGAAAAAATTAATTGGGATACAGGACTTCCGGATAATCTGAGGAATAAATTTCTAAAGGGGGCTAATGAATTAAAAAAGAAATAGAAGTCCCTAGAAAAACACCTGATCTAGATGAAAATTCTACTCTGCATGTCTTCGTAACCGCGAGCAAATCGACTTACGCAGCTTCAATTTTTATTAGAAATGTTAAAGGGGGAATAGTTAACTGTCAACTCTTACAGGCTAGATCCAAGGTAGCACCCCTAAAATCGATAACAATTCCTAGTCAAGAAATTCTTGCGTGTACCATTGGAGCCAGGCTCAATTACGCGGTAGGAGATGATTTGAGTATGAAGAAGCTGCAAACGTTTTTCTACACTGACTCCATGAATGCTTTATACTGGATTAAAAAGCAAGATAACTGGACCACTTTTGTTGCTAACAGAGTCAATGAATTTCGAAAACTTACGGATCCGGAGGCTTGGCGACATATTCAAGGAAAGTATAATCCTGCGGATTTGCCCTAGCGGGGATTCAATTCTAAAGATTTATTGAAATCCCATTGGTGGGAGGGACCCCAATGGCTGAAACTACCATTTGAGAAGTGGCCAGCTATTGAACTTTCTCCCGATATTTAAGTAGCTCTTTCAGAGAGAAAATGAACTGTATCCTCAGCCACAAATTTAACAACTAATGCCTTTGAAATCTTCCAAAAGATATCTTCCTTCAATAAAATTGTGAGAATCATGGCCTACGTCATCCGATTTTATAAAAATACTCTAAGAAATCATAGTGATAGAAAGAAGGGAAAATTTGAGGTAGAAGAGATCGAAGCATCCGAGAAGTTCGTTTTGAAAGAAATTCAAAGAGAATCTTTTAATGGAAAGATAAATTTTCAAAATGTGAAAGGCAGTGATGGTCTCTTACGAGTCAAGACAAGAATAACATCGAGAAAAGACTTATCCAGGAATGGATGGTAGAGTATGTTTAGTTGAACTTAAAACCCAATCTGGAACGCTATTGAGACCAATACAAAGAGTTTTTCCGCTGGAAGTGAACTCGAAGACCTTCCATCTGTGAACAATTCAGTTAGACATGATGAGAGTCCTTGTCATTACGAAGATTTGATTCCTGTCGATAAAGAAGTTCGATACTCTCGTTATGGACGATCATTGAATCCAACTAAGAGACTATAAAATACTTTTTAACTGTGCTTAATTCATTAATAATGTAACCATTTCGCTAATATTTTTATTTGTTTAGTTTTTTCCAGATGGACCATATAGACTAAGATTTCTGTTTAGATTCGAAAAGGTTTGTCTTCGAATCCAAAGGTGGGAGAATGTCGAGAATTCCCACTATAGCTGTCTTCTGCGCATGTTGTTTTGGTGCGTCCACAGCGTCACGAGTTGATGTTAAGATCTCGATCTGTGAACAAGCTTTTTTAGCTCCGTAAATGATTGAAACTTAATTGTTAATCTTTTTCTGTTGTGTTTTCTAATTCCGTTATTATTAAAGTGATTGTCTATAAAACATGTTAGTCTTTTATGAGACTTTGCAAATTGACATTTATTACCTCCAACAGTGGCAGTCCCGGAGAACGGGGTAAGTAGAACTTACCTTGATTTGTAGAAATAGTTTTCTTCAGTTTCTGCTTAAAAATTGACAACAAGGATTTGATTCCTGTCTATAAAGAAGTTCGATACTCTCGTTATGGATGATCATTGAAACCAACTAAGAGACTATAAAAGACTTTTTAACTGTGCTTAATTCATTAACAATGAAACCATTTAGCTAATATTTTTATTTGCTTAGTTTTTTTTTTCAGATGGACCATATAGACAAAGATTTCTGTTTGGATTCGAAAAGGTTTGTCTTCGAATCCAAAGGTGGGAGAATGTCGCGAATTCTCGCAATAGCTCTCCTGCGCGTGTTGTTTTATTGCACCTGCAGCGCCATTAGTTAGTTGATGTTAAGATCTCGATCTGTGTGAACGAGCATTTTTAGCTCCGTACGATAATTATATGCTTAATTGTTTATTCTTTTGTTTGTTATATAATCTCGTTATTAAAGTGATTGTCCTCAAATAAGTTAGAACAAATTGATATTTATTACTCAATAACAGTGGCAGTCCTGGAGAACGGGGTAAGTAGAACTTACCTTGTATTATAGAATAAGTTTTTATCAGTTTTTGCTTAAAATTGATAATATGGATCAAAGCCTAGGAGCAAAAACTTTTAAGTAACTATAGTTAATCAATCTCAAAAATTGTTTAAAAATTAATTCGATTACCTAATGTGTAGCAACAAGTCAATTTTCTATGAAATCAAGTGTCATTTCCTTTTTTTATTTCGATTAAAAATAAAGCATCTATTAAATTCTAAATACAAATATATAAATATTTGAAAAATTTCATTTAAAAAAAGAATATACATTTTTATGCTTTTATATTTATCGCTGAAATTCTTTCACAAAATTAAAGCAGAATAGCTATATAATTCTAGAAAATTTCATTATTAATTTCCATTACTCATTAAAATGTCATAGAAATAAAAAATCATTCATAAACAGAAGCATGTATAAGAAGTCAGCTCGCCATTCCACAGATTCAACAGAAAAGTAGAGAAATTTTCACGCTTTCGAATCATAGATGGCTCTGTAATAGTAAGCGTACTGAGAATACACAAATAAGCTTCCTCTACAAACATTTTAATCAGGCACTATATCAACAAATAAAATTTCTGAAGATAAGACACTCTGAGTAGTGCATTTGTTTAGATAGATCAAAACAATGATAGATATGGGAAATAATAATAAGACGTCCACGATTTCAAAGAATACAACTGAAAGATTTCAAATCGTATTGCTGGGAGATTTAAGTAAGATCTTAAATTTATAAGAGGTTGTGACTTATTATCTAAGTGTAATAATCTATATTTTTGCTTACTATTGCAACTTTAAATGAGTTTCATTTATGATAGTTTCATAATGAAATTTAAATCAAAATCTTTTGAATTTTTGACTTACTGCTTCAAAATACTTTAAAAATAAGCCATTAAGATTTTTTTCAAAAAAAAAAAAAAAAATTCAACATTTCAAGTAGTTTTTTTAATGGTTATAGATGAAAGGCTGCAGTGACGAAAAAAGAAATTAACTAGGTAAAATGTTGAAACCACTTACGCCTGAAATAAATCCTATTACTAAACCAAAAGTTTGAAATTTTTTTTTTTGCAAGAAATGGTTCTGTAAATTAAAAATAATTCATAATTATCAAAAACTTACTTACTCATGAAAAATCTACCGTTAAAAGAAGAGAAATTGGCATTTTAGTCTATGGTGAATCGTTAGTGTTCAATAGTGTATAAAATAAAAAATTTATTAATTAGGGGAATATGGGTAGCTAAGACTCCTGTTTTAGCAAAATTGTCAGATTTAACCCATTGTAATGTATCAATCTCGAAGCGTTACAGATGTACTACTTTTTTATAAATGATTTATTTTCTAGAAAAAGTCTGTTTTTATCACACTGATGGTATGAATGTGTTAACGCTAAGGGAAATTTAAAAGTACGAGCCATTGCAGTTATTTTACATTTGAACTCAAGAGGGACACGGTCCTTACTAAAGTTTTTATTAATAAAAAAGAAAATTTTCCTTTCTGCAGTCGAACTTCATCATCTCGAAATCGCTTAAAGTGAAATATCGCTTAAAATGAAACACACATCCGTGCAATCTATTATTATTATATTTTGCATGTTAAGCATGAAATTTTCAAGTCAATCATTGCTTAGCAAGAAAGGAAACTGGACACAGCGCAGATGTGAATAAAGTTCCAATTATTCATTTTGAAGAATGCTATTTATATTTTTAATCATTGTTAGAAGCAGCAGACGGGCAAATTTAATAAAATAATTAAAATAAAAGGGTTAAATAAAGTAGTTAAAATTTTAAGCTTATTTTAATTTGTTTGGTACATAATTGTATTGTTTACATACATTAATGGCAGAACATAATATCTAGTCATATAACTCAATAAATTGTTTTCATGGTGCATGAAATAATTTTGATAGTCTCGCCAATTTCGCCAAGTTCGACGGTATCTGTGGGGGCGGAGTTATCGACCATGCCAACCTTCATCTGTCAAAAGGTACCTCGATAGAATCAAGTTAGCATGCTTTATATACTAGTGAATTGTAGTTGTAATTTTGTAGTGGTAGTTACGCCACAGTACTCCCCCACCAGAATTTTATCAGAGATATAATTCGATGAACAGATCTCACTAGTTGCTGTACTTGTGAAAGACCGGGAGAGAGTCACCGGATTTTTTTTGAGTGCTGAATGTGAGAGGTGTATTAACATCACAGTCGATGTCGCTCCTGTGTTGCCATTAGCAGTCGAGAGTATGCAGGCGTTGAGAGTGTAGACGTTGTGTGAATGTTCGAGACGAGACTGAGAAGCAACAGCGCAGGAGGTGAATGATGCATTCACAAATAGCAAGTCAACCGTACAATGTGGACTATCCATCGAAGTAGGCGTAACCGTTTTGAGAATGCGGCTCGCAATTAATATTTTGTCCTGGGGTCTGTAAAGCCTTTGTTCAGCCTTTGATGCAGTTAAATTCTTCTTCCACTGCACTGCAGCTTCCGTGGGCCCAACAGGGTGGGAGGGCACCGAATAGTGCCCAACGCGACCAGAGGTTATCAAAACGAAGCAGAATAGGGCTACTTATTGAACTCCTGATAGGGTATGTATCTTCAGTAAACTTATAATAAGCTGGACTAAAATTATTTTTTATAAGGGCTGTAAATAGGGCTAACATAAAAGCCAGAAAACATTAGAGAATAAAACTAAATTATCTACACAGGGAATTAATGTCAATAGGGTGTTTCTTCTTGACTAGTAAAGAGTAATTCGCTAGAAAACACCTTTAATACCCGGTTTTCATCCACTCTCTCCTACAAGCACATTTATTTAATATTTTAGCCATTATTGAAACAAAATGTCATCGATAGAACAACAACATTTTTAATTTAGTTAAAGTATATTTTTTCTATTTGTAAAAATTTTATATTGTAATGCTGCTTGATTTCAACTTGATTAATATCTCGACTACCACAATAATTTTCCCTATTTTTGCTTTTAAATTTGTGCAAAATTAACAAATACTGTTCTAAATGATAATAATTTTATATTTCAGACGTTGGGAAAAGTAGTCTTGCCTACACTGTTCAAACGGGAAAATTCAATGGTAGGAAAATACGTTCTTTTAAATTTAAAATGTTATTTTTAGATGGAACAATAATGTATTTGTTATGCAGGGAATGAAACACACTTTTTGTTGAAATTTCTTTTAATGTTCTCTTCAAAACGATTTACCTTCAGACAAATCTTTTGAACTCAATTTTATTCACTTAATAATTAGTTTCATTGCGAATGTGTTCGATAAGTTTTAAATTTTGAAGTCATAAGTTTTCAAAGTTCAAGTGAATATGTTTTTCTAACTGTTTATTAAATGCAAAAATGAAAGTGAAAGGAGAGGAAAAAGAAAACGTTTTCACTTTTTAATCTATTGATAAATTCCCATTGCCTTTAAAAAAAAAAGAACGTAGGATTTTAATATGAATAGTGCAATGTTATCTCAACATCCGAGATAATCCAAAGTACATATCTAACTTTCAATTCTGAGACGTATATTTAACTTTCATTTTTCATTTTACTACACCTGTAACTTTCTTACCCCTCTAGAACTAATTCGGGTGTATGCGGTAAAAAAAGCAATTCTTCTTTTAAAGATAGTTAAAAAAAATACATGTTAGTAAAGCACATGTTGTTTCGGACTTTCTAACTAACATCCTTTTAAGTTAGAGCATCCCAACCACTTCACGCTACCAGAACAGTTTTCGTAGTTTCGGATTGTCTCACAATTCGAACATCTACGGTGTTAACATAGATTCGTGTGTACGCTGGTTAAAATGAAGTATGAAAAATTTGGAGCGTTACACATCTTGTAAAACCTCTGATTTATAAACATTTCATTCAAGTTAAAAACATAACGATTTGATTTAGATACATTTCGGTGACATTTCGAGATTACAACTTGAAAAAATAATAGAATTTTAGTATTTTAAGACACATTTTTGAAGGACATGCATAACCAAAGAAAAAGGTTTGGAAATGAAAATGAAGTATAGTAACAAAGTCAATAAAAATGGTGGTAGTATACCAGGGTAAATTTTGAGTCACTAAGAAATGTATTACTGGTCGATCTTTTTTGATGATCTCTCCTGTGTTACTTAATGAAGCATCGTTAGATCTCAGTTACAGATCTAAATTATTATGTTATCTGCGTTAGATAAATAAGCATAAATGTAGAATATAACATAACGGTAAGTGCTTTGTAAACAGTAGATATATTTTATTTACTTTTATAATAAGATATTTGAAACCATATATATGGTGTATTTCATATTGAAATAATAAATGCGAAGTTATAAAACAATATTAAGAAACGATATTATTATTAAATAATGACTTTGAAGAAAAAAAAAACAAGTGTTTACAGTAACCGAAAATTAAATAGGAATTTTAAAAATAATTGAAGATGAAGCCGAACTGGTAATCAAACAAAATGTTCAAATTTCATTCCGGAACTGGAAATTAAATCATTTAAACCAAGCTTGTGTTATGATGATAAAACGTTTTGGAATCTTTCATTTCAAAACCTTTTTTTAAAATTTTGATGTTACAATGTATTTGTCACCAATAAAGGAAAAATGATTGCTTACAATTAATATTAAAATAAAAAGAAGAAAAGAAAGAGAAACAAATTATGCTTTTCCTGTAGTTCTCCTTCACTTACTTTGTTCAGTAGATTTCTAGTATAGCAAACAGTCTAGTATTTTATTTTTTATCTATTTGTTGTCCTTGAGAGTATATTTAAATCAAATAAGGAGGGAAAAAATCCTCTTAAAGCAATACTTGATGATGAAAATATTAACAACACCACAATGGTTTTATACTTGGAAAGACAGACTTCAATAAATTTATAAAGAATTAAATACACTTCAAATATGAAGAATTCGATACATTTGTATACAAATGTTTTATAAAACTACAGAATTTATTTCGTAAATAACTTCAAATTTAAACTTTATGTTTCTTTTTTTTGTTTGACGCTAAATAGCTCTTTGTTTTGATTTGTTCAGAAAAAACCCGATCAATTAAATCAGTGTTTCCTAAAGTGTGGTACGCGTATCCCCAGGGGTACGGGAACAGTTTAGTAGGGGTACGCGTTCTTATACGAAATATCTTACAACAAACGAAATTTCACAAAATTTTATTTAAAAACAAAGCTAGCCATAAAAATTTACGATTACGCATTTTTCTATTGCCAATTTTTGCAGAGTTAACAGTTAATAATTAGTGGTGTCAACAGTCAGTTGTGATTTCTAACTTTTGTGCAACTTTTTTATAGCAAAAACACATTCATTTTTGTATTAGTGGTACACAGAGTTACGAAAAATTTAGAAAGGTTACTCAAAAGTAATAAGTTTGGGAAACACTGAATGTGATGCCCTGATTCAGGCTTCTCCAACTTGTAGAAGAAGATACAACCTTTTCTTATTAGGTCTTGAAGGGCTAGAGGAAGGACTTGGTTACTCCAACCATTTGAAACAATGGGTTCATGTTTGGAGGATATAAACTTGCTTTACTTCAAAATATACTATTAAAATACAATTCATACGCAAAATTTAATACATATAATATTTTGCATTAAGATATTTTATTTTAGTAGTTAGGCTAAATTTATTTATTTATTAATTTTTTTTTGTTGAGAAATTCATTCTCTTCCTACTGTTTATTGGGAAAAATGTCCCTGTATAGAATACGAGTTACTACTGATTTCGTATTATTAATAATCACAATTTATTGTTAACTAGTGGACCATCATCCTCTTGATATATCTCACCCTCCCTCAAAACTTCACAAGGTTTAGGACATTGCTATCCGTTTATCATCAAGAAACTAAAAACAGTTACTTACCAATCACTGGTTTTGTGAGAGTCAACCAGCGAAACAGCTTCCGCTGTATTTTTTTTTGTTAGCTCCAAGCTAGCTGTACTCATTTAGCAGATACTAATGCACAATAGCTCAGTAATCTTAGCTTAGATCAAAATTGTCTGACATTTCGATAGTACTCAGACAATTCAAGTAATTGAAGGTAGCAGTTTGTAAAAGGTTTATTTCAATAACATGTGAGTATGCTTGCCAATTATAACTGACGTATCTATCCACGCTTCTGAGACACCGCGATAAAAAGAATCTTTTCGATCGTTGCTTTAGTAATTCTTTTTAAAGAAGCTTATAAGACAACTATGGTCGTTTCAAAACGCATATGATGTGACAAAACAACAATCCTTTTCCTGCCTTAAATTGGTTACTTTCCATTAACACCTCCAATGGTACTAAACCAAGTATAGGTATAACTCGAGCTTGGTTCATATTGTTCATCTCATCAGATCATTTCACCGACACGATCGTTTTGCAGAGGATTCATTGAAGCGGAATTCGCCGACAATATCGTTTCAATGGCACTTAGTGGTAATCATTAGTATGTTATTAAATAACACATTTCAGAAAGTTTGCTGGCACCTGGGGAAGCAATTATTAGCACAGGAAAGATGCCTTCAGTTTGAAATAAAGTATATGATGTCGTTTATTTTGTATTAAATTTTTTGATTTATAAAATATCCTTATTTAAAAATTGATTCAAAAATCTTTAACTAAAATTTCACTTGGAAAATTTGATGTGATTTTTTTAAAACATTTTTGTTGAAAAGAATCGTTCTGACAAATTATTCTGTATAAAAGTGATGAGCGATTCGCTTCTACATATTATTATTCACATGCAATTTATTATTTCGTCATTTAATTTTCACATTATTTAGTTAACATTTCGCCATTACAGTCATATTTTCGGGGGGAAGCAATTGTTTATATTATTATATGTAACCAACATAACAAATGTTCTACAACATCGCTTATTTTTATTAATTTTTTAAATTTCGTTTATTTTTATTAAATTCATTAAGTTTTCGTACTGTATATGCCATTGTTTATTTTTATTAAGTATTTGATTTCAAAAATGTTTAATTAAAGTTTGACTTGAAAAATTTGTTACGCAATTTTTAAAAAAATATTTTTGCTGAAAAGAATTATTTTAACAAATTGTTCGATTAAAAGGTGCAAAACATTCGCTCCGACATATTATTATTTCCACACGTAATTTATAATTTAGCTATTTAATTTTCACGTTCTCCCTCACAGTCATGTTTTTGCTTGGAAAACAATGGTTTATATGTAAGCAACAAAAACAAATGTATTAAAAATGTGCAAGTATTGATTCTGAATGGTTTTAGTAAATATTCATGGTATTAATTAATTTGTACAGGGGAAAAATAACTGCATGACTCATTTTATGTCTTTTTTTCTTTCAGGCAGTGTTCTACGAACCTCTAAGAATTCGTGAAACATAGAAAAAGGTTCACGGAAATATAATTGTAATCACGGAGTTTTAAATAACTCAAGTAGAAAAAAATGATGAAATAACTAACTATAAGCAGAGCTGTAGTCAGGAGATCAGATAAAGTGTGTTTAAACACAACACCCCTAAGCCGTTTCAACAATTATTTTCAATTTAAATCTTGTTTTATCAAAACTTTTCGAAGTTTATGAAACGAAACTTTAAAAACTTTTGAGCTTATATTATAAAAAAAATATACGAGAAACTCAAAAATAAAGTACAAATTATAGGTGATGAATACTTCATTACAAATTTAAAAAATCTCTACAGTTCGAACATTTAATAATTGTCCTCTCTAGATCTCAACAATAACCAAATTTTAAAAAAAGTTAGTTTCAAGATAATTTTTATGATCGCCGTAAAATAATTCATATTAAATATATAAAAAAAACTCTAAATGTCTTTCCGAGCTAAAACTTGAATATCAAATTAGGAAGAAAATATAAATCAAAATTGAATTGATTTATGTGTGAGAAATGAATCATTGGTGAAGTGATTGTGTTGGCGAAATTAATCGACGGCGAAGTGGTCATGTCGGCGGAATGAGTCACTTAAATGATCATGTCATGAGCAGACGGCGAAATGATCGCCGTATAATCACCACATTATGCCTTTAAATACTTCAGTTTTCTTGTTAGTTCCCTCATTAGTACAAGCAAGGAAAAGTTTTGAATCCAGTATAGTTTTCCTAAAAGTATCCTATATACTTGCAGCCTAGGCGCAGTAAATAAAACTTATTAATTTTCTTCGTTTTTCTCTTTTTTTTAAATCCTTTCTGTCCTTATTGTGCGGTAATATATATATATATATATATATATATATATATATATATATATATATATATATATATATATATATATATATACATAAAATTGTGGAATTGTTGTCACATGTCACACTACAGCCATATTGGTGGCTGAATTTTGAGGAATTAAAAATTTCTATTTTCTATGAAATATTAAATTAGATCTTGAGTACAAATACTTAATCATACTTTTCACTCAAAATACGATTTTAAAAACATATTATTTTCCTTTATTGCTTTTAGGAATAAATACAGTCATATTATTAACGAGATAAACTTTTTTAACTTTCAGCTGACTTCAAGCAACCAATTGGTACTGCATCTTTTAAGAAACGTCTTGTGATAAGAGATATAACTATTGATTTGCTTATTTGGGAGCCGATAAATCACAAAATATTTCCAAATATTTGGCCCAAGTAAGTATTATAATTTAAAATGATTTCAAAATTACATTACATAACATCAAAACTTAAAAGATTCGGAAAGAATTTACAGTTAGAACAATTAGCATTATTAAAAGCTCCTTAAGTTACTATGTATGATAATATTGAGAAATATATTGATTATTCTTTTTGATTTTAAGAAACGTCTTGTGATAAGAGATATAACTATTGATTTGCTTATTTGGGAGCCGATAAATCACAAAATATTTCCAAATATTTGGCCCAAGTAAGTATTATAATTTAAAATGATTTCAAAATTACATTACATAACATCAAAACTTAAAAGATTCGGAAAGAATTTACAGTTAGAACAATTAGCATTATTAAAAGCTCCTTAAGTTACTATGTATGATAATATTGAGAAATATATTGATTATTCTTTTTGATGATTTAATAGAAATTAATAACATTCATGTTTATTTTTAAATTTTGATTCTTAATGAAAGTTGAACATTTTTACGGATATTTGAAATGAGAGAAACCGGCATTAAATTTTTATAAATGCTAACTATTTCATAAAGTTTTCGCAGGTTATGAAGTTATATATTAAGAAGATAAAATTATAAATATATTTTCATCGTAATATTATAGAAAATATGCTATATTGTAGTTTAATGTGACAAATATTAGTTCCATTCCATAGAACAGGCGAGTGTTGGAGAAAACTGTGGTTTGTTATCTGGTGTTAATTGGTTCAAAAATGAACAAAACTGATCAGTTTAATACACTGAAAAACTCAGGGCAAGTGTTGGTAATCTTGAAGTGAGTGACGATTTTCTTTTTCAACATGACAATGATCCCGTTATGAGGCCATGTTATGTTTCATAATGTACCAACCCGATTCCGTACACCACCTCAAGACATTAACAAATAGAATAGAACATTTATCGGATTTATAGGAATGGAAAACGGATTTATAGGACTGAATTTCGTAGAAGACTTGATACAAAATAACTGTAATAGATCAGTAGTAGGAATTCATTTACGTCGCAATAGAGCTGCATAATAGGTTATTGGCAACTATAAAGGAAGCATCTGTGAGCATAATCTGATGACAAGACGAAATAAATTTTACAGTGCTTTGGTAGCGTATAAGCAGATCCTATATTGCTGGGATGGCGAACCAATGGCACGCGACACAATATTTTGGGCACGCCACCGATCACAAAGTTCCCTATGAAGCATATTAACAATTAAATTAAAAATCACAAAAAAATAGTATTAAATTAAGAACAATTATGAGCAAAAAAAAATAACAATTAATGCCAAAAAACAATTAATAACCATAAAAACAAGCTAACAATAAATGACAAGCAAAAAAAATTAACAGTCCTGCTTAAATTAACATCTTACAACCTAATATAAGTTATTTGCCATCTAATCTGCAACAACAGAAGTCACACTGATGTTACTTGTTGAATTACGCGTATAACTGAGACATTGCAAAATGTATTTTTTCCCCATAGTAAATAGTTTCGAGTTGATACTATTTTGTATAGTTATTTTCCCAAAAATCACGAAGTCAAAATTATTTGACGGCACGTCTATGACCTCATTAAACTATTTTTTAGAAAAAATGGCACGTTGGTGCATTAAGCCCCTGCTGGATAAGGCACTAGGCGATTCCTGTTGGGGTTGGCGATGATACCGCGTAAATGCTGTTAGAGAACGAAATTATATTAACCTAAACCCCAATTCGTTTTCTCCCCGTCGACTATCCTCGATAAATAATATAAAATAAAATATTAAATTAAATGAAAAATGCTTCTGCACGTGAATAAAATTTCATTCATTTCGAAAGTATTGAAAAAATGAATGAAAATATGTTATTCGTTCTATTTCTTTTAGAAATTAAATGAAATTATCTACTTTTTTCAAGAATAATTTTTTTTTTTGACTTGAATGTATGAAAAGACTTTGTAACTTGTATTATTCAGTGTGCTCGTGCTGTTCATCTGGTAGTTAATTTATAAGTATACGACATATATGGCAACGTTACTTTTAAAAAGTAACGAGTAAAAGTACAAGTATTTTTAAAAAAAGTAACGAGTAAACAGTAAAAAGTTCTTATTTTAAAAAGTAACGAGTAAAAAGTACAAGTAAAAGTACAAGTACTAAACAAAAAAAGTAACGATTTAAAAGTACATTTCTAGGAAATCGAAAATTCAAAGTAACCTAAAATTTTATTGAATAATATTCTTATGTTCTTCAATGGTTTTGCAAAATTGGTTTTATTTATTTAATTATTTTTAATTTTGAAAGTTATGGACATTAATTTATTTTTAAATTCGGAGGAATATTATAATATAATTTTATGATATAATCGTATAATATAATTTTAAAATCAAGTATAATTTTAATATGAAACTTTTTATGGATATGCACGAAAAAGAAATTTTATCTATTGATTTTAATTTTTAATTTATTATCTTTATTTATTTAAATTACCATTGATTTAAAATTGTTTTACTCTACATAAACGCGTTTTAAAAACACAAACATAAACAAAGCAAACACGGGGTGGTTTCAGATAGCTTTGTGATCTTTGAGCTAATAAAATATGATTGAATGTGCATCAGTATAAGTTGAAACAGAACTGTCTATAGTTTTATTTGTAATAATGGCTAATGCTGAAGTCATGCGAGAAAATCATTTTCCGTACATTTCTGCCAAACGGTATAATTAAAATTTGTAAACGAATTTTAGTATCTGCGGCTAAATTAATACCTTCGAGTTTTCAAGAGTTTAAATAGTAATTATAATAGTTTTCAGTACCACAAATAGTTCCGAAGTTCTTAGAGATTTGACTGGGCGTTGTTTGACAAGGCCGAGCATAAACATAATTTTAGTAAAAAATGTACTAGGTAAAAATGTATCTAGTAAAAAATGTATTAAGACAAAAATGTATTATTAGTGAGTCCAAAAAGAAAATTAAAAAACGTAATAACAAAATCCAACATCTTTTTATTTAAAATGTATTAAACAAATGCATAAAACTCGAAAATGAATGAAAATAACTTCCAAATTAATATTTTTATTCATTTTGCAAAATAATTGCATTTTGACAGAATTTTTTTTTTTTTTAAATTTTTTTTTTCTTTTAGAAAGTTTACCAAGTTTTAGAAAAAAGTAACGATTTCATTCGACATTTCCGTTACAAATACTTGTACTTTTTCCCGAAAAAAGTAACGAAAGTACAAGTAAAAGTACTATATTTAAAAAGTAACGAAGTACAAGTAAAAGTACGTACTTTTTACTTGTACCGGCGGTACAAGTAACGAAAGTAAAAGTACTGCCATATATGGTATGCGATGAATAAATTGTAAGAATAACTCATTAATTTCTTTCTGTAAGGAGTTAAAAACACTTTATTGTTAGGATCATACAAATACACTGTATTTATGTTTTATTAAAAGCATAACTATATTTAAAAAACTTTGTCTTTTGACATAACACTTAGATTTAATTGACTTCATATAAATATTTAGATATGTTAAACCAGAACTCATTTAATTCTATTTTTACATTTTGTCATTCTTTTCATCAGGTGTAAAGTGCGGTATAGCCAAATATCGAACTAAGGTGGATATTTCGCAGTACCTCACTTTTTAACTGCTGTACAAAAAGTCAAAGTAACTAATCAACTCACTCGAGAGTCTGTAACTGACTTTGTAACTTACACATCATATTCACTCAAACGGAAGAATGTCAAATAAAAAATAGAGAAAAGATGCTTTTGCTATATTTTTAAATGGAATCAAGGTATAATTATTTCTTAAAAATATAGCGAAGATTTAAAAAAAATGTGCTAGAAATATTTGCTAAGAAATAAAAATATTTTATCAATAAAACGGCACCAAAATTAAATAACACTTTACTAGCATGTTTTATTGGAACAATATTTTGAAGAATTAATTCTATTGAACTTTGATTGTAAAAAAATAAAAGTCATAACCTGTTTTAGTTTACAGATGTTCTCCTTTATAACAATCTCAATAATGGGAACCTTTTTATGGAGATGTTTTAAGAAGTCAACAAATACATATTATTTACTACAAAAACAATAGGTATTCTAAAAATGTTATTTCATTTTATATTAAAACTTTCTTACAAACATGAAATAATTGATATTTTTAAAATTTTAAAGTAATTGGAAATTCTCTAGCCCCAAAATAAATGCATTTATAACTAATCTAATGGGAAAAAAATGAATGCATTTTTCTTTCATGGCTTATGTTACGAGTTTTACGAGATCTTATGTTACGAGATCTCTAAACGATATTTATCCACTTGAAATGTAATCTGAATTTACAAAAATATCCAATTTTATATAAACAATCTCTAATCGTATCTGATTTAATGCGAATTTATTGAAAAGAAATTAGGAAAACAACTGAAAGTTATTATGTGAGTATTGAAAATTATTTTATCAGTTCAGACTGAAAACCTGGAGTTAACCCAAATCTTATGACACGTTTAAAATGAAACTCTGTGAAAAGTTTAAGATTGAAATGCTATTTCATTGCCATAATCCTTTATTGTAAAACAACATTTACTGAATAACTTATTTTTGAAATGAGAGGTGTGAACATAACCTCCATGGAAAATTTATTTAAATCTTTTATATTCTATTGAGATAAAAGTCCATAAATACTTCATGTAGTATGGGGGTCATAAATATATTGATTCTATTGGTAATAGGGTAATAAAATACAGTAAATAGATAAAGCACAATTTCAAAAATATATTTTATTTACACATATTGCCTGCAGGGTGATTCCATAACGATCACACGTAATATATATTTATAGATTCCTAATAAAAACAAATTAATAAATATGTAAAAAAAAAATTTTTCAGCGCTTTGAATAAATATTTAAACGCAAATACTAGTGATACCTCAATAGTTAAATCTGATGAATCAGTGCTGAGTGAGACGATATTGAAAACATTGGAACCCAATTATTGCCATAGGAACATCTGAGAAGAGCTGAAAAAGCGATTGTTCGAAGCTAACAGTTCAATATTTTGGATTGATACTAGCATTCCTACAGTTCATACTTCTGGTCATCTTCCAAAGTCACTTCATGAAAGTTAACAGCTCCAAATATACTTTGAAAATAGCTTTCAGAAACTGATGCCTGGTCTTTAATTTTCTTCAGATGTGAAAACGCTACAGTTCTCCTTGCTTTAGATTAATAGAAGTAACTGCAGAGCCATCCTAAAGAAAAACATTTATAATTAATAGTGTTTTAGTTAAACTATAAAGTAAAAAAAAACAGAAAATAGTGAAACATTATTATAAAAATAAGGATTATGTAGTTAATAGTCAGCATAAATTTATAAGAAATATTTGTAACAAATATTAATTCGAATTTTTAGCGAATTATAAAACTTAAGAGTGCCACAAGCTCTTAAATTTTATAATTGATTTAATATTGGATAGTTAAGACACTGAGTTGGAATTGGCATTAAACCAGACGATGATTTGAAACTGAAATAACAGAACATCTAAAAGGAAGAGTGAAAAAAACTGGAAAGAAAGACACTGAAAACACTCAATGACATGAATTTATTTTTATGAATTTATTTTTGTTAGACCCGAAATTAATGCAATTGAAAAATTATTCAAACGTAATTAAATATTTAAAAAATAAATTAGCTAAGATACACAGTTTGAAGTTTATAGAACAGAGCTTTATATTTTTATATATATTTTTGACCTTACATATTTTTGAGCAGCCATGGCTGAGTGGTTAGGGCACTGAACTATCATTTTAAAGACTGTGGTTCGATCTTCAGTTACGGCATGAAGCCCCTCTCCAATTTCAAATCGATGGGTAGAAGCCCGCTAGGGAAGTAAATTTTGACTGTGCACTCTTTTAAACTGTAGAAGGTTTTTTCTGTATTTACTGTATCTATTTTTTCTGTATCAATTAATTTACTAAAATTGGACATGCTCAATTACTTCAGTACTTTTAATAGTAATATTTTATTAATAATTATTTAAAAAATAAAATTAAAAGAAAGTTTTATTAAAAATGTAAAAGTTTTTGAAGTAAAACTATTGACAAAATCAAAAAACATGACAGAATTCAAGTAAATTCTTTCGGCTCAAAATAAATTTTGATTTAAAATGGAAAGATATTGACTTAATATATTTAGGAGATAAAAAATTCTCCAATCGCTAACAACTGAAAGAAGAAAAAAAATTATTCATTTTTTTTCTTCTTTTCTACAAAAAGTTTGAAACTAAAATTGTTCTTCTTTAATTATAAAGCAATAATAAAGTTTTAATAATATTACCTTGTTATGCAAAATTTTATGACGAAATTATTTATCTACCTTTTTAAAATTATTAAATGACAAAAAAAGTTCCTCTTGCTTCTTAAAAAGCAATACTCAATTGTTCAATGAATTTTATAAACATTATTATAAACCTGGGTATAATGAATATATACAAGTAGAATAATTAGTACAAAATATCTGCTAAAAATTCTGAAGCATTAATAAGTACTAACTTTTCGCTTTGTTGCTAAATAATCTCAAAGTCGAAAAATATTTAAAGAATTTTACATTAACAGAAAATTAAATGAAAATTAAAAAATATAGAGTTGGAAACAGTCTCTACTATACAATAAAAAAAATTGGAATCTTTTAAATGAACCATTTTTAAATTTATTGCAATAATCGTTTCATTTTTAAGGATTGAAAGTTATTGTAAAATTATTTAAATAAAGTTGGTGAGTAAAGCGAGTAGGAGATTCTGAATATATTGAATCAGAGTTATTAAAAAATCGCATAATAAGCAAATTACAAGACTTGTTAGTAGCAAATATAGTTAACTTAAAAATATTATACTTTTTAAATACTGCACGTAATTTATCATTCAGTTCTGGTCTTATACGTGCCAAGTTTTTTATTTTATGCGCTTTATATTTAATTTAATACAGAATTTGACATTAAATCACAAAAAGGGAATAAATTAATAATAATTTATCCTCAAAAAATTTTTTTTTTATTGAGAGCTTGATTATATGAATATATGCACAAGACTGAGAGTCTTCAGTTTTTCTAAGAGTAGGCAACCTTTTATTGTGACTGTTATGCTAGCATGCATAGTCTTTTCTAAGATGATAAAACAAGCTCAATTTAGTAACAAATTATTCGAGTATGAGAAGTAAGAATATAATGCAGTTAAAGAACCTTCAAAGAAGTTTTCTGGCTTCATTTGGACGAGATTTACGGGAAATCCACGATGATTCATGCTAAATGTGTCAACCCAAGCTTGCATGTCGTTGTATGAACGAATCGAAGACTGAGTTTTTATTATTTTTCCATTATTTTTAGTAATGACATTAGTGAAATTTTAAGGAAGATCAGCTTCTTTAAGATTATGAACTGTCGCATCCATATTAAATTTGGTGAGTGATACTATTCCAAAAGCAAAACAAAAGCATCGGGCACAGTGATTGTCGAGGGCGCCCCTTCAACATCAATTGCAATTTTCGCCAACTGAGTCGTATCCAATATAAGATCGCAGCCCAATGACCTGGGCGAGTACATTTTATGGTAGAACCGTAACGAGAACCAATACCACACATTTGATCAAAGTGGTTAACCACCTGGGTGAGAAACCTTGTCTTACCAGAAAACTGCAATGGAGATCAATATTCTGAGAATGCTTTTAAGAAAATGCAATTATTGTTAGAACTTTATGTCGGGGTATTGAAGAGTACGACAATTTCAGGTTAATTCCCTTTTATGTAATAATCAAGTTATTGTTATATGGCATTTTGTGGAATTATTATAATTATATCGATTCATAAAGGCTCCATGAACTCACCGCATAAGCATAAAAGGTAATCTTTCTTAGGCAGGTTTTCGTTTCTAAGTTCATTCCTGGCTGCCACATGCAATTTTATCTAAGTTAAATTTTAACATTTTGTCAGTTTGACATAAAATAATTAAAAGTGTTTTTAATTAACTATTTTTATGCTTACTTAGCCAATAATTTATTTGTTTAAAGCTGTTAATTTAATAAATGTGATTCATTTTTGCGGGGTGCCTTTAATTTTTGGAAGCGATCACGCATTTATATTTATCTACTGAACATCGTTTTGAAATCTTCAATAATGGAATGATTAAGAAAAATGTTATTTAAATGCATTTGATATAACTTGTTAATAGTTTTTTTTTTGTCTTAGTCGACACGATTCGAGGACCTTCATGCGAGTTCTTAAAATTTCAGAGACCAGTTTAAGCATAAGTTTTGATTAATAATTTTCATTTATTTGTATTTTCTTCTTTGCTAGGTATGTTTGCATGTCTGATGGTGTTCTACTGGTGTATGAAGTTTTGGATCTAAAAACTTTTCATTCGCTCACGAGGTTGTTGAGTTTAATAAAGAAGTATAACTCAGTCGCTGTTACGTTTTTAGGTATTTGTTTATTTAAATGCATAATTTTATATCACATTGTCTGCATCTTCAATGATTCTGCCCCTGAGGTTGAGTCTACACTGAACTGATCTAATCAAATTTTTCTCAAGACCATTGAACATATGTTAAGAACTATAGAGGATGTTTAAATTAATAAAAATAATTTATTAATTTTTTATTGTAAGATTTAAAATGAAGCAAATTAAGTAAATTAAGGTGGGTAAGGTTTTCAAAATATAGTTTTTTGTCTATCACTTAGAAAATATTTATTGCAATTTCACATTAATATTTTTTAAAGATATTATAAAAATTACATTAACAATTTGACGTTAACTTACGAAAACAATTTTAGTATTAAGTATACTTAATTCTGCAGGATCTTGGTTATCATTTTTGTTTTTCAAAGATAAACAGATTTATACTTTAAAAAAAATGCGAGTAAATTATCCTGAATTTTTTTATTGTACTAATGCAAGCTCGACATATTAAGTTTCCAATTCGATTAGGACAAATTTAGTTTTAAAAAACTCGGCTGTTATTGCTACTACATCCAATTTAATTCTAAATACTACTAAATACTTATTTTATATCCCTTATTTTAATGACATACGTTGACTGAACATATTTTTAAGATGAACTTATCAGGAAAGTAAATGTTATGTATATTAAAAAATACGTGCAACTTGATCATTTTTATGTTGAAAGTTAGTGGATGAAGTTACATTTGCAATGATACCCAAGAAAAATGATTTTTCTATTTTAAACAAAATTATATTGCAACAGAAAAGAAGGTAATAAAAATGTAATAAAAATAGCTGCCATAACAAAGTATCTTAATAAAATTAGTATGATAGTTAAAAAATGTTAATACTGACTTAAGAAATTGTTATATGAAATATTTTTGAAATCAAAAGAGAACAAAAATACCGCTGAATAAGAAGTCAAATGCCATTACAATCTTTATTTATTCTATTTTTGTGACAGCCAAATATTTTCGGTTCTTTTTTGTCAGGATATCTACTCAATAAGAATGCATCAACAACTATGAAAACGGTATTAGACACTTATGTTTTTTTATAATATTTGGAGATAATTTATTTTTCTTTATTGATAACAGTTGGAGCTAAATCTGATTGCTTGGATTCTGTGGAACTATCAAATGAAACAGTTGAAGACTTCGCAAGAAAAGAGAACCTTGAGCAATTTCAGTGTAGTGCCAAAAATGGTGAAAATGTTGAGAAAGTGAGTTTTATTTGCTTATATGAAAACGTCAATGTAAGAATTGCCAACAATGTGTACAAAGTCTAAAGCAATTGTATACACTGTCTGTCGATTTTAGGCGAGAGGTATTATTGTATACTTTTCCAAGACATTGTGCATAGTAGCAAATGCTATTCAGGCAAAGTACCATTTTTATTCGTAGCTTTCGTCATCCGACACCTGAACTTAACAGTAGTATATGGGGGGGGCTAGAGGACACTTTTGCCCTTCCCTATATACTACTATTGATTTCCTATTTTTATATTAAAAAAATTAAAATAGGCCTATATTTTACATTTTTATATGAAATATCAGTATATTTAAAAATTCTTATTTTTATATTAATAATTTTTATTTTATTAAAACCTTATTGAAAATATCGTTTTTTATTTTACATGCAATTCATAATCGTAATATTTATTTTTACCTTTAAAATCAAAAATATATTTTCCACTATTAATTTTTCTTATAGCTTTATCAGATAATTCACCATGACATTTCGAGAGATAAAAATCTTTCTCATCATTGTCTACTTCTAATCTAGCTATAATAGAGTCACCGTATTTTGTATTTATTTTTCTCAATGATATTAAATTATATTTACCTATCTCGAGTTCATTTAATTTGTATGTTTCAGGAAATCGTTTGAGGTCATTAAATTCTTCCATTTATTTAGAAACATTTTTTGTAATATAATTTCTGTAATACATACACTTGTATAACGAACATCCAGGTCCTAAAATTTTAGTACATTTAGGTACATCAATGTCAATAGATGGTATATTCAATTCATCTAATATCTCTTTTTCTAAAATACCTCCTTTATAAGCAAATGTACCACCATATAGTTGATATAGGTTATTTATATAATTTTTTACATCTTGATGATTTATCCATAAACTATTCTTATTTCTATTAAATCTTAATCCGTGTACTTCTGAAGTACATTTACGTACAATCTTCAATTCTTGATCATTCAATTCACAATTAGGTGTAAATACGCCAATATATTCACCGATTGGTAAATTTAAATGAACCCATCCTATCTCTCTTACAATCTTACGACTGGGAAAAATAAATCCCTGAATGTTTAGGATGACTGTAATCTTATCCATTTATTAAGAAACATTTTTTTAAAAGCCAAAAGGTACAGTATCATAATTATCTAAAAGTCTACGTTTATCGTATCCAAAGGTATAACGTTTATTTGTTTTAATACTTGAAATATTTCTATCTTTTTCGATTTTAAACTGATTGATTTCTACATCCAAATAATCTGTTTCACCTGTTATTATTTTAGCCCTATTATCAAAGTCTAATATGGTTTCACTCTGATAAGACATTTTAAATCCTTTTACTTTTCCATATACAGATTTATCATTTAATTTATACCCATAATCTTTAGAGGCTCCAGCTATCCAAGATGTAATATATTTATCATTTCCCAATTCATCAGTCCATTCTCCTAACATGCATCCCGTTTCAATTTTATTGGTTCCGTCGTCTATATATACTACACTATCTGTATCATAATAAAGTACTTTATCTCCTAATTTATCTAACATTTCATATAATCTAATTCTGGCAGAACTAGTTGTAAAAGCAGCTATATATATATTAGTATTGAAGTTATTTTTTTCAAATATATCTTTCATTTTATAACTCATTTCCACACAATCGTCATTCAAAAAATTCATATTCAAATCTTTAATAGTATCATTTAGAATAATTCTATAAAAATCTTCAATTTCCATCACATATTCAGTTTGTTTCATGTTATTTCTTTGACCAAACTTACCCCATAAAGAATTTAAACATATTTTAGCTATGAATCTCAAACCTGGATTTTCTTCAATTTTATCTAATTCTATATCTAATTTTTCTTTAACTATTTGTCTGTATTCTTCTTCATTTTTGAAATTGTTTTTCCATGTATCGCATGTTTCTAGTTTAATCTTTAAAAACGTTTTAACATATTCTTTAAACAATTCATTTGTTTTATTTTCAAAATGCCAAACCTCATATATATTCAATATTTTATATCCTTTTTTAACAGCTAATCTGATCTCATCGGTAGTCCACGTTCCTATTAGACATCTTTCGTTATCAGTGTGTT
The DNA here is from genome assembly GCF_982258835.1 of Parasteatoda tepidariorum. NCBI lineage: Eukaryota > Metazoa > Arthropoda > Arachnida > Araneae > Theridiidae > Parasteatoda > Parasteatoda tepidariorum. The sequence continues at coordinate 562,873 of NC_141756.1, forward strand.
TACACTCAGAATTTCTTATCTCATAACACTGCTTACATTTTTTCTTTTCTAAAGTGGTTTTGAAATGATTACATTTTATTGTTTCAGAACAAGTTCTACATAATGAAAATATTAATTTTTCTGCTTTATAAGGTAATACTGGATGATATAATTTTCTAGGTGGAAGTACTTTACATTTTATTAATCCATACCAATTTTCATCGTATTTTTTAGGATTAAATATTTTGATTGGATGACCTTCTGGATAGTTATCAAAATAATTTACAGTAGGATATAAAGAACATACGTCAATATATCTGCCTTTTTCATTACTTTTCATTTCATATTTTAATTTGGTAGGTTCACATCTTCCACCATAAAAAGCATCTCTAGGATTTAAAGGTTCTATAAAATCTCTCTTCCATTCTTTTTTCATGTAATTTTTCATATCCTTATTATTATCAAAATCACACTCCCAGATATTTACCAATTCATAACCCGCTTCAATTATATTTTTATTGATCTTCTTAGTTCGTTTATATAAATCTTCCATGAGCAATTGATTAACAGTGTTTACTTTTGTTCTAGTGAAACATTTGGTACATCCATGCCAGAAACATCCATTAAATTGAAATACTGTATTTTTATAAAATCCATCTACCTTATAACATTTTTCACCTAATTGTAATTTTTTCTCTCCTCCATTCAAAGCATGGCGTATATTAATATTTTCCTTTTTTGATATGTAATCTAACCAAGCTATTGATTTTTTACTGTACTGATCTTTTTGAATGACAATTTCATCAATAGCTATTGTGTTTTCTTTCAAGAATTTATCTCTGTAAATGGCCATACATAGACCAGCTAAAGTTACATATTTAAACGGATCTATATTCACAGTTACTAAGAATAATCTTCTTAATTCTAAACAACCTTTTCTTAAAATATCTACATCAGATCTACAGTATTTTATAAATTCCTTTTGGAAATCAAAAGTTTCATGTTTAATGGAATCATACCATTTATCAAATTTTTTCCTGTCTTCATCAACCATATGATTATATCCATAGTAATATTTATCTGGATATTTGCCAATATAATTTTGATTCTTTTGTTTGTTGAATAAATGAGGAAAATAACCCTTGGCCAGTTCATTTAAACCAAATGTTTTAGGAAATTTTTTAAGTGCACACATTGTAAAATTAATAGAATCAATAAATCTTATATAGTAACCATCAGCATTCATATATGTTAGTTTATTTCCTTGGTAAATTGTAAATACTTTAATATGCTTTTTGAAACAATATTTAGCTAAAAATTGAAAATCAAATCCTTTTCCATAATGAGCTATAACTGTATATCCTTCGTGTTCCTCGCAAAATAACCATTCACAAAAATCGTTTTCATTTTTAAATTCTGTTTCGTTTCCATGAAAATCATGACATATAACTAGATTCACTTCATGAATTCCTGTATCTTGCTTGGTTTCAACATCAAAAAATAAGTATTTTCCTGTTTTACATTTCTTACACCAATCTAATTTAATACTTTTATTTTTTACACAATTATCTTCACATACACCTCCTTTACTGTTTTCATATTTCATGAAACACTCATGACCTTTCATAACCCATTTCCAACAATTATTACAACGATATTCACCACATATATGTTCTTCTGTTTTCCTTTCATTTCTATTAATATTTCTTTTACATTTTAGACATTTCCATAGTAATTTGCAAACAGTAAAACCTTCTGAATTTTTCTTGTTATGATTATCAAAACAATTTTCTCCTAAGAATTTCCGATTACATTTTTTACAAAATATTTCCTCTCCTTCACAATTAGATTCTTCAACAAAACACCTATCACATTTTAAAGGGCATTTATGTTGATTTGAACGTTTATAACCCACTTTACAATAATTACAATAATTATTCTTACCTAAAAATCCTGTCATTGATGTAATGACATCGAAATGATTTCTATTCTTATATATAAAAATACATGTTGATTTATAATCACCATTATATATAATTTCATTACCATTTTCTCTACAAACTATATTGATCTGAATGTCTAAACATTTTTCAAATATTTTAACTTCTTCTAAACTACACACTTCTAAAGGAATTTTACATACATCATGTAATTTTATAGCTAATGTTTTTTGTAAAACACGACCTTTTTTAATATAAATTATTTCATTACTTGATAATTTTTCAGTACATAATTTATCACTTAACAGTTCAGGATTTTGGATAGCTAAAGCTGTTACAATTGATCTAGCCAAACATATATTATCATCATTTTTTATTTGACAAATACTTTTCTTTTTTGCTGGATCTGTTTCAGAATACATTTTTAAAGCCTTGTGTCTACCACCATGAGGTAATTCGATGACATTAAAATCAAATATACATTCTGTTATATCGAGTTCTTTATATTCAATTTGGTTGGATAATTTATCAATGTATTCATTAAAAGCAGTTTTAGTTGACATCATTTTATCATGAAAAGGTACATTTAATTTAGGATTATGTATAATTACATCTACTTTTCCTGTAATATTTCCAATAGCCCTTTTAAATATATTTCTTAAAATATTATAGTATTGTTCAGGTAAAATTTTAGATCCTACCACTCTATATTGTTTTCTATAAACTTTATATTTTTCAATATATTGACCTCTGAATTCAATAATTTTATAATCTGGTTTAAAGAAATTTTTAAGATTTACCTCTACTTTTACCTTATCTTTTATTTTTTGAGGCCTATACAAAGCATTTAAATTAGTTTCAGTTATTATATTTTTTTCTACTTTTGGTATAAATTGACCATCTTTATATTTTAAATTATAAGAATCAAATAAATTCTTGATTCTCTTTCTTCTTTCTGGATGATTTATAAATATTTTCCTCTTACGATCTAAATAGTTAGTAGCATCTAATCCTAAATAATCTGATAAAACAGATTTATAATTTCCTGTACTTTTGATATAAGAAACTACTGATTCAATAATATTTGATTTTAATCTCTTATCAGTCAGGACAGGAATGTTAAGTTTAGTTATCAATTCTTTTAGTTTTTTAATACTGAAAGTTGAGAGTACATTACTCAAGTGTTTGAACTCCTTTGTCATGTTACTCATTTATAAGGAAGAAAATTTATAAATACTTTTATAAAAAGGAGTTCATACGTTTTATATGAAAATTACTTCTAAAATGTCTTTGTTTATGCGAATAAGTATAATTTTTACCACAATCGCATTCATAATATATATATTTTCTTTTAAGATCACAATCTATACATCTTTTAAATAAATATTTTTTATATTTGTAAAATTCGTCAGCTGATTTCAAAGTCTTACAATCGCAACAAAATTTATTTTCCATTTATTAAATGGAGTTTTTATAAATACTTTTCTGTCTCTTTAAGAAACGAATTCCAAATTTCATCATAAATGTTTTGTTTTTTCGGACTACCTAACTTAATATTGTTAGAAATATTATAATATTCACATATCTTTTTCATAAAATATTTATAATTTAAACTCTTTTTAAAATACATATAATCTAAAAATTTTAAAAACATTTCATCTGCTTCAACCGTAAAAACCAAGTTCAATTTTCTTTTTAACTTTTTAAAAAAACTAATTCTCGAATTGTATCTCTGTTTTAAAAAAATATCAAAATCTTTCGTATCATAAAAAAATTCATCTTCTTCTGAATCGTAACTTATTTTTTTATTCTTAATTTGTTCAAATATCTCTGTATAAACATTTTCCATTTATTTAAAAAAATATTTAAATATGTGTTCTTTCTTTTCTATTGCGCAATCACAGCCACCGAGATGGCTTTTATTGCACAATTCCTATGAGAGCCAAGCTCTCTTACGTCACAGACCTTATTACGCAATCATTACAGCCATCTAGATGGCTCTCTTTCGTAATATCTTCCCCTCAGCTTTTCCGAATCTTTTTTAAAACAATTAAGACTAAAGGAATTTTACAAAGTTAATTCAACAGATCGAAGCTTTAAATTAATAAACTTAGAAAATAAAGTCTTATTATTTTTAGTTATCTAAAATAATAATAAAAAATAAATAATAATAATAAATAAAATAATAATAATAAATAAATAATAATAATAATAATATAATTTTTTACTTTAAATAAGTCAGAAACTTTACGTTAAATAAGAAAATTTAAAATAAGAATAATTAGTATAAGAAAATTTAAAATAAGAATAATTAGTATAAGAAAATTTAAAATAAGAATAATTAGTATAAGAAAATTTAAAATAAGAAATATTTAAGTAATTCGTTTAATAAAACTATAAGTAATTCATTTTCAGAATAATAAAATACAATAAGAATTAAAAAACATGCAGGAAAAATACTTTGAAAATACAAAAAAAAAAGAAAAGAATAATCTACTTAACTTAAATCTTAAATATAATAACCTACTCCTTCGACGATTTGAACTCAAATGAACGAAACAAGGAAGTAAATGATTTTCGAAACGTGTAGAAACTTCTAGAAGGAAACGACGTCATTTCGATGAATCATTTGTTGCTCGACTGATTTGAAATAAAAGCATTTATAAAAATGTTTCGTAATAAAATGGCTTCTTTAAAAGATGTTTGTTATGAGCAAATTAAAGATAGTTATTATTATGGATTGTTTGGAGATTTTAAATTAATAATAGATAAAAATACTGGATATTTCAATGCTTCTAAGTTATGTAAATCAGGAGGTAAAAGATTTAAAAAGTGGTTAGAAAATAAAGAATCTAAAGAGTTAATTTTATATTTAACTAAAATCCTAGAAGGCCCGAATTCGGGCCCTCTAGAAAATTCATTATTTTATGAAATTAAAGGTAGAAATGCAACTGAATTAAAATATAATGGGACTTATGTTTCTAAGGATTTAATTACAAATATAGCTTGTTGGATTTCACCTGGATTTTCTAAAAAAGTAAACGATGTTGTAATTAATTATTATGCTAATAAATTTAATGAAAAATATAAAAATGATAATGATAAACTTCAAAAGAAATTAGATACAATCAAAATTAAAATGAATGACTTAAAAATAAAGAATGAAAAATATAAAGAAGACGTAACACCTAAAACATCTCAACCTAGAAAATTAAACATGTTTACAATAATAGAAAAGAATAAAAATGATTCTGATTATCATTATTATGTTATTAGATGTCAAAGAGGTTTATATAATAAAACTATACGAGATTTAAAACTTAGATATCCTAATTTAAAAATAGCTCATGAAATTCAATATAATCCGAATGCTATTAATTTATTTAACAGAATAAAAGAAAATATTTCTTATATAGAAACTAAATTTAATCATTTAAAATTAAAAGATTATGATATTGAAAGATTTAAAAATGATATAATTCAATTGATTCCTAAATTAGAATAATATTTTTTTCATCTATCCAACTATTAAATTCTTCAGGGTAACCTAGCCATTTTACGAATAACTTATTATCTTTTCTTTTTATTATTTTTTCAATCTTATATGTTTCATTTTTCTTATTATATTTTACTAATTCTTTTTCATAATAAGTTCCTTTAATTTCTTCACCATTTAAATCTTTCACTCTATAAGTTATAGGATCTGTTTTCAATATTTCAGATATTATAAAAATTTCTTCTGTAAATGTAGGATGATAACCTCTGGTAAATGTTTCTTTATATTTTGAAATTCTAACTTTATCACCTATTTTGAACTTTGGTTTCTTTATTTCTTTTTTAGAAAATAAATTATTGTATACGATACTTTCATTTTCTGTCCGACTGGCTTGTGAGGGTGTCATTTTAATAGATCGATGATAAGAATTATTATAATTATAAACTAATTTATCTAGTACTTCTAAGTATTTATTTGTATTATTTGCTGCCATATATTTTCTTATTTTTCCATTAATTGTTTGATTAAATCTTTCAACAATAGAACATTTTATTTCAACATTTTCAGTAGTAAACCAATGAATATTATTATCTTTGAATAATTTTTGAGTATCTTTATTAATAAATTCCGTACCTTTATCCGTTTGTAGTTTCTCTGGAATTCGTTCTTTAAATATTAACTTGAAAGCATTTGATACTTCTTCGCCTGTTTTTCTTTTTATTGGAATAACCCAAGCATATTTACTAAACATATCAATAACTGTTAAAATATAATTAACTCCACTATTATATTTACTAAATGGTTTTATAAATAATAAATCGGCTTGCCATTGATCATCAATATGTGAAACATAACATCTCCTTCTTCTAAATTTACGAATAATTGGTTTATATCTAGTATAAACATCTTGTTCATGTAAAAAATCTGTAATTTGTTTTTGAGATAAACCTGTTTTTCTTTTTAATTCATTGATACCACAATAACCTTTTTCGGGATCATAATAAACTGTTTTTATGATCCCGTTTTCTTTAAAAAAGTACTTTTTTTAGATCCACAAACTTCACATATACCTTTCCTCGTCCATCTTCCATTTTTAGAAGTTTCTTCATAAACATCTTTAGTATTAGTAAAATTTTTACATTTTAAACAATAAATCATACCCATACCGAATGTTCTTTTGGCTTTGATAATAGGTTTAACAACTACTCTATCTAGCCTTTCCCTGATTGTAGGATTTGGAATTGTATTTAACTCTTCTATCATATTTTTATCACATACATCATTTCTAGTTTTAGTATCTTTATTTTTAAGGTAACAAACATCATGTTTATATGCTATTTCATCTACTCTGTTAATGGGCTTACTCCATTCTTTATATGTTAAATCATCGTTTAATCTTTTCTTTCCATGTAATAATTGTGTTCCAGGTCCTGTAAATTGATGTCCTGGTAAATGCATTTCAAAGGGTAAATTATTAATTGTTGAATTGATAAAGCCAGATCCTTTTTGACCACATTCTTTACAACAAAATTTGAACTTTCCGTCTTTACTTAATTTTCCAACTTTGAATATATTACTTTTACACGTCATTTATAGGCAATAAAAAATTATATGTATTTATAGCCATTCAATTGAGTTTTTTTAACGTATTTCTCTAAAGGAAAATATTTCAAACTTTGAATAAATTCAGCCTCTTTTTTATGAATTTCTTCTTCAGTTAATGTATTGGCTTTAAACAAATTCAGTAGTTGTTTATAAAATTTGTAAGTATATTTATATTCTTCTTTTCTTTCGGATATATTTAAAGATCTGTCAACCACTTCAATAAAGCCAGCTCCTAAACTCAAAGCTGATAAAGGGATTAAAATAAAACCAGATAAGCCAGATGCGCTAAATAAAAACTTACTCATAGATAGTGCGATACTAATCTTTTGATAGAAATTATAACTTTTTCTGTGAATAAAAATTCTTTTCTCTAAATATTCTTCCATTTATATATACATAAATTCTTTATTTCGGTACCTCATATTAGGATTGACTAAATCTAAAACTAAAAAATCATATGGTTTTTTGATACAGTTCTTATACATTTTATTAAATTCTTCTTTTGTTAATTGACCATCTATTTCTCGTATTATTTGTTTAATTTCTTTTTGTTTCATATCGAAAAATATAAAATAATTGCTGTTACTTCTGATGGTTATAGGTATTTTATAATAGTACTGACTTATATAGATAAGGGATGTATTTTTCTTTCTTCCTCGTATAAAAAATTCTTCTATAGATTGTTGATCTTTTTCACATATACAATCATCAAATACAACTAAATTCATATAGGAAGGATCCAAGTCATCTACGGTAATAAAATCATCTAGTTTGGAAGAAAACAAAACTTGATCTTTTTTAAATTTTTTATATTCTTTCAAAACTTCTTTTTTATTCTTTAAACCTTTACATTTTTGAATATCTTCTAATTCTACATCTGTAAATTGAATGTATTTTTCTTGTAATTTTTCATACTTAGATTCAAATATGTCTTTTGTACACATGTAAAGTCTATCAAAGTGTAAATAGTCATAAATTAAATTGATTAATAAGTTTGATTTTCCACTGTTGGAAGAACCATTTATGATTAATCTAAAGGGATGTATAGGCAATAGAGGATGTTGATTTGGATCTTTAAATTCATCTGGTTCATTATAGTCTTTAATTACAATTTTAGAATACATTTATTAATTAAAAAATAATCTACTACGAGTAAAAAATAATCTACTACGAGTAAAAACTATTATTAAAATAAAAATATTTTTTTTTAAATAATTTATTCTTTTAATGGTTCATATAGCGGTACTCGTGTATTATGACAAATTTCCGCAAGAAGTATACAAACTATCTTTTCTTTGTTTGAATTATAAAATTCTTCTGGTAATATATTACTTTTATTTTTTATTAAAAGACAGAAATCTATTTTAGAAACAAATTCTATTACAAAGTCTTTATCAATATCTTGATACTGTATAATATAATCCCAATTTACATAATCTTGAAATTTTCTTATAAGGTTCATTGATAATTTTTGATATCTAGATACAACATTCATATTTAAACGGTCAGAATAATTTTCTATAAATCTTAAATCCAATCTTTGGAATCTTGATATTTCATACCAAGTCACTTTATCTAAATGTCTCTCAATAAAACGGATAGATAAGGTTTGGTATCTACATATTTTTTCCCAATCTACATCAGAGGCATGTTTTTCAATAAAAGGTTCATTGAGTTTTTGATATTGAGAAATAATATACCAATCATTTGGCTGCACATATCGTTCGATTAAAACTTCAGATAATTCAGAAAATTGAAACACATATTCCCAATTTAAATAATCGGCTAAACTTATAATTACATCTTCTGTAAGTTTCTTTCTAGAAAAGTCGTTCCAATTAATTTCATTGGCCATTTATTAAGAAGAAAAATTTATCTTTTCAATATGTAAATAAGGCTTTAATTTACAACCTCTTCCTGTTAGCACTGATAATGTTAAAACTTCATTTAACTTTCCATACGCAAACATAGTTATTGCATCTTCATTAACATTTATCTCTTTATCAAGAAGTACTTCTTTCACTTTTTCTAAACGTATTTTAGGCTTTTCATTCATTTTGTCACAGGCTAAAAAAATTGTAATTTTCATATACATGTTTTGTGATAATTTTAAGTTTGAATCTAAAAGTTTTGAAGTAGTTTCGTTGAATTCAAAAGTCTTGTAACCCACACCTGTAAACTGAACAAGTCTATCTGTGGTAGCGCAAAAAGTTTTATTATCAACGTAATATTTATTGGCAACGTCAGTATCATTTATGGGCCATTTTACACTCGATATTCTTTCATTGTGAGCATAATAACTTCTATTAATTTTATCCCACAGTTTACAATAATAATCAAGATGTTTTTTGGTAACCACATCGCCTTCTTTTTCAGGTTCTTTTACATTTGATATGATTTTATTTTTAGCATCAAAATTATTTTCATCATGTATTAAACTTTTGTCATCGACATATTTTTTAGTTGAAGCATCATTGTCTTCTAGAGGAGTAGCTATATTTCTAATACATTTATTTTTAGCATTAAAATAACCGTTATTACGAATCAAACACTTATTTTTTAAATCATCTACATATTTTTTAGTTGAAGAATCATTATCTTCCTGAGGATGTAAAACATTTTTTAATAGTTTACTTTCCATATCATAATTACCATCATTCGTTAATTTAAATCCTACACCTGGTGGTCCTAAAGGTCCTTCTTTTATTTCATTGTCGTAAAGTGGATAATAAGCAGCCATTTATTAAAATAGAAAAAATCCTTTATGTTTTCAGAGTTTTAATCATTTTTATATCCTGAGTTGACATATTCAAGGAGCATTTGTTTCTTTCTTTCAAAATAAAGTAAAAAACATAATTTTTAGTAGTATTATTTCTCAATCTCCAATTGAATTCAATCATTAAATTACTCAAGTTCGTATAATTTTCATGGTTTGCCAAGTTGAAACAAATTATAGGATACTTACTGAAATTTGAATAGTTTATCATACAACCAGTTTCAGAATTTATATTATTCATTCCTGATTCTAAAAGAGCATAATATAATCGATTATAATCATTTTTATTAAAGTCCATCATATAACTTACAGTGGGAACTTTAATGTTATTAATCATTAACCAACATTCTATCATATCCAAGTGATCAAACATCATATTATTTTGATTCATGTTTTCATTTCTATCTTCATATTGAGGAATGACATATAAACTCAAAACTTCATCAGATGTAGCAGGAATAGAATAAGACCCACTGGAATTTTTATAAAATACATTTGATTTGATAATGTTATAATGATCCCAATTTATTTCTATAGGAGTATTTGATAATTTTAATTCATTGAATTTTACAGATGCGGAATTTTTAAATCTAACATAAGGTAACCAAAGTGATAAATCTTCAACAAGAACCTTAAAATCTGGATTTTGAATATCTGTATACAACATATTTTTACTATCATTTCTTTGAATTTCTATTTTAACTTGGAAACCTGTCATTACTTTTTTATATTCGTTAAAGAAATCAAATATATACTTTAAAGGAATCCATATTTTTACTGTTTGACTATTTTTAGTAAATTTACATCTTTTTGAAAATCCTTCATTAAAACTTTCATTTAGTTTAAGGTTTTTAAAAAAATCAGTTATTTTGGTAGTATCTATCAGAGTTCCATTATATTTGAAATTGTTTCTATCTGCAGAATCAGTTGTATCTACATAAAAGAACATGTTAGTAGCTTCCGATGTTGAATAATCAGGGGTGAAGTGTATCATCCCTAATACTTGATTCATAATGGCTTTATAATTTATAGTGGATTCAACTTCAGTATTTCCTATAATCAACCTGTTTGAATTAATGAGACCTCCTCCATTCACTAGAGTAACATTTTCATTACTTATTACACCTCCATCTCCTTTTACAATTTTTAATTCTTGTTGCAGATATCCCGCAGAATATAAAATATTAGCATTTGTATCATTGATAAAGAAATTATACGTAGCATTTTCATGAATATTATTTCTATTTTCACTTTTTAATTCTCTATATTCAAAACTTTCAACGTCGTTATTATAATAATAACTAGTGTCTTTCAAATCGTAAATTTTATCCATTTATTTAGGAATAAAAAATTTCAATCCAGTACCATGTTTTTTATTTTTAGAAAATATTTCATTCAATTTTTCTCTTACAAGATCTTCTTCTACAATAGGACTTATAAGGTCTGAAAAGAAGCCTCTTCCTTGTATTTTTTTACTCTTTCTGTACAATCTTTGTTTATTCATTTATTTAGCAATAAATTTGTACTGTACTTCTTGTTTATTTAAATCAATTAGTTCACCTCTATGATTTGTAATTCTCATTCTAATTCGATTAATAGAATCAGATTTAACCGGAAAAAATATTAGTTTATCAAATTCTTTAGTATATAAACTTCCAGGAGGATTTGATGATGTAAAAGAATAAATAACTTGAGATTGAAACTGATTTATATAAGCACCATCCACTATATCACAGTGAATATAAATATTATCATTACCATTAGCTATATCCGCAATAAATTTACCTTCTTGCTCTTCCTCTTCATATATTTTAGGTTCAAAGCCTAAAATTTTGTACAATTCACTTTTAGATAAATCAATTTTATAATTCTTCTCGAGTTTAATACTAAACCTTTGTCTTTCTTCTATTATTCCAAATAATATAGGTGAATCATTTCCAAAATATTTTACCATATAACGATTCAAACCTCTTATATTGTAATGACCATGAGGAATAATGAAATCTGTCCATTTGACTCCATCAAAATATGAAAATTTATTGTTTTTCTCCGTAATATTATTCCATGAAATATACATTGAAAAAGACTGAAGAGCTATCTCTGTAAAATGAAAAGGTCTCGAATACTCAATGGTGAAATTTTCAGATTTATCTACGTTTTTCGAATCTAATATAATATACTTCATTTATAAAGAACAATTTTTTCATTTAATTTACTAGGTTCTTGAGTAAATGAATATAAAACTTCAATAGGAGATTTATTTTTATTTCTTTCAGTTATATATTTCATACAATAGAAACCACATCTTACAGAACTCGGACTTTGTAAAAAACTATCGTTATATCTAATTTCTTTTCCAGAAGTATTTAAATAACTTAGTATGTTTTGAGGAAGAAAATCATTTTTTATTATTCTATTGTTATATTTATATTCTCCAAAAGGATCAAAATATTCAACAAAATTATATTTTGGATCATTATAATAACAAACCCAATGAGTTCCAGGACCTGTAGATACATCTAAATTTATAATTCCGTTTTCAAATTTTCTTATCTTTTTAGGTAACATATCTATAGTAAATATACCTCTAAATCCTTTTTCATTTTTCATATTGTTTTCAATCATTTTGTTGGATATTCCCATGGCTGATAGACTCCCTTTCCACAAGGTTTTTTTTTTTTACCTGATCCAGAAATTTTGTCCAATACTTTTTTAGTACCCCAACCAGCTGCTCCACTAGCTGCTCCTAATGCTAAAGTAGAAAGTAAAGGTACTAAAAATGGTAAAAACCCTCCATTCTTTTTCAGTTGAGTCTTTGATATTTTAATTCTTTTACCTTTATCAATTTGGTTAATTTGTGTAGCTGTTAAATGTAAATCAAAATTGGGTGTTTTACTTTTATCTATTTGTAAACTAAGTTCTTCACCATTTTTATAAGCTGATTTCAATTTAGAAATCTGACTGTCGCTCAAGTATACTTTTTTTACAATATAATTACTCATTTATATACTAAGAAATTTTCCATAGTATTCCTTTACCTGATCGTTTGTCATAGTTCCCTCTCTTAAAAGTAAATCCAACAAATCTACAGTTTTATTATACAATTTTTTACTTTTAGAACCTTTACAAATTTTATCTGTCAAATCAACTAAGATATTCAGTTTATCTTCTAAACCTTTTCCTGTGTAATGTCTACCTTGTTTAATAGCTGATAAAGCTTCTAAATATCTTTTCATCATATTCATTTTATAATCAGCATTATCAATCCTTTTCTGATACTCATCTTTGTTGTTTGTTAAATTTCTATTTTTGGTTTCATTTCCTTTTTCTCTTTTAAATTGATCTCTTTTTGCTTTTGCCCTTTTAATAACTTCTTCAATATCTTCATCAGTTTTATTCCACATTATTGAAGGTAATTCAAATTCTAATTCTTCTAATAATTCTTTATCTAAATTTTTGTCTATATCTATTTTTAAAAACATACTTCCTACATCTTCAGTATAATCTTCCTCTGACTGATTCTCTATCTGAGGTAAAGATCTATAGGTCTCATTCATAGTGAAAGATAAATTATCAACAGCATCTTTTATACCTAGCAAGTTTTGTTGTCTAGAAGTTTCTAGTTTTTCCATTTGATGAAGTACAGGTTCGTGAAAATCGGCTAATGATTTTTGTATTCCTATATCTTCTTCTAATTTTATTTCATTATTTTTCCTAATTTCTGATTGTAGTTTAACTAATCTTAGATCATTTTTTAATTGCTCTAACAACTTTTTATTTCTCTCTTTTTCAATACTTTCCATTTATAGGTAGTAAAATGTTCTTAAATAAATGGATAAGATTACAGTCATCCTAAACATTCAGGGATTTATTTTTCCCAGTCGTAAGATTTTAAGAGAGATAGCATGTAAAATAAAAAACGATATTTTCAATAAGGTACAGGATTTTTAAAAAAATAAAAATTATTAATATAAAAATAAGAATTTTTAAATATACTGATATTTCGTATAAAAATGTAAAATATTGGTCTATTTTAAATTTTTTTAATATTAAAAATAGGAAATTAATAGTAGTATATAGGGAAGGGCAAAAGTGTCCTGTAGCCCCCCCTATATACTACTCTTAACTATTTACGGTTGGACTTTTCTCCTGCTTTTGATCACGTCGGATCAAAAAGAGCATTATCTGAAAAAGATGAGTGGCGGCGAAACCCTGTCATTAGCCGACTGACTGAAAGAAGATTGGATCTTTTTTCTACATACCTGATTGCGAGCCAGGTAATGAGGGTTTCATTCCAAATGAAGTGGAACATGAAAGGGTAATACTAAGTTGAAGAAGTATATCTAGACAGTTTCATTATCATATCATCATACAAATGGTAGGCTTCAAGAAGTGAAACTGTTTAAAAGTTTGATATGAAACAGCTGAAAATCAAAATAGAGTGCACCGAAATCTGTCGAACCAGTATTGGACAGTAATGAAATCGATTCATTCGAAACCCAGGAAGAAATCACGAAAGAAGAAACTGAGGACTTGGGGCCAGCAATGAAACTACTAACAATATGAACGGGACTACTCTTGATAAGTCAAATGATATTGATTAGACAGTAGAAGAGGAAAAAGAAGTCCAACAAAAGCAGATGGAAAATTGAAGATTGTTATAAAAGGAGTTCCTATTTAAATTAGTGAAAATCAGTTTCTTAACGTTTTAAAGAACTTAATTTCGAGCCAGCAAAACGCATTAGGTTGGAAAGAAGAATAAGTGATAGCAATACTTAACTTATTAATAAGCAAATCGTGACTATCTTTGTTATTTTTAAATCATTTGAATTAAAAAAGGAACATTATTAACATCACGAAAACTTTACATACAATGCTTCAATGCTTCAGATTCAGATTTTTGGCCACGCCCAATACAAATATGTCAATTAACCAGCATCTCTAAAGTGTATCGAGCCTTATCTCTCCAACCTTTGCGATAAGCATGGGAATCTGTTCGTTAAATGTGACCCGTGTTCCAGCGAACGCTCAATGAACTTTACCGGCTGCCTTGCCAGAAAGTAGAAAACGAAGATCACAAATGAACTGTCATCACTGCCAAAATCAATGGAATTATTAGTAACCATCCAAAAACTCCAGGAATTACCCAAATATCAGGACACCTGAAGTTTACTAAAAGGACTGATTAACAACCAGAACTTTGATTAGGGGCAAGAAGGCATCTCACTCCCTGCTCGACTGAGTTAATATAGAACAACCGTATGCAGGGGGAAAAATTTTTTAACATCTTAATGTTTCAACATTATATGACACTACAATTGTCATTCATCTCAGCAGCGACTAAAAAGAAGGCAGGAACTCCAACCACTTTATTTTGCTACTTTAGGCGATGTATGATACAAAGCCTTTCAAGACAGTCATCAATTTCAAATATGTCAATTAAAAATTAAACAAGAGTCCAAATTTATATTTAAAAGTCTGTTATGTATAAAGTCTGTTTTGCTGTAAGTGAATAACATAAAATTTACTTATTGTTTTAGATATAATAGTACTGCTTATAGTGAGTTAGGTTTAAACTTCACCTGGTTATCAGAATTGTTTGAGTCGATCATGTGGTGCACCTTAACCTATAGAAAGTTGTGTGTTACACCATCATCTTACTAGAAATTTACTTATGCATTTACGTATGAAAACACAAAATAGGAAGCAAAATAAATGGCAATATGAAAATAAAGATAAAAAAAATTACAATAATTAATCAGAAATTGTAGAAAAGTAAAATAAAGATCCTGTAATTAGCACAGCAAGATTAATTAACCAAACTTTACATTAGAGACCAAGAGCAAAGTGTTATTGAATATTTAACTAAAAATATTTGTAATAACTTGAAAAAAACTGAACAGTCAGTGGGTTCAAAGGATTTAGTTCCCTGACAAACTTATTTTAATATGAATAACGCTCCTTATAAATGCTAATAGAACTGAAATATATACGCGATAAAGTGGAAATACATAGGTGATGTGATGATTCTATTCCATATTTTAGATGCAACGGAGCAAAAAAGGAGTTAAAAGATTAATATCTCACAGTTAAAGTTTAATAACTCATAAAGGATCCTAACTCTCAAAAATTCAAGAGGCTGGATCCTGTAACATATGTGGTCCGACTTCAAATTACCTGATCATAGAGGCAGCTTGAAAAACTCACATTTCATGTTGATAGGTCATTTTTGCTGATTATGGAATAAAATTGATTTTCAACTGGATCCAAAATTCACTACTCAAAGAACCAAGGCACACCACCAGTGGTTTAACTTGGTCCTATTTAAACTTTTCTCTTTTATTCTTTTTTGTACGGAATACTTGAATTATAATTTCAACAAAAATATATGTTATAACTGAAGTACACATGGAATTGATTTCATTAATTCTTTTCAGTAATCATCACCTTAAAAATTAAAATGCCGAAATAGGACTCCAGCCACCTTCCCTAGATATTTCCCCAATTATAAGGAACCAAAGAATAACTATTTTGTAAAGGGCATTTTGAAAATAACTGACAATCTGCTGAACCGCTGTTTCTTTACAGATAATGAGCCATCTTGTTTGGCATATATTTTCACTGATTTTCAAAGTATTTTACCTGCAATGCATCATAAATAGAGTTAACAAGATTTTCTAAAAATGAGTTTTGCTTCTTATTTTAATAAAGTTCCAAAAATTTTTCAATTGCATCTAAAGAAGGAGAACTTAAAAGTCAATTCATAACATTTACTTTATTTTGTTTAAATAATTTTTTTTTGAAACTTGAATGTGATAATGCACTAAAGCTTCTTGATAAAAAAAAGTGAGATGAAACAGATTGTTCTTTGTAGGGAAACAAGAGAAATTGTGACTTTGGTAACAATCCACAATCAGCTAGCAGTGGGTAAAGCTTTCTGGTATATCATTAAAACAGAATATATCTAAACTGTATTTCTAAACCGATTCCCCCCGAATTGACAATAGTCAACTTTTGGTTTTGTGACGTGGCTAAATTGACTGTCAACCGAACTTATAACCAAAACGTAAATATTTACTTCATATGGGGCTCATATTTGCTCTGAATAAAAGTAAAAAACCGGTTATGAAGTAGGCGAGAGATTCTTTTTTCCTCAAACTCTGTTCAAACAT
This sequence comes from Parasteatoda tepidariorum, assembly GCF_982258835.1. NCBI lineage: Eukaryota > Metazoa > Arthropoda > Arachnida > Araneae > Theridiidae > Parasteatoda > Parasteatoda tepidariorum. The sequence continues at coordinate 579,841 of NC_141756.1, forward strand.
ACACTAAGTAGAGTTTGTTACACAATATAACCGGTTGAACCTCTTCTCTTGCCTTGGAGATCTCCTCAATATGAGGAAAATCTTTGCATTGAAAACAAAACAGTTCAAAGGCTCAGCCCCATTCGAGTTGTGTATTTAGTGCATGGAAGTTAGATGTCATGAAAGTTATCACTGTTTACATAAAAATTCATTCTAACTTCAAAATCGCATGTTATAGTCCAAAGAGTGTTCGTATTATTGCCTTACACATTGTTGTAATTTAAACTGGAAAGTTAGCAAACTTACAGCGTTCATTTTTTTTTAAAAAAGGAGTTTCATTTGAAGTTTATTGAACATTTTTATAAACAATATCTTAGCAATAAGTAATCTAATTTCCTATATTAAGGGAGCATAAATGAAATAATCACAGAAAATTTCGTGACCTACGGAATGTCATCGACAAATTTTTATTTTGCCAGGCATATGAAAACAAGCTACTTACACTATTAAAAGTGTTTCTACTCACAAGCTTAAACTGAAATCAATAAAAAGAAATAAAATAAAGCTAAAGTTATATATCACTTATCATTTAATTAGGAAATTTGTGACTGATGTAAATGCTAAAAGTTTGGGGAGATTTCTAAAAGTCTAAATCAATAAGACCAGAATAATATGAAGAAGAAATTAAAATTTAGATTTAAACTAGAACAAGTCTGCTTTAAAATCCCGGCTCAAAAAAAAAAACTTATGAAATGAGTGTAAGATTAAAATAAGGTGAGAGTAAGAGATTTAAACATTCAAAATAATAATTGAACCAGCTAAAATTTTTATTTGGGGTTACGCAATTTATCTCTTACCTATATTTCGAACTTCTCTTTTTATAGATTTTCGAACATTTAGTTTTGAGAATTCTTCAAACAAAGAATTTGGCTTCCGGAAAGAAAGATGAAGAATCTCCAATTATTTTGGCTGACGACAATGTCCACCTGGAGGGAAAATCTCAAACTGAAAATCCGAAATCGAGAAACCCCAAAGATAATTCGCAGTTAATCTTAACACAGAAAGAGTCTTTCATCATGGTAGAAATCAAATCTCATGCCTCAGAAGAAAAAAAAGAAGGTTCGTTCCAAATAGAAAGTAACTGTAGAGATCCACAAAAAGAAGTGAGGACATCGTTGATATACGAGGAAGTTTCAGAAGGAAAATGCACGGAATGGAATATAGATCAGAAATAGTTACAACTATGCAAAACATGTTGAAACTCAATTTGCAGTTGTATATTGATTAGAAATAGTCGTATCTACTTAAAATATATAGATTCTCAATTTGCATCGGTATTGTTACATTTAAACTTAGTGTCATTTTACAATGACTTATTTTATGTTAATATGTTTCTTTATGTTCTTATTTAAAATAATCTTTTAATTTATGACCTTTATCTTTTTATTTAAAATAATTGATGAAAATATTTGGATAAACTGAGTAGTTTGCTCTTAATTTCCAGAGAGTTTTCATTTATTTTTCTGCAATATGTATTTTCTATGTTTTACAATAGATTATCTTAATTTAAACATCAATTTACAGAGCATATTTGACTCTTAAAAATATTCATTTCGTTCGGAAAAGAAATCTTACCTTTTTCTGCTCCTCTTGGGTCATTGCCCTCATCTTTGAAATTTAGTTTCTAGTGTGTAAAGAAAAATTCCCTCTTTTCGTTTTGCTCTTTGTCGCATCGGAAGTATCTAATAATTTTGTTTTAACAAACTCGCAGAATGCAAATGTAAATCTTGAGAAATCGAATTTTAAATATTTGACTTTTTTTAAATTCAATTTTTCAGAACTATTCAACCGATTTTGCTCAAATTTTGTATTTTGCCATGCAAAATCATATATTTTAAAATGTTCACCTTACTTTTCCAAATTTTTTGATCCTTATTAAAGAAATAATAATGAATTATTACTAAAAGTTATTTTTTTTCATGGACTAATCTTTGAATAAACGAATTGTATAATTTCGAGCAAAAATTTTTCAATTCGCTTAAACAGTTCTTGAGATATATCGAAATACGTAAGAAGTAAAATTAACATTAGAGGGGTACAATTTTTTAACCGCTCTTCTGACCAAACTATTGGGACCATCTTTCCCAGATTGCAGTTACCTCCAATATTTTGGATTTCAGAAATCTGCGACCGTCGAAAAAGAGGTATGTTTATTCAGAGAAAGTATACTTCTGCGTTTCGTAACTTAAAATATCATCTGCACACATTAATCAGCATATTTGAAGTCTCCGCCTCGAGCCATTAGATTGAGTCCTAGAACGTGAAGATCCGATCATTACATCAAAAGTTATTCAGGGTGGTCCATTTTTTTGCGCACTATACATTTAAAATCTATCTTTCATTTACATCCTCTATGTTCAATAATGTATCACGCTGGTTTGCAGACTTTTTTTTGTTGATAAATTCCAAATCTGTTCTGTGCTTGTTAAAAAGGTGTTCTTTTATGTCTGTCGATTTGTTGCCGCGTTATTTTATTACTAAAATAAAATTTGTTTGTAAAAAATATCATTTTTCCTACGAAATATGTGTAGGGCAGAATTAAAGGAGCAATGAAGGATTCTCTTTTTACAGCTTATCGTCTCTTTTGATAATTGCGGAAAGTAATTCTAATCATATGTATTTTTAGGGCATGAAACTTCGGAAACATTCAGATACCGTTTAAAAATATTATAGTTCAATATTATCATTCATTTAATCATTCTATCATAAATCGATTTATTATTATTGTTTGTCTTATTTCCCAGTTCCAAATTTTCGTAGTGTTCACAGTTAAACTCATGTAACTGACCATTGAGCCTCTGTTGAAAATAAATTTCTTCCACTGATTTGCATTTCCTTATACCCAGTTATGTGCTATGTTTGAGTCTCTATATAGAACATAGTTGTTATTTATTTGAAACTCCTTCCTTAAAGTTTTCATTAATGTGGAACCTAGAAAGTGGACTTCAGTTCTAATCTGGGTAGATTCAATTTCTTCATTTTTATTCTATGAACATCGTTGAACAATAGACACAATTTTGAGTTTACGACTACCAATGTTCAAGTCCGTTACCTTGTAATTTTGAACTCAACCCATGAGGCGAGGGAGCTCCTGGATCAAGTAATTGGAGAAATTTGCCTTTGAATAGGACTTTTTGAAGGAACTATTACCAGCATTTGGTTACATAGAGGGGAAAAACACGTAAAACTACCACAGTTAGCTTGAAGGCAAGGAGACTTTAATACACTAAGGATATTTTAACTCATCATTGTGTTTGGCGCAAGCTGGGCTCGGACCAGCCAGCGCTGGTATTCAAACCCAGGTCATCTCACTGGAAGGCAAGAACCCTTGAGCCACCACAACTTTTTCAATGGATCAACGCTTTCCTTTGAGTAATCAAAATCATGTCTTTCCAATTGAATGTTTGCAATCACTCCTTTTCTCACGTGTCACAAAATATACTTCGTTATTTTCTTTATGGAAATAATATCTTGGCAATAAAAGTTCCTTTAATACATTTACTTCCTTCCAAACATTTTTCTCATTTCAGTTAAAAAATATCTCCGAATTTCTCAACCCATTATGCTGAACCTCTTTTTTATGAAGAAGAATTCAAATCGTGAATGATGTCAATTGGATCTTAAATAATTTGAATAATATGCGTAATGAGAATCTCTTGGTATCTCTTACATACTAAAAATCAATTAATGAACTTAAATCTAAACTAAATTCATCTTTCAATCATCGATTCAGCTTTCACCATCATTCCAAATTTATCCTAAGACCTTTAAAAATGTTTATTAGGACATTTTTCAAATTCAGTGTCTCGCCATTTATCTGCTTAACTCATGAGAATTGCATCTCGAATTTGAAAAATTTATTGGTGCATCCTTTAGTATTAATTTAGCGACCCGGAATAATAATAAGCCATCTTCAATCACATCTGCACCAGCAATAAGAACGTCAACGTATAAATTTTAATTCAAAACCTTATATGCCAAAGGATGAGATATGATACTTTATTGTTCCAGCCTGCAAAAATATTGATGACTTTACTCCGAAAGCTACGGTTCTATTATGAAAAATCTTAGGAGGGCTGAAGAAACTGAGCAAAGAAATCTTATATAGTTCCAGCCATTTTCATCAATTTAAATTAGTTGAAAAGTTTTTCACAATTAGCAATTATTTCTACCTTAAACTAGCTAAATTTTAATAGTAAAATTAAAAGATTAGAGTTTAAATTTAGGATCTGATACTAAGTCATCATTTAGAGAGAAGAATTATTTTTCTTTGATCGAAACATCATTTGTAATTTAGAGGTTTGTTTATCACTTTGAATCACTGGATGATTGAGGTAAGTGGTATACCTTTTTGGAATCATTTATGCATTATTAATAAGTTTTATTATTCCTTTCAATAATTTTAAATCCCTGACACAGTTTGCATGCTGATCATTAGATAAGAACATTATCCGGTTTTTTTTTTCTTTTGAGCATTGATTTGTTTCAGGAATAAGTCTTTTAGAATATTCAGCAACTATCAGTCAAAATCTTTTGTTTACCACATGTATTGGTTTGCTTTAAAAAATAATGCTTAATTTTGATAAGGGTTTTAATATTTTTCCTTATTTAACAGTATGATTTATTTGTATTTTATTTTATGGATTGTCTTTTTTGAAAATTGTAGATATAAAAATACCGTGAGATTTCCAATTACTTGTCATTTTGAAATTCAGAATGATTATTGTTCAATTGCAGAAAATACCTACCGATTTTAAATTTGAATAATATTTAATATCTTTTCTTGTAGCCTAATGCGAAGCCAGTCGATGCCAATTGTTCAAATTTCAGTTATTCTAACAGCAAAAAATAGAGTCCTTAACTATAATTTGAGAGGACAGTCAAAAATTTGCGAAATAGGTAAAAAATTGTTTGTCATCTTATTGCAAAATATTTATAAATATTTGAAACCTCAATTACAAATATCTTGAAATTTTGTCATTGCTTGTTCTTGCATGAAGTTACAGAAATAAAACTTAAAAACAATCAATTTGTCTGTGTATAAAATATCACTATAAGTTACTAAAGAACTTATTGAAATCTCTTCATAATATATTTAAGCAATAATTTGTCATAACAAATTTAAGCAATCATAATATATGCTAATTCAATGGAGTGGTTTGAGAAATAAATAAATAGAAACGCAAATTTAATAATTATAAACTCACAAACATGCAATTAATATACTTAGGTAACAATTATGATCTATTTTAAACAGAACAGAGCTAAACACAAGTTATACAAAATATCTTTTGAGACACTAAGGTTCAACGACCTAGCGACTGCTGGTTTGCTCTCGTAAAATCATTTCCTAATAAGGATGTCAAATATTGCGTTTAAAACGCATTTGAAGATTGTAATTTAACTGATTCTAAAATTAATTAATATTGAAATACTTGTTTCGAGTTGCTTGAAATCTTAAACAGTTTTTCTCTGAAATCTATGTAACGAAATACATGACATTCACTTTAAATCGGAATTCAATATGTAATAACAGAGGTTTAAATGTTAAACAAATGTATCATTTTAAATGCAGTCAGATTTTATGTTTGGGTTTTAATCATTTACGTTAGAATGATGACTATTATTCTTTTAGTTGATAGAATTGTAGAATGAAATAAACGTGCAGTTTAATTGTACAAGGGCCAGATCGGGCTATTCTTCTCTAAATACAGAATCAAATTCTTAAGATAGTATGTATTGAAAGTAACAAAATTAAAATTTTCTGTATATAATATTTATGCTCAAGCAAACAGAAAATAAAATGTGGAAACAAAAAAAAGAAGTCGGAAATCGGTTGTGGTTGAGACATTTTATATGTTTCTCTTAGAGAAAATAAGCCTGCTAATAATCTAGAATTTGCTGATAAAAATTAAATATGAATTTTTAATAGGGCGGTAATTTAAATTTAGATGCCGTATTGGTTCACGTTGGAGCTAGGGCAAACAATTCCCTCAATTTCTTGGTCCAGTGAACGCATAAATTATTAAATGAAATGATGTTTTATTTTTTAAAAATTATTATTAAAGAAATTTTGTAATGAATGTTGCGAAATATGTTTAGGCATCCAATATTAGCCATTTCAAAGGATCCTATACTCTTTAACTTACATCAACCTAATTTTTATTATCGCACACTAAAGTATCTTGTTGATACTATTAGAAATGTATTTTAATCGACTACTATTTCAATTATATTTAGTATCTTTTGGCTAAATTAAAATAACTAACAAAGCATTTTCACTTAAAGCGAAGATTGAAGTGTGGACAATAATTGTTACTTTCTTTGACGGTGATTTCGACGAAATTCAAATAAATGAATAAATAAGGGATATAAAACTCCTGACTAAAAACATTAAAGTAATCCTCATCGTAACTTCTTGTCGATTAGTTGGCAACTCATAAAGTTAAGGTTTTAGAATCGATCGTCATGCAGACCTTGAAAAAGCTTCTTACTTTCCAAGGATTCAGAAATCCTTGAAATGGAAGGATTAATTAACATCGATGCTTCAAGAAATTAAACATATTAGTCGAAAGTCTACTTTTTATTACCATAAAAATTGTAAACCATGGTAAACCATTATAATAGTAAATATATGTCAATATTTTCAACATTGTACTTATAAAAATGTACACGGTAATGCTATTGAAAACAAATCAAATTTTGTTTCAAATGTTTAGATATTTATTTGAATTTTTCATCATAACAAACTAATAATATAAAAGTCTTATAAGTAAGGCATTAGTGGAAGTTAATACAATTTTTTATTTTGTTGATTAAGTTGGAATTTTTATTTTATTTTATAAAGTAATTTGGCAAATCAACGTTAAATTTTAGTCTAGAGATAGAGGCATTAAGACTTTTTGGAAGTCTGCATTTTACAACTATTTTAAAAAATAATAGAATTCCAAATGAATTCTATTTTAAATATAAAAATCTTAAAACGTATTAAAGGAGTATTTTATTATTATGTTTTCCTTAGTAGAATAATGTATCTAGTTCAATAGATAAACACCAATAGTGTGGAAAGTTTGTAAATAAATCAAACAATTTACAAAATAAATCAAATTTATTCTATCTTATTACAAATGTGTTAGTAATTGACCCTCATTATAGTTACAGAAAGACTGATGTTAATAATGTTAAAGCTTATGTCCACAGAGTACTACAAATATTTATTCAGAAAAAGTCATTCTTTCGCTCGCTATTGGTTGAGAAAAAATACAAGCCAAAAGTGAAAATTAAAGTAAGAAGAAACATAGAATGGTATCTTTTATTTCTAAAAATGATTGTTGATAGTGTCAATTAAAATGAAATAAAAATTTTCTTTTCTATCATGAAAATTTTAGTAAAAAAAACTTTACATAAAAACTTTTTTAATTCACCACAGAATAATTGTGTTCTCAAGAAACTTCAAATGACAATGTGACACCATTTTGCCGGCTAAAAACTGCAGATAAATTTTGAGTAGCAAATAACAGAAATATTCAAGGTGTCCTCCATATTCAAACTATCCCTCTTTACCCTCTATACATGTTCTCTCTGAAATTTTATGAAATAAAAAAAATGTTTTATTTTTACTTAACTTTGTACTGTCGCTAATTGTGATTTGAAACTTTTAGCACTAAGAAATTTTGCCATAGTTTATTTTTCTATGCAGTGTTACAGCAAAAAAATTTCTAAGTGAATGTAAAAAATAAATTCCTTTTTTTTTGACAAAAAGTTTTCTAATGTTATAATAAATAACATTTGAAAACTCCCCTTTGCTTCTCTGTTCCCGTTTCTTACTCCCGTTTTTTTAGGGAAATTGGGGTGACATGACGGTGAGAATTGAATTTCTTCTATACAGGCATTGTTTCCGATGTAGTGCTTCTCGTTGAAATGAATGAGACCAATCCTAAGAGGGTCGACTAATCCTAGCTTCTCAGAGACTGGGTGATTCCCCCCACCCATCATTGGTACAAAGGAAATAAGCCTGGAGTTTCTCTGACCTTTCCCTTTGAAAGGAGAGTCTGCACCACCCTCTCCCACCTAGCTACCGGACATCTGAGAGATTTTACACGTGGCTGAACAGTTTTTAAAATGCTGAACTCATACAAGTTAATGCATTAAATTTAACAGAAATTAATTTTTCTCGTTAAATAAATAAAAAAAATTTTAAGTGCTTTGTTTTATAATCTCTAATATGTTTATATCCAAACCAAATCTTTTACAAAATGCATAGTATTTTTATTTCCTAAAAAGTTAAAATTCCGTAAAATGCAATGTACGGTATTGTTTTGATTTAAGATAAACATACCCACGTGGAATAAATAAATTAGATTAAGCTTCTGTAAATTCAAGGAAATATTTGTATAGAATCTATAGTGTCCATTCCAACCACCCACATAAACACTTCCTGACTATCAAGGACGAGTGTGCTTTTTCCGCACGTGGAAGTCGTTATGGGATGTTTCTTGGATTTCGTTTTGAATGTGTTCAATTAAATGCTTTGATTACAAGGTGACCTCATTAGGACTTTATTTTATCTCGATTATACAAAAAGATATTCTTTACAGAAAACCTCCAAGATCAGATTTAAACACCAGATATCTCTTTCGAATTATTTTAGACTTAGCCTAAAACTGAAGAGGGGTTATAGTGAAATAATGGTAGTCAAAAATAGTTCTTCAAAGAACGATGTCTTTTAAAAAAATGTTTCAAAATTATTGTTAATTTTAAATAATGTTACTTTGATTTTATCACTGCGCAAATTATCATAATTTAAATTGTTACTTAATGAATACAGAAATTGAAATAAAAATTCCATTTAAAACTTATGAATTGATTTTTTTTTTCTTTTAATGTAAAGGCAGATTAAAATTTTGCACTAATAATTTTTAAGATTTTGGTGCAATTATGTCTTTTAAACACAATTGATAAGCAATAGCCTTGTTTTGTTAAATGCACAACATGAAATATTTTTACAATATCCACCAGATAAAAATTAATTCTCATTAAATTGTAAGTAATTAAAATAAATTTTTTCTATAACTAGTTTCCGATTAAAAAATATTGCAGCTATATTGGTTCAAAACTTAATATTAGTGAATAACAATATATTGGATAAAGATTTAGTTAAATCGTGAAAGTGTAGTAAGTTATTCAATTTGTATGTACTAAAAATGAATTATTGGTAATAATAATAATAAATTATTGATAATAATTATAATAAATAATACAATAAATTATAAATAAGCAACATTTCAACTGTATCACAATTTTATTTTTTCATATTTAATATAGGTAAAGTGTAGAAAAAATATTTACCATCTTTAGTTAATCAATTTTTAAAAAATTAAAATGCTTGAACAGAACACAGTTAGCAAACAAATAGTTAGCTCTTTATACATTCAGATCTTAAAAACTTTTTTTTTATGGATGATAAATTCATTTGCACCAAAAGTTTTATGATGTAATATGTTTGATAATTAAAGATGTAAGAGAAGCTGAAGTATATGTATAACATTTATATATTATGTTTAATTTGAATAAATTAAACTCTTGTACATTTGATAATAAACTACATTGTATATACTCTAATTCTCTAGTTAGAAAATAGCTGAAAACTTTTAATGTCAACTAGTTCAGGGAGATGAAAATTTTTAAAAAATAACTTGTAATTCGTTTCAAATCATTTCCAGCAGCAGCACTTGATGTGCACATTTCGCTAGAGTTTCAAATCAAGTTTTGAGGTAAACTGATGTTCTAAGTTTAAAAAGAAATTAAATCATTTTTTTGCTTAAAAATCTGATTTTTTTATAGTTAAAATATATTTAAATGCATTAAGATTTAATTTTTCCTACTCTGCTTGCAATCCATATTTTGAATTATATAAAAAGCAGAAAGATGAAAAAGTTATTTTCTCTTTATTGGTCATTAAAAAAATAGGGTTGATAGGTCAGCTGTTCTTGCCATTTGCCACTAACACTAAACAGCATAAAAAAGAGATTTTTATCGTACGGGTATTTTTCAAGCTGATATTGATTCATTGCTCAAGATGATTTCGCGTGACCGGCAAACCTAGAATGTACAATATATAAGGCCTAGAATGTATAGCCTTTGAACGGAGAAACGAATTTTTTCTGCCTTTTAGTAATAGTAAAAGAGTACATAACTACAAGTCATTTCTAATAAAAAGAATTAAAGGAGGGGAACACCAATTTTAAGAAAGTAAGAAATAATAAAGTTTGCTCTCATAAAAAATAGTTCTTATATCTTTGAAAGAAAAAAGAAATAATACCTTGAATAAGAAAAGAAAAATCTTACTGGTCCTCCCCTTGCCCGCTACACTCACCAACCTTTACCTCCTCAGCTTCGAAATTCCTTTCGCTCTCTAGTCGGATGCTTGCGTATTTTGACCTAGAGCTTTGTATGTATGCTGATACTCTTTTTTTTAGTGAAATTTCTAAAAATGCAACCCATACATCCTGTGAAATCCTAAACTCATAACACTTATTCTAAGATAAACTCTTAAAACAAATAAAAACCCTAGGAATGAAAAAAAAGCATAGGCGATGGATTTTCGCATCTCTTTTCTGCGATTATTAAACCTCTAAATTAATATTAAACCTGAGTAAGGGGATGAATACAATAGAAATGTAGGTGTATAGAACAGTTTATTTGTCTATGTTCGCTCTTAACCTTTTATTTCTATCCAACGTGTAGCTCAATGCGTCGAAGCCTTCTATTGCTCACGAGAGAAAAATATTTTCATTCAGAAATTTGTAAGCATGTAAATGTTTAAGAATATTTGCTTATAACTCTTAACGCTTTCATTCAGCACTTCACGAAGTAAAGTTTTGTTTTGACAGATCTTCATGATGCAAATCCTACATTTCGGAGGTAATCGGATGTTTCATAACTCTCGCAAACCTATATACTACCCAATAAATTTATATATGGATAAAATCAATGTTGCCATTGATAAATACAACAGTTTGGGTTCAATTCTTCTGATAAATAACGAGGGAGTGAATTCTAAAAAGAACAAGAGGTTCGATAACACTGGAATACCTTGGAGTGGAGCTCACAAGTGCAGTCGACGACAAACAGAGCAACTGTGAGAAGGCAGTCAATTCCACAGCTTCTGTTCTAGTCTCTATCACCACGTATGACACTTATGAGTTCACCAAAAAGCGGAAATACTCGTTGACTTTGAATCGAAAATCACTTATGAATTCGAAGCCTTTAACTTCTTCCTAGAGTCAGATTTGACTTAACAACAGAAAATCTTTCCCTATTTCAGGTCATTACCATCTGGCACACCGAGACTGATGGAATCTCAGCAACACCCAGCAGCTGAGGCCTTTTCCAAGTAGACAACTCTTACGGCAACTAAGAAAAATAATCATCACAGAACTACCAATTGACTTGATCCGTTAGGAGATGTCCTGCGAAAGTTTGATTTCCACTGCTCCAAAAAAGTTACTAGGACCTCCAATTTTCCCAATCATCTTGGAAAATACTGTCGAGAAATCTACTAACTTAACAAGGTCAGTGAGTACGTTGTCATGGCGTAAAAGTACCTTGTGCGCTTTTTCGATCCAGTTGCGTTTCAAGACCAGCTCTCTTTTTGGCAATTTTTTTCTAAGAGTGAGTGTGATTCTTGGCTCGCCGAGAGGAAGGGTAGAGGGGAAAGGCTCTTCTTTCTTAGAGGGGATACATTTTGTTTGGTCTTTTTCTTCAAAAAATAAATGAAAACTAGATTTTTGATTTATAGTTGTCAGTCGTGTGTTGAAAGCCGATATTTTTTCTCTCTTCCAACTGTTCTTTTTTTTTTCTTTCTTATTCGATGGTACAGTAACAATATCAAGGTTTGTAATCATGTAATAAAAAAATAACAGGATTTATGTGTTTATGTGCATTTTTCGTCTTTCTTCTCTTCTCCTTTTTCTTTCTTGTCATTACTAACACTCTATAACTTATGGCGACTCATACTTACATCACTATAAAAAAAAATTTGCTAGCAGCAATTAATCATGGGTAAGGAAGTGGTCTCGTTAGCCAGATATTCGCTGCACACTATTTAGCTTTCCACAGTTTCCTAGCTGTTCTGTCACGTTGCATCGGCCAATCACGTTGTTTCAAATGCACTGGGTCACACCCCTCCTATCTTTGTGAGAAGATTAGGATATACCCACCAAAATGCTGCTTTCCCTAGGTGTAAATTTCGTCGAAAATCGGTCAATCGTTAGAATACCTAAACCATCTAAGGATAAGGCTACTCAGCTAGGTAGGACACTTGAGGAACTTAAGAGACTCTTTTCAAATAATGATCTTGTGAACCGTTCGAGTAAATCTAGTCGAGGATACTGCGGTTTTATCTTTTCTTGGATATTACCCTGGATAATTAGCACTTCTGACTCCATTTAATTTATTCACAACAGAGCAATCAGCAGAAATTTCGCCATTATTAGAAGAGGGTGAATTTATTATCCATTGGTACCTCGACGAACCCATATTTAGTTTCGCCCTCACTTTAAATTCGGTGTAACAAGAAAAAGAATAGAAAACTTTTTTTATAGCTTTGTAAGAGAAATACATATCTTATTAGTTTTCATTCGATTTCCTTTTTTTATTTTTGGGAAGGGCTACTTTATAGAAATTATTTTTTAATGTTTGTCACCCTGATTCTCAGAAAAGTAGATCGTGTGTTAAACCATTTAATAGAGTTCTCTTTTAAAATGTTTATTGTATAAATCGCTTCTATTGAGAAAAAAAAGGAAAAGACATAAACTAAATGGGTTTGGTCTGGTCTGTTCGTTTGGTCACCGCAGATGGCCATCCGACCCGCGAAGCGGGTTTGCGGCTTTTCGTGGCCACTGTGCAAAACTACATCACCCACACTTCCGAACCACATCCCGTCCACATCTCCGAAGGACTCAGGCCCCTCGGACACGGGACCCACACAGTCATCCCCCAGAAGACGCGTGTGCAGTCCCGAGCACCTAGTGCCTAATCCTACAACCCTACAGACCTACTAAGCCCCTCTGTCTAAGCTTGTAGTAAGGGTAAGGGTTAATACATGGAAAACAATAACAGTTTACATAAAGAAACAGAATTAACAAGAAACTATTTAAGGATTAAAACGATTAGAAATTGTTAAATAACTATTAAAATAATAATTAATACGTTACCTCACCTAGACATAAGTTGGTTTTAGTTAAAGAAAATTATTGAATAATTAAGCCGCTGATTAAGTAAATTAAAATGTTTTTGATTGATTAAGGCTTGGCAGTTGCTGAGCTGTTCAGCTGTGATGATTTATCAGTTTTTTTGCAGTTGATTAGCTCGTATTGACAATGTGTATCAGTGCTGTAGTCCATATTATGGAGTTTCATAATAATTTCATTGGTGATTACGGAGTTTCAAACACTTGATTACAAAGACTGCTTTATACTATCAAGGACTAATTACAATTACAAGGACTAGTTTACATATTGCATACTTATAACTGAGTTACATGATTACATTATATGTTACATATAGAATAAGTTGATTACATGAATACGTTACATCATACTTTTACAACTTCAGAAACACTACAGCAATTCGAAAGCTTTGAAAAGTTGAGACAGTAGCTGGGAAATTAGGTTATTATGTTGTGTTGGGTAGTCTAAATAAGGTTACTGTGTGAGATTAAGTTGGTTTTGTGTCCCACGTTTCGACTGAAAAAGCAATAAAAATAAATAAATAAAATGATCTTGGTCTCCGGAAAAACAAAACTGAGTTATGTTTTCACCTTTTCGTTGTACCGACGACCGGAGCCACAGAATTGGTCCTGTCGCCTCCAGGGTGGCAATGTTTCACCCAACTCATACTTGGAGGTTTAGCGACCCCGACACGTTTATGTGCCAGCATGTTATACTAGCACTAAAAAGTATTTATAAAGAATAGAAAAGTTAGGATGATATGAAGGGTTCATTAAAACGTCGGCCGTACTTTAGAGGGGTGTCCCTACGTGCACAGGGCACTGAATTTCCTCCGTTGTCGTGCTACCATTTGTCCAACACACTTTCTTCATTTCCTATCTAAGCGAAGAAAATAAATTGAAGCTAATTTTAAAGTAAACATTATTGCAAGCATATTCGTCTTTATTTTATTCCTCGTTTAATTTTTCCCTTTAAGAAGGGATATTTCAAAAAAATAAATATTCAGCTTAACATATAATTGAAAGAAGTTCTAACTGACAATGATTTTAACCTTGTATTTATTACATTAAATACGCAAAAAACATTACATAAATTATAGGATTTGTAGAAGATTGCAGCTTGAAAAACCTTCAAAATGTTAACGTTTAAATAAACTCTCGCTGATAAATAAAATAATGAAACAAAAAATTAATGAAATTAAAAAAAATAAGTAGAAGGAAACACTAGGGATCATAGTTCACTTGAAAAAAAAAAAGTTATAATTTATCAAAATTTGTTTTGCATAAATATAAATATGTTTACTCCCTTGTAAAAACAATCTATTTTTAGAAATTATTTCTGTTAAATTTGAGACTTATGTTTAATAACAAAAACAGGTCAGTAAAGAAAAAATAAAAACAATAATGAATGCAAATAAAGGTAATTGAATTATCTAGAACTTTTATTTCAGTGTTAACTATTTTGACGCTCTCGACTAATTGGAGGCTTAAAATTAGGTTAAAAAATGTGAGTCGAATGATTACTCTTTAATGACGACTTTTAAATGAATCCTTTATATTCTAAAAAAAATGATGCTTTAAATTTATGTTTGCAAATTCTTCTCTCTGTCATTTGGATAATGAAAATTCATGACGCATTTTTTGCATTCCTTAATGTTTTGACCTTAATGATTAAAGTAGTTAATGATAATATGAAACCTAAAACAGAATATTCAAGACTTATTTAAGAAATATAAATATCCCAAAACACGTTCTAAATATCTACATTAAAAATAAAAATTAAACTATTCAACTTTTGCACTGATATTCACAACAATTAAAAGCGTGAATATTAAAAGTAACGGGAATTTCTGTGTCGAAAGAAAAAAATTTTCATAATTACCACAATATGGTTTTCTGGTTT
This sequence comes from Parasteatoda tepidariorum, assembly GCF_982258835.1. Lineage (NCBI taxonomy): Eukaryota > Metazoa > Arthropoda > Arachnida > Araneae > Theridiidae > Parasteatoda > Parasteatoda tepidariorum. The sequence goes on from NC_141756.1 coordinate 595,014, forward strand.
TATGGACATCAAAAAGTGAGGTAATTTCTACGTAAGTGTTTTGGGAATGCTTTTGATATATTAGCAATAAAATATATTTTATTATCCACAGTGCATAGTTAAAAAGACATAGTTATCAATAATACATAGTTTAACGTAGTCGTGACCTGAACGAGCCCCAATCCCAACTACTCCAACTCCTCTAGGGTGATTTTACTATCTTGCTGTTCGGTTGTAAACGAAGTAAAATTTGGAATTTTTACAAAAAAGTCAGTAATTTTGACAGCATTAGTAAAATTTGAGATAACACAAAGCTGTTCAGTTTGATAAACTCTATTTTATTTTGTAAACGTATGTTAAATTTGTTTTAAACGATTAGTTGTTTTCATTTTTTATGAGCAATGCGCTAACATTACCAACCTTTAAAACTAAACAAAATGTGTATTTGTAAATGTAAAAATTCCATGACAAGACTATACAAAATTAGTTACTTAACTCTCTCATAAGGGCTGTTCCTACATCCTAAAATTGAAGCCTGGGGACAGCGGGTTCAAATCTCGCCGCATATATATTCATTTATATTTCAGGTTTGTGTACTCATTACAAACTTTGTCTAATAAGCTTATATCAAGCCGAAGTACAGATAGCACAAAATAAAGGAAGATACGGTGCGATTCGAATCCGCTACCTCCTTGTTACAAAAGATGCATCTTCGTAAATACTTGAGATATCTGTTATTTAACTTGACCAGAACTTATAAACGATGTTTTAGAATAAGCTGTCCTATGCATGCGTATAAATAAATCATATTTCAGGTTCTGCACGTGTTTTAATAAATAAATAATTGGAATTAAATAAATAATCCCCAGAAACTAAAGCGGTAAGAAAAAACTTCAAGAATACTCAAATTGGAAATAAATCGACATGCATCACGCCCCTATTTTCAAGACGTGAATGAGAAGGAAACAAAGTGATTTGAAATCCAAGACGTAAAGTTGTCAAATGAAAGGTGAGAACCAAAACTAGAAAACTACAGTCTGAGTAAATCAGGGTAATCAGGGAAATCTAAGTAAATCAGAGACAAATCAGGATTGGAGAGGTGGCGATGTCCGTTAACAATGTATGTTTGTTTTACTTGCAATAAATCCTTGAAACGTTTCCTTGACTAGTCGTTCGAAAATGTGAATGCAATGGGTTCTGCCTTAACATTGAATCCAATTCTTACTGTCCTTTTCAAACTTGTACGATTTGTTTTTCGAATTGAAAAGAGTTTTTAAGGCATTCTTTGTGTTTATGAAGAAACATGTAAGTGAATAAGTAAATAAAATCCACTACTCCCATAAAAGATGCATAAAACAGATATTATAACCTTAGTCTAGTATCTTTTAAACACTAAAAACCATCATTTGGGCAAATTTGCTTTGTTATTAGGAAAATAAGTAACTTACCAACACTTATTTAAATAAACCGCCATCTTATGTAAACCATAGAAATGTACGCAATCTTTTTATTATTGAATTTCATAAAAGATCTCAAAAGGTTAAAATTGCTAAATAAATGGTAAATTGAGTGAATTTTCTCGAGAAAATTTATGAAATTTCATCATGATATTTTAGAGTATGGCATGAAAACCATTTTTTCAGTTAAATTTATTTTCCAAGTTTTGTATTTTGAATGTATGGTAATAAGAACTAAAATTTTGAAAACTAGAATTTTCAGTAAACTGTTACCATAACAGAGGGAAAAATTACCTACTAAATGATTGCAATACCGTAAATTTTGATTTAATTACCAGAATTATCGTATTTATGACCAGAAATTTCGTCGCCATACAAGTATGGTATTCTGTGAAATATTTTTTCTCCACATGTAATTGTAACATTTTTATTTCTATTTATTTTCTATTTATTCATATATTTTCCGTGAAATAAGTAGTAAAAACACTTGGTTGATTTGGATGATGTGACTTATAAGTTGATAACTTATAAGTTTATAATTTCGATCACAATATGGGGAATATATTTGTATTAATAATAAAGATGTTATCTTCATTAAAAATAAATGTTATAACGATTTCGGACTTGTACAAATACTAACGTGATAACAAAAATATCATTCACACTAAAGTTAAGAAAATATTGGCATGTATGTTTAAATTCAAATAAATCAACTTACAAATAATTTTAGGAAATCTAGTATAATGTTTCCTGATTCAATTTTATCAATTATTTCTCTTTCCATTTATTTTTCTTTCTTTTATTTTATTGGAATTTAATTTACTTGATTAAAGATATTTCAGTCATTTTAAAATTAAAATTTCATTACTTTGCAAAACTTACTAATGAATTTAATCGAAGTTTCACAGTATTTTTGATAGAATATGATAAGTTTGGTTGCCTGAACTTTGTTAAATATGGTTGAGTTTATTTGGAAAACACTCTCCACACTTTTCACTTTAAAAACTTCATTATTTAAATACTACAATCATAAACTTAACCATCCCTCATGAATTTATTAAAAAATGAAAATTAGAAAAAGACACGCTTATAAATAGATTAAACGGAATTTACTTTATTGTTGTTAGAATAAGCTGATTTTAATGATTCCTTGGGTATAGTTAATATTATAATTTTCAAGCAGTCACAAAATATTTTGTCCAATCCTTCAATCTCAGACACATTTTTTTTCAATTCATGAAAGATATATTTGTAAGAATCCAAACTCAGACCGTCTGAGCCATTAGAAGGAAAAAAATATCTACCATTCTATAATAAACTCAATGAAAATTATTTTTTCAAACTTTAAACTTCACCTTGGGATTTCAAACGGCGGTCATCGGTCAATTATGTCCTGTCCGACATTTAAAATGCATGAGGATATTGTGATATAACTCTGAGAATAGACAGTCTGATCTTTTGACATAACAGATGAGTTTTATTATCTCTATTGAAAAACACACTCTTTGAGACTGCACGTATTTGGAGAAATTTCTGATAGTTTCTTAAATGCTCTCTCGTATCTAAATTATAATTTAAGAGTTTGTTCAATGTGAGTTCGAGAAAATCAGCATTAGAACGCATAGAAACGCCAGTTCAAATCATCTCATTTAAAATTTGCTGAGCATAACATGATTTCGAAAGTTTACAAACATTATGTATCATGTTTTTCTTCTTTAAACTTCAACATTTGATTTTATACCGATAATCTATAGTAGTGAAGCCGAATGTTTATATGTATACACAGTGCTCAAAAATAGAAAAAAAATAGAAAAAAGAAAAGAGAAAAAAAGGAAAGAAAAACAGATCACCTTGAGCAACTTTTGATCTAATGATCGAATCTTCACGTTCTAGGACCCTATTTTAACGGCCTAAAAGGGTGATGTCGAATATGCTAATTAATTAATGCCGACGATATTTTAAGTTATTAAGTTACGAAATCAGACACAAAAAAGCACTTTCTCTGAATAAACATCCTTTTTCTTAACGAATTCGGATTTCAAACTCCAAAATAGTCGCAATTTGGGAAATACGGTCCCAATAATTTGGTAAGGAGAGCGCTCCAAATTTGTGACCCCTTAATGCAAATTTTATTTTTTGCTAATTACGCTATTTCTCGAGAACTTTTTCAGCGAATTGAGAATTTTTTTGCAAACAATTATAAAATTCATTTATCCAAAGGTATATTTGTTCATGAAAAATAACTTTTAATAAATATTTATTATTTTTCATCATTTTATGTAATAATGGTCGGAAGAATTTTGAACTGCAAGGTATGCAATTTTTTCGCATCATTTTAAAAAATATAATTTTACATGGCAAAATCAGTTCAATAGGTTCTGAGGAACTGAACTTCCGAAAAATTAAATACTTTAACCATTATTAAGCAAAATAATAGAAAATAATAAATATTATCTAAAATAACTTATTAAAAGTTATACTTATTAAATACTTTTTAAAAGTTACTTTTTTTCATAATATGCTATATCTTTGGAGAGCTATATCTTTATCATGGAATTATCTTTGGATAAACGAATTTTACAATTATGTGCAAATATTTTTCAATTTGCTTAAAAAGTTCTCGAGATATAGCGTAGTACGCAAAAAGCAAAAATAATAATTAAATTAAGGGCTCCTAAATTTGGAGCGCTATCCTGACCTAACTATTGGGATCATATTTTCTAGATTTCTGCTACCCCTGAAATATTTGGGGGGAGGGGGGGGTCAAAAACCCAAATCCGTCGAGAAAGAGGTATATCTATTCAGAGGAAGTACGTTTTTGTGCCTGATTTCGTATCTTAAAATATCGTCTGTACTTATTAATTAGCATTTTGAGGCCCCCCCTCAAGGAATTTAAGATTGAGTCCTAGAACGTGAAGATCCGACCTTCGTTAGATGAAAAGTTATTCTGAGAGGTCCGTTTTTTTGACGTACTGTACATTAAGCAAATCTTCAAGTTTAAACCTATCTGCACCAAATTCAGTGTATGTATGTTCAAAGACACTGAAGACCAATACATACAAATTCTTCCGAATCGGAACTTTCTGTCATAGCTCACCATCTCACTCTCTAAGTGATCAGAAGTTTCGCTTCTCTTCAACTGTTTTGACTTTCCTTTTGTTTTCATTTCATTTACAACAGTCCTATGCCAAGTTAGTTTTAGGTTTTCCTTCTTTTCTAATGCCCGGGAGGGTTTCAATCATAAATTTGTTTCACTTTCTCAGGTTAAGTTAGAATATGAGCAATCCATTTAAATTTTTTTTACTTTCCAGTTTAATTGGTTTCCATTAATTTGTGCGTTACAAATTTTATGGGACCACTTGAAACTTTAGATTCCTTTTGAACTATTGTTAATAAATACTTGAAGTTCTTTTTTGTCATTTTTAGAACAGCGTAACTGTTTCGACCTTTGTTTAAAACTAAACATATCAACACTTTACAAGAAAATACATAAAATACTATAACCGGCCATTTGACCGGTTATGGTATGCTTAGTGTTGATCTATTTAGTATAGTGTCATCGGTTCCTCATTTGCTGTTAATTATATTTCCAAGATACTTAAAACTATTTAGTCAAAACACTTCTAGTTTTTTTTAATTTTCTAAGAATGTGCAGTTTAACTGTTTTGAATTAATTTTCAAAGTTTTAGTTTTAGTTTGGTTGATAATAAGCCCATTTTCTTTGCCTCTATGCTTAAAATGTTCTGTTGCATATCTTGAGGGTGTTGGTCAGTAAACATAAATCGTCTGCAAAATCAAGATCTGAAAGATATTAAACAAGGTTCTATATTATACCGCTTTAATTATTACTCTTTTCAAAATACAATGAATAGAAATAAAGAAGATTATTGTGGGAGAAAGTATACAACCCTGCCTAACAGTCGAATCACCCTTGAAGGATTCTGATTCTTGGCCAGCATGGATAACGCGTACATGATAATTTCTATATGTATTTCTGATAATGTTTACACAAAATTTCGGGAATTCCATAGAATTCCAGCAGCTTCCAGAACACAGTCGACTTTCTATTGCCTAACTGTCTACTTTAAAACTTCTTTCGATTATCGGTTCTCGTGCTACATCCCAAAGAAAGACTTTTCCATAGGACTTGAAAAACATAATATGACTGGTTTGCTGACTTTACAGATCTAATCAATCAAAAATTAGCTTTATCGCACTTTCTTATGAATTATTTGTCTTAGGTTTCCCATGTTACTCTATCACAAGTAAAATTAACTTTAATAATTTCTCAGCGCATGGAAATGAAGTCACTGGATTCGTATTTTAAGAGATATATGAAACCTATGGTTTTCTTATATTGATATTTAACTCTCCAAGCGTTAAACTCCTAGGGAAAATTGTACGGAAATTTCCCTGCTACGTTCTACTTTGCATGGGAAAAACTTGTTTTTCGATGCAGGAAAGCTTGCAGAGGAAAGTTCGGAAAAAGCTGAAACTAACTCTCACGGATTTTATTGTATGTTTCAATAAGCTAAATTTAGGGGACAACAACTAATAGAATAAAATTGAAGTTATCAATTAGGCTATGGAAAAATGATAAATAATTATGTATGTATAGTGAGTTGAACTTCTAACTCAGATTATGGTAAATCTAATAGTATGAATTCGCACCAGAATATATTGCAAATATTAAAAAAGAAATGTTGTGTACTGAATGTGTAAAATGAAGATAGTAGGCTACTTAACAGTTTTGATTAGGCGTATCCCATTTCAATTCGACAGTACATTACCGTTTTATATTATGCATCTTGGTACAATAAGCCTTCTAAATACTACAGTTCTGAAGTTTAAAAAATATGTTTTCTGTATTAAAACCCCAGTTTTCACTTATTACTATTGGTCTCTCGGCATTACTCTTTAGACAAGCAAAATATTGATTCTTATAAATAGTTTTACGCTACTGAATAGGATTTAAACGAAGTGGATGGACCAATAGTTTAAAATGTATTAAAATTATTTTGGAATTTTTACTTTTTTTCTCCTAATTAACGTGCTTTGTATTTTATTTTTCCTGTAGGACATATATTGTGAAAAAAGTGCGCTTAAATTGTAAATGCATAAATATACTGTGAAGGGGTAGGTTAATAAAAACGATATTTGCAAATTGATCTGGGCTCGAACGGTACAGTTTAAAATATCTTATTGGAAAAATGACTTTTATTAAACTGACACCACTCAGCGAATACAAATGAAACTTCTTTTGTGTTGCCAATTACTTCTGAATATCACCTTCTTTCAGGCATTGAAGCTTTCTCAGAGAAGTTGGGGAAAAAAGTTACAGCTATTTTACTTTTTTTTAATTAAAAAAATCTGTTTAAAAACAATAAACTTTATCTTATCAAAATTCAGGTCAACTTTACTCTACTTTAAGGTGTTTACTTTTGTTTACAAGTCTCAAATTTGTAATGTTTCTTTTTAATTTGAATCCTGTCATATTTTTCAATCACAGTCAAATAAAAAATGCTTAACCTCTTACACTTAGAAGTTATTGATATCTTTGTGATATAAAGATATTTTAACTTGAAGTACGAAAGTTTTATCGGCATTTTTTGCATGAATACAGAAAATATTACGCAAACTCTTAAAAGTTATGACACAGCTTTTATAAAATATAATTTTCAAATTAAAAGAAAAGTAAACTTCCTTCCTTTCTTCAAACACAACCAATTGAACTAATTAACAGATCCAGAAATGTCTAACACTTTTAGCATCCAGGTACTAACTGATCTGATGAACTAGGATCCAGGTACTAACTGATCTGATGAACTAGGATCAAGGTACTAACTGATCTGATGAACTAGTTGATCCAGGTACTTTCTGAATGAAGATTCAGAAATATTGGAAAAACTATTACAAAAAGAATAAAATATTATTAACCCAACTGATTCCGAATCATCAAAAAATCTGAATTATAAAACATAACATTGGAAAATAAATCTTTAATTTATAAATTGATTCTATATGTAAAAGAATCATTAGAATACGGCATCCAAACATTAACAAAACAAGAGGGCCAAATCTCCAGAATAAAATCAAAATGTATTTAAAACTGTTGGTTTTTAATTTCCTGAAAGATGGTTTTATTTTATAACCATTGTTGAACAGTCAACCCAATTTTGAGTTTACGACTACCAATTTACAACTCCGTACTCTTGTAATTTTGGACTCAATCCAGAATACAAGGGTTCACAAGTAGGGGATGCAAGGGGTAATACAAGGGAATACAAGTTCTGGAACAAGTATTGAGAAAAATTCGTCATCATGGATGACTTTTTAAAGAAACTAAACCACATTTGCTCTAAATGGAGAGAAAAACCACGAAAATCACTTTTAAGTGGCATTTCAAAATTTTATATGATAAAAGTTGAAACATTTTTAAAGTATGTTTGATAAAACTTTAACAGAAATTTATACTTCAAAATAAGTAAAGAATGTATTCAGTGGTTAAATATAAGTGGATAATGTGCCCTAATGAGCATGAAAATTTTCAATGAACCGTTATTGAATTAGTTTAGCAAAGATTTCATATCACAGGAAGTTTTTACACTAGTCTTTTCTTTTTAATCCGTTAGAGTAATTAACGTTTTTTTTTCTTTTAACATTTTCAAATTCTTAATGTACGTTTAAATCCAAATGATTAGAGAACAAAATTGCGGATAATATTTCAAATAATCAAAATATTTTATGTAGTAACTATTTTATTTTTAGTATTTGATGCGTAAACATCACGTAATAAATATTATCAGCAAATACTTCGCAAATGAAATAAATTTTTACGTTGATGTGTTTAAACTTCTGGTTAAGAATTGTGCAAAATGATTTTTATAAGTCGTCGTGATCAACCTTTGTTAAACTAATTAATTTGTCCCTCAAAAGATTTACCAGACAACTTCAAATGAATTATTTTTATAACAAATCCAGACTTGCAATGTCAACTGTCTATGACTTTCAACCAACTCTGTCTGGTATTTACATTTGTACTACTATTTCAAGGATTATAGAGAGGATCATATTTGAACGATTTTCCCTGTTTATAAATTCATTGTTTGTTGTTTGATTTGATGGGAATGAAATTGTCTTGTTTGCACGGTTTCCTTAGAAGTGAATAATTCTAATTTTATAAAGATATGTTCTAATGGAGAATTTCAAAATTCATTTGATCAACCGCAAACTTTTAATACAACATAGTTTCACGGAAAAAGCACTTAACAATCAATTACATACTCTTCATCGCTTTCTATTACTGTATCCTAACATTTAGCAATTTTTTTCAAACAAAGTATAGCAGTTTTTATTATTTGTCTTATATAATGAAAGTTTTCAAAATACAGAAAATGAAATAAATGAAAATCTGAAGCAGTAATTTCAAAAGAACGTGGTGGCTGATGGAAGATTTATCATTTTTAACTTTCAACTATTTTGTTGCTTGGATTTCGCCACACGTAATAGATGTCCTAGGGCCTATTTGATTCATTCATATTAGGGTTCATAAAGACACTATTTAAGTAAGAAATGAGCAAAAATGCTTTAGAAATCCGTCTAATCAAAAGTAAGGAAGACCGAATGAAAAAAAACCAACATGATATCCTTACTTAAATATTAATTTTCTACGATTACTTAAATATAAGGAAACAAGCTAAAGCATAATCAACGTTATACTTTTCTTTCAAAATTTATACAACGCATTATAATATTGTTTTTATGTTATTTAATTTTAGGTATTCTTTCTGCTAGCTAAAAAAACAACGCTATTAAGAAAATGAGATTTTGCATAGGTTCATTACGATACCACACAAAAACGTTTTACAACTAAGACTCTTAGACTGACTTAGATTACACTTGGTTATCAGGGAAATTGTTAGATAAGGGGGAATAAGTGGAGACTCAGAGAATTTAGTAAGCAATTTATTATAATTTTCGTACAATTTATTATACTACATGTTCAGTTATTTTTAACAAAATTGCAGAGATTTTTTTTTAATACTGTAATGAAGTCAAAAGCAAATGAGGGAGAAAATACTGGCTAAATTTGCATCACAACTACTGCAAATTAGAAAATATGAACTCTTCACTGTTTCTTTAATTATAGTTTTTAAAGTGATAAAATATTAATCACGTAAAATATTGAAAAACAAATCTTCACATTGATCAAAAGAAAATGTGAACAATATTAAAAAATCGAATTCTAAAACTTTATTAAAAATTTTAAAATGAATCTTCAGTAATTTTTTTTAATGAATTTTAAATTTTTTCACAAAATTTGCTTTTGAGATCCTTTTAAAAGGCATGCAATCAACCCATTCTTGACCCTTATTGCGGAAGACTAGAAATACAAGATAAAATATAAGACGATGAATACCGACCAATTGATAAATGTTTAAAATTTCAACATATGATAATTATTGAAAAAGAAATCGATTCATGATAAATATGGAATAATGTCTACTTGTAGCAATATCGTATACTCTGTCCACCTCGGGCTGGATGGGAGACTGTCACGGAGACAAGTTGAAAATTTCGTGTCGGGGGTGTTTCACCGAATGTCTCTGCTTCCTCCTTTTTATGGGCGTGGGGATGATCAATCACCATACTCTCAAGCAAGTCTAGGTTTTATTACCTACTAGATTGGCACTCTTTTTCTCCCCAGTATATGCCAAATGATGATCGACAAAGGGGAAAGTTTATAGGAAGGAATGGCTCTTTCTTAAAACACAACCGGGTATAATCGCTTGTAGTCGTCTGCTGTCGAAGTACCAGGAGAATGTATATATGATTCTCGAGAACTCTCATATTCTGAGGAAGAATAGATTACAAGCTAACGTTCCTGAGACGTTTGCTTTATTAATGCATTTGCTGATAATTACAACTAATTGATTAATAACTGATAATTAATTGATCATTACAACTTATAAAAATCAAATTACAATAAAGAAACACCACAACTCACTAAAGGTTGTGGATATAGAGTAAAACTAGTTATTAGACCAGTGCTGTCAATAGTAGTCACAACTGATCTAGTATTTCGATTTTTCGTTTCGATTCGTTGAGCATGCGCAGCTAATTTGTGTGTAAGAGGGAAGGTGTAGTTTACAAAAATATCACTGGCGAGATTTTTGACTTCATATTGCTATGCCAAAAATCAATCTTATGTTAACCCCTGTACTTGTTTTCGATGTCAGTATACCTACATCAGGAGTTTCTTTCATTCTGTTGGGGTGGGGGTAAAGACCACAGGTGGTATGTTCGGTGAAACACCCCCAGAACCTTTACTGTTCAAGGACATACTTCGATTCATCATAGTGCCCCCTTATAGTTTGTACCATTACATATAGAATACTCTGTATATTTACAATATATGAAACTACAGAATGTTTGATGCTCTAGGCATTAAGTGTATAGTTTGCCCTATCAAATTCATTCGTCATTCCATCAGCTTTTAAACATAAGAATGAAAACATATCTTCTTTGACGGTTTAGAGAAGTTAAAATGAAAAAAATAATATTTGTTTACGAAGTTTCTCAACTGATTATTTTGTCGTGTTCAAGTTTTGAACTGTTTTTGACCATAGCTGGTATGGTAGCTTCAAAAATGTAAAGAGTTTTATAAAATGCTTTAAACTACGTATTCTCTAACTCTACTTGTATTTAAAATATGGTCATTTATCTAAAAATAGTGCACTTGTTTTTTTGAATGGACAATATATTACATTTTATATTATATAATGTTTGGAACTTAATAAATTTTTATATTTTTTCCCATATAGTATCGTATATAGAATCAAAATATTTTTCATTGTTAATCTTGCAAAATCTTCATAATTTTAGCAGGGAAATGTTTCTGAGATATTTTTGTTACCTGCAAAATATTTCTGAAATTATATCATTGAAGCAGTTCTGAGATGTCCTCTTTTTATGTTATTAACAAATGTTAAAATTTTTTTCTTTTCTCACAAATTCGCATTTTAAATAAAAGTAGAAACTGATAAAACATTCGTTGGAAGAAAAAGTGTTAAAGTAACTTTTAAATACATGAAATCAACAAAAATTTAAAAAAAATAATTAAAGACATGTGGATATCAGGTATTAATTTAGGATATATTACATTAAAAATTAATTAAGGATATGTGAAGCATATACTATTTTTCCTTTTTAACATTTGAAAGTAAATGTTAGAATATTTATGAAAACAATTCATATAATAAGCAATGCTTACTTTTCATTTTAAGGAAACAGCAAACCTTTTATTTCAGAATGCTTTGGATACCTGATTAGAGACAAACTGTCTAGTTGCATTAAAGTCCTTGGCTGCTATTTTTGCCTTTCCTATACACAGACAGTTTAACCCATATTCATTCAACAAATAAGCCATTTTTTTGTTATTCGCTTATCGTCCATGGAATGCTTGCCTTGAATGGCTACATCAACAAAAAAAGTATCCGGAAATTGAACCGGATCCATCCCGCGCCGTCTGGATCGGACCGGGAGGAGTGTCTAACTTTATAGGGCTTTTCTTATGCTGTCTTGACCACACGATGAGGGAATTCATTCAGTAAAGAGATTTCTGTACGAAATATTCATCACTATTACATCAGAGAAACGATTTTGTCCTCTACTTTTACTTAAAGTAATTTTATTTCTGTCAAAAAATAATCAAAAATTTTGAATAAAGTACACATTGTTGTATGTAATTTATTAAATGAAGAAAATTTGCTTTAAAAGAAAAGTGGAACGTTTTTTATAGTAGACAAATACCTATACGTTTTACTAGTAATAAAAATTTTGAGTCATTCCACAAATTGGAAGTTATATCTGCTAAGGGAATTTAAAGTGTGAATTACTGTCAGTTACATACCTGTTTCAGTAAATATATCGATTTTGATAACGTAAAAAATCTAATTATGTATGTATATATATAGTCGGACCTCTATTTAACGAAGTCGCTAAATCCCGGTAGTAAGTTCGTTATATGGAAAATTCGTTAAATAGAAAATCAAATTTTGAAATAATTAAACAACACAAAGCAGGTTTTAAATTCATAAGCACTAGACAAAATTAAAATAGCAACTGATACACCTTTATCTTGTAAACTATTATCTACTATTCATTTTATAAATCTTTACCATAAGAGAAATCTGCATGGAAAGTAAGAATAGAGCAAAACATTATCCAGTGTTACACTATCCTGCTACATACATTTTCAACTAAAAAAAGCTAAATTTATGTATAAAATTATAGCTGCATTTATTATAGAACATACATTACTACATGCGTTCATAAGTTTAATTACTTCTGATAAAATCCTTTAATTTTGTCGGAGTTTTTTGTTTGAAATGCAAACAAAGAGGGATTTCACTGCTTTCTATAAAAGTTAAGTGGCTTCAGAATTCAATTCAAGGTCATTTCCCCCATAAAATGCCTTAACAAGTTTAAAATGTTCTGAAATATTTTGGGAAATAGGAAAAGTGGATATGAGAGAAAAGTTCGTTAAGTAGAAGTCCGACTGTATATATATATATATATATATATATATATATATATATATATATATATATATATATATATATATATATATATATATATATATATATATATATATATATTTACAAAATGAAACAAAGGAAAATTACAGACAAATGAGGGGGGGAAAGTAAATAATAATAAAAAAATGACAAACAACTAAGAGAAAGAAGAAAAAAAAAAGGATAAATTTTTTTTTTAAGAATCCGGAAAATAGGACAGTAAAAGATTTAATCTTTTCATCAGCCCACACGATTATATCCGCAAAAAAGAGTGCATTCTGATATTGTATCAATATAGCCAAAACAAAATATATCAATACAAGAGTGTGAGGAGCACTCAAAAAAATTCTTACAAAAATTACTACAAATAAAATAGAGCACAATAAGTATAAAAAGCACGTCAAAACAGAAACTAAAATAAAAGAAAAAGAAAAAAGGAGAATAAAACATAATCTATAAAGCGAGTAGCGAATTCAAATGTACTTACATGAAAGAAAAATTTTTCAAGAATGATTTAAAATATTTTCGTAACAAGATTGCCAGATTGAAAAATATGAAAACAAAAGCGCAAATTGAGCGTAACTAGAGGAGTTTTGTTTTAAAGTGCCGTTCATACTGCATTGCTGAAGTGTGTTTGATTTGTTAGTTACCAAGGATGGGCCTGAAAATGGATGTGCGCAGGGTAATATTATACTGGATAATTTAAAGAAGTTGACCATAAATAATTTTAGAAAATAAATATTTATTTATGGAAAAGAGAAACATGAATTGCCTGTTTCACACATAATTTTAGCCACGGATTTGCCCGAAATGGATTTGAACATGGAAAAATTATATCAATTAACAATATATATATATATATATATATATATATATATATATATATATATATATATATATATATATATATATATATATATATATATATATATATATATATATATATATATATATATAATAAATAAATAAATACAAGAAAACACGAAGTTAAATAAGAAGAACAATAGGTATCATTTAATGCACTTAAGCTGCAAGTAAACAGAACTCATTAGATATGTTCAAAATGAAGAAAAACAAAGAAAAATAACAGACAAATGAAAAAAAGAGGGGGGGGGGGAAATAATAAGTAAAAAAATAACAAACAACAGTTAAAAAAAAAAGTGAAATTTAATTTAAAAAACCGGAAAAAAAACGGAAAAAAAAGATATAATAATATTTAGCTCACACGATTATATCCGCAAAACAGAGTGATTTCTGATATTGTATCAATAAAGCCGAAGCAAAATATATTAATACAATAGTGTGAGGAGCACTCAAAAAATTTTTTAAAAAATAACAACAAATAAAATAGATCACAAAAAGTAAAAATAAGTAACATGTAAAAACAGATAATAAAATAAAAGAAAAAGAAAAAAACATTAAAAAGGGGACTATAAAGCGAGTAGCAAAATCAGATCAACTTACTATGGCAGAAAATTTTTCAAGAATGATTTAAAAATGTTTTCGCAGAAAGATTGCCAAATTACAAAATATGAAAACAAAAGATGAAAGCAAAAGAGCAAATTGAATGTAGCAAGAGGGTTTTAAAGTGTCGTTGTTACTGCACTGCTGAAGTGATTTGTTATTCTGAGCTTTGATTTGTTAGTTACCAAGGATGGGCCCGAAATGGATGTGCGCAAGGTAATATTATACTGGATAATTTTAGAAATTGATCATAAATAGTTTTAAAAGATAGATATTTATTTAAGAAAACATATAAAATAGAAAAGAGAAACATAAATTGCCTGTTTTTGCAAATAATTTTAGCCGCGGATTTGCACGATATGGATTAGCACATAGAAAAATTATTTAAATTATCAAAGAAAAATTTTTTAACACGGATTTGCCCGAAATGGATTTGCACATGGAAAAATTAAGGAAGAAAAAAAAAATTTTGTAGATAATTTTAGCCACGGATTTGCCCGAAAGGGATTTGCACATGGAAAAATTGTATAAATTTATAAAGAAATATTTAGCAAACAATTTTACCCACGGATTTGCCCAAAATGGATTTGCACATGGAAAAACTGTATAGATTAACAAAGGAAATTATTTAGTAAAGGAATTTTTAGTAAATAATTCTAACCACGGATTTGCCCGAAATGGATTTGCACATGGAAAAATTATACAAATTAACAAAGAAATTATTTAGTAAATAATTTTCGCTATGGATTTACCTGAAATGGATTTGCACAGGGGAAAATTATAAAATTAACAAATAAAGTTAATAAATAATATGTTTAGTAAGAATATCCACAAAAATATACGATTAATTCAATGATTTTATATAAAATTTTATTACTTTAGTTGGATATCCATTGTTTTTTATCAAGTTTTGAAAGAGTTTATCGATTTGTTTTTTGGGTAAGTAAATATTACTACATATTCTTTTAATTCTGTTCATTTCATTAAAAGTGGAATGTCACTGTGAGGAGGATAAATATTTTGATTTTGTTGATAAACATCATAAACATATTATTACTGGTAATTTAAATTTTATAGAAAACTTGGAACTTAGGAATTTAATGATCAAAGGCACAAAATTTAGACCCATTTACCATATATCAATCAATAGGATTCTAAAATACTTTTTTAATGATCTCAATAGTTTTTGTTTAAAGTTATCAAATAGATTCTCTTTACCTTTAGGTATGCTAACAGAATGGAAATGGGGAGTTTATTATTACTTTTAAAACTTTATTTTCAATAATAAGGATAATTTAAATAAGAATGACAATTCAACAAATTTTTCTAACATTGTTCAATCAATTAAGCAACTTCAAAAAATTTTTTTAATTACTCCCATAGACAAAGATAACAATAATTATGCTATATTCTGTTAAGAATTCTATGCTGAACTTTTAAATACGGAATTAAAAAATAGTAAAAATTTTGAACTCAGTAATTTCAATAATAATATTGTCATTAAAAAAATTTTAGCTTTTTACAAGAAATTAAAAATTAAAATTAGCAATATACAATTTCCTTACCTAATTATCAGTCCTAAATTTCATAAAATTGCAGTAAAATTTAGAACTATCACATGTGGGTCTAATACTTATTTAACTAAACCTGGCACCATTTTCTCTAACTACTTAAATAAGATTATTAACTATATTAAAGAAGGTTTCTCTTGGATTATCACTTATAATCAACCGATTTTAGATTTCATTAAACATAATAAAATTAATTCTATTGCGACTTTTGATTTCCAGGATATTTTCAATAGCATTCCCCTTTCTAAACTAAAAGATGTCCTTTAGTATTACTATGATTTTAAAAATATCCTTTATTGCGATTTTGATTATTGGGAAATTCTGATAAATTTTTGTCTTTTTAGTTATTTTCTTTACAATGGAAAGGATATTTTTCTTCAAATTAATGGAATACCACAAGGATCTAATTATTCATCTCACTTAGCTAACTTATTTTTGCATTACTATGAAAAAATTTATACTCTTAGCATTAAATTTGTTTTTTGATATATTGATGACTTAATTATCTTTAATTTCCAAGATTTTACTATTTTATTGAGTAATATATACCCTGAGGAATTGATCTTACTTCGTAATCATGATGATAATATTAGTTTTAATTTTTTGGATTTGGGTATTATGAAGGTTGAAAATATCTGCTTTGTTGATTTATACGATAACAGAAGTGATTTTAATTTTAATATTAATAAACTAGTTACTTGGAATTCTAATGTTTCTAGGAGCATCTATTTAAATACCACTTTTAATGAAATGAACAGAATTAAAAGGATATGTAGTAATATTTATTTATCCAAAAAACAAATCTATAAACTCTTTCAAAATTTGATAAAAAACAATGGATACCCAACTAAAGTAATAAAATTTTATATAAAATCATTGAATTAATCGTATATTTTTGTGGATATTTTTACTAAACATTTTTATTTGTTAATTTTTATAAATTTCCCATGTACAAATCCATTTCAGGTAAATCTATATCCAAAATTATTTACTAAATAATTTCTTTGTTAATTTGTATAATTTTTCCATGTGCAAATCCATTTCGGGCAAATCCGTGGTTAGAATTATTTACTAAAAATTTCTTTACTAAATAATTTCCTTTGTTAATCTATACAGTTTTTCCATGTGTAAATCCATTTCGGGCAAATCCGTGGGTAAAATTGTTTGCTAAATATTTCTTTATAAATTTATACTATTTTTCCATGTGCAAATCCCTTTCGGGTAAATCCGTGGCTAAAATTAACAACAAAATTTTTTTTTCATTGTTAATTTTTCCATGTGCAAATCCATTTCGGGCAAATCCGTGTTAAAATTATCTATTAAAATTTTTTTTCTTTGATAATTTAAATAATTTTTCTATGTGCTAATCCATATCGTGCAAATCCGCGGCTAAAATTATTTGCAAAAACAGGCAATTTATGTTTCTCTTTTCTATTTTATATGTTTTCTTAAATAAATATCTATCTTCTAAAACTATTTATGATCAATTTCTAAAATTATCCAGTATAATATTACCTTGCGCACATCCATTTCGGGCCCATCCTTGGTAACTAACAAATCAAAGCTCAGAATAACAAATCACTTTAGCAGTGCAGTAACAACGACACTTTAAAACCCTCTTGTTACACTCAATTTGCTCTTTTGTTTTCATCTTTTGTTTTCATATTTTGTAATCTGGCAATCTTTCTGCTAAAACATTTTTAAATCATTCTTGAAAAATTTTCTGCCAAAGTAAGTTGATCTGATTTTGCTACTCGCTTTATAGTCCCCTTTTTAATGTTTTTTTCTTTTTATTTTATTTTATTATCTGTTTTACATGTTACTTATTTTTACTTTTTGTGATCTATTTTATTTGTTGTTATTTTTAAAAAACTTTTTGAGTGCTCCTCAGACTATTGTATTAATATATTGATGCAATATCAATATACAATAATTTCCGTTTTTTTCCGTTTGATACAATAATTTCCGTTTTTTTCCGTTTTTTTAAATTAAATTTCACCTTTTTTTTTTCTTTTTTTTTTAACTGTTGTTTGTTATTTTTTTACTTATTATTTCCCCCCCCCCTTTTTTTTTAATTTGTCTGCTATTTTTCTCTGTTTTTCTTCATTTTGAACATATATATATATATATATATATATATATATATATATATATATATATATATATATATATATATATATATATATATATATATATATATATATATATATGAAAATGAAGATGAAACAAAGAAAAATTATAGACATGAAAAAAAAGGAAGGGGGGAATATAATAGATAAAAAAATAACGAACAGTTTAAAAAAAAAGAAAGAAAAAAAAAGGAAGAAATTTTATTTAAAAAAAACGGAAAAAAAAGATATAATCTTTTCATCAGCCCACACGATTATATCAGTAAAACAGAGTGCTTTCTGATATTGTATTGATAAAGCCAAAGCAAAATATATAAATACAATAGTGTGAGGAGCACTCAAAAAAAATTTTTACACTAATTACAACAAATAAAATAGAACACAAAAAGTAAAAATTAGTAAAAATAACACGTAGAAACAGAAAGACATTTATTTATAAGACATTTATAAGACAATGTATTTATAAGACAATGTATTTATAAGACATTTTTTTTATTTCACAATAGTTCAAGTATAATATGAACATTCGCTTTTTGAAAATAAATAAATTTTCTTTGTTTGTTTATTAAACTTCGGATATGTCTAGTAAAATGTTGTTAAATTATACAGGATTGAATGAAAAAGAAAATTTTTGTTTAGGTTTATTTATTATGAAATAAGAAAGCCACTGCATAAATGCTTTGTCTTCAAACTCTTAACTGATCCAAGTATTTTGAAAATTAATTAATTATTAGAACAATTAAACACATATATTTTTAAAAAGAAAAATTGCTATTACTCATATGGCGGGGGTAATACGGTGCGATTAGGAACAGAAAATTAAGCGATGTAAGGGGCATTAAAAATGTATTCTTATTCTTGATATTGCTGGCTGTTAAAAAATGGATTGAGAAAAGCGTATATTATTTGCTCTTTAGGTTTTATATTGGCTAAATAACGGCTTTAAAACATGGGTTGAGCCGGAACATTCTGTATCGAACCGACAAAGGCTTAATAACGGGTATAAAATATTGGGTGATCTTAATAAATCTACATGGGCCGATATTGTGTAAATAAGGGAAATAAAATATGTTGTGAATTTGACAATTCTATATAGGGTAAACTTTTTCTGAATAGTGGCTATAAAATATCGGGTGAACTTAACAAATTTGCTTAGTGCCGGTATTGGGTAAATAAGGGGAATAAAATATCGGATGAATTTGAGATTTATATGTAGGGTAAACATCTGCTGAATAGTGGCTATAAAATATCGGATGAATCGAACATTTCTATATTGGTCCAGCATTAGCAAAATAATGGCCCTTTAAAGTCTTGTTGAGCCAAGATTAATGAATATTGTCCCAATAAGTTCCTAAGTTATTTTTCAGCTACGGATGGTATGGGATTATCTAACAAGGAATCCCAGGTCTTCCTACTGGTTATAATTTCATGATATCTGGATTTAGGGCATCTAGTTGAAAAAGGTTAGATTCGGCCTTAGCAAGCGAATCAGCGTCCCTCTACGATACCACAATGATCCATTGTAGAGCGTTCACTTTTGAATCAGATTCATTGTCAGTATTCATTTCTCCGTTTAGACATAATTTTTTTTTTCATTATATCGAAAACCAATTGCAGAAATTTATTAAATATTATCCCTATATTTCAGTCAGTAACTCGAATTGAAATTTTTAGCTTCTAACGAGAATTATATATTCATTTATTTTCGTTTTGGAAGGAAACTTTTTTAAGTGATTCAAAAACTGCTTGCACGCATTTGAAAAATTTTTTATTCAAATATATGTTTCATTTTGCAAAAATATACAGTTAAAAATAAAGAAATAAAAAGCATTAGTCAAAATAGGAACTTTAAAACAAATCAAACTTTTAGCTTTTCATGAAACTGCTTAACTGCTTTTTTTTTCTTTCAATATTTTAGGAATTCTCTCTGGTCAAATCTTATGCAGAGCATCTTTTCGAAATTTGAAGAAACAGCACTTTTTTTTTTATTCCCTTAGATATAACATCGGTGTATCGACAACAATAATATTTAATTTCATATATTTGTCATTCTAAGAATTGATTGTTTATTCTCTCGCATGGCTAACATATCACCCAAAATGACTTTCGAGAAATGTTGTAATCATCCTTTGTGTTTCTAACACGTGTCCTATGTTTGAACTTGTGAAGCCATAGTTTTATACTCATCAAAAGGAGAAAAAAATACAATTTCTTTTCTGCGAAAGGGTACGATGAACTGAGTTAGTTATATAGTCCCAAGGAAGACCTACCAACCTAGTTTTTACGTACTATGGTGCTGCATTTTTTTCCTCCTGCTTCTTTATTTTTTAAGACGTAGTTGTTAGATTTTCATGGGAATAGTTTATTTGCGTCATAATACAATCATGCTAGGCATTTTTTTAAATAGTACTTTTCTTCAATATTATATTGAGAAATTTTTATATATTTTCAAAAAAAAAATAATAAAGTCTAAAAAGGGAAAAAAAGTAATAAATTTCAAACAAATGATTTTTATCACATAAACTAGATCAGTAATATACATCCCAAATTTATTAAAATAAATCAATTAAATGTTTTCTAGACACATTAAAATAAGTAAATAATATAGTTTTCCTCTCCTTTAAAATAAACAAGTGCTCAAATGGATCTTTAATAGTAAATGAATCTCATCAGCAGTAAAAAAAACTGATTCGTAAACCATTTTTTACTGACAAAATTTTTAAAAAAAATCCTTCTCGATGCAAATTTTTTTTTCTTGCCGACTTCTATTCTGAACTGACAAAAGTATTCAGATAATTATGGTTCTCTAAAAAGCGATTGACTTTATCGGCAACTTTGGAGTAGGTCTCTATATTTTGTCTCCTAGTTGATAAAAAATAATCAGGTAGTATCAGTTTTTTTAAATATCTAGGATTTTTTTACCAGCAATCCACTCATAAAAGCGTACTAATAACATCTGCATACCAATTAATCAATTAATTTTGTTTGGACAAAGCGCATTTTTTCTCGATGGCTTTTGCTTCTAAACTGTTAAAAATAATCGAGTAATTATTGTTTTTAAAAAATATAGTTAGATTTTACCAGCAAATTTAAGGAGTTTCGTAAAGTAAGTTCAGCAAATTTGATACATAATTTTTAAGACTATATAAATTATTACAAATTCTCAATAATTAAAATACTTCACTACTTTATAAAATTTGCTTTATAGTTTTTATGGCATTTCGCATATTTATTTATTAGTATATCAAATCAGCACTGGAAAAATAATATTTTAAATAAAACACGTAAAATAATGTGCATTTTAGAAAAAAAATATTAAAAGAAATGCATCGATTACTTGCTTACAACATGAAAAAGAAAATAAAAAAATTATTCGTAGACTAGTATATTTTTAAGCTTCTAAATATTATACCACGCATCTAAACAATATAACGAATACTGTAGACTGTGATGGCTTTAATGGTTTTTATACAGTGAGATAAAATTTACTTTATTGGAGTAATTTTAACTAATGCGAACAAATGACAAATAATTACTTGATGTATTTCTAGTATTTTTCATAATTTAATTTGAAAATAATTTGAATTTCTTATAGTTAAATTGAATAATTTAGTTTGAATAATAAGTATAAAATTGAAAGGTTATAATAAGGAAAAGTTATGGTTATAAGCCTTTTATTTGGAGTTTTTTCCAATAATTATCGAGAACTTCTACGTAAATGGTCGCAAAAAGTCACGTTTTTTATCTCATATATAAAATAGGCTAATAATATTTCAATTTTAAATAAATGCTCATTAAGATTTTATTTGTCAATTATTTCTGTTAATATCTCTAGACTTGAATATTTATATTTTTTAATAAATACTATGCTTATAACAAATACTAGTACTAATTTTTGTTAACTTTTTTCAATGCTAAAATGTCTAGGATAGTCTTATAATCCTTCTTAATTGGGAGAATTTTTTTAATAGAATGTCCATTTACTTCTTATTGTCTCTTATTTATTTTATCATTTCTAATCCTTTCTGTAAAGCACCGTACTTTTGAGGTTTCAGTTCTTGAAAAAGGTGATGCTAGAGGTCAGTTACCCTTGGACTAAAAAAGGGTTCAAGGTATGTCGCCTTTCTACTGGTTGCAAGCAAATTCTCGCTGACAGTTTGCTTAAATTTTTTCTGAAGAATACTTTTTTATTATTAATTTTCTTTGAGATAAATCTTAGTTTCAAGGACACCAATTTCGTTCTATATCTGACTAATGACACTAAGCTGAAAAAAAATTAAAGGGGTGAGTGAAACATACAATGGAGTTAATTTTTGGAGACAAGGCTAAATCGATAAAGATTGACGATTATTTTATCCGATCTCATGAATCTATAAACTTGATAAAACTAATACTAAGAAAAACACAGAATATCTATATTTTAATGCTGCTTTTTTGTGGCTTAAATTCATGGATTTAAAATTTGTATATATTTTTGAGTGACTGAAATAATTTCCTAGAAAGAACACCAGTAAGACTGACCATAAAATAATATCACATTTCTCCTCTCGCATGTCACATTTATAAAATGCGTCATACTTCATTCCCCTTACCTTTATTTTTTTCTACCCCTTACCTTTATTTACCTTTATATCTTGAATAAAAAGAGCTTTTAGTGAACAATGTTGGTTAAAATATAAAATCAAAATTTTTTTTTGCTGGTTTTGCATTAATTTTTTTATTTTTTTTGTAAATTTTTTTTTGCATTTTTTTTCACATATTGTACCAAAAAATAACACTGCTTCACTTTGCAATTAACATTTTTCCTTAAGGGATAATTTTTAAATTATTTACAAATTAAACTTATATCTCCATTGAAAGTTTATATCAAAAAACGAACAAGTCTTTTCATCATGTCTTGGATACACTTCTAAAATTCGTCACAACAATCAGACGTTTCTGACTCATCATTTATTGAAAAAATGTTATCTTACCTGGCGAAGAAATATAAGTAGATTTTAGATGAAGTAAATATTCCTTCTTTCACCGGAAATGATCCAAAAGTGTTTGTTGATATTCATACCTTTTAGTTGGAGTGTTTCTGTTTACAATTAAATCATATCATTAAATATAAACTTAATAAGAGGTAAAGACATTAATCGTTTTGTAACTTAAAAAATGAGATAGTGTAAGCGACGATTATAAGGTCTTGTTATATACGAATACGTACGGTCTAGAAATAATCACGGCTTCAATTCCCTCAAAAATTGTTTCTAATTCTTTAAGGAAAAGAGAAGATTTGCCAATAACTCTAGCACAGAAATAATTGCACTTTAATAATATAAGAAGCACAGAAATAATTTGAATTGTGAGGGTTGGTGAGGGGAATTCCTTTCACCTCAATATATGGGTGATTCTCGCGAAACATGACAATTCACTGTCCCTTGCTCCAAGATCTAATACTATAATACTAAAAGAACTTTTTTTTTAAAAAAAATAATAAATAGCATTGCTGTTAGCATTTTAAAATGACTTTGCACTAGCATCGACTGTTTTGTATACTTAAAAAATTTAATTGAATATCAAAATGTCATTTTCCTTGCATGTCCCAAACAATATTTCCAATAATAACTAGCTTCAAAACTTCCCATACATTTTTCAAAATCTAATTTTTTTTATCTTATCCTATGTAAGCATTTCTAGAATATACGCAGAGGGTAATGTTTACTAAAACTTCGTTTAATTTTTTCTGTCAATAATTTGTTTGTCCCATGAAAATCTGTCATTTTCCTGGCTACTTTTATTTAGTGATTTATAATCAAAATAGATAGAGCCAGGATCTTATGTTATCAATATCTTATGTTAATAGATTGACATTCCTATCTGAACATGTCTTGTTGCATGAATAAAGAACTAATTATCTGGCTCAAAATCCTTTTCAAAAACATTTTTCAAGGTTAGTAGGTTTTTATGCTGTCATTTTCCTGGTTTCTTGAAATCATTAATAACAAAAACTGCATAGATTTATCTGAGTTATTTTAAGAAATACTGTTGTTTTCTGCTGAATATAAACGTCTTCGGCCAAAATATTAAATTAAAATAAGGTTATATGCTATAAAATGGCAAATTTGTCATTATCCTGGCTGTCATTTTCCTAGCTTATGAATGCCAGGACATTGAAGTGTTACCAGAAATTCTTTTTAACTGCTAATACTGTAAAGAGGGAAAGCAAATATTAACCTAATACCAAGTTTATCTATGATTGTAATATGCTTGGATGTAATCAAAGTTATTTATTTATTTAATGATTGATTATTATACACAATTTTATTCTGTACATATCAGCTACAAAATTTTTTTTGTTTCTTTCTACAGTGGATAAAAAGAATTAATTTAAGCAATTTATGGTCTATCTAACATAAAGGCTTAAGTTGAGTTACTTACTATTAACTTAAAATGACTGTCTTTCAACTTCTAAGGTAATATGTCATTTTCCTGGCATTCAAGATTTGGTGAATTTCTATTTTATTTTTTTTCTCGAGCAAATGTCAATAAGCTACTCTGCTGTCTATAAGATATTAATAAGTGTAGCTGAAGAAGTATACAAAAAAAATTTTAGATTACTTTGAAGACCTTAAATTTGAAGAAATTTTTTGGTCCGAATTGTCATGTTTCGTAAGAATCCCCCATATATCAACTGTCTGATTTCCTTTCGGAAAGAAAAAAGTGATATTTTCGATATGTATTATTTTAAAACATTTTTGATTTCCCTAAATATTTTTTACGATACTTCAAGAATATGTCCAAATTCGGAAAGGTTTGCTAGTTGTTTAATTAAAAATAGTTTAGTTTTTATAACAAAAGCAAAGCAAAACTATCAATATTTACTGTCATATTCACAGAAATTGTTTATGATGCTTTTTGAGGAAAATATTTATCCTTGAGCTTTCACATATGAAAAAAAGTTGTAAACAAAATTCTTTGTTTTTCAGTAATGTGTGTTAATCCCTGTTTCAGATTAGCAAAACATGAAAAAAAAACTCTTTCAATATTTTAATTGAAAATTGACATAAACAACGAAACTTAATGGTTATTTTGTAAATCTTTCTAAAAATGAGAAATTTAGGTTTCAATAAAATTCTGAATGTAACAGAATTGAGAAATTCATTTTTTGTTTACTTTCTGTCAAAATTGCATTTAGTGGAAAATATATGTGTAAAAAGAAATACTTTCATTAACTTATCCTGATTAAGAAAGTATATTCAACTTCTAGATTATGTTCGTGCATTGCTAAACTATTTTTAAATATGAAAATGAAACTCAACTCTGACTTTAAATTTACCAAATACTAACTGCAAATTAAACTAAACATATTTTTAGTAAGACTATTTTGATCTTGCGATAATAAACTATTCATAACTTTGACATATGCGCATCATTAAAGACTCATACAAATTATTAAAAGTTCATACGATTTGTAATGAGGCAGTTATTTCATTGTTTTTATCTGTATTATGCACTCTATAGTGTTAAAAATTTTAAAGCGTGTTGTCATTCAAATTTGCTTGAACACTGAAAGCGCGGTTGGGGTCAGTTGGATCTTTTTTTGTGATTTCTTAAATTATTTTTGAAGATACTCGTGAGCTTCAAAGCTCATATTTTTTTTCCCTAAATTGTTTCTAAGTGTACTCTATCAAATTTCCACGCCTTTCTAATGATTAGTAAAATAAATAATTATGCAAATACGTAAAATAGCTAAAAGAGGCCGTTTTGACCCCTAAAAGAAAAAAGTTTATTTCTGAAGTTTGGTGACTGCTTTTTATTTTTCGGAACTGGAAATATCATAGAGATGAATTTTAGAACAGAAATTAGGAATCACCACGTCAAAAGATATCACGCGCAACAGTTTTCGAAGAAATTATATGACATCTTAGATTCAATTACGAAATTAGCTTAGTTTACTCAGCTACTTCACTCTTATCGAATTATTATGTATATTTGAGTCTAAAAAAATGCTGATTATAAACGGTTATATTTGTTATAGTTGGGACAAGATAGTTTTGTTGGGGAACAGTTATAACCATGTAAGTTAATGAAAATTTATTATATGATGTTCAAGTCACATAACTTAGATTTCAACCGATATAAAGTTCAAAAAATAACTTTTTTTTAATAGTTATTTTAATTTGTGTAGGTTGAAAATCGAGTAAATGAATTACAACCTGGGAAATGTATAATGTTCCAATTATGGAACTCCAAAGCGTCTTTTGCTTCAGTAAAACTTGAAGCGGAATTTTTTTACGAGAAAAAATATAGCATTACAGAAGTACTAAGTTTGAACAAAAGAAAATGTCTTAATTTCCATTCCGATTAGGTTCCTGCCACACAAGTGATACATAAAGAATTTTTATTATGAGTGATTACAACGCCCTCTGTTCGTCAGGCTGAAATTCTTAACAGATGCATCCAGAATATGGTGGAATTCGAACCGGCTACTTCTACACTTCCATTTTAGCACTAATTTGTAATAGTTTAACTACTGATTTAGTTTAGCTTTGTCCGGGCATTTGAACAGTCGGCAAAAAAAAGATATAACCCAGAATAACTGTCATTCTCTTGATTGAATTTTGACGTACTAAGTTTCAATCTTAATGTTCTTGGGGGTGACCTTAAATATACAAATTATTTAGTTCTAACTATTATTCTCTAGTTACGAAATCGGATACAAAAACGTACTTTCTCTGAATTAACATATTTTTTTTTTTTACATACTTGGATTCTTAACTGTCAAAATGTAGGGGGTAGCCGCAATCTGGGAAATAGGGTCCCATAGTTTGATCAGGATAGCGATTCAAAGTATAAACCCCTTAATGTTAATTTCACTTTTTGCGTTTATAGTCATATTTTTGAAACTAATTAAGCAATTCAAAAAAATTGCACCCACTTATAAAACCCATTTACCCAAAGATCATTTCAGCGAAAAAAAAATTTTTTATAATTATTTATTATTTTTTATCATTTAATTTAAATGAAGATGAAAAAATGTTGAATTATGAGCTATGCATTTTTTATATCATATTAATCTACATATTTTTCTATTTAAAAATCTAAAGTTTCAACTGTTTTTTTTTAGTAGAAACTGAGGAAATTTAAAATTAATTATTTTTAGAAAAATAATTTGGCGACAATGAAGAAATATTTAAATGGGGCGATTAATTTTAAAATGTGGTTAACTTACGAGAGAAACTTGATTTAGGCGCACGTAGCGTAGAATTTCGTTCTTTTTTTGGCTAATAACCCATTGCTAATCTTCTTTTTAATATTTTCTTATATTTTTTTTAAATTATAAAATACGATGTTTCTTTTTTAGTCGTCTAAAATTTTATTCGTAATTTAGTAAAGAAATTTGAGCAAAACGTTTTATTCACCGAATGTCGAAGCATGCTTCTGATAGAATATGATTAAGCATTAGATTATGCTTACATTTAATGTGATTATATTTTATTTTCAGTTTGTTTTTTCAATAATTGATATAATATCAATAATATACATACATTTACATAGATTTGGAGTAATATATTTATTAATTTTTTCAATCTTATAATATCAATCTTATAATATGTTATAAATTTTATCAATAAATTTTTTCAATCTTATTGTTATTAATACGAATACGTACTCAACATTTTTAGGCTTCTTAAAATTTCTCAACATGTTATATATCGTCTTAATCTTAAAATAAATTTATTAATCACATGCGCGTGTTTCACAGAACTGTTTTAAAAACTATTTAATTAAGTTTTGACACTTTTAAAAATCTTATTCTTTACTCTACCACTTATATTATTTTTTCATTAATTTACTAATATATTTTTTTAGTATTTTAATTTAGGTTTTCATTTAAATTAAAGATCCTTTTTAAATCATTCTCAAGTTTTGATTGAAAGAAAACTTGCCTGCTAGCAATCTTCCAAAGGAAAACTTGCCTGAAACCCAGTGCAACACGTCTGACTAATCGTTGTAAATAAGTACACTCTTTTCTCTAAAATTGAACAAACAAATTCTTTATTTATTTACTTTATTGTTTCTTATTCGTTTGGTTTGTGAAAAGTAAATATATATTAGTCCAACTCAAAAAAAACCACTACTGTTTGCTTTGTTTTTTTAAATAAACAAATTTGAACCGCAATTTTATTTTGACGTTTGAACTTAAATATTACACAGTAAATTTAAAGAAAGTTGCTCTTTTAGAAAAGAATTTTGAAAAAATTTGCTTTTGATAAAATTATTTTTCAACTTTAGCACGATCCCCAAGATATAATAATAGCATAATTTGTTATTATGAAAATACCGTATTTTGTAAAACAGAGAATACTAAAAATTTAAATTTGTAAAAAGATTCCGAAGGCAAGCCAATTTTAGAATTCTCATCTGATTTAAAAAATGCAATAAAAAATACGCAATTTTCGAACTTATTTTTGATAAAAAAAAAAATAAATAAATAGGCGGAAAGAAGATTGACATACTATTTACAGAAGCTGTAAAAACAAATTTTTCCTATATTTTGACTTAAGAGAATAAGAATGATAGTGCTCCAAGAAGAATTTCCAGAATTGAAATCAGTTTGGACGAAACATATTATTCCTTGAAAAATAAAACGAAAAAAAAATGTAACTATTATAATTTATCTAAGCTTATTCCATTTATTTAATGATAGTGGTAACAAGGTGAAGGGTATACGATGGAAGCCCAGTTTACTATTATACTAAAAATGCATTAAATCATATAGCTTGAATAATCTATTTTAAGCTAACTATTTAATACTTTTAAGCAAATAAGGGTGCAAAAATAAACTTGATAGAAATATGCCTAAAGTATACCCTTAAGCATACGTAGAATAAACTTTGGAATCGATAAATAAAAAATACCTTTTCAAACAACTTCGAGTAGGACGGAAATGCTAACTTGTTTGAAATAGCTGTCCTTGTAATAATTTAATTTCGATTCCTGGTGATAGGGGACATTCCATTTTCACATTCGCTTTTTGGAAATTTCAATTGAAAACAGATTTTTTTTAAATGTTATTAAGGCTTGTAGTAAAAAATATTTACTGCATTGATTTTTTAGAAAGTGGTTACTAATTATTATTTTTTCAATCTAAGAACCTATGCCTATATCTTACACAAAACTTATATTAATATAGAGTAAGGTAATTTAATTTACCGTGTTACTAAATGAATAATCCCACGAAACTGAATCAAAAAGATAAAAACTTCAATGATTTTAAAAAATGATTGATGGTAATAAAAATAGACATGTTTGAGTGTCCAATAATTAAAGTCACACCTGACGAGTCTTGAGAATAAGTACTTATATTTGAAACCTTGAAACATATCAACTTTCATTTCCTTCTTCATATTTTTTGAAGCTAGTGAAGCTTTCATCATCAATTATACTGTTTTGCATTTGGGTCTTGATCACTATTTTGGTAAGAGTTTTATGCTCGCAAAAGTAAACATATGTATTTTAATATTTTAACAGGATTCATGTGATCTTTAAAAATGTAAGAGAACTGTAGCATCAATATTGTAACTAGAAAAGTTATCTTTAATTTTAAAATTGAAATTTTGAGACCAGATATTTTGAGTTAAACAAATTGAAGATTTCATATAAGTTTTTGTGCCTCCATTTCAGAATCCTAAGAATCTTACGAATTCTGTTTAAAAAGAGAGCATCGTATCAGATATATGTAAGAAAAAGAAATCATAGTAGCGGTTTTTGGTGATAAATGTAGCTTATTGTAATTGAAGAACATGTTGTATCACATTTTATGGTGAATTTGCGAAAACAAGTTTGAGAATGTTCGAAACGTGAGGATGCTATTTGCAAATCATCTTTATCCAAAGAAAACCATGTAACCTAAATATCTAGCAGAAGTAAGCGATTTTTTAAACATTAATCATACAATACGCAACATATTATTTCAAAATGTTATTCCTAAACATAGCATATTTCAATATCATAGCACTTAACATTCAGCAGTTCCTTCAGTTTTAGAAAAAAGGAATATCGCAAATTGTATAAAATCCTGTGAATGTGCATTGGAATTTCTTTAGAATCTACGTTTTATTTTTCAGGCACCTTTTTTTCGTTCCTTCAAACTTTCTTGCCTAGAAGACTATATTAAAGCTGTAAAAATGATTGTCCCTAGAATTTTGCATATAGTTGTAATAAGTAATATAAATTTGGTTTTATTATGAAATCCTTGTATAAATAAAGTAAAAAACCCAAATAATGTCATATAAAAAGTTCATGTATCCAAATTCTAAAAGCTTAGAAAATCATATATAATTTATAAATCGATTCAAATTGTCTTTTCACAGGAGATTAAAAAGAAAAGAAATCTTTGCCTTTTGGGCAGAAATCAGCTTAAAAATTGTCTATTGCCTATAGAAACTTCGAGTTATTTTCGATTAACTATTAATAATTAAACCTCTCCGAGCAATCACAGAGCATTATTTAAATGT
This sequence comes from Parasteatoda tepidariorum, assembly GCF_982258835.1. Classification (NCBI taxonomy): domain Eukaryota; kingdom Metazoa; phylum Arthropoda; class Arachnida; order Araneae; family Theridiidae; genus Parasteatoda; species Parasteatoda tepidariorum. The sequence goes on from NC_141756.1 coordinate 625,699, forward strand.
TTTTAGTCTAAAATTGGTTGTATTCCTCTCCTGAATTAGTCTATGTGTTATCTTAAAATATTCATTTGTGGTGGGGACTTTACTTGACCTTGACCCAATTTACGATCCAAATTCTCGAAATTTTGTCTACCCCCCCCCCTACTTCAAGGGGATTCCAAATATGTAAAAAGCAATATATGTTTATTCAGAAAAATTACGTTTTTGTGTCTGATTTCGTAACTTAATTAATAGTTAGCACTAATTAATTAGCATATTTGAGGTCACCCCCAGGAGCCATTAAGATTGACACTTAGTTCTTGAAAATCTGATCATTAGAACGGAAGTTATTCAGGGTGATATTTATTTTTTGCTGACTGTACATTTACCAACGTGCATTTTTTATTGCTTGTTTTAAATGTTGGTAGTTGTTAACTTATGTAACATCCATTGAAAACAAAGCAATTAACCTACGAAATACGAAATTAATATCTGTTTGTTAAATAAAATAGAAGTAATCAAACTGAACTTTTTTGCATCTTCACAAACTATACTATAGTCCAATTAAATTTTTAAACTATACTCCTTCTAACTTTTTGCTTCAACTTTCCGAATTTTGCAACATTTACTACCAAACAGCATAGTAAAAAAACCATATTGTATTGTTAATTTTACAGAAAAGTCATTACCAAAACGTTTTGGTAAAAATTACCGTGATTTTCAGTTCTCCCATCGACGGAAGCACTGTAAATTTTAACATATTTTGGTTTTTTTGACAATACTTTTTTTCTCAGTTTAATCAAGAAATCATTGAAATTTGTATTTTCAGGGAACAAGAAACTCCAATTCAGTTTTGATTAGTTCAACTTGTCGAAAGCTAGTGAGAATTTTGATTAGAAACAATAACATCACGATAGATTTCCTAGTTATATAGCATTACAATGCTTCACGATAGATTTAGAGAAAAGTGACATATTAATCTTTGCTTATGCTTTCCATTCTTTAATAGAATGCCAGATAACTGATAAAAAATTATATATTCTTTGTTTAAAAAAAAAGGAATATTTTTGCAATTTGTAACTTATGATAGAAAAAGGTCGAAAACTTTGCATTGTCTGTCTCTTACGTCGATTTTTTTTATTGATAGGCAGTATTTTTTTCAGGTAGTGAGTCAGAAACAAGTTGAAATTTAGGTTTCGAAATTCCATGCAAAAAATAGTTTGTAAAACGTGTAAAAGGATTACATTTTCTGAAAATTAGGACAGGTCTCTCTTATTTTAATGAAAAAATGTAATTTTCAAAATATATTTTATTACAATAGATTAATTTTAATTCAAAATTAAGTACTTTTAGTAAATCTATCGCTGTATTTAATGTGAAAAAATAGTTCCTTAAGCTTGATTGAAATTAAAGCTACATTTTGAATTTTTGTAGCACGAAAACAGTTAAGCATAATTAATTTAAAAATTGATTACTTTTCATTTCTTAATTGCATAATTTATGAAATACAACCATTGCGTGATTTTTAAACACTTCTATTATAATGAGCAGCATTTTAAAAATAACATAACTACGTCATTGAGTTAATGGATCGAATTTCTGAAAAGTATTTGCATTTTAAACAACGTTCCAGTTTCATGATGCTTGATAACTGTAAACAACTTTGTTATTGAAACCATGAAGAATGATTTAAAATATTCTACTAGCAACTTACCTGTAACCCCCCCCCCTTTTTTTTTTCAAAATGCACGCCCCCCCCTTCAAAGAAAGCACTTCATGGCAAATTGGCGAACCTAAATTGATTTATTTCTAAAAAATTTAAAATAAATAAAAAGTAATCATAATTGCGCTAAACTTTTTTACGTGGTGCACTTTTTTATTATCGTTTTAAACAACATAGAGTTAAATATATTATCTAATAACGCTTTTTTAAAGTAAAATACCCTTTGTTGTTTGATATAAAAAGAAATAAATGCCATTTGAAGAAATTTGTATTAGCTAATATTTCATGGAATGTTTCTAAATAAGTACATATAAATAATAAATAAATGCAGTCTCTTTTATTCCAAATGTGGCGTTTAGTCTCAAATAAAAATATCTGAAAATAATGCAGCATGTTTAAATAAATATATTGCACTCAGAATGTATATTTAAACCTCATACATTCGCATAAATCGAAATTGCGTCGCAATTTTAGTTGCTAGTCGGGGCCTTTGAAACCCTCCCGCATCAAGGGTTTCAAGTACCCTCTTTTACAATTTGAGATGTAAGGCTTAAATAAATAAAATTAAAAACTTTATACTAAATAAATTCAACATTGTTTTATTTGCGTTCAACTGGTTAATACAATAAACATGTAAAAAATGTCCCACTCCTTAAAACGAATATCATAAATGCTTACTTGGAAATTAAAATATTATTTCACATATCTTAAAAACATGTTTACAAGTTGAAGGAACTCTTGTCAAATGAATGGTTATTTTGATTTCGAAAAAATACGTAAAAACAAATTTGCGATAAAAATGACTTCTTTAAAAATCGCAACATGAAAATAATGAGTTTAGAAGCTTTTTTAAAAAAATAAATCACTTATTTCAGAACTTATTAAGATTGTTTCAATACTTTTTGTATTCTTTTATTTCCCAAACATTTAAGGAAATTTATCAGTAAAAATGTACTTCATTGTTTTTTCAGATCTTATGGTGCTAAACCTAATCTGTAGAAACTATGACATAATATCACTTCGAATTTGAAGTTAAACACCGCTAAAAATTGCATTTTCAAGTTAACACCAAATAGAAAATTTATATACAATTTAAATGATGTATGAAAGTTCTAAACACCTAAAATTGAGAAGAATTTACTCCAAGCACCTTTATACCATGAGCTAAATATTTCCGAAATCTTCAATGTTAGCTTATTTCGGACATTGCTTACAATAGATTATGAGTTGGCGATTGTTTATGGTTGTCTACAATGTTGCTTTTTACTAACAGAAACTAAAATTCGCCGATAAAACATAGATGTATGCTGTTAGTTGCGCAATAAGGTTATTATATTAAAATTTTTAAATCTCTGAGAAGTGATTGATTTTATAATGTACAATTTCCAACCGATTCTTTTCAGTTAAGCCTAGAACAAATTCGTCTCAATAATATCTCTGCGCTACGAGCATGTTTGGTTTACAAATTTTATTTTAAGAATTAGTGTAACTATGCAAATTAACTACATACTTAATACTGTCTCGTAACTTTAAATTGTCTCATTCTTACTTTATGTTTTCTGTTAAAAATAATTTAACTGATTATGTATTTCATCGCTTAGCATAATTATAAACTTTAGTATTATTAATAAACAAACATGGTGGCGTCTATTTTGCTCCAAGTAGATTAAAAGGACACTCTTTACTAAAAAAAGTTTAGCGCTCAGCTACTACCATCTTTTGTGTTAAGGTAAATTAAAAAATTTTACAGTACATATAGTTCCCTTTTAGAATTTTTTTCACTGTAATAGTTTTATTAATTCGTTAATTTTTTCTTTGTTTACTGACAACACAGATTCTTAAACAAATTAGAATCAATTTATAGCTTTATTACAAAGATCTTTTGTTTAAAAAGAAAGTACATGTTTAGTAATATATTTTCCCTAATTCTTACAAGCAATTGTTATTTTATCAATTTTATATCATTTCTTCTACTAACTATATTTCTGTACTTAAAAATGTATTTAGCTTGTATCAACACAAAAATTGTGCAAAAAAATAATACACCGAAATTTTATACAGTGTATGGTGCCAAATTCAAAGCATCATTATTTTATTTAATTCAGTGACAGACTTTGAACAGCTTTTCCCTTTTTTGAGCTCACGACTATCAATATTCAGCTCAATATCGTAATAATTTTGAACCCAATTGCGAAGGCAAGAGAACTCCTGGATTATGTATTTAGACAAACTCCATGATGAAAAAAATTACAAAACTGTTTTTCAGAGTAAATATATTTTCTCGAACTGCAAGAACCGCCTTATGTAACCATGCTGTGATATTTTTTAGCTTAAGACACTTTATGATTTTGATGCTTGTTTTCTGAAGAATACAATGCACATTTTCACCATACAGGCAAAAAGTTTGAGATGCCCTATTGAAGGTTACATTTAAGCAAAACATTTATATCATAATTATTATAATTACTTACTTTTACATTCTCTTTTCCCGGATGTTCCTTCAAAATTAACATTAATTAATAAAATATTTAAATAATAGATAGGATGAAAAGGGAGATTCAGATCATCCCATCATCTAAAAATCAAAAAAAAGATATGTTTTGGCTGGTCTTCCTGAATCTTAGAAGCGGTCAGTCAATGATAACCCCCTTTTGCATGTATTACTAGAAAAGCAGTCCCGGAAACACCTCAAGTATTAATGGAAAGAAATATGAGTGCAAGAGATTATAATAGGTAGTAACAGTTTTATTTTTTAAAAGAACACACACACGCGCACATACATGACGTCGTTGCCGAGTGGAAGGATTAAAACAGGTTTTAGGTCGGGAAGGAGGGTACAAAATGTATTTATTAATTATTAGACAACAGCAGTCATGAGATGTGAGTAAAAGTGCACACGAAAAATTGCGCTCCTTGGTTATATGTAAGGGAAAATCTTGCAAAGTAAAATCCGTAAACTGTCTCAATTTAGGGAAAGAGGGAAATCTTAGTAGTTGCTATTGGTTTATAAAATAGATCGAGCATTTCCCACACAGAGCAAAGGGAAAAATGTCCTTCTTTTAATTAAATGCATACTTGAGCCAAAAATAGATTTAAGAACAGGATGTGGCTTTTAAAAGTGTGAGAAGGTATTTCGATTAGAATAATTAATTAGGATAACATAAAAAGATTAATAGAAGCTTTTTATGTTACATCCCCCCTCGCCAAAAGTGTTTAATTACAAACCAAAAATTTTAAGAATTATCCATTTGCAAAATCTTCCCTCTAATAGAAGCACAATTAAAGTAACCAAATTTGTAATATTAACAATATATAAAGTAATATGAATTTACATTTGTACTCATAGTAATTTCAACAGTTTTTTTTTTCTTTTTTTTTTACTCAACAGTTTTTTCAATTTCAAAAGTATTTTGTTTAAAGATCACATTACAGTTTTTTCACTATAAGAAGTATTCTTCATAATCACACACTTCAATTAAATCCTTCAATCAAGGTGATAAAAATTTATGAACATCTTTTAAAAATGGTGTAAGTTAAAAAGTCAGTAACACATAATACAAAAAACACTTTATCAGGAAAAATTTAATATGAAATTATATTTGAGTCTTGTTTACCTTGTTTGAAAACAAAATAAAATAAAAATGACACAGTGGTTGTTATTCTGAAGACCAAGACTTCAGTATTGTCTTTATTTCACTTTATTTATTACTTACCTTTCATATTTATCACTTTAATAGCAAAATATCCGGAATTTTTTTTTCTTTATCTCCAAAATTTGCCTTCTATAATATTTTTTCGTTTCTTTTCTCTCTTATTTTTCTTTTCTTTTTCTTTTCTTTTCTTTCTATTTTCTCTTTATTTATTTATACTTTTTCTTTATTGGTATTTTTATTGCAATCATTAACCAGGATTTCAGGAAAAATGTGTAAGGACAAACTGCTTTTATAATCAGAAAAGGTGATCAGTCTTCGCAGATTTTACATTACATCCCGTTTAACACAATTTATCACTAATTGAAATCCAAAACAAGCTTTCAAATTTAATATGGTATTAAGGTAAATCAGTTTTTAATTTTTGACTGATCTAGCTATTTTCCTTGTTTTTAATCTAAAGTGCAAGTTTGGTTAATTTGCAAGTTACCTTTTTTTTTACATTTATATCTTTCTTTTTGGACATAATTTTTTTCTTCTTTTTTTTTCAAAAATTTTAGTTTGGATATTTTTTCTTTAAAGTAATTTTTGTGCAGAGATCTTAATTGGTTATTTAATTTGTCACAATTGTGTTTTAGGAAATTCAAATATTTTCTTTTCTATTTTAAACGTATTTTTGAAGTGAATTTGGTTACTAATATTTTTCAATTTGTGTTTGATCATTTTCCTATCTGTATGCTGGAATTGTCACTCAGCAATAAGAAACTTTGTTTATTTATGGAAATATCTGAGCGAGAACTGAGCTATGAACTAATTACCAACGTTGGACTCAAGCATTAATGTCTGGTTTCACATTTCAATTCAAATTCTTACAACAAGTATTTTATTCATTTTTCCAAACTATTTGTATCAGTTGAACATTTCTTGGTTTAATTTATAATTTCTCCCATACCAAAATTGCATTCATATATTAAAATTGAATTTCAATAATTATTGTAGTTACATTACGAAGAGAAAAATATTTAAATGGCATTTTCATCTTAACCCTACGCGCTATAGTAAAAAAAAAAATATAAATTCAACTAATCAATAAATCATAGAAACTGTAAAACATAAAACAATAAATATGAAAATAATTTCTTGAAACATTTTTTGTGCCAATCAATTCACTGAAAATAAAAATTTCAAGAAAAAAAAATTTTTCAACAGTAAATACAATCAATGTATAAAAAATTTTTTCAATTGAAACATCAAGTACGAGAAAAAAAAATTTAAAATAATAATCAACGGAAATTAAGATATTGTTTTATGAGATTCGTAAAAAAAATCAACACAAAAGGATACATGAAAAAGTTCGAATAAGTCCAAGAAGATATTTTGAAATCTGCAACATCAGAGATGAAACTTGATCACAACATCAGATGAAAGTTTTTTTTTTGTTTCTTTGTTGAATCATAAATTAACACCGATAGTGACGGAGAAATTGAAGCTTATTTTTCTTTGAGTTCTGAGTAGGTGGGAGGGAATGTCAAACATCTAAGGAGACCATCGTGAACCATTCAGGGGTGTGAAAACAATTCATCGACGATAAAATCCAGCTCAGCACTTAGAGTGGCAAAATCAACGCTTTCTCAAAGGGATAGGGTTTCTAATCTAAAACTTTTTATTTGTCAGGAGTTAGATGCAGTTTTTCTTTTTAGTACAAAATATCGAAGCTCAGCTTTCTAGTAGTCTCAGAAACGTAGACATAATATGCAGCATAGACATATGGAAAACCGATGATCGTTTAGTTCCACTGTGCGTAGGTATCATTTATAATAAACAAAAAGTTTGATAAATGAAGAGTTTATTTTTTGTTGAAGATACTGGATGAATTATTATTAGACATTAGTTGAAGAAATTGACTGCTTAGTTACCAGCTGTCCATTTGAATAAATGATTTGAAGTTATTCCATATTTTTGAAGAACCCTCTTCCGAAGTTGATTTATTTAATTTCAAATGAGATATTAAATATCTTTAATGTACCGTACGTACCCGTACCCCGTTCCCGACCGTTTAATCCTGTCGAATTATAACGTCGTTGCCGAGTGGAAGGATTAAAACAGGTCTTAGGTCGGGAAGGAGGGCACAAAATTTATTTATTAATTATTAGACAACAGCAGTCATGAGAGTGAGTAAAAGTGCACATGACAAGTTGCGCTCCATGGTTATATGTTAGGGAAAATCTTGCAAAGTAAAATCCGTAAACTGTCTCAATTTAGGGAAAGAGGGAAATCTTAGTAGTTGCTATTGGTTTATGAAATAGATCGAGCATTTCCCACACAGAGCAAAGGGAAAATTGTCCTGCTTTTAATCAAATGCATATTTGCGCCAAAAATAGATTTTAGAACAGGATGTGGCTTTTAAAAGTGTGAGAAGGTATTTCGATTAGAATAATTAATTAGGATAACATAAAAAGATTAATAGAAGCTTTTTATGTTATATATATATATATATATATATATATATATATATATATATATATATATATATATATATATATATATATATATATATATATATATATATATATATATATATATATATATATATATATATATATATATATATATATATATATATATATATATATATATATATATATATATATATATATATGGGTGATTCTCACGAAACATAACAATTCACAGTCCCTTGCTCTAAGATCTAACACTATAATACTAAAAGAACTTTTTTTTAAAAAAAATTAATAAATAGAATTGCTTTTAGCATTTTAAAATGACTTTGCACTAGCATCGACTGTTTTGTATACATAAAAAATTTAATTGAATATCAAACTGTCATTTTCCTCACATGTCCCAAATGATATTTCCAATAATAACTAGCCTCAAAACTTCCTATACATTTTTCAAAATCTAATTTTTTTTTATCTTATCCTATCATAAGATTAAAAAAAATTAAGCATTTTTTTTATCTAATTCATTAAGCATTTCTAGAATATACGCAGCATATTCTAGAAATATTCTCTAATATTCTAAAATGTTAATGTTAAATGTAATGTTGTAAGAAACCGGAAAAAAAAAGATATAATCTTTTCTTCAGCCCACACGATTATATCCGCAAAACAGAGTGCTTTCTGATATATATATATATATATAGATATATATATATAGATATATATATATATATACATTATATATATATAATACAATAACGACAAAAAGGATATAAAGGAAACGAGAGATTAACAGAGAAAATTATGAAAAATAAGAGAAAAAAAAATAACATTCATTTACTGCGCATGAACTGCAAGTACATAGAACTCATAAAATAAGTTAGAAATGCAGAGAAAATATGGAAGAAATATTAAGATTTTTTAAACTAGAGGAAGAAAAAAATATTAAAGTAAAACCTGCTATTTTTTAATTAGAAGATAATTCGTATTTCGATGTTAAAAAAACAAATTACGAGAATGTTTTTATAACATTTGAAAGTAAATCTATTTTTCTAAAAATACAAGCACTTTCAAGCTAAAAAGTAAAATTTTAAAACGGTAATTTCTAATGGAATAAATAACGTGACGTGAGTAAGATCTCAAATTTTGTAAGCAACATTATTTGTCAATATATCTAGAGAATTTCTGCAATTTCAACTTGAAGTGGAAAAAAAAACTTTTTTTTTCTACTATCATTGAAATAAAGCAATAATATTTCATGTATTTTATTGACTTGAGATTTTTTGTTTAGCTTGAGACCAGTGACCTCCAAAGAAATACGGCTGAATTATGTTCGATATTGATCTATTTGTCTGAAATAATGAACCGTGTGATTTAGGAAGACTTTTTTGGGGTACAATATCTAGATTAAAAATAGAATACTATTCAACTATGCTTAGGGACCATTTTTGTATCCGTTATTTTATTAAATATAACTTACTTATTGAATACCCGTTTTTCTTACGGGGTGGAAATATGTAAGGCATCAAAATATCAGTATTGAACAATACTACCTGCACAAGACTGAAAGACGTAATTAACAGAGCTAAAATAATTCAATTTGTTTTTTTAAATAATCCAGCTAAAATAATACTATAAATAAGTCCAACTCTACTTCCCAGTTGCTTTACATTATTAGAGTAAACAAAACATGTTGTTAGTTGTTCATCTCTTCAAAATAATGATAAACTCTAGTTAGAATTCTGCAGTTGATTGAGGAGGCTACATCATGATTATCCTTTTTATTTTATTTTATAACCGTCGTTGAACAGCCGACCCAATTTCATGGGCTTACGACTACTAACGTTCAACTCCGTAGCCTTGTAATTTTGAACCAATCCAGAAGACAAGGAAACTCCTGGATCAGTACCCCCAGAGGTATTGATTTGTTGTGGGAACATGAAGGACTTTGAGACTCGACAGATTTAACGTACATCAGTCACCATTTACTACACGGGGAGTCTTCGGCAGGCGAGGATCGAACCCACGACCTCTTGGATATGGACCCAGCGCCCTACCGACCAGGCTATCCCGGCCCTAACTCATGATTATCAAAATTTACCACAATCACATGATTTTCCGTAGTTATTCCTTTAGAGAAACCTTTAGCAGTATGTACAGTGAACTCTCACTTATGCGCCGATCTTAAGGGTTAACAGAAAAAAGCTTTAGTGAAAGAGACTCCTATTTAAAATTCTAAAATGCACCATAAATCACAATGATAACAAGAAAAAAAAATTTCTTAAGATTAAATGTTAATATTTATAATTGTTTGGTATTTACTATTACCGTAAAAAGAAAAACATTTTCTCGCAAAATGCAAATTTGGTATTGAGAAAAAAAATTTGAAAAACACTTTTTTTTTCAATTACTTATTAACACTGCCCCAATTACCATTGCGCCTATTATCAAAGCTAATAAAGCGTCATTGGCATCAATAATAATATGGCAAATATTTTCCTTCATCCTGAAATTCATCTAAAAATCATCCTAATTTCACTCATCCTTCACATTTCTTTATTAATTTTGCTTTATAGTAATTAGATTTTATAGCTTATTATTATATTATAGGTTGTATAATACCTAGTTATTATACAACCCATTAATCCCTGGTATGCTTTACTTCGGGTATTTTATTTCAATCATACTTCTTTTAGAGATTTTTAACGATTGCTACACTTTTTAATTAGGCAAACTAACGATGTAACAAGGATTCTCGCAAGGATACAGGCCAATTCATTTTTATTATATTTATTCCTGGTGGCGGATCTCGCGACAAAGTATCTAAACTGCCTCAACACATCAAAATAACGGTGGTGAGCATTTTCCTCTGACATGTGTCTAAATATACGATTGTATATAGGGTACGAAGCTTTTCCACCTATCTCATATTTCTTATAGATATTTAATAAAATTTTAATGACCTCACGTAAGTGGAAAAGTTATTGATATGAAGAAAAAAAGCAAAATTTCGCTTGTTTTAGTAGAAACTTCATGATTCTCACAATGTAGTAATGTTTCATTTCAAAAGAAAACAAACATATAAAATACTTGTTAAGGAAATCAGTGATTTTAAATATTTATATTCAATTTTCTTTAAAAGATATTTCTGAAATGCAAATTAAATTAAACTTAAGTGTATCCAAATCAAATTCAAGTTTTAAGCTTATTTTATTTATTGAACAAGAAGCATACAATTAATTGATGTTTTTTTAGAATCAAACAAGACGTTTTTTTCTTCCAAATGAACATGAGTTACAATGTAATGATATGAATTAAATGTGCTGAAAAAATTTAAATCTGTAATAAGAGGAAATTAAAAAAAAGAAATTATCAAAAATGTTGTCCTACACAGTGATAAATTTTACTCAGTATGTAACTTAGTTAAATTGTTTATTCGTATATAGTTAAATAAATTTCAAAACTAAATTATTAATTATTATAATAAATTATCTTAATATATTTTTTTCAAGTTTTAAATAAGAAAATGAAATACATAACGTTACAAAAACGAAATACGTTTGAAATGAAATACATAATATAAATTATATATAACTTATAATACATTAGATAATATATAATTCTAATTACATAACATATAATCAAATTCAGCATGAATTAGGATATTTTAATTGCTTTGCGTACCAACTAAAAAGGCGAGCAAAATATCAGTGCGTGAGAAAATTCCATAAATTATTCAAATTCTATTTCCATTATTCAAGACCAAAATTTTCAAGATTATGTTTACACTTAGTGAATTAAAATACTATAAAATCTTAATTCAAATGATAATTAAAATTTCAAATCAAAATGGGCACAATATTTCTCTTAAATTTCTCGTTACAACGTTTAAAAATTACAAAAATTAAATTAGTTTCATTCAAAAAAAAGAAAGAAAAAAAAGAAAATCAAAAATCTCCGAGAAACCAATTTAGCTTTCGCCAGAAATTTAATTTAACAGCGTTGTTTAAAGCATTTTAATTTTTATTGACCCTAATATATTTTGTTAGAATGGATTACCGAATATTATGTAAAAAGAAAAAAAATGCTTTTCGTCGTCTCGTAGACATTATAACGTCTCTAAGTAAGAAGTGTCATAGCCAATAAAGAAAGCCTTTTCTTCTTATGATGAAGAAACCAGTGTTCAGGAAAAAATAGACCGTTGGGCGTATCCACAGTTTTAACATTATATGTGAGATTATTTTTTATCATACAATTCATATAGTGAAGACAGTATATAAGGAAGTGTGCTGGGCTAATTGTTAATTTTTATGCAGAAAGTAACAACTCAGACAACTTAGTAATATCTGTCAACTAATATAATTGCTTTTTTTATGAAGGTAAAGAAAATTGTTCTAAGGTACAGCAGGATGTGGTAACTTTGACCACCATTTAGCGTACCTTGGACCATTGATGATGCTCCTTGAATAGTACACAATTTGAGTTTCTTTCTTTTAAACTTAATAGTTGATTGAATTTGGATGTTCATACAATTAAAACTTATTTTTCAAATAGCTTAACTAACTTCATAAGCAGAATAATATCAAACAATAAATTGAAATATTTCAGAAAATTATAGTTTTAATAAGAACATAATTTTTAAAACAAATTATGAATAGATAAGTTTATAGAAAAATCGTGAATGCTAACAGGAGCTGTTGTATATTCCTTAAACCAGTCCAAGTTATAATACTCAAATAAATAGGAGGTTTTTTATATTACAGGGCCTAACAAAAATGAATTATTTTTCTTAAAAAAATTGGAGTTTCTTTACAAAAGGTATTTTATTTTATCGTTTATTATAGTATTTAATTTTTCAATCAAAATAGTTGAAAAAAATTCCTTAGCAATTAAAAACAAAACAAAAAAAATCTCTACCTTATGCAAATTAGTCATCAACAAAGTAGAGAGTGCCGGCTGATAGAATCAAGAACTAGACATACTGAATACGAAATTCTTCTACTAGATGGCGCAAATGTTAACACTGGTCCAATGTACATGAGGTGAGAAAAAGTACATTAAACAGTACTCCCCCCCAAAAAAGCGAACACTCTGAATAAATATTTTCTAGCGACTTCACATGACACGACTTAAAACTTAAAAACTTTATTTTAAATAATCTGATTAATCAGTGTGGACGATATTTTAAATTAGAAATCAGACAAGAAAACAAACTTTCACTCATACCTAATTTTCGTCGGAATCGAATTTTCGTCCTTCAAAGTACAGGATGCATCTGGAAAATTTAGTTCTAATAGTTCAGTTAGGGTGAGCGGACAAAATTTTGAATTGATATTAATGTTAATTTCAGCAGCTGTGTCACGGAAAGTTTCAAAGCGAATCGAAACCTTTTTAGCACACAATTATAAAACTTGCTTATTCAAAGCTAATTTATAGTAAAATATCATTAATTAATAAATTAAAACATAAAATTATAATAGTGAAGTGTAGTAATATTTATGTAATATTTGTTTATAAATCTAAAATTGAAGGTGAAAGCAGTTGACTTAAATAAAAATCTTTATTTTTGATGCCAGTAATCTAATATTGTGGTAATTAAGCTTATATTTTTAATTTGGTCAAAATATGATTTGAATCAAAGATTATATAAAATGTTTTCAAAAGTTTGCACCGTTTTCAAAGAAAATGTAAAGTTCAATTACTACAAATGTAAAGTTTTTTTTTTGCTGTCATTGAACTGTTAGAAGCTATCAGAAACATGACGAAACGTGCTAAATTTTTGAAAGATTTGACTTTAAAACTATCAATTTATTTCTTTATTTTTTAAAGTGTTGGGTAGAGCAGTTTTTATTGTATTGTAACCGAAATAAAGTGATTTATTTGTTACTTTTGATATGCAAGAAGTTTTACAGTTTTAAATATAGAATAACACCTGTCATAAACAGTAATTCAAATACAATCGATTTCAAGAAGTTCTAGAGTTTTAAATAAATAACCATGCCTGGTAATCTTTCATACGATACGATTCATACGATTTCTTATACGGCCGGAGTTTGTAGCGAGCCTAGCCAAGCAAAACACATGAAGTTCATTTACAATTTTTTTGCTTTAATAAACGCTAAAATTTAAAAGAAGAGAAAGCTGTACAAATTACAATAACAAACGTAAAATACTAAAAACAATGTTGAAAAACATAATTAAAACTGCGAACAAATTATATTGTAGTAACATAGAAATTTTAAAGATGATAAATATTGCAAATTGTTGCAATTATAAAATTTTATCAGCTTAAGTAAACTCAAAAATTAAACTGATTTTTGGCCACCTTAAATTTTACCTGGTAGTTGCCAATCACTTTCTTCATCACTTTTTCAGTTAAACTACCATTTTCATTATGTGCTAAGAAAAGAAAAATAATATTTCTTCTTGAAATTATTTATTTCTTTGAAGAAAACAATTGATTTAAATTAAAATAAATTACTTGGAATAAAAAAATA